>NC_064615.1:515204217-516404217 GCF_023898315.1 Schistocerca nitens
AGACAATGAGGATAAAATCAGAGAGATTAGAGCCCACACAGGCATACCCACATTCCTACTTTCCACGAACAATACGAGACTGGAATAGAAGGGAGAACCGATAGAGGTACTCATGGTACACTCCGCCACACACCGTCAGGTGGCCTGCGGAATATGGATGTAGGTGTAGATATAGGTGTAGACACTAACGCACTTTCGTATCTATAAGTCACTTAAATAATCTACAATGAAACGGAGCAGTCAAGTCCATTTCATATAATGAAACTCTCAATGAACTGTAATTCCGGAGACCATTACCAATAGCTGCATATATATGTGGTGGTAAAAGCTCTCTGGAAAGGGAACGAGCTGTTGCATACTCCTACTGCGTTTATGTTTTTCATATCTTTACCTCCTCCTGTGATCTCCTCCCCTCTCATGAATGAAATCTGAGTGCTCGATTGTGAGGTTGAATGGTTCTGAAATTCTGGGGGTGATAGGAACTTGCAGTATGGCGTAGCAATTTTGCCACTTTTTGAGGTGGTGTGGACAGTAAAGGAGAGAGCGTAAGCTACTTTGGCAGGTTAAGCTACACTGACAGAGAAATTTGTTTTTGACGTCTGGCGAACTGTGGAAACGCATTCTCTGTCCCTTGCCCCACCACGTCTTTTTAAACTGAGATAGTCTTGCTCCACCGATTTTTAGGGTATGATGTGTCCTTCAGACGCTCTGTACTGGTACAGTTCAGGTATTTGAATACTTCTTTTGTGATTTATAACTATGTTTAACGTTTCTATTTCAGCTTGTGTATGTATGGAGGAGGGGGAGGGGTATTTGTTGTGATTATTTTAGCATGATTTTCATGTGTGTTAATGACTGAGGTTGATGTGGAGATAGGGGTATTTTGTTTTCAATCGAACTGCCGTCACTGGAATGGTAGCACAAAGCGACTATGCCTTTGTGAATCGTTGGGAAAGTTCATTCACCGTTGATGTTTCAAGTTAATTCATGATATATAGTTACGGTTCATGTGGAATTAGTTCACTTTACCGTTTTATCAGTTTATGCCACCTTTTATGCCAAGGCCCATATTTTGGTATCACTCTACTTGGTCTACGGTGATTAATGACCCTTCTTCTCTTCCAGCCGATGTTAAATGTTAGCGCCTTCAGTACTTGCTTCCTTAACACAGTATAGATTATTCGTAGTATTATTCTTGTTTGAATTGCAGTGCTTTCCCATCCTCCTAGCGTCCACCCTTGTAACCACGAGTCAGTCAGACTGTGCACGTGTTCTTATGTCATTAGGTAAATCTGAACCAATATGTTTCGTGAATATTACTTGACTTTACTACTCGAACGAATACTTACATACACGGCTAACTTCCGACTGTCTCATTAAAGATCAGTTTAACGTAGTTTTGTGATTTCTTGTGTGTTGTTTCCAGCAACAGCGATTCCGAAAGCCTGCTCGAAGTCGTGGAACTCGATGACGGCCCCTGGAGGACACTGTTACATCTACGGGCGCTACCCGTGACGCTACAGTGCTGGCTGCAGAGTCAAACTCACATCGCCTGGCAGCTAATGTTCGAGGTCACCCTAGAAAATTGGCAGTACAGTGGCTATTCTGATTTTGCTGCACTGTTGTATCATTCTTAGTACACATCTTTATTTTAATCTCAGGACTCGCTACCCTTTGAGCATTCACTCAGGGATTACTGTACAACGTGGTCCCCGTTTCCCGTATTCCTCTTGTCCTCCTATTCACACTCAGTGATTCGCTATTGATGGCCCTTAGCCAAATGACAAGTTTCTGTTGATATCTTAGTCGGTTCCGGTCTTCTTAGATTAAGTCATTGTAACTGGTAACGAGGTAGACGGTTAACAGTTTCCCATACACACGAAACTTCCGCAGCTCTTGGGACATAAACCGTTCCTCTCTGTATTTTTAGATTCAAACTGTAACATTTTAAATGGCTTTTCTCAGAAAGTCACAGCAGTATTATAGTGTGATATTAGAAAACTGATTTTAATATAATACTTCGCCACATTTGAGGAACCTCCAAGAACGATGAAACTGACCAAAAAGGTTAGATAAATAAATGATAATAGCTGCTAGCATCAGTTGGCTACACATTTAAAGTAATACTTCACTTCGACGTCTTCTGTTGTGCAGATCTTTCGATAAAATCAATGAAGCTACAGCCAACGCCATTCTTCGAAGGTAACTGTCCGATAAAAGTGAAAAATTTCTTATGTGAAATATACGCTAAGAGCTGAGAGAAATGTTCACCAAATCGATCTCAGGGAGGTTCTGCATACAACATGAATGCGGGAAAAGCACGAGCTGTGTTCGGTCAGTAATACCTTCGAACAACCCCTCTCTACACTTTCCTTACGGTCTCTGACAAAATTCCAAAAACTGAACAAAAACTGTGGTTATTAATATAGGAGTTTATCAGGTTCATATTATAAACTCACAGATGTTCGGTTATAACAACACCCCCTACGTATACGAGAAGGATAGTACATGAAACATGTACGTTTACATCGAGACAGCTAGATAACAATTGGGCGCCTTATTATGGCGAGACAAATTGAAGTAATCCTTTTCACGTGTATTTACAAACGTTTGCATAGACGTTCGTCGTTTCAGCAACCTTGGATCGTCTGTAAAGTCTCTGGTCAAGTACAGTTGGGGCAAATAAAATCCGAGTGGAGAACAAAGTTCCCGGGAACAAAGAAAGACAGTAAATGGAAGGAAATACAGTACTAATCCGACTACAGCAGATGTTGAAAGCCATCACCTATTATCTCTTGGCACTTCTGGGCCCAGGTCAGCTACTTGGCGAAAGCGGATCGAAGCTGGACTGCTGGAATTGCTACAGACTTGTCCGAAATTCTCTGCTGCAGTTCTTGAAGACTTCGAGGGTTGTTGCGATACACCTTAGAATTTTAGGCTCCCCACACAAAGTAATGGCACGCTGGGCTATTGGTTGACCTGGGTGGCCAGATAGGGCCACAACCAGACTGACCTCTGCTAACAGCTCTGTCAGGCATGAAGAGTGTGTAAACGTGCTCCAAAGTTGGGGCTGCTGTATGGGCAGCTTCTCCATCCTGTTGGATGTAACTGTAGGTCTTTTCCTCCCCCGTTAATGTTGCCACAAACGGTTTCAAAATCGTATCCACTCGTCTCGTCCACTTTTATTTGACCCATGCTGAATATATCCTTTGGTTTTAAAGGCATGAAGTATTACACACATAGAATGAAATGGAAATTCGCATTCATTACCGCATTAACGTACACCTATCGTTATATAATTAAGTTGTGATTTATATTTTCACGTGACATTCTGAGAGCTGCATAAGTATAACTACAGGCAAAAGCTACTCGTCCGACAGCAATTGAAACATCAATTACAACAGTGCTTTCAGAAACTGCATCAGCACCAGCAGCAGTAAACTGCTGTGTCAAAAATTTTGCAATATAAGAATCAACTGCAGTATTAGATTACCCACCCAAAAAAAGCAGTGGTCAGGTCCCAGGCGGATAGCCACCCACCCACCTTTGCACCTTTTAATGACAAATAGGATTGGGATACGCATTTAGAGTGGCTGAAACAACACTCCACCGCCTTACGGGTCTCTGATTACGCTCTTCCTTTCACGAGCTTTCGAGAGACATACTCTCGCTGAGGAAGTAGGCTCCTCTTCCAAATCCAGGCGCTCTCTTATCCCAGGAAATGTGGTCGTTGCTCTTCGATTTATTGTTCACAACGATGGAATGTGATTGCATCATGACTCAAGTTTCATCGGTGTCACAAGCAACTTGGTCAGTCGTGTCGTTCTTGGCTGACTGATTAGCTAGGATTGAGTCGGCATTATGATTTCACCTGCGTGATCGTAGCCTGGGAAATTGCATATGTGGACTCTTTGATTAATGGGGCAGTATTACAATTGGCTTCTAATCAGCAAGTATCTACAGTGGCCCTGAAGCTGGGCAACCCTTACTTAGACGATATTTTCAAAACTGGTCACTCTTTCGAAATCGCTCAGACAGAAAGTGTGCGGCTCATGACTCGAGTACAGGTGCCTGCGGTCCAGCCCTCAGCTTCCTGTTAGGAGGGAGCTGGGAGAGAGGAGGTGGGGAGGAGATGGCTGATTACTGATAAGCCTCCAATGGTAGCATCATGATTAATCGATTCTCAATGTGTCAGTGGCCTTTCAGCAACCAGCCACATGCTGTCGCTTTGGGCAGTGGGATTTTCCATCTGGTCCTGACTGCTCCACAAAACACCCACAAGACTACCCAGATCGCTGGGCGTACTGCACCTGCTGTGGATAAAATGGACGCCTCCAACTGTCTACCATAATAGTCGTTCCCGACATGCGCCAAGGGATGTTACACGAAAATCAGGCAACTCTTCCCAAGGGCGATTGTTGTGCTACCACATTATTATTCGACCATACAAATCAAGACGCCCGTTTTCAGGTGGATACTGGACCTACCATTTCCTTGGTGAGCCTCCAAAAGTGTACTCATTTGGATTCCCCTGAGTTGGCCCCATCCTCACATATGTTAGTCGTATATGATGACACCCCAGGGAAAATTCACAATCACTGTCGCATACAAAAAACGGCCAGGTGAATGACGTTGTTTGTTGTCGACACTCACTCAGCTGCCAAAATTTTCAGTCTGACGACTTCTCGCTTCTCGTTGTTGGACCCATCATCACTCATGAGGTTCACGTCGACTCTCCCCTCCAGGAATTCAGTGACCTTTTCTCATATATTCGAACCTAGTCTGAGCATTTCCAGGCTCATATTTATGTGCGTCCAAACGAAGTAACCGTTTCTGCCAGGAAGAATCCATTCCCATTCCTCCATGGAGGGCCGTTAAGCAGGAACTAGATCGTGTTCACTAGGGTGCGGTGGTTGCAACTGTAGAAATCAGTAAAAGTAGAGGCTGATAAACCCTCCGGCTTTGTGGAGACCAGAAAGACAATCAGTACTTAGAAACATGTGGAATTCGATGCCGTACCAAGCCCAGAGGGTAGTATCACAAAGATAGTCATGGGTTACATCGTTATAAGACTTGGCCAAAGCATATTTGAAGATCCAAATGGATGAAGTGACACAAAGCATCATAGTTATATGGCACTGGTTCAGTGCTGGTGCATAGGAATGAGGACGGTACCAGATAATTGATTGCCTATGCGTCGAAACGCTGACACCTGTTCAAAAATGCTTCTTGTCGAGAGCAAAAGAAGCTCTGTGGACAGTTTTTGCAAGAAAGAAGATCCATGTTTACCTATTTGGGATCAGATTTAAACTCATTATGGACAAGCAATCAGTGATAGAACTCTTTAGGGTGCACTCCCCGCTTCCAAACTCGACTGCACACTGGCTTCAGCTTTCAGCACTTTTCATCGGCTCTTACTATCACACCAAAATAAGTACTTCCCACAGCACTAAATGAAAACGCAGGAGCTCTATCTCGCCTACCTGCAGGACCAAATGCTGGCTCTGACCAGCGGGAAATCTCGTGTTTGCCCATAGACGTGCCGCAATCCTATAACTCAGAATAGAAACCGAGAGAGCTGAAATAAATAAGTCGCCTATTCTAGCGGGCTCCAGCACGGTGCCCGAAGCTCACAGTTCCCCTCTTTACCCGGCAGTTTTAAGTCTCGAAACAGTACTAGCTGGGTCACCAGTTAAACTTCCAAACGATCTCCCAGGCCGCTTCCAGACCTAGGCTACCGCTTTAGAGGTGAGGAAACTTTTATCCCCATCCAGCGATTCGGAAAGCCTGCCTGAGGTCATAGAAATCGATGTGGCCGCCATAAAGGCACTGCTGTATCTGCGAGCGATAGTCCCGCCGCTGCGTCACTGGCAGCAGAGTCACGCCCATCTTCCCTGCTGATTAATGATCGCAGCTACGCTATAGAATTAGCAGCGCAGGGGCTCTGTCTTCTGCCGTGTTTTCGCTGCGCTGTTATGTCATTCTTCCCACTCATCTGAAACGGCAGGAAACGTGGGCGAGGAATGAAGCACTGGGTTGTTTGCGACTGAGGGCCAGTTAAGCTGCCACACTTTTATCTTCCAATTTTTTCTCTTACTTTCTTTTTCTTTAATCACAAATTTCATCAACGAGTCTCCTGATGCGACAAAAATCAGAAATGCCTAAAATCCTCGGAGTCAGCCAGGTGCCGGACTAGGAACCTCATCCAGCTGGACTAACACTAACAACAATGGATAACGACATTTAAAATCACACGAAAACATTCAATGGAGCAATGCCGTGAAACTTAATCAGAAATGCATTAAATAAAACTTCTGGTCTCAGTACGTATTAAACGTGACAGCAGCATACACAGTTGTTAATAGACAAGGATTCGCTGTCAGGCACGCACGCACTCTTAACAATAAAGGTTACTGCACATTAGAAGACAGAGTAGCAGCCACACCGAAAGCTACTTAAACTAAAGTGCTCGGAATCCGTTAACTTAAATGAGCTTTATGTCACTTGTAACTATGCCAGTAGGATCTTATGAGAAACTATGACTGAACTATAGTTCAATTCTATTATCTTGGCGGCTTGCGAACTTGTGCCCAGACGCGGGAGATTGCTGCGTTGCCACTTGCACACGACGCACGCACCAAGAGAAGCAGCGCCATAGTATAGTATAGTTCTATATTTCGCAAACTTACGTGCAGTTTATGAGGTAAAGCAACTACAGCCACAGTAACCCTTTCGCTGCTACAGAGACTTCCTCCATGCATTCCACGATGTGCGCGATTTTGTCATCACTGCCTGCTCGCCTGTGCAGACACATGGTGTTCCGACTGCATTGACACACTTATCATTCGATTTCACAAAAACTATTTGGCCCAAAATTTGATTTTTACACCTCTTCTTGTCTGATACCTTCCCCCCACAAATGACTTAATTTTGTTTCGATGTTCAGCGCAGTTATTGTGCAACATTAAATGTAGTAAACCATTGCACGAAATTTTGAAGAGTTTGCAGAGGTAAAAGTCCACAGCGTATACTTTCCTTATGGTCGATTTTAGTTGCCACAATGTTGAGAATGAAATGTGGAGAAGATACCTAAGTTTCATATAAAATTTACTGTATAACAATATCTCATTTAATTTAAGTACCAGATAGGTGTCATATGTAATATTGAGAAATATTCTGTCTTTCGCGATTGTAATAAAACTTTTATTTATACCAGAGTCATTTCGCTTTTTTCTAAAGCGTTCTGATTAAAACAAGGTTGGCGAAGTACACAAAACTGAATTGTGGACGTAATGAAACATAGAAACTAAAATGTATTGTCAGTGAGGCGCAGTGCGCAAACAATTTGTGTTTGTCACAACGGACAACAAATACTTGCCAAAACATATATAGACGAAAACATTGAATATGATGTTGCCAAAGCAGCGAAGCAAAGAATTGCGTCAGACAATCAACTAGCTCGGCAACATACGAGCCGAAATTCTGCTCTAATTAATAGTTTTAACACAGTCGCAGAAGAATACATCTCAATATGAATAGTAAAACAGCGACTGCGGAAGAGAAGATATACAAACAAAACAAATAACATGAGTATTGTATGTGTGCCTTTCCATTCTTTTTAACTGCTGTGAAAAGAAATATTGGAGGACAAAATAAAAAAAAAAACTTATTATGATTATAATGAAGAGACAAAGCACTAGATATTTCAAAAAATTCCATTCAAACGAATGAAATTCATGACGTAAGACACTTCAATATTGTTTTTTAATAAAGAAAATATTAAGCACCAAACAAGGTCTGAACTCTGAACCTCGCACTTAGAAGCCAGACACATTAACCACTACGCCAAGCAACTCTGCATTTAACCGAGCTATTAGAGGATTATAAAACGTCACGCAAAATACCGACAAACACTGTTGATAGGACTATGAATTACTGACGTATCGTCGAAGTACAATAGGAAATAAACAATTATCTCTGTTCTTTATTGCAAAAAAGCGGTTCATGAGAATGATACAAACACCTTTCCTTGCTATCACTTGAATTAGGAGGCTTATTGCTGGTTTGGTTTGATTAATTAATAGGATATGAAGCAACTGGTATAAAGAATGCTTCTTCCAAACTTTCTATAAAAAAAGTCTGCTATCAAGACATTGCTTTTGTTCAATTACTTTATTTATGACTGAACGTTTCTAAAACTGAAGACACTTGTCCGTGCTTTGCACTGCAATCGAGCTGTGGCAACGTCGTTCTCAGTTCATTGGCTGACTGTGTTTTGTGACGTCAGATGCGCAGAAAGAAACTAAAATCGACCGCCGTCGTAAATGGCGAGCATTATAGTCAAAAACAGTCGTAGCTCAAAGTAGGTTTTCACTTTAAAGCAGGGAGCTAACGACTTTATAATCAGTCAGGCACTATCTTAATTATCACTTAAACCCAGCAAACAGCCATAGACTTAATAGTAACCTATTATCTAGGCAAATTTATAACTATAGTCTGATCCACGAACGTTATTGTTTCACGCAGTTTGAGACGTGATTTGGAACTACATTGCTGCCGATTCCAATCGACAGTTGCGTTATGCGCATACAAGTGCTCTGCGCTTGATAAAAGCGTGTATGGTGCAATTTGCTTCTACAGATTCTATAAATTATAGAGCGCAGCAATCAGTCTTATCCCCCCCTCCCTTTTTTGCAGGTTTTATTACGCAAATCCATATTTCGGCTATTGCTAGCCATTATCAAAACACTATTTTCTAGTCTCGTTGCATGCCAATTCCCTGTTGTCCATGCGTCAGTCACTGTTCTTGGAATACTACTGAATAAAGACATAATTTATCTCTTACCACCACCATGATTCGTGACAACTCGCAACAAATGGTATTAATGACTCACTAAAGAACTCGCGACGGTCATGTTTAACACTCGCATTGGCTAGGACGTTCACAGCCGAGCTCTGAGAGAATTAATGAAAGCTCATTAACTGTCGGAGAATGCATGACGTAGAACGGCAGAACAAGCTTTAACTCGACATTCATCGTTCGTGACTCCATCTATAAAAGAATTAGAGCAGTTCCCGGTGAAGGACTTTGCAGACGAAAGATCAATACCGCCACTGAGGAAAATAGACCACTTTGAAAACGAACTTTCACTGTTGGTTACGCAACAGAAGCGTTGAGCTTAATAAATATGGACCTAACTGTAAAATAATCGACATGGATATGTATATGAAACTTTCAACCAACAAGCAATAAGGACGTCGTTCGATAGAACCAGCCACAAACAACAATCCTAAAGCTACACGCTGATCTACAGGCAAGTAATACCAAATTCACGACGGGAAAACTTAAGACAAAAACAGAAGAACACGAATTTCGGACACGACTAAGCACCCCACGTCCATCCAGAAAGCAAACAATCAACATGACAATGACCAATTTATAAAACGCAGCCGCTTAAATGTAATACTCTGTCGGACACGGCTCTCGCAAACTAGATGTGGTCGACTTATACACTATAGTGTGTGTAGAGGGTTTTGGGCATACTGGCGCTGGACTTACCTTCATTTTTAGGCAATTGGCCTTCACTTCTGGCGGTCGTCCTATTTTCGCTTCTGGCAATTGGCCTCCTCTGTCATAACAAGTGCTGCACAATCAAGTAGCGCAAGCGTCCAAGTGCATGTCACTCCACATGCCATTTCGCAACCACATCTAGGATTTTGAGCCTAAAGAGTCTTGTGAAACACAACTAGTTCTTTAGTCGCACGAAGTGTTTAGTTCTATCGACAAGGGATTTCAAATGCATTCCGTATTTCCTGATTTCCGGAAGGCTTTTGACACTACCACAAAGGCCATTGTAGTGAAACGGCGTGCTTATGGAATATCGTCTGAGTTATCTGAGTGGATTCGTGATTTATTGTGAGATGTCACTGAATAAAATTTAAGTCATTTCTGGCTTTCCTCAAGGTATTGCCATAGGCCCTTTGCTGTTTCTTATCTACATAAAGGATTTGGGAGACGTGAGCAGTCATCTTGTTTGCAGATGACGCTGTCGTTTATCTACTAGTAAAGTCATCAGGAGATCAAAACAAATTGCAAAACGATTTAGAAAAGATATTTGTATGGTTTGAAAATTGTCAATTGACTCAAAGTAACGAAAAGCGCGAGGTTATCCGCGAGAGTGCTAAAACGAATCCGGTAAACTTCGGTTACACGATAAATAAGTCAAATAAAAAGGCAATAAATTCAACTAAATACCTAGGAATTACAATTAGAAGCAACTTAAGTTGGAAGGAACACACAGAAAATGTTGCGGTGAAGGCTAACCAAAGATTGCTTTTTATTGGGAGGACACTTAGGAAATGTAACAGATCTACTAAGGAGACTGCCTACACTACACTTGTCCGTCCTCTTTTGGAATACTGCAGCGCCGTGTGGGATACTTACCTGATAGGATTGACGGAATACGTCGAAAACGTCCAAAGAAGGGCAGCACGTTTTCTACTATCGCGAAGTAGGGGAGAGAGTGCCAGTGAAATGACACAGGATTTGGGATGGTCATTAAACAAAGCCATTTTTAGCTGAGGAGGAAACTTCTCACTAAATTCCCATCACCAACTTTCTCCTCCGAATGCGAATATATTTTTTTGACGCTGACCAACATAGGGAGAATCTATTGCCATGATAAAATAAGGGAATCAGAGCACGTACGGAAAGATATTGGTGTTCCTTCAACGAGATCTTTCGCTATATGAGATGGGAATAATAGAGAATTGTGAAGGTGGTTCGATGAACCCTCTGACAGGCACTTAAATGTGGTTTGCAGAGTATCCGTGTGGATGCAGATGTTGTTTCCTGATTAGACCCTATCATGTGCCGTTATCTTAATTCTCAAATAACTTAACTGAAATTTCGTAGTTCCACAAGGCTTCACAGCCGTAAGGCCTTAGGTTTGAAACTTCAACCTCCACTGTACCGAGGCCCCTGCTCCCCAGCATTTGCAATTTCTTTCATTTTCCTATAAATTAATCGAAATTTCGCAAATCTATGAATATATGAATTAATTAATAATTTAATTAATAGAAAACAGCCTAATTTCATGCCATTTCATGTAAATGTCACAACACAGCCATAATGTCACAATTCGTAACTGCCCTGTCCTGTGTAAATTTACTTGCAAATTAATCCTGTAACGTATCTTACGCCCTTGCTAACTGTGGAGGTTCAAACCTCCCGGTCTTATGCCCTTCAGTCTCACTTTCGACCCCTGCAAATGTAAATTAATTAATTAATACAAAACAGCGTTATTTCATTCAACTGTACTCTGCACTCTAAGCTGAAAAGTTTAATTTGACGTAAATGTTACAACAACAAAGTTCTGATGGTACAAGTAAATATCGTAATTGCCTCTTGTCATTTGTAAATTTACATGCAAGTTAATACTGCAACGAGCTCTACGCTCCTGCTCGGGTTGGAGTGTTGCTCTTCTCGGAATCCAGAGACCAGTTATGCTTGATTCGCTAACAAATTACACGTGCATAAAGCTCTTGAGCTCGCTACAATTGTCATCAGACATATACATTTAATTCTCTCCATCTGCATGAAGATTAAGTGCTCTGCGCTAACAGGTAAAACCTAGCGGTTTGTGTGGGTGATTAGCTTGCTGAGAGTTGCAATTTTGACGAAATGTTTCGTCCATAAGAGGGTTCTAATATAGGCACTATGATTCTTCCTACCTCTTCAATATGAAACGTGTGTATCGACTCCACTCCGTTGTTAGCACTGAGAGGGCTGTGCCGGACGGAGCGAGCACCGATGGAGGAAAAGATTTTAGGCGGTGTGAGTCAGCAGGCATTTGGCTTGAGGACTTGAACGACCGAACTGGATCCCGTAGGCAGTGCTTTAGTTGAAATCACGTGCTGTGTATACATCCGGAAAGAGCTGCATTTTCCGGTAAGTGTTTATACTCGTACTTCTTCCTGTTTGCGGTGCGGCAGGAGGTAGCGACAGCCCAAGCTGCCGGAGCCAGCTGTGAGAACTGACCATGAGGGGAAGTGTTTAGTAACCGTTTCATCATATGAGTAGTACCTCTTCATCTACTTGTGTCCGAACTAGTGGTCGCCGGGTGATTTAGTTGCCTGTCAATTACCTTGTTCGGAGCGTGTTTTCCGAACGTTTGGACGTTGTTGTACTTCTGTGTACTAATGAACTTATTTTGTTACAGAAACCTATAGGTGAAGGTGCCGTGTGAGATTAGTTTTGCACGTGTGTGGCGACGTTCTAGCAGGTGTATCATTATCATTATTCTTGTTGAACACGCACATCCGCCACTCATTGCTCTGCCTCTGGCAGAATGTTTATCTGACTGCGGTTCATCATTTCCACCACTTGGCGTGGTTGATGACGCAGTGCACTGTAAATTGTATTTATTTGTTTTAGTAAGTATTGTATTTACTTGCTTTGTATTTACTTGTTTTAATAAGGCGGTGGATCCTCTCTAAGAATCCTCGGTACGTGCGTAAAATCTTTCCTGCAATGTTTATTTGCTAGAAACTATTGGTTCAACAGGAGAGATTTTGTCTTCAAGACTGTCTGACGCTGTTCAGTAACGTCACTAACTACTTTACAATCACTGTTTAAAAAATTTTGTTATTTCAGTTTGTAATTTTTAGTGGGTTAGCGCTCTTAGTCTTAGCAAGTGTTCAAAATATTTTGCTACCACAAAACGGTATAGAGGTAACCTTCGAGGTTAAGGCCTACTTGCAATATTATCTTGGTTAGATGTTACACTTTAAAACTGGCGTTTTGTATCGATTGTGGCCAAGAGGTTCTAGGCGCTTCAGTCCGGAACCGCACTGCTGCTACGGTCGCTGGTTCGAATCCTGCCTCGGGCATGGATGTGTGTGCTGTCCCTAGGTTTATGTGGTTCTAAATCTAGGGGAATCATGTCCTCAGATGTTAAGTCCCATAATGCTCAGAGCCATTTGAACCATTTTTGTACTGGCTAAGTTACGCGATCTAGTGCTCTTCCTATCGATCTACGATTGTTTCTTTAAAAAGTAGTTTTTGTTGTGTCTATTTCAGAAAGCATAGACACAATGAGGTAGCTAGGTGCACGCTAAACTAACGCAGACGGGCTTGAAGTTCTGGAACATGAGACTTATTAATGAATAAGAAGAAAAGTACATATAGGTTTGTTACTTAACTTTTAATGAGTCCTTGGAAACATCTCTCTTGAATATTAGTACGCTATAAGCACTGATACAAATGGCGCCTTGCTAGGTAGTAGCTATGGACTAAGCTGAAGGCTATTCTATCTGTCTCTCGGCAAATGAGAGGAAAGCTTCGTACGTCTGGTCGCAAGCTATGTCGTCCGTACAACTGGGGCGAGGTCTAGTCCGTGTCTTGTGACCTGCCATGTGGTGGCGCTAGGTTTGCGATCACACAGTGGCGACACGCGGGTCCGACATGTACTAAGGACCGCGGCCGATTTAAGTTACCACCTAGCAAGTGTGGTGTCTGGCTGTGACACCACAGTTTTTTCAGTTGTTAATCTAAGCGGGCTGTAGGTATTAGCTTCAGCAGCAATTTGAACATTTTGTTTATACTAAACCTGGGTAGTGTTACCAGCCTGGACTAATTAGTTGCTAAGGAGATGGTTCCCTGTCCTGTAGATCTGAGCTTACTGCGTTTAGAACTGTCACTTTTCTGTTTGCCAATTTCAACGGACTAGGGTTCTTAACTTGACAGCCTGATGCTTCCTTTTAGCATCAGAAAACCTTGTTGTTGTTCCTTATTAAATGTCCCTAATTAATTGTAGTGGACTAGGTACATTACTTTATTGATTAAAATTTACTGGCTTCAAGACTCATTGACTTGGCTATTCATCTGTTTACCTGTATGACTTGCGGTTTCGTTCCCTTGCTTCCTTTTTGACGTTTTTGATCCCCCTTTGGGATTTCACCTCAATTTGTAAATTTTCTCTCCATAGTGTGAGCCACTTGGGGAAAAACTCCCTCCCTACCAACTACGGCAAACTGGCTGACACTGACGGCGGCGGTGCACAAATGCTGCGCAGCTAGCGCCATTCGACGGCCAACACCGCGGTTCCTGGTGTGTCCGCTGTGCCGTGCGTGTGATCATTGCTTGTACAGCCCTCTCGCAGTGTCCGGAGCAAGATGGTGGGTCTGACACACCGGTGTCAATGTGTTCTTTTTTCCATTTCCAGGAGTGTATTTAGTGGGACTGACAGTGTAATTTATCGTGCAAACGAAATTTTACAGATAATTTTAGTTCTTGTGCAGATGACCTCACACTTTTCATTAATGTCAGTTCTCACGTTTTACACTGAACAAGTATATTGATGTGTCGGCAGCGGGGCCAACACCTTGTAGATCGAAGTGGCTGAAAGTGCACGCTAAACTAACGCAGACGGGCGTGAAGTACTGGAACATGAGACTTATTAATGAATAAGAAGAAAAGTACGTAGCTGGAATAATATACTTAACTTTATTCTCTTGTTGGAATACATCTCTTGAATAGTAGTAAGCTATAAGCACTGATACAAATGGCGCCTTGCTAGGTAGTAGCTATGGAATAAGCTGAAGGCTATTCTATCAGTCTCTCGGCAAATGAGAGGAAGACTTGGTAGGTCTGGTCGCAAGCTATGTCGTCCGTACAACTGGGGCGAGGTCATGTCCGTGTCTTGTGACCTGCCATGTGGTGGCGCTAGGATTGCGATTACACAGTGGCGACACGCGGGTCCGACATGTACTACAGGACCGCGGCCGATTTAAGTTACCACCTAGCAAGTGTGGTGTCTAGCGGTGACACCACATTCCTCCCCCGCAAATCGGCGAACGGTCGTGAGATAAGGCTTCCGCCCGCCGTGGGGAGGACCCCATGTTGACGTAGGCGATGAGGTGGGGAGCCTAACAGGCGAGGCTGTGCCACCCGCACCCGGCCATTCGGTCCGAGGGGAGCTAGGAAACGCCTGCAAACCCAGTCCAGGGTGCACGTCAACATGAGGTGTATGCGCACGTAATGAGACAGGAGGGGCCGATGGGTCGACCTCCATGCGGTCGGAGCACCCGACGGGCGAAGACGACATCTGGTCCGGAGCGGGCAAGAGGTCCATGGTGGAGGACGGCTGGTCACGGGAAGCGAGCGGCGACGCGTGACCCAGGGAGGCGCGTGGCGGTGGCAGCGAAGCGTCCACTGCGGGCGGCGCCGACGGCGGCTGCGGCGGCTGCTGCGGCGGCGGCGCGACGCCATGGGGCAAAATGGAAGGCAGCGTCGGTAACACCTGGGGATGAGGCGAGCCAGTAGATGGGTCCCCAGGGCGCTGACCTGACGGCTCCGTCGCTGAAAGCAGACGGGGAGCGGCAGAACCCAGGCGACGACAGAGGCGCAGCTGATTGAGATGCCGACGCACCTCACCAGAGGCCCCCAAAACCAAATACATCGCGCGGCCGAGGCAGCGAAGAATGCGCCCTGCGAGCCAACGCCGTGAACCGCGATAGGTGCGATAATAGACAACGTCGCCAGGAGCAAAAGCAGGAGTCTGCCGCTGCACAGGAACCGGATGCGGCGGATGCAGCAAAGACATCAAGGTGCGATGAGGACGACCATGAAGCAACTCAGCCGGCGAGCGACCATCGCGAGGCTGAGAGCGATATGAAGACAAAAAGAGCAACAATGCGTCCTCCCGAGAATGCGACTCTTTCAACTTCAACATCTGTGACTTGAAAGTCCGGACCAATCGTTCAGCGGCACCGTTGGAC
The DNA here is from genome assembly GCF_023898315.1 of Schistocerca nitens. Classification (NCBI taxonomy): domain Eukaryota; kingdom Metazoa; phylum Arthropoda; class Insecta; order Orthoptera; family Acrididae; genus Schistocerca; species Schistocerca nitens. The sequence continues at coordinate 515,219,998 of NC_064615.1, forward strand.
TGAGGCGAAAACGGCGCAAATGTCAGATGTTGAATACCATTGGCCTGGCAGAATGACTGAAATTCTGCGGACATGAATTGTGGGCCATTGTCGGAAACAATAGTCTGCGGAAGACCCTCAATGCAAAAGATAGCAGACAAGGCTTGGATTGTGGCAGAAGACGTCGTGGAAGACATCCGGACAACAAAAGGAAAATTACTGAAAGCATCGACCACAACCAACCATCGAGCATTCCAGAATGGACCAGCAAAATCAATGTGCAAGCGTTGCCAAGGGGAAGTGGCTTTCGGCCATGCAAAGAATTTCCGCGGCGGTGCGGATTGTTGTTCGGCACACGCCACGCAAGAGGAGCACATATTCGTAATCGCAGCATCGATTCCGAACCAAGTACAGTGCTGACGAGCAAGTTGTTTCGTTCGCACTATACCCCAATGTCCTTGGTGAAGAAGCTTTAAGACAGAGGACTGTAACGATCGTGGGACCACGACTCGGGATTGATCATTATCGGAACGCAACAACAAAACACCACGGCGTACAAAAAGTCTCTCCTTGTGAGCAAAAAATCGGCGAACCATTGGATCTGCGATCCGTGACTTTGACAAGGGCCATTGCGTAGCAACAAAACGCAAAACAGTAGCAAGGACAGGGTCAGCAGCTGTGGCTGTAGCTACACGACGAAAATCAATCGGAAACGATGCGACCACGTCATCGGTTTCTGAATCAATGAACATGCAAGCAAGTTCGGAAGAATCGAATGCTTTATCCTCAGCAACAGGCAAACGGGACAACGCATCAGCGTTTCCGTGCTTAGCAGTGGACCGATACAAGATATCGTAGCGGTACTGCGAGAGAAAAAGTGACCACCGAATGAATTTCTGCGCTGTACGTGGAGGTACAGGCTTGTTCGGATGAAAAAGCGATGTCAAAGGTTTGTGGTCCGTGATGATTGTAAAGTGACGACCATACAAGAAGTCGTGAAACTTGGTAACACCAAACACGAGAGCTAAAGCTTCTTTCTCTATTTGTGAATAATTTCTTTGCGCAGATGAGAGCAATTTGGACGCAAAGGCAATAGGGCGATCATGCGAGCCATCCTTGTGCGCAAGCACAGCACCGATCCCGAAATCCGATGCATCTACCATCAACAAAAGGGGTTTCTGGGGATCGAATGGCGTAAGGCAAGTATTTGAAAGTAACGCCGATGTCAACTGGCGAAAGGCGCGGTCTGATTCACTGATAGGACCTGATTTACTACAGACAAATTAAACAATTGAAACAAATCTAAACCAAACAAGTTCACTGCACCAGAAGAACGAAGAACGTAAAATGACACAAGTTTCGTTTGTCCCTTGTATGTTGCAATAAGGCTGCACTGTCCTAACACAGGTATATGCTGTCCTGAGTAACTAGTTAACTTAACATTTGCGGCACGCAATGGCGGTTTGCCCAGTCGTTTGTACGTGTCGTGATTAATCAATGAAACTGCAGCTCCGGTATCGAGCTGGAATGGTATCACTTTGCCTTCAAAGTCTAAGTCCACAAAAAGTTTATTGTCCTGTTGACGACAAGAGCGACTGTCACGTGCAATTTGAACTGATACAGGTACAGAAGCACTTGCGACTTTACGGGATTTGCGGCGACGTCGACGCACTCTGTTCGTGGGACGAACACAGTCACCGTTAGCTAAAGTGTCACTGGACGGGTGGGAATGAACTGCATGAATGTCCATGGGCGAAGGTCCACGAGCCCGATTGTCCTGGGTTCGATTCCGGCGCGAAGCAAAAGGCCTGGAATTTGTGTGATTGTCGGATCTGAACTTTGTCTGGCAAACACTTTGAACATGTCCCTTCTTGTGACAGTAAAAGCAAATAGCTTGGCGTGACGGGCAATTTTCACGCGAATGTCTAGTTGCACACCGCGGGCACGATTTCACTGCATTTGCTGGCGTACGCGGCGCACGTGTTTGCAAGGGAGGCTGCCGCTGCTGCGACGGGCGCGAGGGCCGCCTAGCGTCCCGTGCAGCGGGCCCGGCGGGCCTGTTAATGTGACACACTGCTGGCGAAGTTTCAAATGAGTCCTGAGCAAAGTCAAGTGTGTCTTGCTTATCCAATATGTCTATCACTTGTTGAAGGGAGGGATTAACGAGTTTCAAAATCTGTTCCCTTATGCGAACATCAGAAACGTTCTGTGCTATTGCATCACGCACCGTAGTGTCTGAATAAGGAAGTCCACAGTCACATTCAAATGCACACTCCCTAGTAAGTCCTTGCAAAGTTGCTACCCACTCCCTATTAGTCTGACCGGCCGTACGTTTTGTACGAAAGAACGTATACCGTTTTGCAACTACATTTACTGTTTCTTTGAAATAGGCATCTAAAGCAGACAAAATTTCTTCGTAGGACAGAGTTGCTACGTCGCGTCGGGGAAACAATTTCACTATCACACGGTAGGTAGACACACCGACACAAGAAAGCAAAAACGGCTGCCGCTCTTTACCTTGAATTCTGTATGCTGCTAGGTGAAAGTTGAACTGGCGAGACCACTCTTGCCAGGTCTCGTCGGCCGCCACGTATGGCCGAAAGGGAGGTGCAACAGCGTTTTGTGGCAGCGGTAGCGAAGAAGCGGCGGATGCCGCATCGTTTTGCAGCGCACGTTGACCCTGGACGAGCTGTCCAAGGGCTTCCAATAACGCCTGCGTCTGCTGATTCTGCAAGTGAAAAAATTCGGACAGTACATCTGGAGATTGTGGCGAAGCCATGACACAAACGAATTAATACAAACTCTTTTACTCGTCGCCAAATAATGTTGTGTCTATTTCAGAAAGCATAGACACAATGAGGTAGCTAGGTGCACGCTAAACTAACGCAGACGGGCTTAAAGTTCTGGAACATGAGACTTATTAATGAATAAGAAGAAAAGTACATATAGGTTTGTTACTTAACTTTTAATGAGTCCTTGGAATACATCTCTCTTGAATATTAGTACGCTATAAGCACTGATACAAATGGCGCCTTGCTAGGTAGTAGCTATGGACTAAGCTGAAGGCTATTCTATCTGTCTCTCGGCAAATGAGAGGAAAGCTTCGTACGTCTGGTCGCAAGCTATGTCGTCCGTACAACTGGGGCGAGGTCTAGTCCGTGTCTTGTGACCTGCCATGTGGTGGCGCTAGGTTTGCGATCACACAGTGGCGACACGCGGGTCCGACATGTACTAAGGACCGCGGCCGATTTAAGTTACCACCTAGCAAGTGTGGTGTCTGGCTGTGACACCACAGTTTTTTCAGTTGTTAATCTAAGCGGGCTGTAGGTATTAGCTTCAGCAGCAATTTGAACATTTTGTTTATACTAAATCTGGGTAGTGTTACCAGCCTGGACTAATTAGTTGCTAAGGAGATGGTTCCCTGTCCTGTAGATCTGAGCTTACTGCGTTTAGAACTGTCACTTTTCTGTTTGCCAATTTCAACGGACTAGGGTTCTTAACTTGACAGCCTGATGCTTCCTTTTAGCATCAGAAAACCTTGTTGTTGTTCCTTATTAAATGTCCCTAATTAATTGTAGTGGACTAGGTACATTACTTTATTGATTAAAATTTACTGGCTTCAAGACTCATTGACTTGGCTATTCATCTGTTTACCTGTATGACTTGCGGTTTCGTTCCCTTGCTTCCTTTTTGACGTTTTTGATCCCCCTTTGGGATTTCACCTCAATTTGTAAATTTTCTCTCCATAGTGTGAGCCACTTGGGGAAAAACTCCCTCCCTACCAACTACGGCACGGATTCATCTCCCCCATTCCTTGCTCTCTTCCTACCCCGCCGTAGCCCCCTCCCCTTCCCCTCTTCTGGTTCTCTAGATCACCAGAATATGTAGCCAGTCTTCATGGTGGTGCTGTCATGTACCCATCTGATTGACGCCCTTGACAGATCACCGATCACTCTTCCGATATCGAGCTATTGCGTCCCATGTATACCTATAAACGATTGCTTGTCATTCTGGAGCAATGGCCATATGGACCTTGCTGTGGCTGGGCAGCGCCCAGGAGAGAGCACTTGATCAAATTTGGTGCTATCACCGTGGATTATTTGTGTGTGAAACTACCAAGCTCCAAAAACCTGGCCATACTTCCATGGCTGTTTCCTTGGTTGGTAACGGATCATTGAATGCTGCTTCTTGTGGTCCTGTGGCCTTCCCTTCCCTGGCAACACCCTGGGATGGGGGCAGCCTAGCCTGCTTGGGGTGAAACACTTTCACCACTACTTGCTCTGCATTAGGACGGATGGGTACACTTTCACCGGCACCAAGCCGCTATTCTTTGTGGAAAATATGGAAGACAAGTTTGGCGAAGTAGAATCTCTTAACAAGATGTGGTCAGATCCCATGTTGATCAAAACTTCTGCTGCAGCTCCTTATGCTTGTGACCATCTTGGCAACGTCCAGGTGTCTGTTACAACCCACCAGTCTTTCAATATGGTTCAGGGAGTCATTTTCCATAGGTACCTCATCCTTCAAACAGATAGAGCCAGTCTGTGACGACACGGCATTCATTTTGACTGATGTGTTCAGAAAGGTCGTAAGCACAATAGCACGAACACCAGGGCCTTTATTCTGGCACCTGAAGGAGATAATCTCCTGGAGAAGTTCAATATTATGCCTTATCAGTGTGACATGAAGCCATATGTTCTCCCATTCGCGAGGTGTTTTCGGTGCTTGTGTTTCAGGCACATGTCTTCCTGCTGTACAACGGATCACTTATGCAGTGACTGTGGTCACCAACTTCGTGAGGGAAGCCCCTGTGTTCTGCCACCGTGTGTGTTAATTGCCACGACCATCACTCTCTATACTCACAAGATTGCCCAGCTTACAAGATGAAAAAGAAAATATGGAAGTGCCTTGGTTGTTTACCTTACACTGAGACTCATCAAAAATACAGTCGACTAACCCTTTGTCGATGAATTCTATCTTTGCCTCTGTCACATCATTTCCCCTCCCCCCTACACCAGTCCCATCCCCCTTCCTTCTCCACCTCCCCTGCAGTTCCCATGCCCTTCCCTCCAGGTCTTGCTCCCTGCCCAAAGAAGTGTCGCCCTTCCACAGTGCCCACCAGTGATGGGACTCTCTCCTGGGATCCTTCCCACCCAGCATACCTCAGGCCAGAGGCCTACTACCATAGTTCGGCCACAGGAGATACATTCAGTGTGCCTCAAGGTCGCTAGCTGTCTTTCCATTCCGGATCTTGAGAAAGCCTTCACTCCCTCCATGCCATGTACTCCTCAAAGCATGGAAGAGAAGAAAAAGAAATGGAATTCATATGACAGTACCACCATGGTGCCTCTGGAAGTTTAAGTTCTGATGGAGGAGGGAGACAAATAGCTGGCAAGAATAGGAAACTGTATGTCCTTTCCTCATAGGTGGAGAAAAATTAAGTTCTGGTGGCGGCAGGAATTTATATTACTGTGGTTAATTGTCGATAGATTTACAGACTGCAGCCTTGATTGATGTAAAAACATTTCACAATGTCACCTTATACTATAAAACTGGTTATCAGCAGGTATTACACATCCTAATTATTTTATTGAAACATTTCCCTCTACACGAGACATTTGGTAATTTTGCATTTATGGCCGTCACCTGAGAGAGCCGAAAGTTTCACAGTCGTGAACAGGATGTGAAGACATTTACTTTCCTTTTCACCGTGGACAGATTTCCACAGGACGTTGAAAGCTCAAATAGACAGCAGTTAGCATTTCCGCTGCTTATTTGCACTTCATATTGCGTTTCATGGAAAGCCATATTGACTGTTTGCAGAATACATGGTTAACTATTATTTTTACTTACTTCGAAGTCTTTTACATATTGTTGGGTAGATATACTGCTTTAGTTCATTTCCTGTGCCTCATATGTACGGCTCTTTCATGGTGTCACATATGAATCATAATGTTTCGACATACGATTTTATCTAGGTTGAAACTCACGACGTACAAGTTTTGCTATATTTGACAATAACTTATCATATGTGTTATATGCATGTGGCCGGCGTGGAGCATTAGATTCCGTAGCTTTATGAACGACATGACTACAGTAAAGCAGATTTTAAGAAGTATCTTTCTGCATGTGAATAGTTTATCATTACACAATTTTATACACTTAGAGGATGTAACAAGTCTACTAAAGAGACAGCTTACACTACACTCGTTTGTCCTCTGTTAGAATATTGCTGCGCGGTGTGGGATCCTTACCAGGTGGGATTGACGGAGGACATCGAAATGGTGCAAAGAAGCGCAGCTCGTTTTGTATTATCATGTAATAGGGGAGACAGTGTGGCCGATATGATACGCGAGTTGGGATGGATGTCGTTAAAGGAAAGACGTTTTTCGTCACGGCGAGATCTATTTACGAAATTTCAGTCACCAACTTTCTCTTCCGAATGCGAAAATATTTTGTTGAGCCCAACCTACATAGGTAGGAATGATCATCAAAATAAAATAAGAGAAATCAGAGCTCGAACAGAATGGTTTAGGTGTTCGTTTTTCCCGCGCGCTGTTCGGGAGTGGAATGGTAGAGAGATAGTATGATTGTGGTTCGACGAACGCTCTGCCAAGCACTTAAATGTGAATTGCAGAGTAATCATGTAGATGTAGATGTACTGCAGAATTTTCCAAATTCACGGACCCGTTCCGTGTAAACACTGAAGACACTGCAGCTAAATTTCTGAATAATTGTTTCCACTCAGAACTCGTTAATATCATTTTTAATTTACAATATCGTGGTTTGTCAGGATTCAACTTAAACTTTTGAAAACATCAATAGTCAGTTGGTTGATTAGGTGGTGGTAGGGGGGGGGGAGGGGGGGAGATGAGAGCGACGGGGAGTGAATCAAGCAGTGAGGTTATCTAGTCCATGAACAAAGGTGTCAGAAATCAAGGGACAAACAACACATACGGCACAGTCCAGTCAAGGAGAAGGGAAAACTCGTAAGCAAAGAGGTAAAAGAAACGTCAGGGATGCCAGAAGATGAAAGAACAGGAGGGGTTTGAGGGAAGCAGGAAGAGTACAGATACTCCAGACACCAGCACTGCCAGCTACCAGTCCCCACTCCGACATCCCACGATAGTCATGACTCAACGAGGACAACAAGAGGGAGGAAATACACAATAAAAGTGGAAACGAAACTGCACAAAAGACTAGATTCAATGTAGGGAAAATGCGTAGAGAACGTGGCTGGTGCAGAGGCAAGGCCAAGGCCTCCTTATCCCACTGGAGGGGGGGGGGGGGCGGAGGTGCCTTGTCATCGGGAGGTAGTAAGGGAACAAGAAAATCATCGGATAGTGTTCATTATTACAGAGGAAGAAAGACAGGGATGGTAAGAGATAGACTGCAAGATCCAGCAGATTTTGCATTTTCTTTAACGGAACTCGATTCTTGTTCTAAAATGACGTGATAACTACATTAAAACTGCCTATAATGAGTACAGTCGTATTACCTGTATCTTTTTTTCATTAACGACACTGTATAAATAAAACATTTCATTTAGATCGAAAGCGCAGACCTAACTAATATTTCTCTGTACCTCTATCCGTAAGTAAACTGAAATTCAATGCAATGTAATTTTTCTAGATAATGAAGAGGCGATTGCTGTTTGCAATAAATGTACCTTTTCCCATTTCTCGAGCGGTTTTACTATAATGAGCACGTCATTTTAGATCAAGAATGGTGTCGCTTTAATTCTGCGCGATGGTTCTACTGTGTGTTGTAATCACTGTTATCAGTTAATTATCAATTGAAAACCTGTCATATTCAGAGTAATCGTTATACATGCTGCTTGCATCCAAACGACTATCGGAAAAAAGACAATAACGTTATATCAATTAACCGTCTTTTTTTAAGAAATATATAATTGTGTTCTCAGCAGTGTTCAGGTGGTCGCAATTCTCGCAGCAGGGTTGCTCGCGATGGCCAGACATATTATCTCCACAGCCTGTTCGTTCGATGCGTTTAACGCCATTTCCGACGACTGCAGTGCCTGTGTGCGTTGCACCTCACTCCATGTCGACTGTAGTGCAGTGACAATTTCAAAGTATGTATTACTCTGTTTCTTGTATTTTGGCTGTGAGTTTGGATTTCCAAAACCACACGACACTATTGAAATAGCTATCACTTGTTTGCTAAGAAGAAACAGCGTATCATCTCAAGGCACTTCGCTTACTGTTTAGTACGAACAATGCATGTATAACCGATTACAAACCAAGTTTCCAGAGCTTCTGTGAAGTTCGGAAGGCAGGAGCCGAGGTACTGGCAGAAGTAAAGCTGAGGACGGTGCGTGAGTCGTGCTTGAGTAGCTCAGACGTTAAAGCACTTGCCCGAGGAAGGCAAAGGTCCCGAGCTAGAGTCTCGGTCCGGCACACAGTTTCAATCTGCCAGGATGTTTCACACTCCGCAGCAGAGTGAAAATCTCATTCTGCAAGTTGCCAGATTTAAGGAGTCAGAGTCCGTTAAAGCGCTAAGTAAAGCGTTACACTTGAACATCTTCATATGTCTCTATGACTTGTGTAATGGAAGGTTTTCACACATAAAAATGCCAACAGATATACCATTGAAACATGCTGCTATTAACGTTCAGAATACAGTTTGGCTTCGCCATCGTGTTCTACCATGCGAGAATAATTTCAAATATAAGCCGGAACGTCATGGTAGCTATGAGTTGTATGATGTCGTAACACATTATATATGTGAAGTAATAGATTATCCCATCAAAGTTCAGGCGGTAATTTTCAGAAGCAGAATCCACATATTGTGTATACTCATATATACAGCCTGGCTCCGTACAAGACTTGTGATAGCAAGACCGCACATAAAATTGTAGGTCTCCTTCACTTCTTAAAATTCTCTGGTCTGAGACTGAAGCATGTAGACTTATTGCACTTCATTGAAGACGATAAGCAGCGTTAATGTTAGATAAAGAATATGTCTCGCCTTATTTCGTCCCAGGGAACTAAACATTGTCATGCACAACATACACTCCTGGAAATGGAAAAAAGAACACATTGACACCGGTGTGTCAGACCCACCATACTTGCTCCGGACACTGCGAGAGGGCTGTACAAGCAATGATCACACGCACGGCACAGCGGACACACCAGGAACCGCGGTGTTGGCCGTCGAATGGCGCTAGCTGCGCAGCATTTGTGCACCGCCGCCGTCAGTGTCAGCCAGTTTGCCGTGGCATACGGAGCTCCATCGCAGTCTTTAACACTGGTAGCATGCCGCGACAGCGTGGACGTGAACCGTATGAGCAGTTGACGGACTTTGAGCGAGGGTGTATAGTGGGCATGCGGGAGGCCGGGTGGACGTACCGCCGAATTGCTCAACACGTGGGGCGTGAGGTCTCCACAGTACATCGATGTTGTCGCCAGTGGTCGGCGGAAGGTGCACGTGCCCGTCGACCTGGGACCGGACCGCAGCGACGCACGGATGCACGCCAAGACCGTAGGATCCTACGCAGTGCCGTAGGGGACCGCACCGCCACTTCCCAGCAAATTAGGGACACTGTTGCTCCTGGGGTATCGGCGAGGACCATTCGCAACCGTCTCCATGAAGCTGGGCTACGGTCCCGCACACCGTTAGGCCGTCTTCCGCTCACGCCCCAACATCGTGCAGCCCACCTCCAGTGGTGTCGCGACAGGCGTGAATGGAGGGACGAATGGAGACGTGTCGTCTTCAGCGATGAGAGTCGCTTCTGCCTTGGTGCCAATGATGGTCGTATGCGTGTTTGGCGCCGTGCAGGTGAGCGCCACAATCAGGACTGCATACGACCGAGGCACACAGGGCCAACACCCGGCATTATGGTGTGGGGAGCGATCTCCTACACTGGCCGTACACCACTGGTGATCGTCGAGGGGACACTGAATAGTGCACGGTACATCCAAACCGTCATCGAACCCATCGTTCTACCATTCCCAGACCGGCAAGGGAACGTGCTGTTCCAACAGGACAATGCACGTCCGCATGTATCCCGTGCCACCCAACGTGCTCTAGAAGGTGTAAGTCAACTACCCTGGCCAGCAAGATCTCCGGATCTGTCCCCCATTGAGCATGTTTGGGACTGGATGAAGCGTCGTCTCACGCGGTCTGCACGTCCAGCACGAACGCTGGTCCAACTGAGGCGCCAGGTGGAAATGGCATGGCAAGCCGTTCCACAGGACTACATCCAGCATCTCTACGATCGTCTCCATGGGAGAATAGCAGCCTGCATTGCTGCGAAAGGTGGATATACACTGTACTAGTGCCGACATTGTGCATGCTCTGTTGCCTGTGTCTATGTGCCTGTGGTTCTGTCAGTGTGATCATGTGATGTATCTGACCCCAGGAATGTGTCAATAAAGTTTCCCCTTCCTGGGACAATGAATTCACGGTGTTCTTATTTCAATTTCCAGGAGTGTATTTGTCGTAGATGCTTGAACACATTCTACTCAAACCGCCAAATAACAGAACTTCAACTCAGATGTTTTACAAAAGCTCCAGGACGTATACAAATGCCCACAGAGGATAATAAATTCCTAAAATTTTCAAAATTTCTTCTGCGGGCAGCGAGCACCATTTGCAGTACACCGACTTAGTGTGCTTGATCAAACGTGTAGCGCATTATGAGTCTAATCGTTCTAGTTCGCATAGCATTATTACAGAACAACATGTACCATTTGCAGTCGCATGTCAAGTCGAGTGTTCGTATGATTCATGTCTTAATCATTTCGGATCACTTACTGTTAAGGATCCGGCGAGATGATTTCTCTGTGAGCTTGAAAATCTTGCAGAGGGACTTGACGGGCTGTATAACTCCAATGTTTCGAGAACTAAAGTGCTATTTATAGCCCAGCAACAGACTTATGTTACCGCCACTTCCTGCCATGGAGCAACCAGAAACGAATTTTTCTCCGTGAGCGTTCTAAGTAATACTAGAGACCGCTGACCAGAACCGGTCAGCCAACTACCTTAATAGATTTTTTAAGCGTTTGCGTCACTTAAGCAAATACGTCAAATCTACAACCTGAAAACACATACCAAGCATCAATAACCACACATTGACTTTGCTGTAGGCTGGTGTTACTCCGCTTGGTAACCGTAATGGCTGGTTAACTGTTGCGTTTGCTAGATGTGGGGGGATAAGTGAGTACTGTGGCCTTGAGAGTTTTGCCCGTAGAGATGTAATTTACTATCGTACATTTCATTTTAGTGAAGTAGTGGCTGGCACCAGTTCTTATTTAGTTCCTGCGCAAGCTTTGTTGATACGTACTTGTGGCCCAGGAAGGTAGACGATGATGAGGCTGTATGTTTTGGGCGTAAAGTACATGGTTGTTGTGAAGATGTGTCACTTGTTGGTGACTTAACTGTGTATTGTCACAAATGAAGTGTTGTCCTTGAGTAAAGGGACTACACATTTCAAACATTGTACAAGAATGCAATTAAATGTTACATCTGAGGTGATCGATCTGAATCTTCCCCTATGAATATTTGGGTTCAGAGGAAAGACTCTGTGAAGCTGTGTTGCTAAACAATGACGCATTCTACAGTAAACTTAGTGGGAGTTGTATAACGAATGTGGAATTCGAGCACGTGCTTCGCGTTGAAATGAATATTTTAGATGGTGGTGGTGGTGGTGGTGGTTAGTGTTTAACGTCCCGTCGACAACGAGGTCATTAGAGACGGAGCGCAAGCTCGGGTTAGGGAAGAATTGGGAAGGAAATCGGCCGTGCCCTTTCAAAGGAACCATCCCGGCATTTGCCTGAAACGATTTAGGGAAATCACGGAAAACCTAATTCAGGATGGCCGAGGACGGGATTGAACCGTCGTCCTCCCGAATGCGAGTCCAGTGTGCTAACCACTGTGCCACCTCGCTCGGTGAATATTTTAGAGTCGAATGCAATTCTTAACATGGATACAGATGTACGTCTACTTGCAGATATCTTTCAACTATTCCGGAATGCATGCATGGAAATGTGCAAGTCGGGTCCAGCGTACTGCTATACTCCAGTAGGGGATACGATGTTAAAAAAGACTGAAATCACATTATTAACAGATGTTGATATGCTATGATTTTACGACCGTGGGATTCGTGGTGGATTACGTCAGTGCATACATAGGCATGCAACGGCAAATAACCCGTCAGCTAGTAGTAAAACATCCCTTGCTTCACATTATAACTTATATGTATGTGTTAACAGTTTATACAGATACGCCATGCAACAGTTTCTGCCTGCTTCGGGGGTGCGTTGGGGGGGGGGGAGGGGAAAGGGGGAGGGGTGGAAGAGGGGTTTGGCTGGTTGTTCACGAATTAAAGCCAAATATCTCATCTGTGGCAGCTAATCCTAAGGTAGGATTTGTCTTGCTGATAGACATCTAATATCCGACTAGCTTACATGTTGCGTATAGAGATTCACCACTGGCTTGTGTCCAGAGCATAGAGTACCACGAAAAGGTTCTCAACCCAAGCTGATGGCAACTTTAGATGGAAAAACAATATACGTTATTTACTACACAAATCATCAGCAGTGCATAGAGCTAGAAATGAAACAGGACAAAATCCATCGCGTTGTTAAATTTGATCAGTATGCTTGGTTGAAGATATATGTCGCTTTAAATACTAAAAAGAGATCTTCTGCAAACAGTTCATTTGAAAAATATCATTACAAGTATATGAATAATTCCGTGTTCTGGTAAACGATCGAAAATCTTTGGAAACATCGTGATACTTATTTGGTAAGTAAATGGGATGGACGTCGTGAGGGAAGACAGTTGGTTGCCAAGGCCAAAATTTAAACGGGCTGTTTTCAATAAAGACCATGATGCCCTGGGGAAGGTTTTGGTAGAGTTCGTGAAACCCATCTACATCGGTATGTGTATACTAGTCCTGTCTGAGCTTCACATGTGCACATTCACTACAACTCTGCAAACCTCGTTTTAAACACTCTAAGTTACTTTATGTGCATACCGCATTTCATTTATTGGGTCAAAGTTTGTGATCCATATGAAGTGACAAGGTGCAGTCTCAACGAATTAGGCACATCTGGGCATGACGCTGATAATGACGTAAATACCGATAAAGAATAAGGTTATCGGTCTCATGAAAGACGAAACAAATGACACGCATATCGAAGAGTTTGTTGCTCTTAGTTCAACAACGTAAAAATACCATACGGACACAGGTTCAACGTTTAGACGGGATAAGGATGTAGGTCGTGCAGTCACCAAAAAATATCACGGTCGACGATTACATGAAGTGTCTTATGACAATGGAGATGATGATGCTCTTCCACCTAAGTTACGCCAAGTGAATTTCGAATCTCGAGAACATCTGATGCATAATCATCGCAGCTGGGAATCGGACTGTCGCGTTATGACGATAAACCGATAGTTTGTGGTGTTGAAGCCCTACCATATTCAACCTGTTCACTGAATGAATGAACATATTTATTGTCTGTGTGTGTGGCATGGTATGACCTGTTGGTCATCGTTGTATATGCACTGACGGCAACACCAAGAAGGAGTTGTGCCAGATATGTGTGAGATGTGTGTGAAACCTTATGGGTTAACTGCTAAAGTCATCAGTCCCCGTGCAAGATATACGGAAGCTGATAGGCGCGTTTCTACATCTGAAAAATGATGTCTATTCAAATTCCACGCCAGTAGCATGAGAGTGGTGCTAGCAGCGCAACTATGAAGTTGCAAATCAGGTTTCTTTAAATACTTGCTGTAAGGGGCACGAGCGTTAGTTACCTTCGAGATAGGACGTGGAGAGTTGATGTTGGTCAAGAATGCCATTATCAGCATCTCAATGTGTTTGATAGAGCTCGTGTAATAGTACTACGAGAAACTGTATGTACCTTCTGTGGTATTGCAGAAAGATTTAGCAGGAGTACATGACTTCTTGCAGCGGTGGTCAAGAGAATGTTCGGTTGCAAGAATACCGGGCTCCGGATGGCCACGTGGCACTACCGATCATTGTATTTGGGGGATGGCTCTAGGGCATCGTACTGCAGCTGCAGCAGGATTTTTAGCAGCTATTGGCGCCACAGAGAAACAACGATCTGTTACAAATTGATCACTTCAAGAACAGCTACCAGCCATGTGCGACTTAATTGAGGTCAAGCGAGAGCTCAACTGAAGGGCAGGGTAGAGGTCTGTTGTGGCTTCTGACGAAATATGGTCTGTCTCGCTGCCAGTGATGGCCTTACTAGAAGGAAGTCAGTTGAAGGAATGCAACCCACCAGTCTGCTTGCTAGACACACCAAACTGTTGGAGTTACGGTGTGAAGATCACTCTCGTGGTTATTCCACGCACCCCTGCTGCAAATCTGTACGTCGATATGGTGATTCGATCTCTTGTGGTGCCATTCATTAACAGCATTCCAGAAACGTTTTCCAAAACTTTAACGCTTGCCTACATACCGCCGCCGTAAGCCAACATGTTCTAGAGTATCAACATGTTGCCTTGGCCTGCTCAATCACCAGATCTGTCTCCAATCTAGCAAATATGGGACACCATAAGAAAACTCCAGCGTCTTCCACGAACAGCATTAAACCCACCTTTGCTGACAAAGTGCAGCAGATGTGGAACTCCTTGCTACGAAACCGACATCCGGCACCTGTACAACGAAATGCATGCACGTTTACGTGCTTGCATACGACGTTCTGACGGTTATACGGGGTATTAATGTACCAGCATTTCACATTTACAATGGCTTATCTCTCGCTTACATTAATCTGTTATCTTACAATGTTCAGCTGAAGAAACAATAATAGGAATCGTTAAGAACAGATAAAATTATGTGCACGAAATTTGGAACTAATGCAACTACGGCTGAATTCTCTTTTACTAACTGTTTTGTTCAGTCAACTACAGAGGTTAAAGATCCTATTCCTTTTTTCATAGCGTTTTGGAAACCTATTACCTGGCCTGGGAATTCAACCGATAAATTCTTCTCATATTCGTTTTGAACAACTACTGCTGCATTTTGAATCGATCCATCGGAAACAGAATTTAGAAATTTTGGGGAAATAATTTTGAAGAAATGGTTGAAACTATTCATATCCTCAGATCTGCTTGTTGACCGCTCTACAATACTGTTTTAACAAATATTAAATACAGTGGTTCTGAAATAGATATTTTGATCTGCCAGACACTCGTCCTGGCAAAATTCACAAAAGATTTTTCACTTTCTTAATTCTCTCATTTTCAAACCGGTGAAATGCTCCATTTCCTTACCAAAGATGTAGCTGACGACACTGTTTCCTCCAAACTGTTCCAATAGCAAGATAAACAGTAAGCTGCATTCTGAATAGCAAAACACGCTTTATAAAGCTCTATATTTTTCGATTGCATAATTTTAGAAACTAGAGTAGTTCATTCTATAATCTTTAACTACATCTTCATCTGAAAAATGAATTCAGATTTCTCTAACTGGTTATTCAAAACAACAGCTTGTACTCTTTTTTAGATATCAAGATTATTTTTGACAGAGCCTGAAATACATAGTCATAGCATAAGGCTTCAACAGACTGGTGTTGGGCAACACTTTTTTAACGTATAAAAGGTATCAAAACTTCCCATCTTTTAAAACTGTGACTGATCCTGAGATGACGTTGAATGGTCGTTACAACACCACAACATATTATTGGTTAATTGAGACTGTTGACGAATGAAGAAGTGACAAAAGTATAGTAAAATGTGCATACTACAATCTCAAGTACACAGCACACTAAGAAAGAATAATTTTCTCCATAAATGTGACGTTCTGGTATTCATTTTCATGGTTGTCATTTTTTTAACAACTAAACTACGCCGTACCTTGGGACGATCGAGTAACATGCTGCATACTATATGTTACGAGACACGGCAAGGACGACATTGCTTCCACACCATTACAACTGCGCTAAACTCATCTCAGCGTTGACCGAAATCGTTTTCATCTGACCATATTTCTGTATCTATATTTGTACGCACTTTAATTTCCTGTATTCGTTTTTAATCACGATGATAATAACACTAATATTTTATTTGCTTTTCTCTGGGATTCTTTATTACCGGGCCCGCTTGCATTGCAGGCCCCTATGGTTCCTCCCCTGCTTTAACGCCAGAAGTCATTTCCTACATCTATTCACGTTTTTGTTAATCGTGGCCAACACTAAGGAAAGGAACGTATCAGCAAAGTAATTGAATGTCTTACATAAAAATTTGAAAGCGAATTACGTTATCACCGATTTAAGCATCGACTCGTCGTCGCTTGAGTGTCAGATGCACTGACCTATCCCAAGAGTAATACTGGATAGCGTATTCTTACGAGGGATTCCGCAATTGTTCAGTATTCTATGAATATTAGGTTGGTGCTTAAGTTCGTGGCGTTGTTCCGTAAGTTTTAAATTAAGGAGCTCGTCGTGGCATGTTTGGAGCGCGTGTTCATCCGGAAAAGAAGTTCCTTGACTATTGGTAGATAGAGAGCTATAAAGGTAAAAATCAGAGGTCGCAAGATCAGGTGAATAAAGTGGGTTCGGAAAGACTTCCAAACCTATCTCCTGTACTGTGTTTTCTGTCAGTCTAGGAGAATACGGATGGGCGTTATCGTGGAGCCTCATCACTTCACGCTGTCTTTCTGTTTCTTTGTTGTTGTTGTTTTTTTTTTTTGTTTTTGTTTTTGGAAGACGTCTGCTAGACAACTGATGACAATAAATGTCAGCAATGACTGTTAACCTCGGGGAAGCAATTCGTATTACACCACACCTTTCCTTTCCTTACGTTAGAATAAGGACACAATTTCTCGTCACCAGTAATGATACAGGATAGGAATAGTCGGTGACTATCAAGCGGCGATGCACATAGGGCAGCCGCAGTTTTTTTGTGTTTTGGCTTAGAGCAAGCGGTACCCATACACCCGATTTTTTAACCTTCTCCATTGCATTAAATATGTCGCACAATGGTGGCAAGATCGAAGTTCAACATTTGCTTGTTCTTGAGTGCACTGACATAGATCATTGTAAGTTAATTTATTTAAACGATTTTAATCAAAAACCGAAGGTCTTAGTGAATGTGGAGAGTTACTAATGTGGAAAAAATCCTTCTTAAAATAAGAAAACCATATTTCTGCCGTGCTCTGTCCAGTGGCCTTACCCCATACACAGTGCAAATGTTACTGCCTGCCTCCTCTGTCGTCACCCCTTCACTGAACTCAAACAGAAAAATATGTGGGAAATGTTCGGATTTCTCCACTTGGCATTCTGTTTTCCAGCTTCTATAGCTCCACTCACTATCTCTAAATGACAAAACGAAAATATGTTAACTTAGGTCCGCGCGGCTCCCCACGTCGGAGGTTCGAGTCCTCTCTCGGGCATGGGTGTTTGTGTGTTGTCCTTATCGTAAGTTAGCTTAAGTTAGATTAAGTAGTGTGTAAGCTCAGGGACCGATCACTTCAGCAGTTTGGTCCATAAGACCTTACCATAAATTTCCAATTTGTAAACTTAGATAGCCACAGCGAAATACAAATAACAAATGACACTCGATAAATAAACCCATATCAACCGGAACACCAAATTGCAAACAAAAACGCTACGAACTGATGCACCAACATAATGTATTTATAACGGTACCAGCTGCTAATTCTCACGCGTGATAACTAGTTTCTGTCACATTTACTGATTATCTTTGGATCTGATTAAGACGTTTGATACCACGAAATGTTGTTATATGTTCAGTTGTGCTGTTCATTTCACGTCACGGCTTACTACTGCATTTTTTTTCTTTTTTTAAAGAATTTTGACTTCCAGACACTCATGGTTGATCAGACTTGAAGAAACCTACGTCTCTCTCTCTCTCTCTCTCTCTCTCTCTCTCTCTCTCTCTCACACACACACACACACACACACACGAAAGTAACAGTACGGCATGGCTGACCCATTCTGAACATTTCATATAAGGCAGAGTTTCACGTGATTGTGTTGAAATGTTCTGTTCATATTGTGTTTCCAGCGAACGTAAAATTGTTACAAAATGAATTCTACACCCACGACCATATATAATACGCTTCTTCTTCTGTTTGAGATGAAATTAATGAAGATGCAATGCCACTGAATGAGAATAGTGCAAACGTTTCACATGTGCCAAAGTTGCAGTGTAATAAATATGTTGTGACAAGTGAAAATTTGTGCCAAATAAGGACTCGAACTTTGATTGGCATCTTATCACCAGAAACCGGTTCGTGGTAGGGTAAGCCACGGTACACAAACGACTGTGCTAACTCACTGATGCCATTCCCACCTACGCTGAGGGAGAACTTGTCTTAGTAGTGTTCGGAAATCAAAGCTTCAAATGTAACTGCCGATTAAAGTTTGTGTCGGGCCTGCAAGTGTCTCACACAGCCTAATACTACATAAATGGAAGAAATCAGTACAAAATCGTTCGATATAATATTCAGCACATCTGAAACCAACCTCCGTTTTCATGATTGTTTTGGGCAGCAGGTGGAAGTTAAGTCCTTAGCTAACGCAAAATAACAATGATGTTTAGATGCTATTACATGGAAATGTGATAGCACTAGAAGGTGCCCACCACTCTGAGAGAGGGTAGAGGACCTCCGCCACCAAAACGTGTTATTCGCCTGTTGTTTCTAAAATGTCCATGCTGTAGTAGTTTGCATCATTGATTCTACTTCCTTACAGAATGACTATTCGTGAAGGATGTAGTTATTCTTGACAAATTGGATAATATTTGTGTTCAAACTTGCTTCTCAATACTACGGATGAACCGAGATGTAATCAAAGAACAACGTTACTATCCTCCCATCTAAAAATTTATTTTTTAGACAAGTACATTCTCAATCTCTAGTAGGGTCAAAATCCAAAACAGGATGATTTCCTGTTTATTGCTCGTTTTCTTTTTAATTTAAATGAGGTAGCTGCAAGATCAGTCGTTGGATAGTTACCCCGCAACGAAAGATCTAGGCTATAATGGACAGTTTCACTCGGGAGTTTTTACATTGTCACCGAAACGCGTTCTCTTTTATTCTGGCTATAAATTTCCGAATTAATCACAAATACAAGATTGAGGACGTAGTTAGAAAACGGCAATATTACACGTAACGCAACACCCCACTTTTCTACGTCCTGATGTCTGTAACATTTTATTTACAGTATATGTCATTGTGAGCAGGTAAATACGATTTTGCTTCCAACAGACTCTTAACTTCTACTGAGTGGAGGTAATTTCCAACATAAGTGGTTTGACGTGCCGGCAGCTGCTACCGTCGCCCCCCTCGAAAAATGTGCTTTAGATTATATATAGTACGTCAGCTGTTACAACAACGTACACCATAGACACTGCAGATGTCAAGGTGCATTTCAGTAGTCTTTAACTTCCACCATTGCGTCATGACGCTTGTAAAATGTTTTCTTCCATTTTTCATCTTTTCTTATTTCTATGTCGGCCGACACGACTAGCGACAGCCAAAATGTAGCGATCATATAAGTAGCGCTCAGTTTAAAGTTGATGGTAGTTTGGGTTCATACGAAATATCTAGGATAGCATCTGTAAATTGACAGAAGGAAATCGTAATAAACCTATCTTGTGGATTAGCCTTAATTGTTCGTCGATTACCTGTTACCAAATTTATGTGCTACCAGTGGATCATGAACGAGTAGTAAAACGGTTCACCTATATGTGAGGCGCATAGATCGTTCTAGATGAGGTACATTTTCTGAACATCTGCGTGGCATTTGTACAGGAGGTGAAGACTCGATGCACTCGAGCAATTTACTATAGTGACCACGTAGCGTCGTTTCCTCGGGAGTTTTAACAGTACTTGCGAAACAATGGGACCGCGCACACTACGGTAGTGACGCGGCAAAATATCCTCGATGACACAGCGAGAGAGCTGACGTCTCCAGCAACTGCTGCATCGCAGCGAAGTCGCCCACTGCCGGGAAGCAGCAGTCATTGTAGGTGAACGGGCCACTATACACAAGTCCGCCACCATGGGTGCAGCCAAATTGAATGTGGAATATGTTCATTCAAGTGGTGAAGAAATATCCTGATATATCGTATCGTGATATAATTAAGAATTGTCCGCAGCTCGTGGTCGTGCGGTAGCGTTCTCGCTTTCCGCGTCCGGGTTCCCGGGTTCGATTCCCGGCGGGGTCAGGGATTTTCTCTGCCTCGTGATGACTGGGTGTTGTGTGCTGTCCTTAGGTTAGTTAGGTTTAAGTAGTTCTAAGTTCTAGGGGACTGATGACCATAGATGTTAAGTCCCATAGTGCTCAGAACCATTTGAACCATTTATAATTAAGAACAGACCCACATGCTTTTAGGTGTGTGAATGAAAGGTTCTGTGACAGTTTTCCTGCGAAACAGGACCAGTAGAAAAAAAAGTAATATCGGTTTCACTGTTAAACAGTGTGGGTGTTAAACTACTTTGTGTTTGTATTCTTGAGGTGGCAGTCGAAATAGCTCTAAGCAGCAAATGTTTAGCTCCCTGGTGATAGCCCTTTGAGCTGACCGAACAAATCTTCAGTTAATAATAACGGGTTAAAATAAATTCCCTCAGAACTTCAGTGTAGTCACTACTGTATACTTTCACGTTCGACAGTAAACTGATTCATTGTTCACTACCAATGCTGCCAACCGGTTTTTTTACATTTGTAATACCATCGAAATTTCGCACCTGTGGCTGAAAGAAGGGAGCCTAGGCTTTAACATAGCCTCGATACCAACATCATCAGAGATGGAGAACAAGCTCAGATTATTACATGGACAGGTGATGCTATCGGTCGCACCCTTTGAAGGGAACCATCCCGGCGTTTAAATGTAAACTCTGTTCACAGGCCCTGGCAGGCCCAACGACACCGACCGACCACCGTGTTGTACTATGCCAATGATGTCACTGGATGGGATATGGAGAGCATAATGATCAGCATACCGCTCTCCAGGCCGTTGTCAGTTTTCGTGGTCTGGAGCCGCTATTTCTCGGTCATGCTGCCTCTCAACTCGCCTCACGAGGCATGTGCACCATGTGCCAGTCCTCCCACCAAAGAAAATTGAATGACAATAACTAGAATTGAACCCGGGTCCTACGTACAGCTGTAAGTCGTGCTGAGCTCTCAGCTACGGAGGTGAGCGCCCCGGAATTTGCGTGGAGCGATTTAGGGTGATCACAGAAAACCTAAATTAGGATGGCGGGACGCGGGTTTTGAATCCTTGTTCTTCCAAATGCGAGTCCAGTTTGCTAACCACTTTGCCAGTCGCCTCGTCCTTTGGTGATATTTCATGGCTGTATTTCATGGTTGCCTGCAACTAGGTCGTTACTTGAGCATTTTTATGTAGTTTTGTTTCGTTTCGTGTTGCAGTAACATCTTAGTGCTACAATTTATAGGGATAGGCGGACAGCAGGAATCACTGTGAAACGCGAAGTCAAAGGAGTCGCATACATTAATAAGGATTGAAGGAATAAAATGTTACATTTAGCAGCGATCAGTATTTCAAAACTTGTGTCATAAAAGTGTAAATTGATAAACAGTTAATGGAAATTTTCACAATATACAAGGCTCCAGTGGTTGATTTCGGGATACTCATGAAACAATATAATGTTTTATAAAACGGTCTGCCTTATAATTGATTTTTGAGATAATATTATGCGGAAAGTTTAATAACTTTTTAGAACATATCTTCTTTAGAACTTTAATGACTCTCTTGCGTTTTTGAAGTAATCTAACTCCTCTCGCACAATTTGCACAAACGATTATGAGAAGTAGAATTGCCGTTGTTGATAACGTTTTTATAAATACATCGGGATCAAAAACTCATTTGGTAACTCCTAACGGTTAAACAACAAAACTAGTAGATGAAAAAGCAATACAGGATCTCAGCAGGTATTTTTGAAATACGGGTTGGAGAGGTGATAATAGTCTAAAGACAGTGGACTCTCGTTCTGAAGAATTAACGTGCACAAGAGGATTAATGCTCCTAACCCACCCAAATAAAATAACGGTATCATGCAAATTAAGTCAATACTCTACTTAGAATCAAGGGACAGGAATCACGACATCTTTTTATCACACTGTAAATTATATTTTAAATATTTATTCCAAAGTCGTCAGTAGCAGGCGGTATGTGCATTTTCATGAAAAAATAAGTTCTAGCAAAAAGATTAGATTGGGAACATAGTAAGAAGTGAGATATTGAAAAGGTATCAGGAAAATGAGGCGATTACTTTAAGGGATAAAGTGGCTTATAATTTAGGTCCGAACACAACCTTAACGGACAGTATACAGTTCCCGATAAAAGCTTTGGATTACGGACTTTAGTCAACATATGCAAAAAAACTACCACCTCCAGCTGAGCGGAGCAGTTATTTCTGCATAACAAAAATTTATGACATAATGGATTTCGAAATGGTGGTTGACATTTGCTTGAGCAATTGTTCGCAGGCACCGGAGTCTAAAAGAACGACTGATGGCGGAAGATATTAGTGCCGCAGCTGCCAGCGATACACCACTCCTAAGTGTACTTCTTTAGTTATGCATCAGGGCACCCTTAATGAAATAAATGCTTAGGCAGAAATACGCCATGGTTGTTAGTTTCAGTAGATATACATGACCACCCATCTAAAGTTCCTCAAAGAAAAAAAAAATATCACAACTTTTATACCGCTAACAGCTGAAAGAATATTCATGTAAGCTCATACGAAAATGATCAGTATCCTTATATCACCTTTTATTAAGGAACAAAGTAGAGATACTAACTTTGTTTTCAAACCGCACCTACCTTTTGTTATAGAACAGCAGTGTCCAACGAGACCAGTGCTTTAACTCTGCACTGAATAAAAATGAGAAGAAATTCACCGAATATTATGATGTCATTAATTTTTGTTGAGGATAGGGTAATATATGTCTCGGAAAATCGTACCGTCCCTTCCATAAGATACTTTGCTATAGTATGATTCAAATTAGTGATATCAATAAGCATACGAAATCTGTCGGAAAGTACGCCATAAGTACGACATGACATTTGCTGTATTTTGTCGTTGTCTGATGTATTTCCAATGGCAAGTAATTCATTCTGTGCAAGCCTCTTCATCTCCGAATAATTACTGCAACATATATCCATTTAACATTTCCATTGGAAAGTAATTCGTTCTGTGCAAGCCTCTTCATCTCCGAATAATTACTGCAAGATATATCCATTTAACATTTCCATTGGAAAGTAATTCATTCTGTGCAAGCCTCTTCATCTCCGAATAATTACTACAACATATATACATTTAACATACCTACTGTATTCGTTCCTTGGTCGCCTGCCACCCTCCTCTCCCACTACCCATATATTGTAGAGAAGTCGAAAATTATTAAATCGTACGCCGTTCTAAGGCGGCACTGATTCATAAAAATGAAAAATTGGTGGACTTTATGTTAACATATTAAAAAGGGACCAAAATTCAATACGAACTGCAGAAGAAAGGGTGAAATGGATTTCTCGTAGACTGTCTTAACTGTTTCTATTCTTTTTTTTTTCTCATTGTCAATATTGCCACAAGGCTTAACGAAATTGGACGAACTGCACAATGGAAAAATATTCGAAGCTGGGACGTGACCAGAGTCTACAGATTCAACGGTCTTTGCTGTCATTACAATAAATCACATTACAACTCTCGTCAAACCCAAATTTGAATACCCTACCAACAGCTAAACACGTCGGTATGTGAGTTACTTTCACCTATTATTCATACTTCGCTTTAATTGTGTGTTTACAACATTAAAATAATCAGACCGTGTTATAAGCATTTGTCCTGTGGTTGTTCTTAATTTAAACAGTATTTCAGTTTTATAAGCCTGTAACTTCCTTAATTAAGAAATCGACATGGTATGTGTAATATTTAATTCGACTGCAAGTATCACTGTGACTGATCCACCCTTCTTTTAGGTACTTGTCTGATAAATGGTGGTAATTCTTTGTTAATGAAACCTTTGTTAGTGAAGCTAAATATGTCTTTGTATTATGAATCATAAATTGACTGACTTGACCTGGAAAGGAGAGACTCGTTCCAGGCACAAGCAGTTCACTGAAATCATTGTAGCCTGTAACCAAGTGCCGTTTCGATACCTAAACATTTCATGTAATATTTCATAAGAAATTCGGTTTGTATTGTAGGTAATAAACTTGATACACAAGATTTAAATTCTGTTTTACACTTCCGTCAGACCTGTGAATTTCCAATCTTTGTTAGTATTTTTAATTTTACATTGAGCTAACCGTTCCAACATTGAGGCTTTCGTGAATATAAAAAAATAAGCATGTAACACAGTATTTTAACAGAGAACAGCAGTTGTTGGTACTGAATCCGAGACGTCAGGAGCGCTAAAAATGTAATGTGACTGTACTGCGGAAATGATAAAAGAATGACTTGTTTCACAGTTCCTATTAATTGCTTGATCAATATTGACACACAATACGTATTAACTTTTGGTAGTAGTTTTAGTACGATAACGTGGCTGTTTCATATTCCAATGATAATAACATTTTACCTGCCAGCTCCATGATTCAAAAGAACCAGTAAGGGACAGACATGATCATTTAAGAAAGTATCATATTGTCATTCGTGACACTGGATTTGTGACTACGTATATCTGACTGTATGGTATATTGTCCACTTCAGAAGAGCTTTGTTTTAGGTACCGCAAAATTAATTATAAATTTGGCGTCGCAGTATTCCTCGTTTTTAGAAGAACAGAGAGACTTGAAGCGTACTGTCAAATGGGAGAGGGACTAATTACAATTTGTCCTGTTATAAAGTTTGTCTCATCTTCTTTTCTTTAATGACCTCGAAACAGTTTTTTTTCGGTGTGAAGTTGCCTTTTTGTCTAATCTATCTTCCCCTTTTTTCTAATCATTATACTTCTTTTCCGCCGACCGCCCTATGTTCTTCACTTTCTTTTTTAACCCATTTTCTAGTAAAAAGAGAGCCGTTCCAGTCTGGTTATGTTCTACATACGGGCTCAAAAGCCCGCAGTTTGTAACAGAAGACGGCGTTTTCTGCCTCAAGAGTCTCTTCATAGCACCGTAAAAGCTAACGTAATTACGTAATTCTATTCCTTCCTATTCCACACCTTGGCGGTGAACACAAAGCTCCTCATATCACCTTTGACTATGTTCTCGAAGAACGCACCTGCTACTGTCTTACTACGTGGCTTAAATTAGAGCCACACTGAAAGTAGGGTGCTTCTGATTTCAAGAATCATTACACTGAAATAACTGCATCTGTGGGAAATATGTGCCAAGTACAAACATCATCCGTAAATAGAGCTTTTCACCGGAAGTGTTTTCATGTAACTTATGCCAAACTTGGTTTCATACACATCAGTAACCTATTATTAAATTTGACAGGTGATTGAAAATTGTTCTGTCTGTGTAAGTGAAGAATACTAACAAGGGACCCACTGAGTGCGAGGTCTCAGGTTCAGTCTTTAGTAAGGTACAACTGAAATTATTGTGGTAATATTTATGACATATAACATTTTAGCTGCTAATAATTCACGATATGTATCATGGGAAGACAGAAAATGAGTGCACGGGAGGTACAGATATCAACCTTCTATGGACATCGTCGACATTAAAGAAATGTTCAAAACAAAAATTTAACTAGCACCATGAACACCGAAAGAAACATGGCGCGTCTCAGTGATGAACGTTTGCAGCATCAAGATCGACGGTGAACTCCTTGCGAGATACAAACCTTGCAGGTCATTCAGCTAGGTACCCACTCTTCAAGAATGCATATAGGGTTACATTGGTGTAACGGGGTGATGAGAAGTGATACGATGCGAATCTCATCGTGGAACAGGCTATCCTTTAAGGCGTAGCTGCAGATGTACGATAATATGTTTTATAGGCACTTGAAGAAACGACAATCGTGGGGGGCAGAGCACCTACAGTTTCTCGCTGCAAAATGAATAACTTTACAACCAATCTGCCATCCCGACAAACAGTCGACGTAACTGGATACGAATGTGTTAAAGCACTGAGTTTAGTTGATCTTCACACAAGTCTCTAGGTACCTCTAATACCCAGATTTCCTTTCATATGCATTTACTCTTCAAATCCCGATTGGTCGAGATCGAAAGCTAATTTATTAATGAACGATGGGATAAAATTGTTTGTGTCATACACAAATTTTCGGGCAGATTTTGAAGTTTTCTGTGCACAGACAAGTTGACGTTTTGTTTTAAATTTCCTTATCATACGTCTTCCAATACTGGAGCACTCTTGAAAGGTATGCAACTATCCACTGCTTCCCTTGAAATCACAACAATCTGTGTCGTGCCCAGTTTGATGTACATAACGTAGTACGTCACTATCATGCACATCCTGTTAGCTGTATCGAGCATCCTTGAAATGCGCAAACACCGGTTTCTGTAACAAGTGCGCCTTGTCCTCTGTTCAAAATCTGTAGTTTTTCTTATACATTTTGCTTTCATATTGCTGCCAACTTATTATAAATCTGTTCACAATTCTTTCTTTACTATTCTGCGGATGGACTTCCACGTAATTGATTTTAGAGCTCGTTCCTTGAACACGATTGTCCTTTACTACTTTCACTGCATTTGAGGCTCGTTGTTCGACAAAGATGATGAACTACATGGCTCGACACATGTGGTTATATCGCTTTCACTTGCTAAGCTCGTATCGTCACCATTGCACCCCTCATGTACATTGTCCACACAATCGAGCGTATGTGACACCACAAATTCCACTCAGTCATATTGCAGAAACTGCTAGTATTTTATCTGCCACTTCTTTCTCACTCTGCAAAATTCCTTTGATTTCTTTCTGACGGAATGTTAACTTCGGCAACTGTTGTTGTTGTTATAATGCTATGTTTGCCTTTTTATCGTTGCCATGTCTCTGATTCGTATGAATACTACCAGCACTGTTGAACTGTCCTGATTTACTCGTCGACTAAGCAGTTCCACAAAGCTTCGTTGTCTCGTGCTGTGCTCACCACTGGATACCCCCAGTCGCGCCCCCTCTTGCCATTAGTAGTCAACATTGCGGTTGCGTGGTAGACGATATGAGGGAGACACATGCCGTAAACATCGTTGGCCTTTTGCGACCCCCCACTCAAGGGACTCCTTGAAAGCCTAATACATATGGTAAACTGAATACATAGCCTGGAAAAAAGTGAAGCACTCGGAAACGCGGGAGGAAATAAAATGAAACTTCACGGATTGAGAGATTATGTGATGTTACTCCAGTGTTTACAACAGCGAGTCAAATTTACATAGAATTTTGCAGTATCAGTCCACTTGTTAGTATGACGTTGCACCCTCTCTGACCTGGATACATGACCTGATTTTGATGGGAAGCGTGAGATAAAGCGGTCGTATTCTCTCCTGAGACATGCTTATCAACAACTTTTGTAACTGGTCCTTAAATACCTGCATACTTGACCGTAGTAAGGAGCATAAGTCCGAGCTGGTTCTACATATGTTGTATCGGGGATGGAACTGGGCCTCTTGCTGGCCGCAGGAGCATCTCAGGACCACTTACACGATTCACTGAGACACGGGTCTTATGTGGAAGAGCAGTGTCCTGTTGAAATCTGCCACCACGGAACAGTTGCATGAGAGGTGACACGCGAGAACGTAGGATGTCCCTGACGTACCGTTGTGCCATCAGAGTTCCCTCACTCACTGCCGGCAATGAACTGAACTCATACGAGATGATTCCCGACACCATGACTTCAGGGGTAACCCCGCCGGGCCTCTCAAAAACATTGGAAGGATTGGGTCTTTATTCAGGTCATTCGGGATAATGAAGAACCGCATTTCATCACTCAGTACAATGCGACGCCATTCATTAACAGTCCATGCTGTTGTGCTGTGTTAACGGCAGACTGCGTCTGCTGATAGCCTCTGATGAGCGGTGAGAAATGACACAGAATGTTGCATGTAGTTCACTACTTATTCTCGGTTGGCAAGCGTAGAAGTGAAGCAATAACGACGTGCTTGGAGCACAGTATGATGATCGTTCCTTGTGGTGGTCGGAAGTTTACTGGGATTGTGTTAACATCTGTGCCTGACCTCATGCTCCTGTGGACTCCAATTCCGAAATACTGTCACATCAGAATGCCACACATCGGAATGTAGCACGATTTGACCAGTTGGGTAAATGGAGACACACAATTAGTCCCCTCTCATAAGCGGTCACTTGCTGATAACGCTTCCTCAGACGAGTGTGTTGCATCCCTGTGTTCTTCACAATGATCATTCAACATCTGAAGCTGCTCATATCCCGTGTACAATCTGCAAGGTGTGATGACGACACTAAACACAAACAACACTAATTCAGAAAGAATTAGCAATGATCAACGGCATAAGGACGCAGAAGGCAATGGAAACAACGGCACTAAAGGCGCATAAAGTGTGTCCACAGGACATGTGGCCTGTACCTGAAAAACTGTAATGATGATTTCTTCACTGGCTAAAGATTCCGGAATAGTCCCCCATTCGTATCTCCGGAAGTGGCCTGCCGAAGGGGAGGTGACCATGAGAAAAAAGCTGAAAACCACCGAAAGGATAACGGTCTACGAGTTGGGGCGTGGAATGTCTGACGTCTGAGCTTAAGAGACACCAGAAAATTTGGAATGAGAAATGCAAATTCTCAATGTAGTTATAGTAGGGGTTAGTGAAGTGAAATTGAAAGAAGACAAGGATTTCTGGTCAGATAGGGTAATATAAACAGCAGCAGAAAATGGTATAACGGGAGGAGGATTTATTATAACTAGGAATGTAGGGCAGAGAGTGTGTTCCTGTGAACAGTTCAGTATCTGGGTTGTTATTACCAGAATCGTTAGCAAACCAACACAGACAATCATAGTTCCGGTATACATATCGACGTCGCAAGCTGAATATGAAGAGATACAGAAAGTATATGAAGAAGTTGAAAGCATATACAGTAAACAGAGATGAAAATCTAATAGTCACAGGGGACTTGAATGAAGGTGTGGGGGAAGGAGTAGGAGGATAGGTTACTGGAGAATATTGGCTTGGGACAAGGAATGAGGGAGGAGAAAGAATAATGGAGTTCTGTAATACATTTCGGCTAGTATAATGAATACTCTGTTCCAGAATCACTTGGAAAAGGCTGGTTGACACGGGAAGATTGCAATTAGATTACATCAGGGTCAGACAGAGATCCCGAAATGAGATTCTTGATTGTAAGGGGTACCCAGGAACAGATATAGACTCAGATCACAATTTAGTAGTGATTAAGACAAAGCTAAAGTTTAAGAGATTAGTCAGAAAGAATCAATACGCAAAGAAGTGAGATGCGGAAGTACTAGGGAATGACAACATACGCTTGATATTCTCCAAGGCCGTAGATACAGCAATAAAGAATAGTCCAGTAGGCAGTACAGTTGAAGAGGGACGGGCATCTTTACATAGGTCAACCACAGAAGCTGGAAAGAAAATCATAGGTACAAAGAAGGTAACTGCAGAGACACGATGGGTAAGAGCAGAAATACTTCAGCTTATCTATGAAAGAAGTGAGTACAAAAATGTTCAGGGAAATTCAGGAAAACAGAAATACAAGTCGCTGAGGAATGAAATAAACAGGAAATGCAGCGAAGATAGGACGGAATGGCTGCGCGAAAGTGAACAAATCGAAAAAGATATGATAGTCCGAAGGATTGACTGAACATATATTAAAGTCAAAACAACTTTTCGGTGAAATTAAAAGTCAGGGTGGTAACATTTAAAGTGCAACCGGAATTCCATTGTTAAATACAGAGGAGAGAGCAGATAGGTGGAAGCAGTGTATTGAAGACATCCTTGAGGGGACAGATTTGTCTGACGAGAAAACGCAGGAGCCGATTTAGAAGACATAGGGGATCCAGTATTAGAATCATAATTTAAGAAAACTATGGAGGACTTAAGATCGGACCAGGCTGAAGGAATCGATAACATTCCATCAGAATTTCTAAAACCATTCAGGGAAGTGGCAACAAAACTACTATTCACGTTGGTGTGTAGAATGTTTGAATCTGGCAGTATAGCTTCTAGCTTTCGGAAAAATATGATCCACACAATTCCGAAGACTGCAAGTGCCCACAAGTGCGATTATTATCGAACAATCAGTTTAAACGTTGATGCATCCAAGTAGCTGACAAGAATAGTATACAGAAAACTGGAGAAGAAAATTGAGGATGTGTTAGATGACGATCAGTTTGGCTTTAGGAAAGGTAAAGGCACCAGAGAGGCAATTCTGAGATTGCGGTTGATAATAGAATCAAGACTAAAGAAAACCAAGACACGTTCATTGAATTTTTCGAACTATAAATGGCGTTCAGCAGTGTAAAACGGTGCAAGGTGTTCGAAATTCAGAGAAAAAAAGGAGTAAGCTATAGGAAGAAGCGAGTAATATACAATATGTACAAGAAACAAGAGAGAATAATAAGAACGAAGTGCTCGGGTTATGAAGTGTGTAAGACAGGGATGTAGTCTTTCGCCCTACTGTTCAATATGTACATCAAACAACCAATGATGGAAATAAATGAAAGGTTCAGGAGTGGAATTAAAATTCAAGGATAAAGGTTATCAATGATACGATTAGCTGATGACGTTGCTATCCTGAGTGAAAGTGAAGAAAAATCACAGAATCTGCTAAATTGAATAAACAGTGTAATGTCTACAGAATATGGATTGAGAGTAAATCTAAGACAGACTAAGGTAAAATGAGAACAACGAGAAAATTAACGTCAGGATTGAGGGTCACCAAGTAGACAAAGTTAAGGAATTCTGCAACCTAGGCAGCAAAATCTCCAATGACGGACGGAGCGAGGAGGACAACAAAAGCAGAGTAGCACAGGCAAGAAGTGCATTCCTGGCCAGGAGAAGTCTACTGGTATCAAACATAGGCCTTAAATCGAGGAAGACATTTCTGAGAATGCACGTTTGAACAGAAAACAATCGCAGCATTGGAGATGTATTATAGATGAATGTTAAAAACTAGGTGGACTGATAGGGATCTGCGCAGAATCGTAGAGGAATAATGAATATGTGGAAAACACTGAAAAGGGGAAGGGACAGGTTGAGAGGACATCAGGGAATGACTTGCATGGTACTAGAGGGAGCTATAGAAGGCAAAAACTGTAGAGGAAGAAAGCGATTGTAACACATCCAGAAAATAACTGAGGCCGTAGTTTACAAGTTCTACACTGAGATGTAGAGGTTGACACAGTAAAGGAATTCGTGGCGGGCCGCATCAAACGAGTCAGATTACTGATGACTCAAAGAAAAAAGGAAAGAAAAAAAGAAACCACTACCTCGTAGGACGTGCGTAATAGAGGAAAATGTCCAGTTGCATAAGAAAAAAGTTGGATCAAAAGCTCATTACTTGAAATAGTGTAGCACGTATGATCGTGAGAACCGCATATGCAACGATCCCAGAAACTGTCAGGTTTTCCGTAGCTGTAAACATGCAGGCCGCACAGCTCGTGGCTTTTTTATAATAAAACTACGTGATTAAGTCATAAAATGAGAGTGAAATAAAGCTACTTGATCAACATTGATAAAATGAGAAGAAATACCATTACCACCTTTGAAGCTCCCGGAAGCTGACCCGCTTGTGTCAATAACGGCAGGCAGGTAGGGGGAAATGGTGTGTGAGTTGTGGTAGGCATGGAAGCTAACGTAGCACGGGGAATTACCCAGCGCCGACGCTTGCAAGCAAAGAATAATGACACCATGGAAGCCGAGAGTTGCCGTCACACTAGTAACAAAGCAGACTGTCCTAACGAGGCCTAGGTGAAAAGCAGCAATAAGCATTCACATGCACACCAACAGAAAAGGGCCTCTGAAAAATAAAGGAACGAAAGTCGCAATTCACTAGGAGAGCTCACACAGAGGACATTGTCATTGTTATCCCCACTGCAGCATTGTGCACGGAAAGCGCCAAAGTAAATACCCCAGCTTTCTTATCAAACCTCTGATTATTTGTAAACTGAAGTTGGTGGGGGAGAAAGAAACGGAAAGGTTCCAAATGGTTCAAATGGCTCTGAGCACTATGCGACTTAACTGCTGAGATCATCAGTCGCCTAGAACTTAGAACTAATTAAACCTAACCTAACCTAAGGACATCACACACATCCATGCCCGAGGCAGGATTCGAACCTGCGACAGTAGTGGTCGCTCGGCTCCAGACTGTAGCGCCTAGAACCGAACGGCCACTCCGACCGGCAAACGGAAAGGAAAGCGATAACTGATGTCCGCTGCATCAGGGTATTACGCGTAATAAGCGGCGACGGGTGAAAACTTGTACGGGACGAGGATTCAAACCTGGTATGTCCTGCTTCTATGGATGTTCGTTAAACGCAGCGCCCTCGGGAAAACAGAGTTTATCTGTACTGCGTGGACTCTCGGCTCGTCTAACGGCCGATAAACATACCCACTGAGCGTCACCTTACCGCAATACCCCTCCATTTCCTCCATGCTCGCTGCTTGGAGACACCCGCAGAAGGTGGATCTGTTGCCCATCAAGGTGAATCCATTACACACTGAAGAGCCAAAGAAACTGGTACTGAAATACCCGCTAAATCACGCAGGAATAACAGGTAATTAAGATTGTGGAAAGGGCAAAGGCAGTGGCGGTCGGATATATTTCACATTTGTAATTTATTATCATTTGGTTCACAAATATACCTTTGAAAGAATTAAATTTGTTTCGCGGATAAAGACCTCTAAATAGATGCTTTCGAAGAAGTTCAATTTTGAAAAGACATGGCATACTGATAAATTTACGAATAATATAAATCATGTAGATATATGAGATCAGTATGCGGAGCGGCTGAAGGCCACCGGTTAAATCTTAAAAATTCAAAATATACTATGATGATTACTGAAGGCAGGCCACAATGTTTAAGATTCTAACAGGGCTGATTGCCCACAAGGTGCCCCGAAAGAGATAAACAAACGCTATAAAATGGCAAAAGGTCGCAAAGTTAAATTCTGAAAATTAAGGAAATATGTATTTCACCAATCAGTAAAACTATGCATTAAGTTCAAAATTTCCTTTTTGCAACACCAACGGAGGAAGAGCCACAGTAACTTGTAAAATCAGTCACAGGAAATTACAATAACTTTTCAGGAGCAGAGGGCGATAATACTTGGACTTGAAGCAAACTCTGAGAACATGTTTCCAGGGCTGAAGGCCCACAGCTAAACCTGCCAAATTAAAAATATAGAATACAAATTATGAATTACGACAAAATTAAGACTTCCAAAAGGATAATTAAGAGAACGGCACTCAGGAGTCTCCAGTGGATCGGGGTCCCCTCTTTCACTTAGGCGAGACAGGTGATGAGTCCAACTACACGTAATTCGAGCGAACCCAACCAAGGGACAGTCACTGACCGACCGACCAACCGCTTGCTTGCCACGACGGAGTACACGAGAATTCAAGGCCAGAAAAAAATTTACAAGTATCACTATCCCCAAACAAGCCCGTATGTGAACTGAGCTGCCGAACTACACACCATGTTGGGCAGCAACAACAGGTGAGGGAAAAGACACTGCCTAAAAACTAAGTTAGCGGCCAGGGCAGGTAACCAGAACACTAACGGCCACAAGGCAGAAAATTCCGCTGGTGCACTTGACTATGGATAAATTAATTTGATCAATTCCACTCGACGGTGGCTGTCTCGAACACCTCGCTCGTTGTTGCTTACAGGAAAACCTCCACAACAGCGAACCACCGAAACGGACAACACACCATGAATGGACGTGTCTTGGGTACTTGCAAGCACTACTCAACTTTGACGTCCTGGGTCGGTGAATCACGAAGCTCGTAGCGATCAGACAGCTCCACAGACGCTCCGACACTGCGGAGGGACCGGCAGCGGACCCAGCTGACTGCACCGCGCGGATATAACTTGCCTGGTCCGCAGCAACCGACTGACACC
This sequence comes from Schistocerca nitens, assembly GCF_023898315.1. Lineage (NCBI taxonomy): Eukaryota > Metazoa > Arthropoda > Insecta > Orthoptera > Acrididae > Schistocerca > Schistocerca nitens. The sequence goes on from NC_064615.1 coordinate 515,253,980, forward strand.
TGCTGGTGCGTCCGCGACTGCTGCCTCGTCGTGACTGCACCGCTGGTCCGTCTGTCACTCACTTCCAGACACTACGGCGGAAATACTGGCTCGGACTCAACCATGCAGAGAAAACACGCCTCCCGGCTTACCGACAATCATGCACCAGGAAAGGATCTACCCAAGTTTCGCAAGATGGTAATTGAAGGGGCCCAGAAGCGCTGAGAGAACCAGTTACACTTCGCCCGATGAGACGATCGACCTCTCAGAGCCCGTATGCTGACAACGTTTAAAATAACTGGCCAAAGGAAATCACGCCACCTACACACAAAGCCTGACAAACGCGCATTGACCTGAACGATACCCAACAGTAACTAAGCAAGTAACGAAGACAAACCGGGAGTCGATGCACACACACAGAGCAGACTAATGAGCGATCGGCGAGCTAAAATGCGTCGTCCGGTAGGAAGATCGACCGACGATCCACCAAGAACGTGGCTCGGCTCAAGTGATGCGTGGCGGCAATGGTCGGACGAGCCATATCGACGCAGACCTCACTGCTGCTCCAACCCGACTGCACTAGTACCGCATTGCAACTCCCCGACTGGCAGGTCTGGACTGCGTTGCAGACACGTTCCCACTGACTGACAGCCCGAACTCGCCACCTGAACTCCCTTACGACAGACCACGACCGGGAAGTAATAGCAGTCAAGCAAAGATACTGCGAGAGGGGATATATCGATATGCACTGCTAACGCCGCTCGCGGTCAGGCAAAGCAGCGATTCAGTGACACTAGTAATTTAAATTAACGTAGTGAGGTGGAAGTAAGTTAAAAACAGGGTGTACCATACATGATGGCGGGAACACGTACCATGCATGGCTCAGATACATCTGCCTAATATCGTGTAGGGCCCACGCGAGCACTGACAAGTGCCGCAACACGACGTGGCATGGACTCGAATAACGAAAGAAGTAGTGCTGGAGGAAACTGACAACATGAATCCTGCAAGGCTGTCTATAAATCCATAAAAGTTCGAGGGGGTGGAGATCTCTCCTGAACATCACGTTGCAAGGCATCCCAGATATGCTCAATAATGTCCTTGTCTAGGGAATTTGACGTTTGATGGCCACCGGAAGTGTCTGAACTCAGAAGAGTGTTCCTGGAGCCACTTTGTAGCAATTCTGGACCTGTAGGGTGTCGCATTGACCTGCTGGAATTGCCCACGCTCGTCGAAATGCACAATCAACACGAATAGATGCAGGTCATCAGACATGATGCTTACGTACGTGTCACTCCAGCTGCACACGTACCATGCCATTACAGAGCCTCCACCAGCTTGAACAGTCCCCTACTGACGTGCAGGGTCCGTAAATTCGTTAAGTTGTCCTCATAGCCACACGCGTCCGTTAGCTCAATACAATTTTAAACGAGACTCGTCCAACCAGGCATCATGTTTCCCGTCATCAACAGTCAAATTTTAGTGTTGACGGGCCCACAGGCGAATGTAAAGCTTTGTGTCAAGCAGTCGTAAATGGTACAGCCTTTGGCTCCGAAAGCTCATATCGATGATGTTTCGTGGAATGTTTCACACGGTGATACTTGTTGATGGCCCAGCATTCAAATCTGCAAAATTTGCGGAAGGGTTGCACTTCTGTGACACTGAACTACTCTCTTCAGTCGTCGTTGCTCACGTTCTTGCAGGATCTTTTTCATACAACATTGATGTCGGAGATCTGATGTTATATCGGATTCCTGATAATCACGGTACACTAGTGAAATGGTCGTACGGCAAAATCCCCACCCCGGAGACGCTGTGTCCCATCGGTCGTGCGCCGATTATAATACGACTTTCAAACTCAGTTAAATGTTGCTAACCTGCCATTGTAGCTGCAGTACCAGACGCCATGCTTTCATATGAATGTGTGATTCCTGGATGTGGATTGCTGCCTACCCAGTGTCTACTCTCAATCTAGTCTCAACTCTTGTTTCAGTTTCCGCTATCCAGTGCGAGGGTAGGTTATCTTGGTTGACTCTCACCACGATCATCTGCGGAGCCGTGAGTCTGGCTGGAGGGTCGCTGCTGCTGCCAGCTACACTGCTGACTTCCGAGGCAGCACGGCCTCTGCTACCGCTCTGCATGCTTGCGTTACCAGAATGCAGTTTGTCATTCGCCTGCGAGAGAGAGGGCCATTTCTGCCTGTCATACCGTTTCTGCGGCCAACACCAGCGCTGCCGGCTCCTGTCTCCTAAATGGGGGCTGAGCTGACTCCTGCGAGTCAGCGAGTACTTTAGATGGAATCAGGTGGCGTGACTCCTGAGCGGAGATCTTCGACGGTAGCACTTGGGGATCGATACCTAGAGCTGGAGGTCACCGGCGACCAAGGGTAGAAAGCTGCCCCATGACGAGTAACTGCCGCCACCTGACGCATTGCTGGGGTGGCAGAACCACAAGTCGAGCACATACCAGCACGCTCCTGCTGACGAGGCCTCTGCTCTGCTTCCCAGGCTGTGGTGTGGCGCTTTGAATGACAATCCTGGATTGCTGCTTAGTAAATGTGTTATTGTAAATGACATTTTCTTGGCTCTCTCGAGCATAGCTAGGTTGTCATCACTGGATCCCGCCTGGCTCTTACCTGGGACCAGACTTAGTCTCATGTGTTATCACGTGGTTGGCAGTGGTAGAGACGTCTACGCCTTGTGCCGACCTTCTGCACAGCTCCAACGTGAGGTCAGCGGCTACGTGTTGAAGTTCGTCATACTGTGTGCGGGGAGTGCCTGATATTAGTTCGCTTTCTTTTTGTTTTCTCTTATGGCGATGTGGAGCGGCAGGGACCTTTACCGTACGTGAAAAGTATCGCTTGTAAGACCACAGGCACCTGCAGACTTCTCTAAGTTTCGTGGGAGCAGTAGAAAACTTATTTGCCGACAGTGAATTGTGAGTACCGTAATTTATCTGGTCACGACTTACGATGTGTTCAGGCTGTGTCAGATACCTGTAGTACGTGTGGAATGTTTGGTCACGAACAACAGCAGGACACAGACTCTCGTTGCGCTATGACACGACGTAAAGATTAATTTTAGTTTAATTATTATTTTCAATGTTGTTATTGCAGCTTCCTTTTTTCTTTTACAACGGCAGATGGAATTCAAAAAAATTCCAGAGACACAAGCAGCTGCTCTGAATGAAAATCCTTTAGATTTCTGCTAACAGCCTACGTCAGCCCGAGTATTATGAATGTATGGAGGTGGTAGCCATGAAGCGCTTGATTGTGGGAAGAAAGCTCGAAACAAGCAAGGTCTTAATAATTGGTCGTTAGACAGGAACGGGTGTGCCTCTTCCGTCGGACAAAATTTCCAGCAGAACATCAGACTGCATAAATGTGTGCAGAGATGGAGTACTGTTAGAAGACGGTTAACATAAATTTCTGCTGGAAACAGTGGCTCACACGCCAGCAACGAGTCTGGGTCTCTTGGATAGGAATTGACTGAGGTGGTGTAGGTCACATGGAGTAGGTGAAGTCATTGGGGACAACGCTGTTCAGTTTGAACGCGGGGAATAAGTGTTTTCGAGAGCATGTACTTCATTGTGTTAGTGAGCGGTGTTGTGCGATCCTGGGACTCGACTTTCTTGCTAAACATCAAGAAGAAATTGACGTTTTGCAGTGTACAACTGAACGGAATAAAATCTCATTCTGGAGTAGAATATAGTTTATAAAGAGTATCATGGAGCACTCACATTCTAATAGTTGAACAAAGCAGAGAAAAACTTCTCCTTGAATGATGTTAGCAGTAATCTATGGTACGGGTACACGTATTTCTGTATGTTATTCATATGGCCAAAACTTAAAACAGTGACGGATCGTATTGTTCTCAAATGATGATTAAGACTGAACGACCCTTGCAGCAGATTAACATGTTGGACACTCCATTTGAGTCAATTTTATTATGAAGTAAAGCACAAGACAGGATAATGGCGTGCTAATACCAACAGTTTGAGTAGAAAAATTGTAGTTCTATAAACACTGGGCCGGATCATTGCTGAATGGCGAAAGGCTCATGTTGATGATACTGACTGTCAACAATTCGTGTCGCAGCCTCCGTTTGTGTTGCATGATGGCTTAATGTGCAGACAATGAACTGTACCTGCAGCTCTGTCGAACGAAGTGTTGGCAGAAACACATGACCATATGTTATCAAGCCTTGGTGGGTGAAGACCAGGTGATAGACAAATTGTCAAAAAAATCTGGCGGAGGACTTGAAAACGCGATGTCGAGCAATGTGTCAGGAACTGCGTGTCTAGTGTGCAACAAGCACCAACCGATCCCATTTGCATGTCTATTGGAAGGATCTAAGCCGTTTGAAATGCTTAGGATGAATATTTTAGGCCCATTTCATAGCACGCCAGCAGAAAATAAAGGCATATTGACTATAATTGATCGTTTCTCGTGTTATGCAGTAGTTTCTCCGATCCCTGAGCAAAACGCAATTACAGTTGTTTACGTGTTAATGAATAATGGTTACTCACATATGGCATTCCAGACATGTTAAAGATCGTCCAAGAAATCAATTTCCCCCGATTTTATGAATCACTTGTGTCGATTGCTCCAAATTCGAAAGCTGTGAACAAGTCAATTCTGCCCTCAAGCCAATGGGAGAAGAGAGAAAGTTGACTGCACGACTTCAAGGATTCTGAGCTATTGCATTAGCAGTAATCTTGAAAACTGGTATGTTCTTTTAAATTTTTTAACCAATGCATACAGTGCTAAAGGCAATATGGCTACAAACTTTCGTCACACGTGACAATATAAGGAAGACCCAGTAATCTAGATGACTGGCCTGGTCAGATCAGTCCCAATTTCAGTTGGTAAGAACTGATGGTGTGCTTCAAGTGCGATGCAGACCTCACAAAGCAATGGGCCCAAGTTGTCAACAAGGCACTGCGCAAGCTGGTGATGGCTCCATAATGGCGTGTGCTCAGTTTACATTAAATGAAGAATCGTACTGGTATTCCGTCAGGCCCAGTGGCTTACATTCCGGTGAGGGAATTCAGTTTCTTTTCTGTCTCTTGGTCATTTATTTCCATATAAGAGAGTTCGTCGATTGCGCAACGATTTAAAATGGGTACTACAGTGCCATCTGCCTATGTGATACAATTTTTGTTTCGCTGCAATTATGGTCACAGAGTGTCTGGGCAGAGGGCTTCGATTCATCTGCTGATTTAACATAATACCAAAACTTCTCACGATTTTCTGTCAAGTCGGTACTCACAATTTTAATTTCTAATTCGTTGAACGCTTAACTTATGACTCTCCTTAACGCTTTCGCTTCATTTAACTTGTGGTGTCACCGCCAGACACCACACTTGCTAGGTGGTAGCTTTTAAATCGGCCGCGGTCCATTAGTATACGTCGGACCCGCGTGTCGCCACTGTCAGTAATTGCAGACCGAGCGCCGCCACACGGCAGGTCTAGAGAGACTTACTAGCACTCGCCCCAGTTGTACAGCCGACGTTGCTAGGAAAGATTTACTGAGAATTACGCTCTCATTAGCCGAGACGATAGTTAGCATAGCCTTCAGCTTAGTCAATTGCTACGACCTAGCAAGGCGCCATTTATCCTTTGCTATGTATCTAATGAAGCATGTACAGTAACAAGACCAGTGTCCACCAATTGTTGACTAAAGTTAAGTATTCCAGCAGCTACGTACTTTTCTTTATAGCATTCATTAAGTATCCTGTTTCAGACCTCTCGCCATCCTGCGTGAGCTTATAGCGTGCATTTCGGCTTCCTCAAACAACACGGTGTTGGCACTTCTGCCGACACATCATAACTTTTGTATGTCAGTGGGGCTGTGAATAGTTTAAAATGCAGTGCACCTCTCTTTGCCTTCGTAGCAGTTTTCTGATTTGGCTATTGAACCATGGCGGATACCTTTCATTCCTCACAACTTTGCTTTTCTAAAGCATGTTTTACAGTATTTCTGAACTTTGTCCATTGACAATCAGTTAGTGCTGGAGATGAAATTTTCGTGCTACCATTTAAGTAACCTGATTTCTGTATCTTGTCGCTGTTGCCAAGCAGAAAGAGCTTCCTGCGTTTCTGTGTATTTCTATTTGCAGCGGTATTCAGTGATGCTGTAACGCCTTTGCGATAACTGGTTCCCTTTCCTACCCGAAAATTTCGGCTTTGTTTGTCATTATCAGGTCTAAGATGTTATCTTCACTACTCGGGCCTCTGATTAACTGCTGCAGGTAACTTTCAGATCCTCTGTCCCTACCACCCGTCCTAATCAAAAAAATGGTTCAAACTGCTCTGAGCACTGTGGGACTTATATTCTTTGGTCATCAGTCCCCTAGAACTTAGAACTACTTAAACCTAAGTAACCTAAGGATATCACACATATCCATGCCCGAGGCAGGATTCGAACCTGCGACTGTAGCGGTCGCGCTGTTCCAGACTGTAGCGCCAGAACCGCTCGGGCACCCTGGCCGGCGAAGCGTCCTAATCACCTGAGTCTTCTAGTCTATAGCTTGTAAGGTGAAACCTCCATCTAAATCTGTTGCATGACTAGGAAATTTAGGTGAAGTTCTCGGCAAGTTTTCCCTCAACCGTTCCGCCACTACCGCTGTTGACGTAAGGGGTTTATTGAAGTATCCGCCTTCACCTAAATTATTTCGCATTCAGAATCTGCAGTAATGTCACTAGGCGATACCGTGTTTTTTACGGTTATAAGCTATTATTCAACACCAGCGTTCAACTTATTTTCATGATATCCAATCCACTCGGAATTTAAAATTTCGTTGATATTTACTTCCGATTGTAATCAGCCCTCTGTCCCCAGCACTACGTGGGGGACAAAGATAATTTTAGAACATTTTCTTTCTTCGATCGGTTATGACGAGTGCCGCTCCGTATGGACTCAGAATGCATCTTTTCGGGTCTGTGGAGGGATGTGTCTATCGTAAAAATCTTACATGTGCATGCCACACGGCCTCCGCTACCCTAGTATTGGATTCCGGCGTTTAGTGTACACTTCATTTGTTTAGGGGAACTCTACAATTACCCACGCAGTAGCGGAAGTAATTTTTGCAAGTTAACGTGTGTGAGGATGTGGACAGAGCTCCAACATTTGAACTGAACCTATCGACTTACACGGTGACAATTATTGAACTAAGTAAAATAAAATATTCATAATTTACGAACGTTTTGCGTTATAACGTTGAAACTGCGCTGTTGGCTGCGGGGCCTAATGGGAATTAGTATGCCCATGCTTGGTTTGGTTTAGCGACGAAGCGCACTTTCATTTGAAGCGGTTCGTTAATAAGCAAAATCGGCTCATTTGGGGAACTGAGAATCCGCAGTTTGCGATGGGGAAGTTCTTCAACCTCAACGGGTGACTGTGTGGTGTGCAATGTCCAGTCACGGAATAATCAGTGTGAAAATCCTTGACGGCACCGTGACTACCAAAGGCTACGTGATGATTTCATCCCCATTGTCCAAACTGACCCTGATTTAGAGAAAAGATGTGGTTCATGAAGGACGGAGCTCGACCCCGAAGAAGTAGGAGACTGTTTCATGTCCTGGCTCTGGGGACCGCATTCTGCCTCTGGGGTACACAGAGGCCCCTGGCATGGGCCTAAATTGGTAGCCATATTCTCCAAATCTGAACACATGCGACTCCTTTTTGTGGGACTATACTAAAAACGAGGTGTACAGCAACAACCTTACACCACTGCTGAGCTTAAAACAGCCATTCAGTAGGCCATCGACAGCATCAGTGTTCCGACACTTCAGCGGCTCACACAGCTATTCGTCCGCGCCAAAACATCGCCGATGATGGGAGGCATATCGAACATGTCATAACCTAAAGCTGAATACCTGTAATGACGTTTACATGTTGAATAAAGTGTGTGCATGCCGTACTTTGTAACTAATTTTCGGTTTTTTCATATAGTTCAATAATTGTCACCCTGTATTTAAATACAGGTAGACATCTAATGTGGTTTGCGCTGGCCTGACTGCCTACTTGTAAATTAATTTTATTCTGCCAATGAGTAAAGCAACAAACTTAAAAGAATAAATGAGCTTTATTTATTTAAAATACAAACCGTTTGATATGTGAATATAATTTAATGTTATCACTACTCGTAATTCTACCTGCAATTTACTTAAACTGCGTCGTGAGTACCATGATTTATTGGATGATAACTGGGTGTGTAGTTGTCCTCTATACACTTAAATGTAGCCAGGTAACGTTAAGAAAATGGATCAGACACCTGATAGCATAACTTAAGAAAACTTTGTATAATATACACACAAAAGTAATAGTGGCAAGTACCTTGACGCGGTTCGTCTTCGTCACTGATAAACAGTGGACACTAAAATACATACATCAGTTGCACTCAACCAACCAACTCGCACGATGCCAGAATATAACGGTTGAAGGTAGGCAAGTAACTTACAGTTGCCCAGGCCATATCTCCAAAGTGCATTATTTGGCTAATTCAATAAATCGGTAATCGGACACCAGTCCAGGCAGACCAGCAACACAACGTCTCTGGAGACACCCCGGATAGCGGTGGGATACGAGCCTGACTGTCGCCCACCATAGGGCTCGACAACCGGGAGTGATGGTCAAGGGTGTCATTTCTTTTCAGAGTAGAACCTCTTTGGTTGCCATCCGCGAAATCCCTACGCCACGGCGATACTTTATGATATTCTGCGCTCCGTTTTCTTGCGCTGTGTGCCACGGCATCCTGAGCTGGCATGTCATCAGTATAATGCCCGCCAGCACACGGCAAGAATTGCTACTGATTGTCTTCGAGCTTTCCAACCCCTATCTCGGTAAGCTAGATCGCCATATGTCTTCAGTTGAGATGGTTTGGAGCATTATGGGCAGAGCAATCCAACCAACCTGGGATTCTGACGATCTAACGCACCAGCTGGAGAGATGGCACGATATCATTCATGAGGACATCCAACAAATCTATGAATCAATGCCAAGTATGATAGTTGTTTGCATAAGAGTCAGAGGTTGGCCGACGGGTTACTGACTTACCCAATTTTTCAAGCTGTATCTCTTGAAAAATCCGGCAGTTAGTCTCAAATTAAAAACAATTGCTTGTGCTGTACATGTATACCATGTCTTCCGATTTCCGCCCCATTCGAATAATTCCTTTCCTGGCGGTTGTTTTTCTGAGAAGTTAATTCATGCGCAGTGTGACGAGAGATCGTCCTTTATAATTTGTTTATATCCTACATTTTACATAGAAGAAAGAAGCGAACTGTTAAAATAATCTTCCTAGCCTTCGATTTTTCGTTTTCAGCGAGTACATTAACAGTTATTGTTGTTTGCGAAGGCAGCACTAAACAAAGTTTTGCTTCAAAGGCAGTGTTCCACACAGTTCGCTTACCAAGGTTCTAATTGATGTTATATCGGCCCCGTTCATGACGAAATAAGTCAACAGTCGATGGTACACGACACATTTCCTTTTGGGCGAGAAGAAGAGAGCATCTAATTCCTGATATCAATTGATATAGGGGCCACTTTGCACTAATCTGTTGCAGTTCCTGTGAAGTCTCGTCTACCAAAATCTCTCTTGAAACGCACAGTGCACCTTATAAGTTCCAAAATTCAACGACTTCCATTTTTACGGAGTTTGTTCATGGAAGTGGGGCGGTTCCTTTGAAAGGGCACGGCCGACTTCCTTCCCCGTACTTCCCTAATCCGATGAGGCCGATGACCTCGCTCTCTGGTCTCCTTCCCCAAACAACCCTACCCCATGAAAGTGGTGTTCGTCTTTTATACCCCATACGTGTGTCTTCTTTCCTGTTCCATTCTCAAATAATGCTACAGTGATTCAGCTGCCGTTACCACCGTCCTCCTATGTAATCCGGAATTTTATAGGTGAGTTTCGTAAACCACGCGCGAGATTTTCATATTTTTTCGCTACCTACGCGCAGCCTAAGACTCCTATAGAAAAAGTGAGAGAGCCCATTTTGTAGGAAATTTAATGTCGTAAAATTTTATAATGTGAAACGTTTTCGCCTGGGGCACAGGCTTAGAAATATTCAGGAAAAGTGTAAGAAAGTGGCCAAACGCACCTTCACCCCACACTAATGCTTCACCAGTCAGAATTTCTAGCATGTTGTTCGTGACACTCCCTCCTACCATTGTACAAAAATTTCCGACTACACGACCTGTTCCCGATATTCGTCACACTTTTGCTTCTATTTATTGGGCTATTACACAGCTAGCAAATTCGGCTACTTCGATAAGAGTATTAACTTAATCGTACATGTGAGGGTAGTGAAGGAAGAACGACTTTTGTCAACGTTACACTAAAACTTGTTACGCTGACAGTTTCGATGCAAACCTAGCTCTGACAACGCTCAGTGGCCTCGTAGTCAGAAGCCTTGACAACCGCGCTGCTGCTGCGGTCGCAGGTTCGAATTCTGCCTCGGGCATGGACGTGTTTGATGTCCTTAGTTTAGTTAGGTTATGTAGTGACTGGGACTGATGACCTCAGATGTTAAGTCCCTTAGTGTTTAGAGCCATTTGAACCATCAGAAACCTTGACCAATACGACGATGTAATAATTTTTGGTACTAAAATTCACAAAATTATTAGATAAGATCTACTAAGCGTGAATTTTACAATTTGTAAGCGCTTGATTAAGCCGGTAGCGTAATAAGGTCGTTGAATGAAGACCAAAAATGGTCGAATGAGGGAAGTAATTCTTGCCGTGGCAAATATTTTTACAGTGGTAGGAGGGAGCGCCATAAACAACGTAGTAGAAATCCTGACCCGTGGGGTATGGGTGTGGGAGTGGGGGTTCGTTTCAAGATCAGTTTTGCACATTTTTCTTGAATAACACTAAAATTACGGGCTCTAGCGAAAACGTATCCCTGCTCAAAATTTAACTACATGAAATTTCCTGCAAAAAGATCTGGTTCATTTTTTCTCTAAGACTAACTGTTTGCATGTACCGACGGAGAGAATATGAAAATCTCACTCGTTCTTTATGAACGTCAGCTATAACATTGCAGGTTGTATAAAAGGACAGCGGTAGGGGCAGCTGAACCAACCTGTATCTCCCCACACGAGTCCTAGTTCCACATGTTGTACCCCTCATCGTTCTTATGTGAAATATAGTTTGGCGACAGTAGAATTGTTCTGCAGTCACCTTCAAACGTCGTTTCTCTAAATTTTTTCCATATTGTTCCGCAAAAGGAACGTTGTCTTCCTTCCATAGATGGCCATTGGAGTGAACTAAGCAGCTCCTCAATAGTCGCCTCTTGATCGAACCTACCGGTAACAATCCCAGCACTCCGTCTCTCAATTGTATATATCATTTTCCTAAAGGAGTACTTTCTCGAATACCTCGGTTGATACAGGAGTTAAGGAAGGCTGGATAAAATCATAGGCACCTCTGCGTACTACTATCTACCGAAAACCTCTGGTTGATATCTTGAACCGTTCTAGAAATGGGAAGTTAGGGAAATAGGACAACAGTTATGTTTACTCGAATCACCATACAGAAAAGTTTTATGTGAAGCTTAACGAGCGACCTGCAACAAACCGGTACTGCACCAAGACCTCTTGTCGTAACACGGCTGCAGTAGCGTCACATAACAGCAGCTGCATACGCGTTCTTGCCTGGCGCCCCACGTGCTTTGTCACTCTCGACAGGCGTAGGTAGGTGATGATGAGCACGGCTTAATTACAGTTTGCTTTGTCGTGTATCCGCTGCTCCTGTCCCGACAACTTGAAAGCCTTCGGCGTAACGAACACACGGATACACATACATGCTAGGTAGACGTACAGAGAGCAGGAGGGAGACCGGGTAGTTGAGGGGCCCGGCTTTAATCCGATATCTGGTCGGCGCGTGAGGGCGTAACGCGATTTGCAGCCCCTGTGTCGTCTCCGGCGTAATTGCGCGGCTAGCCGTCGGTGCCGTTTAAATCGCAGCAGCCAGCAGCAGCTGCTGCTGCGGAATCCTGGCGGACGACCAGGATTCCGCTTCAGAGCGATGCTATTGGACGAGGCCTCTAAGCGCAAACGCGTACCTGCTGCAACGCAGGCGGTGCGCTCTGCATTTCCGGCCTGGAGAGATTGTGTAACAACCTGCAGGCTAAATGTTTGTAAGCCGACGTCTGCCAAATCTGAAGACTTCGATTTGGGTTCCAGTGACAAAAGAGAAGTTTCAGCGGTAATGCAAAAAGGAACTGGTTGAACATCTCTTAATCTCCCTGTAATATGTCGGTCATGGGGACCAGCCAGTAACAGAAGAGTACACTTACAAGGGATAATTGACGAATTCCTACCAACGAAATCATTGAATACCACATCCATGAATGAGCTCTATAAATAGGAAATTGTAGAATTTTGACACGTTATACGGCGCAGTGTATGTTTCAAGAGAGTCGTTTTACTGCCGATACTTCGAGGGAACTGCAACAGAATAATGCAAAGTGGCACAAATAAATTATAATATCGGTAATTACATGCTCTCTTCCTGTATCTGAAACTGTGATGAAAGTACACGTGTAGCGTATCATTGACTTTTGACTTATTTCGTCACAAACGTGGCGGATATAGCCTCAGTTACAGCCTTGCTAAGCGAGATGCGTGCCCCACGGCAAGGGCTACATTAACTCAAGTTGTGCTGGCCAGAGAACCCACAGTTTCTGTTCCTGTAGTCACTAGAAAAGAAAATTTGTACGATAAGACGATTATTTAACAAGTCCCTTCGTTCTTCTCTCTGAAAAATAGGAACACAACAAATTAGAAAGGACGATCTCTCGTCATGCTGCACATGAAGCCGCTCGATAATATACTCTAAGACACAAAAAATACCCACCACGAAGGAATTATCCGAATGGGGCGGAAATCAGTTCAAATGGCTCTGAGCACTATGCGACTTAACTTCTGAGGTCATCAGTCGCCTAGAACGTAGAACTAACTAAACCTAACTAACCTAAGGACATCACACACATCCATGCCCGAGGCAGGATTCGAACCTGTGACCGTAGCGGTCGCTCGGTTCCAGACTGTAGCGCCTAGAACCGCACGGCCACTCCGGCCGGCGGGAAATCAGGAGATGTGATATACACGTACAGACAAAAAATGATTATAGTTTCAGAAAAGTTGGAAGATTCAATAAAGACAAAGAGCTTCATAAATTGAGCAACTCAATAGCCCGTTGGTCCTACTCTGGCTCTTATACAAGCGTTTATACTAAAATCCATGTCAAGGTATCTGGCCCTCGATCTGTTGTAAATAAATAATGTAATCTTCTATGTGTGGTCGATTTTTTGACAGTAATTTGGCTACATTTAAGCGTCTACAGCACAGCTGTACACTCATCATGTCACCCAATTGATCATTGTACTCAAAACACAGTTTAATTAAATGCAGGTAGAATAGTGAGCAGTGATAACGTTAAATAATGCACGCAAATCTGATGGTTTTCATGTTGAATAAATAATGTTTACAAGTATTAAGTCCTACAGTTTCTTACTTTACTCAGTGACAGAATGAAATACTTTTCCACGTAGTCACCGAGCCAGAGGAAGCCACACTAGATGCTATCTATATCTAAATAAGTCGTTAGGCTGGATTCAAATGTTGACGTTCTAACCAAGCTCTCTCCGGAAAATTAAGAGTACCCACTCAAGCTAACTCACAAAAATTACAAATGCACCTGTAGTAAACCTGAAAATCACACGTTCAGAACTTCAACTCACGTACTGTAATTTACAAATTCAGCACTTCTTCTCCCAAAAATAATCAATGCTCTTTAGCGATGTAATGAGAAAACCCTTTCAGTTCAACGCTTGTGCTCAAAAAACTGGTCAGGCTTTGACTAGACAACGTTTAATTTACGTTGATTCTCAACAAATATTTCAAGTCCATCGCCTTGCAACGTGCAATATCAGTAGTCTCAACTGTGGTCAGAAATGTCCTAAGTCCACCGCTTTTATGAAGCAACAAATACGTCGTGCATATTGGCATAGACTAGTCATGTTCAATATCAAACTATAGAGTGTCCCGAGTCACGATCGTGGGCTGCTTCTAACAGGATACCGTTTTGTAGCGACAAAATTTGAAAATCACATTTCCATTTAGTAATCACACGTATAACACGTCCCCGGTTCCCATAGCCTCGCCTGTGGGGTGGAAGCAGATTGTCGTTTTGTGGTATCACTCCCAGAACCGATAGTGATCCTCTGATTTGGAGCAGAGTGGAAGGACTAAACTAGAAGCACAGACGATTCTGCGACGGTGTCGGATGCCAGTTTGTAAATATCTGATGTCGGGTGTCGAATTGTAGGGTTTCTCCTTAATAGATGAGGCGTGCACTACACACAAGAAGCGGCTACTAGGGTAGCACGGTATGTGTGGCGTGCACATGTGTATTTTTTAGGACAGAGAAATCCCTCCAAAGGCCCTGCAAGATGCCTTCTGACTCCACAGTAGCTTTCGACACAGCAGATCTGACAAAGATAATGTTAATATAATACAGTTAACTGCAGGAGCGTCTAATAAAAGTTAACAATGCCCGCATAGTACTGTGAACAGGAGGTTGGCTAAAACCAAAAGTAAATAGCAACGATATTCTAATTTCTGACTGAAATGGAAACCGACCGAAAAAAATAGCAACACCAAGGACTTTTGCGACATAAACGAAAATTCGTAGGCGCTTTTTATCTGAATGATGATATCTAGTGAAATTTCTTGCCCATCGCATAACAGTGGCTGTAGCAGCACCACTATGAGGATGCAAATCAGGTTTGTTTTAAATACATGCTTTAACGGTCGTGAACGTTAGTTACCTTTGAGATTCGACATGGTGGGTTGATATTAGTCAAGAATGCCTTTAAGACGACCAAGACGCCACTGTCGATACCTCACTGAGTTTGAACAAGGTCGCGTAGTAGCCCTCCAGAAGCTTCTGCAATATTACGGGAAGACTGGGCAGCAAGGTAGTCACTGTACATGATTTCTCGTAGCGATGGTCCATGAGAATGTATGGTCGCAAGAAGACAGGGACCTGGACGATCACGTGGCAATATCGAGAGAAACGACCATCGTATTCGGCGTGGGGGTGTGTCGCATTGTACTGCACCTGCAGCAGAATGTTAAGCAACAGTTGGCACGACGGTGACACTACGAATTGTTACAAATCCACTACTTCAAGGACAGCTCCGAGCCACACGCCCTATAGCGTGGATTTCACTAATGACAGACCACCGCCATATATAACTTCATTGACGTCAAGGGCTGGCCAGGGTGGCCGAGCGGTTCTCGTCGCTACAGTCTGGAACCGCTAGACCACACCGGTCGCAGGTTCGAATCCTGGCCCGGGCATGGATGTGTGTGATGTCCATAGGTTAGTTATGTTTAAGTAGTTCTAAGTTCTAGGGGACTGATTCTAACATTCTGCGTGGTGTCTGTTGTTCTATATCGTGTCTCCCTACCACTTTCGCGCAACGACGCTCTGAGCGTGTTTTTTAGGGAATTGACTAGTTTGAACCTGGGACCTGTTGCTGGTAAGGAGACGCCAGACCACACATGACATGTAGAGTTCAGAAGAGTTCAGTGAGACTAGCGATGATATAACCAAATACTTAATTATTTCAGCGTCAGCTCCACTGTACTCCCTGTAAAAGAATCTTAATACTAACTAAATTTAGTGGAAGGGGTTCAAGGCTTTCCTATTTTTAGTTAGCTGGTAAAATAACGTCGAAAAAGCAGATAAGTTTACCATTTGAAATTTTATTCTACTCTCAAAACATTGTATATAAATTGCACTATTGATAAAAGGAAATGTTTTAATACAGGATGCTAAAAACCAACTGTTTTCAACAAAAATGTGAACGAATATCCCCTGAATGGGTTTCCAAGTTCTACAATGGATCAAAGGATGACCTATGTCATATCCCATCTATAATCTAGGTTTAAATCAAGTTTCACAAAAGAGAAAACTATCAAAATGGTCTACTGTGACCCTCAATTATCTATAATTACTTATCTAAACTGTCGTAAATTACAGTGGCTGATGTGGCTTCTCAATAACTACATAACAGAAAAATCATCGCGTTTCAGATTTTTACTTCAAGTGGCAAATGTAAACACGATGAGCTTTAATTGACGATCGACACTAGTATTACGCAAAAAGGGGGTGTAACAGATGAGACTTCTGCAGTTCTGAGTGAAGCTTTATGCGCTGTTATGCGGCATCGCGTGCGTTCATTACCTTGTCGGTGTTCGTCAGGGGGCGGCGGACAGCACAGCTCCACTCACCTCGCTGTCTCGGAAGCCACTCTCCCATAACTTCTCCTTACTACATTTTACCGAAGTTGGTTTAAAAAAACTATCTGGCTGTGTTTTCATCTGACCAATCAAGGTCTCAATGTTAACCTTAAGCTCCGCCTACAAAAATTCTGTCTATCCAATGAGAAACGTTATACTTTTCGTGGTGGGGCAATGTTTTTAAAGTTTTCAACGTAACAGGGACGCGAAAAAGTCTCACGCTATAACTTGCGGCTGGGGTGTGACCCTAAGATCTATACTGTTCTTCTGGAGGGCTCTAGCTTTAAACATGGGCTGGGGGGTGGTCCTGACATAACAGAGACGCAAAAAAGTCTCACGCTAAAACTTGCGGCTGGGGTAGTCCTAGTGGTTAGCTGGCGACGTGGGTGTCCGTCCCTTATCGTAGGGCCTTCCAGCTTCACACGGTTCTGCTCTCGGCCTCTGTTCTCGTTTCTCCCCTCGGAACTGCGTCTGTCTCACGGTGGGAAGGTATGGCATGCATTTAGGCGTTCTTGTGTAAGTCTGTGGTATTCCATTTGCTCACTCGTTACTCGTATTACTTTGGTTAATTTAATGTCACGATTTATTAGGAGCTATGTGAAATATTACTGGATTTGCTTATCATGTCAGGGTTTTCATGGTAGGTGTTGGATTTGCCTGACACCTTACACGATGACCGTAGAAGTTAAGTCCCATAGTGCTCAGAGTCATTTGAACCATTTTTTGGCGTCAAGGAAAAGCCCATTGGAGGGCAGGGTGAAAGTCTGTTGTGTTCTCTATGAAACCCTGCTCTGTCTCGTTGCCAGTTATGGTCGTGTGTTGGTGGGAAGGAGCTCAGTTGAGGACCCCCCACCCAACCTGTCTGCCTGATAGACATACTGGACCTACACCGGGAGTTATGGTGTGGGGTGCGATTTCGTATGACAGCAGGAATGCTCTCGTGATTATTCAACTCGCACTGACCGAAAATTTGTACGTCAGCCTCGTGATTCGACCCGATGTGCTGCCACTCGTGAACAGCATTTCAGGAGAAGTTTTCGAACAGGATAACGCTCGGATACATACCGCTGTTGTAACAACACGCCCCACAGGGTGTCGACATGTTGCTTTCACCTGTTCGATCACTAGATCAGTCTCCAATCAAGCAGGTGTACGAAATAATCAGATATCTCCAGTGATATCTAAAACCAGCATAAAGCGTCCCTTTATTGACCGACCACGTGCAACTCGTATGGAACTCCATTACTTAAACTAAAACCCGGGACATGCACGTCTGCACGTTTTTATTCAACATTTTGGTGGTTTCATTGGTTTTTAAATGTGCCAAAATTTCATATTCGCAACTGCTTATATCTCAGATTACCATGTGATCTCGCAACGTTAATCACTTACACATGATACCTAGACAAATTTATTTCCGATAATTCTTTACACTACATTAATTACTTTTTGGTGCTGTGATTTCTTTTCTGACACTGCATATTGCAAAGAATG
The DNA here is from genome assembly GCF_023898315.1 of Schistocerca nitens. Taxonomy (NCBI): domain Eukaryota; kingdom Metazoa; phylum Arthropoda; class Insecta; order Orthoptera; family Acrididae; genus Schistocerca; species Schistocerca nitens. The sequence goes on from NC_064615.1 coordinate 515,271,772, forward strand.
GTCGAACTCTGGCCGATGCGTCTCCCCACATTGACACGAGATATAGTATATATCAGGCTTCCTAAGTCTCATATCATCCGTGAAAGAAGTGATTAGAGCTCTAAACTTGGCAGGTAGACGAGACTCTTTATGTCACATCTCCTGAGAATTCTTCCAGCCTTAAAGGAAATTCTCACAATATAAGGTGTAAATCTACAGATCTACGCTACTCTTAATGCATCTCCCGGGGACCGTGCCATCTCCATAGTCCGACAAATCGCCTCTTGCAATGTCCATTTTCCTTAAACAGATTCCCCAAGTCTTTACCTTAGAAAGTCCGCGTCGGAAATACCATATACTCTACGTACCTCCTGTTTTGACTCCTAAGGACGCCACTGCATTGCTACGATTGATGACAACACACACAGACCCATGCCCGAGGGAGGACTCGAACCTCCGCCGGGACCAGCCGCACAGTCTATGACTGCAGCGCCTGAGACCGCTCAGCTAACCCCGCGCGGCCAATTCGCATCGTAATACCGTATGTATCCGCTGACACCGGTAACGCGATTTTCAAGTAAAATGTCTCCCCTGTACAGGAATACACGTAATGGATGTACGAGTACAGGTAGGTTGCAATTCATGACTTACGACATATGAAGTTTTGGTATGGCCTTAAGTCGTACTTGGATAGCCATACGCTAAGGCGCCACTCACAATAACAGGGAAAGCCGTCTTGGATTCCCGGTGCAGCACAAATTTTCATCGTCGTCATTCAATTACGCAGCTGATTCTCAACTACGAATGCATTTCGTGTCTATCGATGTGTGTCGGTTTTCGGCGAACACGAAGCCCTAGATTATAATGAAACTTTCTGTAAACCTTTGTCTGCAATAATGCAAGCTCCATGGTAAATGAGCTCCAGCAAGCCAAATTAAGAGAAATTCGTGGAAGGCACAGGCCCTAGTTTATAACGTCATTTACTTTTTGCCAAGTGATTGACATTTATTCAAGTGGTTCAAATGGCTCTAAGCACTATGGGACTTAACATCGGAGGTCATCAGTCCCCTTGAACTTAGAACTACTTAAACCTAACCAACCTAAAGACATCACACATACCCATGCCCGAGGCAGGATGCGAACATGCCACCGTAGCAGTCGTTCGCTTCCGGACTGAAGCTTCTAGAACCGCTCGGCCACCGCGACCGGATTCACATTTATTAAACATTAAAAAAACAACAATAGTAAAACACAATGAAATAATCTCTTAGAATCAGCAGTTCTTAGAACAAATAGTGGAATTCTTTGGTTTCAAAAAAATGGTTCAAATGGCTCTGAGCACTATGGGACTCAACTGCTGTGGTCATAAGTCCCCTAGAACTTAGAACTACTTAAACCTAACTAACCTAAGGACATCACACACATCCATGCCCGAGGCAGGATTCGAACCTGCGACCGTAGCAGTCGCACGGTTCTGGACTGCGCGCCTAGAACCGCGAGACCACCGCGGCCGGCTCTTTGGTTTCAAACGAGCATCATGGCTTAACCAATTTAACAACGATAGCAAAATGATACCAGGCCAACACAATGGTTTTAAATTTCAGACGCAAGACTTAACATTGTCTTTTAACAGACCTAACAAATTTAAAGCAAACTTTTTGAAGGTAAATCTAGCAACTATTAGTACAAATTTAGTAACAGAGGAAATGCTTGGAGAAATTTTTTATGTGTCAAAGTAAAAGAATGGTTTTAATTACAGGTCAAAATTTTTGAAGGTCAAATGTAACGACGACTAGTGCAAATTTAGTAACAGGTAAAAGTATTGAAACCAAATTTAAATGTCCAAGCTAACAGAATGGTTTTAAATTACAAATGAAAGTTTTACATACTACATTAAGAGCTTTGAAAAATTTACCTCTTTAAAAGTCAATGTAACAAGGATTAGGACAAATTTAGTAACGAGTAAAATGTTTAAACAAATTTAAATGTCCAAGCTACCAGAATACTTTTAAATTACAAATCAGAATTTAACAAGGTCTTTTGATAAATCTGACAAATTTATGAGATACAAGGGGCAGCAAATGGCCCGGCTGACTGGGGAAAACTTGATACAGAAAGACAACGGCAGGAAAGGGATCCAAGCCAAAAGACAAAAGTTCGCTAACTCTGAACAGATTTAGGCCCACGGGAACCAGAGAAGAACAGACTTCACTTAGCAACAGTCACCGTGCCGTAGAGCTGCTTCACACAAGGAAACGGCAGCAGCGAACACCAAATAATATCCTGCAACATCGTGCGGCCTGTGCGCTTACCCTTGCCAGGACTGGTCATTTGCTTACATAGACTGCAGAAACAGTAGCTGACCCATCGGGTAACAGCAAGGCTCTTGTAAAATAACCATAGTGCGACAAGAAGATGCGAAGAGATATCAAAAGTTCAATTAGTACGGTAATATACTTGCAGCAAATAGGTGCCTGAACAAGCAGTCCAGAGTAAGGTACACCAACAGCCGTAAAATGGCGATTAACGAACTAAACTAAGAATATCGAGAATAGTACAATTTAAATACTTGCGAGAACAAAGAATAAGTATGTTAACACAATCAAGCTACAATCATAGTCTGAGTCGATTTTAAATAACTGTTCGGAACTTCCTTACCGAGTTGATGTCCTGGTTCTGCTAATAACATAACGGTGAAATACCAGTACGAGACAGCCCGCAATCCCAATCCGGGTCTGAGAACGAACTAAGGTATCGTGCCTTACAACCTCCAAGACTGCCAATACAGAAAATTTCACATATCTCCCGCAGTTCACCCGGTGTGCTAATAGATCTGGCCAGATCAGAAGATCAAACGTATTTAAAACAGGATATTAATCACATATCTTCATGACAGCACCACTGGCACCTGCGTCCATGTTCAAATTCTCACCGCTTGCACAGACAGTGTCAGTAATGAAGCAAATTATAAAAAGCTATAACGGCTATCGTCACACCGGAGTCACAACTAAATTACGTTTCAGGAAGCAACACAGGGCGCACTGCGAACACAGAGGTGGCGGATCCAAAATTCCCGGGAAGCAGAAATTCACAACCCAGGACAAAAACTACAGAGCAAGCTAACGCCGTCCAGCGAGGTGACGCAACACGGCCCGGCAACAGGAATGATGAGCCTTTCATAGCACCGGATACAGCTACTTATAATGTTCCTATTGCAATGGTTGCCTTAGAGCTAATCTGTCATGAGGCCAACCAAGGCTTCGTGATAATACGTACCCTCCAAACGACTTCCTTCCTCCTCGTACCGCGGTGACAGTCCATTCCACACTCATCCGCCTCGCAAACATTTCATGTCGTAGGACGCGGCTCAAGAGCGCTATCCGGCGGCCAGAGGGAAAACGAACCAGAGGTACGATCTACTAACCGCAATCGGGGGATGAAGATAGCTGAAGCCGTCCCAAATTCGGTTAGGAGCATGACGTCAATGGGACAGTGTACGGCACGGCGCCCTAAATTGTAGGGTGTGTAGCCTTGGCATCAGTTTTCAGCTGCTGCGTCTCTCCTGAAGATGGTGGACGCGTAGATCGCAGAAGTATCGTTACATGTTCATTTTACACCCCAGGAGCGAACTTAAGGGGACTACCAAAAATTACTATACTGGCAAAGCATACACAATAACGGGCGTTTTGATATCTGTCGACAGAAGGCGCTCACGGACACCAGATGCTGCATCATCGTTTGCACGGCCCAGTCATATTAATGTGACAACGACCATGTTCGACGTCAACGTGTAATAACCACTCATATGGCAGCACTAGCAGTGGAGGGTATATCCTCGGGCATGGATGTGTGTGATGTCGTTAGTTAGATAGGCTTAAGTAGTTCTAAGTCCAGGTGACTGGTGACCTCAGATGTTAAGTCCCACATTTCTCGCCCGCATCTCGTGGTCGTGCGGTAGCGTTCTCGCTTCCCACACCCGGGTTCCCGGGTTCGATTCCCGGCGGGGTCAGGGATTTTCTCTGCCTCGTGATGGCTGGGTGTTGTGTGCTGTCCTTAGGTTAGTTAGGTTTAAGTAGTTCTAAGTTCTAGGGGACTGATGACCATAGATGTTAAGTCCCATAGTGCTCAGAGCCAACCATATTTCTCAGAGCCATTTGAACCATTTGTATGGTATATGAAGGGTGTTAAGAGGAATGTGGAAAAAAATGCAATCGTTGTCGTAATGCGGGGACGGAGCGACTTATTTGACATTAAGAAGGGTATGATCATTGGCTTTTGGGCCAAAGTTGAAGCATTTCCGAAATTGTTAAGTTCTAAAACTGTGCGCGTGCCAGCGTTGTTAAAGTACACCAATCACGGCATAGTGGCGTTATCCATACCAGACGCCAAGCAACTGAGGAGTGTCAGGGGCTATATATGACAGGGGTGAGCGATGGCTGCGGTGATGTGTTGAGCAACTGTCCACCCAAACAAACTGAGGGGCCACAAAGAGAGCCTCCTTAACGGCCGTTCAGTGGACATTGCGTATGCATCTCCGCAGCAGGAGTCTGGTTCAAGTACCCATGCTGCTTGCTGTTCATTGGCAATCAAAGCTGGAATTTGTGCACAGGTACCGCAACTGAAAGTCTATAGAGTGGCGACAGGTGGTGTTTTCAGGTGACACGCGTTTTATGCCGTGTCAGACAGATGGCTGTTGGCAAGTACGGCGTGAAACGACTAATAGCAAACAGCCGGCAACAATCGTCGGAAGCGTCCAGCCCGGAGGTCACTCCCTAGGCGATCTCGTCATTCTGGAAATTACAGTGGACCAACACAAGTATGCATCTACCATTGGGGACCATGTACTCCCCAACTTTGTTTGTGCTCGACGCGATAGCATCTACCAGAGGGACAATGCAGCTTGTCTTACAGCTCGCAGTGTACTTACGTGGTTGGAAGAGCGCCAGCATGAATTAACAGTACTCCACTGCCTACCAAACTCCCAGAATTTAAATTCAATCGAGAATTTGTGGGACCACCTCGATCGGGCTGAGCGCGCCACGGATGCTCAACGGAGAAACCTAGCGCACGTGCCCACGGTATTGAAGTCGACATGCCACAGCACCGCTGTCAGTTCCTTGCAGAACCTCACTGACTCTCTTTCTGCAGGTCTCGCAGCGGTCCGCCATGCAAATTTTTGTTATTCAGACTTTCGACAGGTGGTCACCGTAAAGTGACTGGAAAGTTTATTTAGAAGACTCTTCCCATCCGCTGACTTTATGCCAGGGACGTTTAGGACTTATAAAGCTGGTCGAGTGTGTCGTCAGCCATGTGCCCCCAGGACGTTAAATGGATCACCGTACCTGGAAATTCCCCTGAATAGCGGTGCTCCGTTCGCACCGCAAAAAACATTCGTACTTATTTCAGTAAAGACACCTGAAGTTTGACCGACGGCCTTTTCAGACCGTGTGGACAACACATCCATGTACCTCTCGAACGATGGTAGGCCCTAAGGCCTTTTGGGCTATTGTATTTACGTATCTCCGTCTGACAAAATTTGAGTAGCTAGCGTAGCTTCGGAATAAGCTCAGAGCTGTATGGGACTTAACGGCTGAGGTCATCAGTCCCCTAGAACTTAGAAATAATTACCAAGGCAGGATTCGAAACTGCGACCGTAGCGGTCACGCGGCTTCAGACTGAAGCGCCTAGAACCGCTCGGCCACACCGGCCGGCAGCTTCGGAATACTACAGTGGTTCGTCGGCCAAGACACAAATACAAGAAGGGAATAGACCGATGGGTGCGTTTCCACAAGCTTTCTAAACACGTACACAAGGAAGTCAGCTGCTTGATCACAACAGACGAAAGACACCTACTTTAGCGCTTTGAAGCAATGTAATGCCAACCATGCAGGAAGTTGAGAGAATCTTGGATCCATTAAACGGTAAAAGTTTTAAATTAGGAGCGTTAACATTCTAAAACCTCATGGTTTTGTAATACATGCTCATTATGATAATACAGAATTTTCCCATTTCAAATCAGCACATCCCGCAACGTGCATGTGCACCATTTATACAGTATCTGAGGGATAATTCGAGATGTACCTCAAGAAGACGTGCAGTGTCACGTAGCTATTTCCTTCAGTGTACTGCGTACACCTCAAATCGAGGTGTTGGTGGTTGCCACTATCAACACCATATGGCAGCATAACGGCTTGGCTGGCTCTAAGCACTATGGGACTTAACATCTGAGGTCATCACTCCCATAGACTTAGAACTACTTAAACCTAACCCACCTAAGGACAGCACACACATCCATGCCTGAGGCAGGATTCGAACCTGCGACCGTATTCTGTAAGGAGCTTGACCGCACCAGACACACTTTGCACACATGATTGAGTACGAAACTCATATACCATGCACTGATCTTCATAATCCTATTTTGGTCATAGCCTACTGAGTATTTACTCTTTAACCTATATAAATAAAAATGTGAATGTTCTTCTGTTCAAAATCGTTAATCTCTGAATGTTTTTGACCAAATGCTTTGAAATTTTGAAACAAGTTGCTTCCTAATACAGGAGTGTTTTCAGTGAGAAAAATTATATTAAACATATTAAAAAGTAGGTATGTAAAAACACACCCATATCACAATGCAACGTTGTGTCAAAATTTCAAAGTATTCACTCAAAAACGTTTGGAGCTTTGCGACCAGCAACATTTGCAATTGATATATAAGTACGTAATGTAGATGTTTCCATTCTCAAAATCTCAAATCTCCGAATGTTCTTCAAGGATTATTTTGAAGTTCTGACACAAGACTGCACTCGTACACTCAGGAGTTTTTATGTACGTACTGGAAAGCCATCTGGTATGCGTGTGATATATGTGTAATGAAAGTGGAAACGTTATAAAAATGTAAATGTTGGTTTGTTCAAAAACGTTAATCTCAGAAATTTGTAGACCGATTGCTTTAAAATTTTGACATATCATGACATTCCCATACGGACATGTTTTTAGGTACCCAATTCTTTATATATGTGTATTTTTAATACACGTAATATATAAATTGCCGCGAATGAAAATAATAATATGAAAATACATATAAAACGATCTGCAAGAACATTATGACCACCGACCTACTGTCGATATAAACCGTCTAGGTGAAATCAACGTCCCTTGGCCAGGAGTGACAACCAAACATTCGCACGGTGCATGTAGTATTTGTGAGCGTGCTGTCCGTGTGTAAAATGGAGAAGGCGCTCGATCTATCTGAGTTTAACCGTGGGCAGAATGTGACTGCTCGGAGGCTCGGCACGAGCATTTCGAAAACTGCTCGACTAGGGTGTTCGAGAAGTGTTGTGGTTCAACACGTGGCGAAACCAAGATGGAACCACCCCCAGACGTCGTGAGGTTGGGCGGCCACCACTCATTGTGGATGTCGGGTGTCGTAGGCCGAGAAGGCTAGTAAAACAGGACAGGCGACGAACTGTGGAAGAAATAACATCAGAATTCATTGCTAGGCAAATCACAAGTGGGTCTGAATACAATGTGCACTGAACACTAGTAACGATGGGCCTCCACAGCCGACGACACTTTCGTGTACCAACGCTGACATCACGACATCGACTGAAACTCCTAGTGCAAGGCTAGTCCCCTGTTATGACTTCATCATTTCTCACAACTTGAATTTATATTTGTTAAGAAGATTATCACAATGGAAAAAGGGGTAACTTGTACCAAAGAATTCGAACAATTGTAAAATAGTTAATGACATTACAAGTTCAAATATTATGCATCAGAATCTAATTTATTTAAAATTCTTAGTTGAGTCAGTGCTGAATGACAATTAGAAAAACTACGGAATTGACGTAAGGTGCTGCGCAAATACTCAGTATTGAGTAAATTTTGAATTTAACAGAACCAAACAGGTGAGAAAAACTTACAATTGCATTTAGAGCAATACCAAGTCAACTGTGGGCCCCGAAACAATTTCAGAATAACAATATTTAATAAATCTCCCGTCTAAAAGAATGAATTAATAAGCGAAATGCAACTGAATCACAAGCGTCTAAGTCAAGGGCAGTCAGTCCTTAATAACATAGGACTGCAAAGGCACTAACGTTCAAGGGCTAGGCGGAATGTCAGTGTGTAAGGCACTGAGGAACAAACGACTAAAGGTTGCAGAAGGAAAGAAAAATCAACTTAGGGAGGTGACGAAGCGGCGCAAAAGGTGCCCGCAGAGGTAAGTGACGCTGTCAGACCTCGCGCTGCGAGACAACGGCATGCTGGAGTCGCGCCACGCCCAGCAGACGCACGCGGCAGTAAACAGACGCTCCCGTTCGGGTCCCCCCGTAACCCGTAACCAAAGCGAGAAGCGCTGCCTGATAGAAACATCGCAGCGGAGGAATCGCCTAACCAAGACAGATCCAAATCATGCAGTAATACAGGAAAAATAGCCCTTCAGCAAAGAAAGCGAAGATAAATAGACAACTGAACCCCTTCAATTAGGTGCAGTTAAATGACGAATTATTAAAAACAACTGTCCTCTAAGTTAGAGTTGAGTATCCATTAAATTATGCGTTAAACAAGCTCATTCAGTAAATTCTGTAAACGAGATAAACCAAATTTAGTATAATTTTCAATACCAATTAATTAAATTGAAAATAGTTGCCGGCCGTTGTGGCCGAGCCGTTATAGCCGCTTCAGTACGGAACCGCGCTGCTGCTACGGTCGCAGGTTCGAATCCTGCTTCGGGCATGGATGTGTGCGCTGTCCTTAGGTTAGTTCGGTTTAAGTAGTTCTATCTCTAGAGGAATGATGACCTCAGATGTTAAGTCCCATAGTGCTCAGAGCCATTTGAACCATTTGTAAATAGTTACAATTATTTTTCCTGGGGGATAGCGAGAAAGGTCAAGTAGCACCCCCAGAATTTTGGTCTGTTGAGGCATGAACGTAATGCCAGAGACGAATGCACTCACATAAGAAAAGCCAAACAAGACATTACCTCTAAATCAGACAGCGCAATGACGAGCACCTAACCAATTTTCCCAAATTAATGACCTCGATAAACACCGTGAGTACCTAACCAGTCCACGTATCTCTAACGTAACTAAAACCAGTTCATATTAAAACATGAACAAACATTAAGTGAATAACCAAGGATTAAATGTAGATTAGTAGAAACGTGTATGAAATTACCATCCCGGGAGGGGAGAATATTAAACAACAGTGACGGGCGCCGAAACTTTTACTTCAGTATGGTAACTTAAAAAGACACTATGAGGTCACGTCTTAGCAGAGAAATTTCTTTATATTATTTGGTTAGAGTGACAAAGACTGAAATAACGGAATAATTGCAAATGGAAAATCTTAAGACCGTACTGAACAACACACTCACAGTGACATTACTAAAATGACGTAGAGTAATACGTAATAAGAGGAAGATAGATGCGGCCCGCCAAAAAGAATCTCAGAATCAGCAACTATGCGACTGAGCGTCTCCCCAAATGTACGAAGAAACCGTACATTCTTGCAGGAGGGCCTCGGCGCGCAAGTCAGTGCAGAATAAGCCGCCAGAAATGCAGTGGATTGATCCACTTAGCCCACGAATAGAATGCACATCGAAACCACCTTTACAATCTCCGAGTTTTCCTCGTTCTCCATAAATCAACCTTTCAACGTAACGGTTCCTGCATACACCACCGAGCGGCGCTCCAGAACAGAAAATTCACGCCAGTGGGCCACGAAGCAGATATCGATAATAGCCAGCATGGCTTCATTGGCAACTATGAGTGGAATGGGCACGTAACCATCGCCACTGGACGTTGGCGCAGTGGCCGAGCATTGCATGGATTGATGAATCCCGATATCGTCTTCATCATGCATATGGCAGGGCGAAAATCTGTCGTCTTCCTGCAGAACAGTTTCTTGACACCTGTAATGTGGAGAGGAAACAATCTGGTGGCGGATCCATTATGCTCCGAGCAACATCCATGTGGGCATCCGTAGGTCCAGCAGAGCTCGTGAAAAGAACCATGACAGTCAAGGATTACCGAAAGCTTTTTACAGACTACCTGGCGACATGACGATCATGTGTCCCAACGACAGTGGCATTTTTCTACAAGATAATGCGTGATACCACATGGCCAGGAGTGCGATGGAGTGGTTCGAGGAACACAGTGGTGAGTTCCAGTTGATGTGTTGGCTCACAACTCGTCAGATCTGAACCTGGTCGAACAAATATGAGGTGTGATTGAACGTGGCGTCAGAGCTCATTGCCACCGTCCCCGGAATTTACGGAAATCAGGTTACTAACGTGTGCAGATGACGTGCCAGCTGTCTCCAGCGAATACCAAGCCCGGTTATCCGTGCCGAAAGTGGACATACTATCTATTAGATAGGCAGTCAATACGTTCTGACTGGTCTGTGTATGTAATACGTAAAGCGGAAACACTGTTACCAAAAATCTCAAAATGTTCCCTCCCCATTTATTTAAGAATTTTAGGAGTTTATGTAATAAACATTTAGACACATAGCATTAACGGGCCATTGAGGCCTATAGCAGAGGAGTAATAGGGAAAAGAAACATTACAGTCACAAAACCCCAATAAAAGGAATGCCTGTCAATCACAAGAGAGGAGGTATTTGCTTCAGACTGCACTTCATCTTTTCCGGTCTTTAACATCATCCTCCACAGCCGCCGGCTCCGCGTCGTCACTCGATCCTTCCATCACGTTCTTTGGCATCCTCTCGGGCGTTTCCCTGTGGGTTCAGAGTGGAGGACTCTCTCAGGAAGGGTTCCTTACGCTCATAAGATTTTGCCCAGCCATTATAGTCACCTCTGTCCCAATATTCGTCCAATATGCGGCTTTATAATCGTGTGGTACCGGTCTTCTTTCTTTCTTCTTTCCCATTTACGAGTCCACAGGGCTTCCGAAGAACCTTTCTTTCAAATGCACATATTGAATCTTCTGTCGTTGCTGATGTCGCCCAAGTTTCACAGCCGTATGGAAGTAGTGGCCTCACCAGTGTCGTGTACAGATGGACTTTGTTCTTCTGAGATATCAGACGATATTTAAAAAGATGGTTCAGACTGAAGGACACGCGATTAGCATTCGTTATGCGTTGATGTACTTCTTTCGTCACTTCACTTTTGTTGGTTAATGTTGAGCCCAGGTACTTGAACTCTTCAACTCGTTCGAAGGTATGCCCGTATACAACAATGAAAGGAGGCAGAATTCGACGACGTGATACTCCAATATACACTCCTGGAAATTGAAATAAGAACACCGTGAATTCATTGTCCCAGGAAGGGGAAACTTTATTGACACATTCCTGGGGTCAGATACATCACATGATCACACTGACAGAACCACAGGCACATAGACACAGGCAACAGAGCATGCACAATGTCGGAACTAGTACAGTGTATATCCACCTTTCGCAGCAATGCAGGCTGCTATTCTCCCATGGAGACGATCGTAGAGATGCTGGATGTAGTCCTGTGGAACGGCTTGCCATGCCATTTCCACCTGGCGCCTCAGTTGGACCAGCGTTCGTGCTGGACGTGCAGACCGCGTGAGACGACGCTTCATCCAGTCCCAAACATGCTCAATGGGGGACAGATCCGGAGATCTTGCTGGCCACGGTAGTTGACTTACACCTTCTAGAGCACGTTGGGTGGCACGGGATACATGCGGACGTGCATTGTCCTGTTGGAACAGCAAGTTCCCTTGCCGGTCTAGAAATGGTAGAACGATGGGTTCGATGACGGTTTGGATGTACCGTGCACTATTCAGTGTCCCCTCGACGATCACCAGTGGTGTACGGCCAGTGTAGGAGATCGCTCCCCACACCATGATGCCGGGTGTTGGCCCTGTGTGCCTCGGTCGTATGCAGTCCTGATTGTGGCGCTCACCTGCACGGCGCCAAACACGCATACGACCATCATTGGCACCAAGGCAGAAGCGACTCTCATCGCTGAAGACGACACGTCTCCATTCGTCCCTCCATTCACGCCTGTCGCGACACCACTGGAGGCGGGCTGCACGATGTTGGGGCGTGAGCGGAAGACGGCCTAACGGTGTGCGGGACCGTAGCCCAGCTTCATGGAGACGGTTGCGAATGGTCCTCGCCGATACCCCAGGAGCAACAGTGTCCCTAATTTGCTGGGAAGTGGCGGTGCGGTCCCCTACGGCACTGCGTAGGATCCTACGGTCTTGGCGTGCATCCGTGCGTCGCTGCGGTCCGGTCCCAGGTCGACGGGCACGTGCACCTTCCGCCGACCACTGGCGACAACATCGATGTACTGTGGAGACCTCACGCCCCCGTGTTGAGCAATTCGGCGGTACGTCCACCCGGCCTCCCGCATGCCCACTATACGCCCTCGCTCAAAGTCCGTCAACTGCACATACGGTTCACGTCCACGCTGTCGCGGCATGCTACCAGTGTTAAAGACTGCGATGGAGCTCCGTATGCCACGGCAAACTGGCTGACACTGACGGCGGCGGTGCACAAATGCTGCGCAGCTAGCGCCATTCGACGGCCAACACCGCGGTTCCTGGTGTGTCCGCTGTGCCGTGCGTGTGATCATTGCTTGTACAGCCCTCTCGCAGTGTCCGGAGCAAGTATGGTGGGTCTGACACCCCTGTGTCAATGTGTTCTTTTTCCCATTTGCAGGAGTGTATATTTAGTTTTGTCTTCGTTCACCGCCAGCCTAATTTCCTTTAGTTTTGGTGGAATCGGGACGCATCAGCACACATTTGCTCTAGAGTCGCTAGGATCACAAAAACGTCAGCAAATGCCAGAATTGTGTCTGCTCCCACCATCTCCATGTCTCTGGTTCGCCAAGTGCCACGGCTTACTTTTTCTAAGACCAAATCGAATAATATTGGCTCCAATGGATCTCCTTGTCTCAATCCATGTTGGATAGAGGAAGGTGATGATAGTTGGTTGCCAAACCGTACTTTATATAGGAAAATTGCACTTATGGCTTATCGGTTTATGATTGGAATACTTACACAGAATCGGAATTTGCAATAACAATAAACAAGGTTTAAGGTCAGACAGAGGACAAAGAGGAGATGGACAGAGGAGTGGGAAGAAATGCACATCGTAAACGGGAACAGGAGATGTACAAAGAGAGAAGGTAGGAGGAGATGATGAGTAAGGGGGAAAGGAAGGAAGGGGGGAGGAGGTGATAAACTGAGATAGAGGGACATAGAGATGGCAGAAGGAGATGGAGAGATAGAGGAGAAGATACAGAGGAGGTGAGAGACAGAGGGGGGAGGAGTAGGAGATGGACAAGGGAAGGGGAGAGGAAGCCGGGCAGAGACAGGGGAGAAAAGGGGATTTTGGCGTATATACAATTCTCATTCGTATTATAAACGTGTACATTCTCTTTTCCGTCGAAGCAGACCGAGCCACGGCCAAGCCTGGCTGTGTACAGCTAGTGATGTAATAGTTGTTTCAGGTTCCTGTTTGCTTGCTCTCCGCAGCTATATGTTATTTGTTGTCACGGAAGACCAGCTTTCAAGAGTACTGTACATTTACATCTCGGCATCTTATAAAAATTTGTTTATGTGCGTATCTGTCTATGTTCAACATGTCTTCCTAAAGTACCACATAGATTTCAGATGCACACAGTACACTTATCTTGCATTCTGGGAACAAACACTGGGGGTGGGGGGTTAAGAATCACTTATCTCTGAGCGGTTGATGCTGGGGTTGGGAAAGCAATTCAACGCAACGCTTGAATATACCAATACTATATTCATCTATTACTTCAAAATTTCAACTTCGCTCTTAGAAACTTGCAACAAACTTTACACAAACCTTTATAAAACTTTCTCTCGCTGACACCCCGCACATGAAGATGAAATAGAAAGTTTATCGGTTATTGCATTTCCACATCCATGAAGTAAATTTGAAGCATCAGTGGATGACGAATTAATTTGTAACGTCTTCACTACTATATTCTCAGCGTATTTTGCAGACAGTATCCGCATATATCGTTAAATGATCGTGCAAAAATTAAATCATTGGAGGACACATAGTTAAGGATGTATGACGTCAGAAACATAGAGTTGCTTGAAAATCTGCTGCATCCGACATCTCGTTTTCATTTATTGCTTCTTCACTAGTTTCTCTATGTGCAACACATTTTGCAGGCAGTATGCACATTCACCACTAAATGCACATGCCACATTACTTCACTGTAAGTGGCATAGTTCTGGAGTTACGACGTCATAAACACTGAAATGAGTGAAACCTGCTGCATCGGGCACGACGGTTTCATTTAGTATCTCTTTACTACTAACTTTATTCGCAACACATTTTGCAGAGGTATCTTCATATATCACAGAATGTACCCTCAAAATTATATCATTGTACGACGTATAGTTCAAGAGATATGATGTCATAAACACTGAGATGCGCGAGAAAGAAGGTTTTCTTAAAACGGAGTGCAGGTTTCCGAAACTATACTCCAGGATTCCATAACCAGAGCACTCAGCGACTTCCAAAAAAGCTTAAACGTAGTGTAAAAACTATTATAAACTATTTTCTCGAATGCATGCTTAACGTCAAATATTAAAAACATTAACTCATTCGTAAAGCACCCAGAGTTTGAAGCTGTTTATCCACAGGAGTTCGATTCTGTATGGAATAGGGTGTTTATTAGTTACTTATCATCTGGAAAGAATCACCGTGGAGTCAAGAACCACCTATGTACCATGAAAAGGGGTGACAAACTGAACCATAACTCAAGAACACCTTCAGTAACTTCAAATAAATTTCTTAGGTAAATGACTTATTTTTTTAAAAAATAATATTGGACTGAGGTTCTCCGCAGACGAGAAGAGGTAACGTGAAAAAAGTTTGAAAAAGACCTATTGGCATTTGCTTCCGTTATTTAGTTGGCGTGCAATACTTTCAAAATTATGCAATGCTACTTGTCTCCTATTTTGCTGTTCATTGTGTCAAACAAGTCGCGAGAATGAGCACTGAGCGATATAACAATTTTGCCGACGTGTCTGGGTGCGTAATATGAAGTCACTTGGGTGAACAAAAAAGGTAAATTTAACATCGTCTCTGGAACTGTTTGGAGTAAAGCAGCAGAGAATCTGACACACATTAGTGTATTACATGTTGCATAACTATGTTCAACATCTTTTCCTAAGCCCTTGGATACTTCAACCAAACGTAGTACACATATTAGTTACAATGTGTGAGTGTAAACCACCAGCCCCCACTAGAGTGCAGGAGATAACGGGATGAAGAGGAGGTCGACAGAAAGGGGAGGGATGAGAAGTTCGTCAGACAGAGGGGTCGGAGGGATGGAGAGAAGCACCAGTTGACCTTTAGATAATCCAGACAGCACATTAAACAGTACATTAACAGCTCTTAATATCGACGGAAAAGAAGCTGGTCTACCAAGCGTAACACTTTCACACCAACAGTCGGTTTAGCCTCAATACGTAACTTGAAACTGAACTTAACTTTCTGGAGACATCGCGAACGTGTACAACACTCCTGAAAATGGAAAAAAGAACACATTGACACCGGTGTGTCAGACCCACCATACTTGCTCCGGACACTGCGAGAGGGCTGTACAAGCAATGATCACACGCACGGCACAGCGGACACACCAGGAACCGCGGTGTTGGCCGTCGAATGGCGCTAGCTGCGCAGCATTTGCGCACCGCCGCTGTCAGTGTCAGCCGGTTTGTCGTGGCATACGGAGCTCCATCGCAGTCTTTAACACTGGTAGCATGCCGCGACAGCGTGGACGTGAACCGTATGTGCAGTTGACGGACTTTGAGAGAGGGCGTATAGTGGGCATGCGGGAGGCCGGGTGGACTTACCGCCGAATTGCTCAACACATGGGGCGTGAGGTCTCCACAGTACATCGATGTTGTCGCCAGTGGTCGGCGGAAGGTGCACGTGCCCGTCGACCTGGGACCGGACCGCAGCGACGCACGGATGCACGCCAAGACTGTAGGATCCTACGCAGTGCCGTAGGGGACCGCACCGCCACTTCCCAGCAAATTAGGGACACTGTTGCTCCTGGGGTATCGGCGAGGACCATTCGCAACCGTCTCCATGAAGCTGGGCTACGGTCCCGCACACCGTTAGGCCGTCTTCCGCTCACGCCCCAACATCGTGCAGCCCGCCTCCAGTGGTGTCGCGACAGGCGTGAATGGAGGGACGAATGGAGACGTGTCGTCTTCAGCGATGAGAGTCGCTTCTGCCTTGGTGCCAATGATGGTCGTATGCGTGTTTGGCGCCGTGCAGGTGAGCGCCACAATCAGGACTGCATACGACCGAGGCACACAGGGCCAACACCCGGCATCATGGTGTGGGGAGCGAACTCCTACACTGGCCGTACACCACTGGTGATCGTCGAGGGGACACTGAATAGTGCACGGTACATCCAAACCCGTTATCGAACCCATCGTTCTACCATTCCTAGACCGGCAAGGGAACTTGCTGTTCCAACAGGACAATGCACGTCCGCATGTATCCTGTGCCACCCAACGTGCTCTAGAAGGTGTAAGTCAACTACCGTGGCCAGCAAGATCTCCGGATCTGTCCCCCATTGAGCATGTTTGGGACTGGATGAAGCGTCGTCTCACGCGGTCTGCACGTCCAGCACGAACGCTGGTCCAACTGAGGCGCCAGGTGGAAATGGCATGGCAAGCCGTTCCACAGGACTACATCCAGCATCTCTACGATCGTCTCCATGGGAGAATAGCAGCCTGCATTGCTGCGAAAGGTGGATATACACTGTACTAGTGCCGACATTGTGCATGCTCTGTTGCCCGTGTCTATGTGCCTGTGGTTCTGTCAGTGTGATCATGTGATGTATCTGACCCCAGGAATGTGTCAATAAAGTTTCCCCTTCCTGGGACAATGAATTCACGGTGTTCTTATTTCAATTTCCAGGAGTGTATAAATGATGACACAGAGGTTTCAAGTGACACCACGCGGCATTAACACCACATACAAACAGTTCCCCCACTATCCCACAAGACTAGCTAATACTTTCATTCGACTGGAGTGTCAGTTAGACCGTCAGCGAGAGCGCATCGCTAGCTCCTGCTACTACTAAGGCGAGTACACCGTTTGCTTCTTACATATTTTACAAACAGCAGCGACTTATTTTCAGTTATCTGTGTAATTACTAGTTTATTTTTGTAATTTCTTGCGTGTTCGAGTGCTTACTAGGTAGAACCTTTTATTTCAATAACAGTGTTTTTGTACTTATTTGCTGCGCTTAGCTTTTAAATAGTTTTTCTGGGAAAACCTAGCGTAGTTTTCGCGTCTCGTATTTCAGTGAGTGTTTCTTGATTATCAGAGTAGCTCATCAGAAGATTATCTTGGGAATTTGTCACCGTATAGAGTAGGGTAAACATAGTCATGTGTAGGGACTGTGGTTGTTGTGAGCGGACGCAAGGAGAATTGGCCACTCTTCGGGGACAGGTGGAGGCTTTGTCTGTTAGGCTCATCGAGCTCGAGGCGCAGGCGTCGGCTCGTAGTGGCGTTGGGGCAACTGTGGTGAGACCTATGCCTACTTCGGTGGCCTTGGAATCACATGGAACCCCTGATGTCGCTGCGTCTTCCGGCAGTGAGCATCTTACCGGTCAGCCATCACTCCAGGGTGAATGGCGGACAGTGGTGGGCTCGCGCGTGCCTGGCCGAAAGGCGAAGGTGGGATCTGGTGCGTGGCGGCTGCCTTACCCCTTTCCAACAGGTACGGGGTGCTTCCTAGTGGTGATGACATCGTTTCCGAGCCACCACAGGATGCCTCGCCTGTTGGGCCAGTGGCCGATTCTCCGGCAAGGTCCCGACAGTCACAGAGGGCGGGCCTATTAGTTATAGGGAGCTCCAACGTTAGGCGGGTTATGGAGCCCCTCAGGAAAATAGCGGGTAGGTCGGGGAAGAATGCCAGTGTGCACTCGGTGTGCTTGCCGGGGGGTCTCGTCCGTAATGTGGAGGAGGCCCTTCCGGCAGCTATTGAACGCACTGGGTGTGACCGGCTGCAGATAGTAGCACATGTCGGAACGAATGACGCCTGCCGCTTGGGTTCTGAGGCCATCCTTGGTTCCTTCCGGCGGCTGGCTGATTTGGTGAAGACAACCAGCATCGCACGCGGAGTGCAAGCTGAGCTTAATATCTGCAGCATAGTGCCCAGAGTCGATCGCGGTCCTCTGGTTTGGAGCCGTGTGGAGGGTCTAAACCAGAGGCTCAGACGACTCTGCGACTATAATGGTTGCAAATTCATCGACCTCCGTTATTGGGTGGAGAACTGTAGGGCCCCCCTAGACAGGTCAGGCGTGCACTACACACCGGAAGCAGCTACTAGGGTAGCAGAGTACGTGTGGCGTGCACACGGGGGTTTTTTAGGTTAGAGGGACCCCCCCTTGGGCGAAACGATAAAATACCTGACGGCTTACCAGAGAGAACATTATCATCGTTGATAAAGAACGTCCGTCCTCAGAGACCAAAAACAGGAAAAGTTAACGTAATATTGGTAAACTGCAGGAGTATCCAGGGCAAGGTTCCTGAATTAGTATCTCTTATTGAAGGAAATAGTGCGCATATAGTATTAGGAACGGAAAGTTGGTTAAAACCGGAAGTGAACAGTAACGAAATCCTAGACACAGAATGGAATATATACCGCAAGGATAGGATAAACGCCAATGGTGGAGGAGTATTTATAGCAGTAAAGAATTCAATAATATCCAGTGAAGTTATTAGCGAATGCGAATGTGAAATAATCTGGGTTAAGTTAAGTATCAAAGGTGGGTCAGATATGATAGTCGGATGCTTATATAGGCCACCTGCATCAGCAACCGTAGTAGTTGAGCGCCTCAGAGAGAACCTGCAGAACGTCGTGAAGAAGTTTCGTGATCATACTACTGTAATAGGGGGAGACTTCAATCTACCAGGTATAGAATGGGATAGTCACACAATCAGAACTGGAGCCAGGGACAGAGACTCTTGTGACATTATCCTGACTGCCTTGTCCGAGAATTACTTCGAGCAGATAGTTAGAGAACCAACTCGTGAAGCTAACGTTTTAGACCTCATAGCAACAAATAGACCGGAACTTTTCGACTCCGTGAATGTAGAAGAGGGTATCAGTGATCATAAGTCAGTGGTTGCATCAATGACTACAAGTGTAATAAGAAATGCCAAGAAAGGAAGGAAAATCTATTTGCTTAACAAGAGTGATAGGGCACAAATCGCAGAATATCTGAGTGACCACCATCAAACGTTCATTTCTGAGGAAGAGGATGTGGAACAAAAATGGAAAAAATTCAGAAACATCGTCCAGTACGCCTTAGATAAGTTCGTACCGACTAAGGTCCAAAGCGAGGGGAAAGATCCACCGTGGTATAACAATCATGTACGAAAGGTACTACGGAAACAAAGAAAGCTTCACCATAGGTTTAAGAGTAGTCGAATCATAGCTGATAAGGAAAAGCTGAACGAAGCGAAAAAGAGCGTAAAGAGAGCAATGAGAGAAGCATTCAACGAATTCGAACATAAAACATTGGCAAACAATCTAAACAAGAACCCTAAAAAGTTTTGGTCATATGTAAAATCGGTAAGCGGATCTAAATCCCCTATTCAGTCACTCGTTGACCACGATGGCACCGAAACAAAGGACGACCGAAGAAAGGCAGAAATACTGAATTCAGTGTTCCGAAACTGTTTCACTGCGGAAAATCGTAACACGGTCCCTGACTTCAGCCGTCGCACGGACGCCAAAATGGAAAATATTGAAATAAACGATATCGGAATTGAAAAACAACTGCTATCACTTAGTAGCGGAAAAGCATCCGGACCAGACGAGATACCCTTAAGATTCTACAGTGATTATGCTAAAGAACTTGCCCCCTTTCTATCAGCAATTTATCGTAGATCTCTGGAAGAACGTAAAGTACCTAGCGACTGGAAGAAAGCACAGGTCGTTCCCATTTTCAAGAAGGGTCATAAATCAGATGCGAATAATTATAGGCCTATTTCACTTACGTCAATCTGTTGTAGAATAATGGAACATGTTTTGTGTTCTCGTATTATGACGTTCTTAGATAATACAAATCTCCTTCATCATAACCAACATGGATTCCGCAAACAGAGATCATGTGAAACCCAGCTCGCCCTATTTGCCCAAGAAATTCACAGTGCCGTAGACACTGGCGAGCAGATTGATGCCGTATTCCTGGACTTCAGGAAGGCATTTGATACGGTTCCGCACTTACGTTTAGTGAAAAAAATACGTGCTTACGGAATATCGGACCAGGTTTGTGATTGGATTCAGGATTTCCTAGAAGAAAGAACACAACATGTCATTCTTAACGGTTCAAAATCTGCAGATGTAGAGGTAATTTCGGGAGTACCGCAAGGAAGCGTGATAGGACCTTTATTGTTTACAATATACATAAATGACTTAGTTGACAACATCGGTAGCTCCGTGAGGCTATTTGCAGATGACACGGTTGTCTACAAGAAAGTAGCAACATCAGAAGACTCGTACGTACTCCAGGAAGACCTGCAGAGGATTAATGAATGGTGCGACAGCTGGCAGCTTTCCCTAAACGTAGATAAATGTAATATAATGCGCATACATAGGGGCAGAAATCCATTCCAGTACGATTATGCCATAGGTGGTAAATCATTGGAAGCGGTAACGACCGTAAAATACTTAGGAGTTACTATCCGGAGCGATCTGAAGTGGAATGATCACATAAAACAAATAGTGGGAAAAGCAGGCGCCAGGTTGAGATTCATAGGAAGAATTCTAAGAAAATGTGACTCATCGACGAAAGAAGTAGCTTACAAAACGCTTGTTCGTCCGATTCTTGAGTATTGCTCATCAGTATGGGACCCTTACCAGGTTGGATTAATAGAAGAGATAGACATGATCCAGCGAAAAGCAGCGCGATTCGTCATGGGGACATTTAGTCAGCGCGAGAGCGTTACGGAGATGCTGAACAAGCTCCAGTGGCGGACACTTCAAGAAAGGCGTTACGCAATACGGAGAGGTTTATTATCGAAATTACGAGAGAGCACATTCCGGGAAGAGATGGGCAACATATTACTACCGCCCACATATATCTCGCGTAATGATCACAACGAAAAGATCCGAGAAATTAGAGCAAATACGGAGACTTACAAGCAGTCGTTCTTCCCACGCACAATTCGTGAATGGAACAGGGAAGGGGGGATCAGATAGTGGTACAATAAGTACCCTCCGCCACACACCGTAAGGTGGCTCGCGGAGTATAGATGTAGATGTAGAGGTTACAAGACCATTAGCCGGTCCGCGTGCGGCGCTTTGTAGTCTCTTAGCTCGACTCCGCTGCCCACTAGTTAGAAGTCGACGAAAGCCTTTCCTAGAGGTGCCGCGCTGGGAGCTTCGGATACCGATAGCGGAGCGGTTTGTCAACCCTCATGGCAAACCTTCGAAATTGTACTACCAGAGATTTGTCTGCCATAAATGTCCATCAAGCCATGACATAAAGAATGTACGACGGGTTGACCATCCTGAACATACAGGGTGTTTCAAAAATGACCGGTATATTTGAAACGGCAATAAAAACTAAACGAGCAGCGATAGAAATACACCGTTTGTTGCAATATGCTTGGGACAACAGTACATTTTCAGGCGAACAAACTTTCGAAATTACAGTAGTTACAATTTTCAACAACAGATGGCGCTGCAAGTGATGTGAAAGATATAGAAAACAACGCAGTCTGTGGGTGCGCCATTCTGTACGTCGTCTTTCTGCTGTAAGCGTGTGCTGTTCACAACTTGCACGTGTGCTGTAGACAACATGGTTTATTCCTTAGAACAGAGGATTTTTCTGGTGTTGGAATTCCACCGCCTAGAACACAGTGTTGTTGCAACAAGACGAAGTTTCCAACGGAGGTTTAATGTAACCAAAGGACCAAAAAGCGATACAATAAAGGATCTGTTTGAAAATTTCAACGGACTGGGAACGTGACGGATGAACGTGCTGGAAAGGTAGGGCGACCGCGTACGGCAACCACAGAGGGCAACTCGCAGCTAGTGCAGCAGGTGATCCAACAGCGGCCTCGGGTTTCCGTTCGCCGTGTTGCAGCTGCGGTCCAAATGACGCCAACGTCCACGTATCGTCTCATGCGCCAGAGTTTACACCTCTATCCATACAAAATTCAAACGCGGCAACCCCTCAGCGCCGCTACCATTGCTGCACGATAGACATTCGCTAACGATATAGTGCACAGGATTGATGACGGCGATATGCATGTGGGCAGCATTTGGTTTACTGACGAAGCTTATTTTTACCTGGACGGCTTCGTCAATAAACAGAACTGGCACATATGGGGAAATGAAAAGCCTCATGTTGCAGTCCCATCGTCCCTGCATCCTCAAAAAGTACTGGTCTGGGCCGCCATTTCTTCCAAAGGAATCATTGGCCCATTTTTCAGATCCGAAACGATTACTGCATCACGCTATGTGGACATTCTTCGTGAATTTGTGGTGGTACAAACTGCCTTAGACGACACTGCAAACACCTCGTGGTTTATGCAAGATGGTGCCCGGCCACATCGCACGGCCGACGTCTTTAATTTCCTGAATGAATATTTCGACGATCGTGTGATTGCTTTGGGCTATCCGAAACATACAGGAGGCGGCGTGGATTGGCCTCCCTATTCGCCAGACATGAACCCCTGTGACTTCTTTCTGTGGGGACACTTGAAAGACCGGGTGTACCGCCAGAATCCAGAGACAATTGAACAGCTGAAGCAGTACATCTCATCTGCATGTGAAACCATTCCGCCAGACACGTTGTCAAAGGTTTCGGGCAATTTCATTCAGAGACTACGCCATATTATTGCTACGCATGGTGGATATGTGGAAAATATCGTACTATAGAGTTTCCCAGACCGCAGCGCCATCTGTTGTTGAAAATTGTAACTACTGTAATTTCGAAAGTTTGTCTGCCTGAAAATGTACTGTTGTCCCAAGCATATTGCAACAAACGGTGTATTTCTATCGCTGCTCGTTTAGTTTTTATTGCCGTTTCAAATATACCGGTCATTTTTGAAACATAGAAACAATAGAGAATTTCTTGCGAATTCAACCATAAATTGTTTTTCCTGATTATTGAACTATGGTTCATGCCTTTTGTGATCACATTCCGGCCATCTTAACCGAGGACATTGATTTCAACTTATAGAGCACCATCCACACCTTCACAAAAGATAGTAGCACAAAATTTGATATGAGCAAATGGGCTTCAGTAATACTTGGGCGAAACCAGTTGGCCCACATTGGCACGTGACAGGGAGACTACATTTGTAGGGATTATGTTGTGGAAACTTCTTGGCACTTAGCTTACCTCTACTGAAAAATATAAGATAGTAAGGCTTGCTTCGTTATAGCTGTGCTTCGAGAGCAGTAACTCTACAATGCAGGTTGCAAAGCGGCTGGTACATCAATAACTACATTCTCACTAGGCTAAAGAATTTAATGGAGGTTTTACCACGAACAAATGTTCTGATCTCACTGATCAGTCTGGCCTGGCAACGGATGACAGCAAAACGAAAGCTGAAATTTTAAATTTAGCATTTGAGAAATCTTTCAGGCAGGAGGATCGTACAAACATACCGCCGTCTGAGTCTCGTACAGATTCCCGTATGGAGGACTTAGTGATCGACATCCCTGGGGTTGTGAAGCAGCTGAATGGGTTGAAAATAAATAAATCGCCAGGTCCTGATGGGATTCCAATTCGGTTTTACAGAGAATACTCTACTGCATTGGCTCCTTACTTAGCTTGCATTTATCGCGAATCTCTTGCCCAACGTAAAGTCCCGAGCGACTGGAAAAAAGCGCAGGTGACGCCTGTATATAAGAAGGGTAGAAGGACAGATCCTCAACATTACAGACCAATATCCTTAACATCGGTTTGTTGCTGGATTCTCGAACATATTCTCAGTTCGAATATAACGAATTTCGTTGAAACAGAGAAGTTGCTGTCCATGCATCAGCACGGATTTAGAAAGCATCGCTCCTGCGAAACGCATCTCGCCCTTTTTTCACATGATATCTTGCGAACCATGGATGAAGGGTATCAGACGGATGCCATACTCCTTGACTTCCGGAAAGCGTTTGACTCGGTGCCCCACTGCAGACTCCTAACTAAGGTACGAGCATATGGGATTGGTTCCCAAATATGTGAGACTTCTTAAGTAATAGAACCCAGTACGTTGTCCTCGATGGTGAGTGTTCACCGGAGGTGAGGGTATCATCTGCAGTGCCCCAGAGAAGTGTGGTAGGTCCGCTGTTGTTTTCTATCTACATAAATGATCTTTTGAATAGGGTGGTCAGCAGTGTGCGGCTGTTTGCTGATGATGCTGTGGTATACGGGAAGTGACTGTAGGAGGATACAAGATGACTTGGACAGGATTTGTGATTGGTGTAAGGAATGGCAGCTAATTTCAAAAATGGTTCAAATGGCTCTGAGCACTATGGGACTTAACATCGGCGCTCATCAGTCCCCTAGAACTCAGAACTACTTAAACCTAACCAACCTAAGGACAGAACACACATCCATGCGCTAGGCAGGATTCGAACCTGCGATTCCCGGAAGGGTCAGGGATTTTCTCTGCCTTGTGATGACTGGGTGTTGTGTGATGTCCTTAGGTTAGTTAGGTTTAAATAGTTCTAAGTTCTAGGGGACTGATGACCATAGATGTTGAGTCCCATAGTGCTCAGAGACATTTGAACCATTTTTAACGAACCTAGACCGTATCAGGCGCGCGGTTCCATACGAAGCGCCTAGAACCGCTCGGCCACACCGGCCGGCTCTCCACAACACCCTGCTCTTTTTCGAAGCCTCAATAAAGAGCTGGATGCAAATCTGGAATAATATGTAACATTTAACATTGTCCTGAAACTTGCGTGACGTGTACTATATAATCACAGACACTAATAAAACCTAGGAACAGTCTCATTTTATTCGGGTAACCAAGTCAACAGTTTGTCATAAATGACACGAGCTGCAGTAATGCACGTATGTGTTTGGCAGTACCAAAGTATTTTTCTTACTTGTCACATCTTCTTCCGTGTGTTTTTGCTTTTAGGAAGCTTTAATTGTCGAGTGCTAGTAATAGTGTTCCATAGATTTCGTGTTTGTTTTGAATACAGTCAGAGAGAGTCCCTTTAGTCAGCCATAGTGCCAGTAGTGTCAGTGTCGTCGTAACTGCCGTCTGCTTCACGTCTGCTGTACAGCGAGCTACCTTAATTTAAGTATTAACTGTATTTTTCTTACTTGTCACTTCTTCTTCCGTGTGTTTATGCTTTTAGGAAGCTTCAATTGTCGAGTGCTAGTAACAGTGTTCCATAGATTTCGTGTTTGTTTTGAATACCGTCAGAGAGAGTCCCTTTAGTCAACCTTAGTGCCAGTAGTGCTAGTGTTTGTTTTGAATACAGTCCAGAGACAGGTAGTGCTATCTTCATTGTTTTCTACAAGAAGTGTCTAGCAACCACAGTTTAGTCTACTATCAGCCGCCTTTAGTGAATTAGCAGTCAAGTTAAAAGTTGATTTCTTAGGATGGATACGCTGTGTGACTGCTGTGTACGGACGCAGGTGGAGCTGGCCACTGTTCGCGAACAGCTGAACGTGTTGATGGCCGCGGTCAGCCGTCTTCAGGCTGCTGCCTCGGAGTGTAGCGGCAGTGGGGAGTCTGGTGCGTCGCATGGTACACCCCAGTTGTTACATGCTTCACCCACTGTCTCTGCTGTCGAGACATCTTCGCGGGTACCGGGCGCCGTTGGGCCACCCTCTCCCAAAGGGGAGTGGCGGGTTCAGCGGCGTTCGCGGCGCACGAGGCGGAGGGTCAATGTGGAGACTGGCCGTGTGGCATCGCCCACTCTGCCTGTGAGTGGACATGTGGCCGATCCTTCAGCAAGGTCCGAGCAGGCACACGAGTGGATGGGTTTATTAGTTATTGGATGCTCCAACGTTAGGCGGGTGATGGAGCCCTTTAGGGAAATAGCGGAAAGTTCGGGGAAGAAGGCCAGTGTTCACTCTGTCTGCTTGCCGGGGGGTCTCACCCAAGATGTGGAGGAGGCCCTGCCGGCGGCGATAGAGAGCACTGGATGCACCCGACTGCAAATTGCTGCTCATGTCGGCACCAATGACTCCTGCCGTCTGGGTTCTGAGGTCATCCTCAGTTCGTATAGGCGGTTGGCGGAATTGGCGAAGGCGGAAAGTCTCGCTCGCGGGGTGGAATCTGAGCCAACTATTTGTAGTATCGTTCCCAGAACCGATCGCGGTCCTCTGGTTTGGAGCCGATTCAAATGGTTCAAATGGCTCTGAGCACTATGGGACTCAACTACTGAGGTCATTAGTCCCATAGAACTTAGAACTAGTTAAACCTAAGTAACCTAAGGACATCACAAACATCCATGCCCGAGGCAGGATTCGAACCTGCGATCGTAGCGGTCTTGCGGTTCCAGACTGCAGCGCCTTTAACCGCACGGCCACTTCGGCCGGCCGGTTTGGAGCCGAGTAGAAGGCTTAAACCAGAGGCTCAGACGATTCTGCGGAGATCTGGGGTGCAAATTTCTCGACCTCCGCTATCGGGTGGAGAAATTTAGGGTCCCCCTGAATAGGTCAGGCGTGCACTACACGCCAGAAGTGGCTACAAGGGCAGCGGAGTACGTGTGGAGTGCACATGTGGGTTTTTTAGGTTAGAGAATTCCCTCCCTAGGACCGACAAGCCGGCCGCGGTGGTCTCGCGGTTCTAGGCGCGCAGTCCGGAACCGTGGGACTGCTACGGTCGCAGGTTCGAATCCTGCCTCGGGCATGGATGTGTGTGATGTCCTTAGGTTAGTTAGGTTTAAGTAGTTCTAAGTTCTAGGGGACTGATAACCACAGCAGTTGAGTCCCATAGTGCTCAGAGCCATTAGGACCGACAAGACGCCTCCTTAGACGCGGCAAGGTAGGAGTAGGCAAAATGCAACAGGGAATAATAATATTAATGTGCTAATAGTAAAGTGCAGGAGCATCTATAGAAAGGCCCCAGAACTGCTCTCATTAATAAACGGTCGAAATGCCCATATAGTACTAGGGACAGAAAGTTTGCTGAAACCAGACGTAAACAGTAATGAAATCCTAAACTCAGATTGGAATGTATACCGCAGAGACAGGCTGGACAGTGAAGGGGGAGGCGTGTTTGTAGCGATAAGAAGTGCAATAGTATCGAAGGAAATTGACAGAGATCCGAAATGTGAAATAATTTGGGTGAAGGACACGGTTAAAGCACGCTCCGACATGGTAATTGGATGTCTCTATAGGCCCCCTGGCGCAGCAGCTGTTGTGGCTGAGCACCTGAAGGATAATTTGGAAAATATTTGGAGTGGATTTCCCCACCATGTTATTGTTCTGGGTGGAGATTTTAATTTGCCGCATATAGAATGGGAGACTCAAACGTTCATAACGGGTGGCAGGGACAAAGAATCTACTGAAATTTTTTTAAGTGCTTTATCTGAAAACTACCTTGGGCAGTTAAAAACAGAACCGACTCCTAGCGGTAACATTTTAGACCTTCTGGTTGTAAGAGGTCCGAGCAGATTAAATTTCTAAGTATTGCTCATGCGCTGCCTGCGATATGCAAGGTCTCTGACCAGAGAGCAGTGTTGCCTCCAGTAGGAACTGTGTAGCTGTAGCAGTAAGTTGTTGCTAGTCTGCAGTCTGCTCTGGTCTGGTCTGGTGTATCGTGTTGGCTGGGTCGGTCGCGGTGCAGCGATGCCGGAGCCTGAGTGTTATTGTATAAGGTACAAAGCAGCCTCGCGCAAATGTAGTAATGTTATCTCAAGTCCCATGTAAATGTTTTAAAAATCTCGTAATAATAATCTTCCTCATAAAAAGTAACTTTTAACAACCATTCATTTCAATTTAAAGAATTTACTAATTTCTCCCAACCATGATCATCCCGATTGTTGCAAAAGAAAAAAATCAGTTGCTTCCTTACATAAATGACAGATCTATCGGCCAGCATTGCACAGGGCTGTGCCAGAAAAATTTATTGTAAGAGCAGATATATATGCGTTATCCGGCGACTCCATTGAGGTAAGAATTTTTCCTTTTTTTATTCAGAATGATCTTTCAGGGCCATGACGCAGCACTGCTGTCGTCCAAAATTTACCAGGTTAAATTCACAGTGAATTATCGAAAAGTCATAAGTGAGTGACAATTTAATTGAGAGGTTAGTTACATTGTAATATTACCAGGTTTCTGAATTTTTTTTTTTTTTTGGAACGTTACATATGAATGTGAACGACATAATTATATTTTTACTGTTGACAGGTTTAGGAATTTTTCTGTTTTGAACTTAGATAAAATGTGAATGAATTTTGTGGGAAGGTTAAATGTGAATGAATTTTGTGGGAGTCATATATCTGCTCTTATTTACTTAAATGTTGTTTGCATCTGGCGCAACGCATTTACTAATTTGTCACTCTTTCTTTCACAGATCATCGGCAGTTTATTGCTCTTTGTTGTAATTGTTTGTTCCATTTTTGCTTTGACTTTGTTTCATTTTGTGCTTAGTTTTGATTTGTGAAAAATGCCGCGAAAAACTGTTAACAGTACATCACGATGTGCAATGAGTGAAATAACCGACTCGAATAATTTGACAGATAATACTAGCGACACTCAGTGTAATAGTGATAATCCCCTAATTACAGATAATCAGTGCGTGCCGGTCACTAGTATTGATTTTGTTCCAGATGATGAGCAAACAAATTTAATTATGTCCAGAGTAAATGTAACAATTGATGACGCGGCACGTTCCGTTACAATGAACGCTGTCCAGTTTGACACGCCTAATTTGCAAAATTTAAGTAGAGAACAGATAATTGTTTCTGAGGAAGGTGAACAATGTACTCAAAGTACGTCAGATTTATTTGATTCCGAGGTAGTGACTAACAGTGCACATCCAATTGGCGAACTTTTTCAAGAATCAGAAAATCACCAAATGGTTACACAAAACGTGACAAATGTAGATACACCAACACACAGCATAGAAAATAGAGTCGCTAATTTTGGCTGGGATCAAGTTATGGCATTATTACTTCAATTCAATGAAAAACTAGACAACCATTTCAAACAACTTAATGAAAGTTTCAAACAGCGGAATGAAATACTAGATAACCATTTCAAACAACTTAATGAATCGAACAAGCAACTTAATGAGAGTTTCAAACAGTCGAATGAAAAACACGACAACCTTAACGAACAGAACAAGCATTTTAGTAATCAGATTACAGCCGTTACCGTGCAACGTCATGATACTAAAGAACAATTACGTGAGGATACTAAGACTTGTGCTAGGAACAGTAGTGAAGAAATTAGATCTGTTGCACAAGAATTAAGTAGTACACGTGTAGCCACAACGAAATTACTTAGAGATGAAATTAGTGCAGTTACTGAACAATGTTCAGAAAACGCAACACAGATACGCGACGAGTTTAAATTAATGTCAGCAGAAGTTTCACGCACTCTGGATACGGAAGTCGATAAGAAATTTGAACAACAGATCAGCCAAATTGACGAACGTTTTAAAGTGACAGAAATGAAAAATGTTTCAGTCACTAACACGTCACAGCATACGCCATGTTCCGAACATTTGTCACACTCACGCAGCCAGTAAAGCTTAAGTAATTTACAGAGACCACGCGACTTAGAATCCGAAGAGACACAGACAAACAGATTCTCATGCAATCCTGAACCTGCTAAGACATACAGAGATGGTAATTTTTATTACAAAAACTTTCTATCCGTGAGAAAATTTAAGGTATTTAAAAATGACAGAGCACAGATACACGTTTTGGACTGGATACGACAATTTGCTTTTGTATTTTCATCAGCTTGGTCTGTAATGCAGAAACTAGAATTGGATTGGATACAACAACTTGCTTTTGAATTTTCACCGGCATTGCTTGTTAGCAAAATTTATTTGCAGTGCGTAAAGGACCTCAGGGGATTCATTACGCTTTGATGAATATGTGCCGTAGCGTGCACAGGGCCCCGAGCCGTAGTAGTGCTATTTCATCTTTAGTTTTCTGCACTGCTGCCTTCTCTTCTACTATCCTTTATATCTATCAAAACAACTCTTCAACTATCGATCTATCTAGTATTAGGAATGTGTAAAGAAAACCTGATATGACAAGTTTTACCGAAAGTGACAGTTTTCATTAGACACCCCCGAAATGGCAAGAACTATAAGCGTAATTTTAACAACAAACAAAATTTTTATTATCAGTATCGTCAAAATTATCAGCAACAGGAGCCACATTTTGGTAACAATAGAGGTTTTTTCCAACAACAGCAACAAAACCAGCTTGTTAGCATACCTAACCAACAATGTAATGTGCAAGGTCAACCAAGCTTTAATGTTTTGCCGCCTATACGTATAGCGTCGGCTCCGCCAAATAGTAACGCACAGCAACAAGAAAATAACTACGTACCGAAAACACACCATTTTAACTCATATCGCAATGCACCGTATAGAAATGACTATCATGACAGACGTAAAAGTAATGAGCACAATTTTCAGCGTACGTTTAATAACAGTCGGTCTTACCAGCAGCAAAATCAACCGCAACAACAGATTATCATGAATGAACCAGACAGTCGGTATCATCCCCGAACGTAATACGTCAGGACGAAATAACAGAACAGTACAAATCGTTGAAACGTCACAGCATCCTCCCGAAAATAACAGCACGTCAGAAAGAATTTGACTAGATACAGTGCAGAATGAATCTTCCAGCAACGCAAGCAATACTTTTGACACAGAGAATCTTTTTCACGAAAATGTTATTACTTTTGACGACATCCGAGACACACTTTTGCATGGAAACCCAGTTATTCAAAATGCCATTTACCACCCTGTCATTGAAGTAAAGATTGGATCATCCAAATTTTCAGCAGTAATCGATTCTGGATCCCCTATGTGAGTTATAAATGAGGAAACTTTCAACGAATGTAACAAAGAGAATACCGATCCTACGTTACCATTAGGCAAAACTAAAGTAAAAGGAGCAGTATCTGGTAAAGGAGTAGATGTAAAGTTACAGACACACTTATCATTTTGTATTGCAGGTCATACGTTTCACTCAAATTTTTGGATTGTTCCCTTATTGACAACAGACGTTATTCTAGGTACGAATTTTTTTGGTACAATACGACGCAATTATTGACTTTCAAAATTCCTATTTAATGTTAAAGGATGAAAATGTACAACTGGCATTAGAATTTCAGCACTCTTTATCTGCAGAAGAACAAACAATTAATCGGACAGAGGTCATTTCTGTATCACGTAACGTAGACTGTCATTCCACATTGTTCACCGATACGTACGTACACAATTATAATACACAAGACGAAGCTGACTATGACGTTAAGCAAATGATTTCTGATAAAGTAAAACAAAGCAGTGCAAATACAGACGACGAACGTACTCAAATACGCAATATTATTTTACAGCAAGCTCCAGTTTTTGACAACATCCCCGGTACTATGTCCGGATTTATGTATGAATTTCAAGTTAAACAGCACGACACGTTTAAAGACAAACATTATCCCATTCCGTATATTCACAGAGAACAAGTTAAGAAAGAATTGTACGTTATGCTTGACCAAGGAATTATTGAACCGGCAGTTAGTCCGTACATAAACCCGCTCCATATTGTTAAGAAAAAGGATGGTTCACTTCGCCTCGTACTTGATTGGCGCCACATCAATGACATTATTATTAATGAAACAGATCGCCCTCAAACACTAGAAGAACTTCTACAGAAATTTCATGGTACTGCTATTTATTCCACATTAGATTTGAAATCGCGATTTTGGCAAATTCAGCTCCATCCGAACTGCAGAAAATACACAGCTTTTCTCTGTTTAGGTGACTGTTATCAATTTTGCAAATTACCGTTCGGTTTAACAATTTCTTCAGCAGCATTAATTCGCGGTTTGAATACAATACTTCCGACAGAATCACAATGTATGTAGACGACATTCTTATTGCAGAAGCTAACTGGTCTGAACACAATTTGATTCTTGAACAACTGTTACGAACTTTTCGTGCACAAGGACTCACAGTTAATTTCAGTAAATCGCACTTTGGCAAAACTTCTATAAAATTTCTGGGACATGGAATTTCAGCAGAAGGCATTGCGCCTGACCCGAGAAAACTTCAAGCTTTACGTGACATTACTGTTTCTACGACGAAGAAACAACTACGCAGCTTTTTGGGTTTAATTAACTTTCTTCCTAAATTTATTCATTACTCTGCTTTAGACACCCCTAGATTATGTCAATTGACGGGTAAAAACACTATTTGGTCCTGGGATAGCCAAGCGCAGTCTGAATTTGTCAATCTGAAACAAGCTTTGTTGAATGCACCACTTTTATCACATCCAGATCGTACTAGAAATTTTTCCATTGCCACGGACAGTTCTAACACCGCTTTAGGCGTACACATTTTTCAGGAAATTGAACAAGATGGTTCTACAGTAATTAAAAACATCGCCTTTGCGAGTCGCATTCTGTCCCCTGCTGAACGCAATTATTCTGTTACAGAACTTGAAACATTATGTGTTGTATGGGAATTTACGAGATTTCGGCATTTTCTTTATGGAAGACATACGACCGTTTACACAGATCATAGAGCTATCCAGTTTTTACTTTCAGCAAAATTTACACATGACAGGTTAAGAAGATGGAAACTTTATTTACAGGAATTTAATTTTACAATTGTTCACATTACCGGTACACAAAATGTTGTAGCAGACGCACTATCCCGTTCTCTCAGCAACAATCAGCAAGACATCGCAACCAACTTCTGCAAACCAAATTTCAGCGTCATGTACATTCAACAAGTTGCATTTGAAAATTTCATTTCGGCGTCATTACGAGACATAGAAAAAGAACAGAGTAAAGACAACGTATGGAAAGAAATTAAACACCTTTGGCAAGATAGGAATAATGTTACCATCAGAAACCATTACACTGTACGCAATAACATTCTGTTTCGCCGCTCTCACCCTGACAGCAACAACTGGTTACTACGCATTCCTGACGAACTGGTTAACAAATTAAATTGGTATACTCATTTAAGTTACGCACATTACGGAACCAGAAAATGTTTTCTTATACTGAGACAGAACTGTTATTTTGCCAACATAGAGAAACGTATTCGACGAGTTTTAGCGTCATGTAAAATCTGCCAGAAAGCTAAGTCAGACACGACTTCACATATTCCTCCGTTACGTCCCATTGTACCTGTTAAATTGAGACACATGGCCGCTGTAGACATGTTTGGTCCGATTCCCAGAACTAATAGAGGTTTTTGCTACATCTTTGTCGCTGTTGAACTCACTTCGAAATTTGTAATCTTCACTCCGTTACGCAAAGCTACTGCTAAAACTGTTTCGAAAGCATTTGTAAAACATTTTCTATTTCATGTATGGCATGTGTTGAAAGTAATTTCCGACAATGGATCACAATTTCGATCTGCTATATGGACACATATGTTACGAACAAGAAACATTTCTCCGATCTATATATCCAAGTATCACGCTTCTTCGAACCCTTCTGAACGTCTAACGAAAGAAATTGGTAAACTATGTAGAATAAACTGCCATAAAAAACATATTGATTGGGATACACACATACTGTTATTCCAGGATGTAATTAACTCAATACCAAATGAATCTACTATGCTATCTCCGACTATTATATTGAAAAATGTTGAACCACCTAACAAAATTAAAGAATTAGTATCCTTTCCTACATCTCGTCGACTACGCCACCATGAAATAATTGACATTGCACTCAACAACATCAAACGTGCCGCAGAGGGCCGGAGAAAACAGCAAAAAGAGGTTCGTACACGCCTTGACTTTCACGTTGGACAAAAGATAATAGTACGTACACATTATTTATCCAACAGAGGAAAGAGTAGATGCAGTAAATTTGAGCTTCTATACGTAGGTCCATACAGAATTCGCAGCATTCCTCACTCAAATGTAGTACACGTCGAAACTTTGAGAACCAGAAAAAGCAATGGCAATCACCATGTCTCCAATATTAAACCCTTTATTGAATGAACATACTTTATGATCTATCACACTGAAATGCCATTTCCTGATTTTTATATGACCACTTATGCAATTATATTTATATGAACACTTACTGATGATTATCATATTTTTTCTTGGCAAGTGCCCGGCAAGGTAAGGTTAGCAGGTCGCTTTTCTTGTCGTTACACATCAGACCGTGCACATTTTTCCAGATAAACTTACATATTTTATGACCACTTATGAAATTCTATGTATGTGACTACTTACTGATGATTATCATATTTTTTCTTGGCAAGTGCCCGGCAAGGTATGGTTAGTAGGTCGCTTTTCTTGTCGTTATATATCAGACCGTGCACATTCTCCATTTTTCGTGTATGTATGATTGTTTTCCTGTTTTGTTTGTATGCACTACGAAATCTTTAAGATATAACAAACACCAGTTGACTTTGACATTTTTCCTGATGGTATCTCAATATCTTGACTATTTCACATTATTTTTTGCTACTATATTATGATACTCAGTGTACATTTTATGCACTTGAAAACTGTCTATGTTTTTGACATAATACGTATCCTGTCATGCTATGCTATATGCTTAATTATATCACTAGAAACAAGTTTTTACTTAATGAGTGTATGATTTAAATGCAAGATATTAATCCTTATTCATCATTTTCAGAAAGCAATAACGTGTAAAAGAAATAACTTAAACAAACCACAGTGGATTACTATGACATGAGAATTTCACCTTCGGAATGATCGGAAGAAAATGCAATACCTCGCCATGAAGAGTAAATGGATCAGAATTAACAAGCATTAACAAGAATATACTATACACATCGTATGATAGCAGTCTTAACTAATTATTTTGCTTTCAGAATACGAGGCGATTGATGCAGGCTGTCAGACAGAACTAAACATCTTAGTTTTAGTGATGAAATATGCTAGAAATAAGAAACTCTATACAATGAATAGTTGTATGAAGGAAATGGTAATATGAGTAATGAAGTGTCTTTTTTGCAGATGATAATGAATGATGATGAATAGTTACATGAAGAATATGCTAAAATGAATAATGAAGTTTTCTTTGCAGCTGATGATAGTGATGAAGTTATGGTAATATGAATATTGAAGTTTTTGGGCTTCCAGCCGGGTGGCGGTGTCTTCAAACTGCGACGTTTCGACGAGTGACGTACTCATCATCTTCTGGCGAAGTGCCGACACTTTGCGGATGCCGGTCCCTTTATAACTGCGGTGTGCCCCCCACCACCTGGCCGCGGGAGGCTGGGTCCTGGGGAGCCGGCGGGCGGGGTGGAGGGGGAAGCGGGTGCGCCGTTCGTGTCTCCGTCAGAGCATTCTGATCGCGTCTCGTGAGCTGGACTGTTCTTGTTGCGTTCCTGGCGTATTGCGGCTAATGCTGGATTCCAGGCAGCGCTCAGTTGATAGCCTTCGTCCCTGTTCACAAGATTCTCGTGGACCCGTATTTCTATTGATTCTTTAATGACGCTATCCCAATAGCTCCCGGCTCCGCACAGCACCCTGGTGTTTTCGAAATCAAAGGTGTGGTTTTCTTTGATGCTATGTTCAGCTATAGCAGATTTCTCCATCGGTCCAAGTCGAACATGCCTGATGTGTTCCTCGCACCTTTTAGAGATGCAGCGCTGCGTTTGACCAATGTACTGCACACCACATTCGCATGCAATGCTGTATATACCAGGTGTGTTTAGTTTGAGTGGGTCTTTAGCTGAGCCCAGCAGCTCTTTCGTCTTCGGCGGTGGTCGGAAGACGGCATTTATGTTTGATTTTCTTAATAGCCTCCCGATTTTGGCTGATGTGGGCCCCAAATATGGAAGAAAGGCGAGTCTCTTGTTAACTTCCTCTTCCTCTTCCTGAAATTTGTCAGCCTGTCTCCTCTTGAAGGCCCTGCTAATCTGTGTTTCACTGTACCCGTTTTTCCGAAATACCTCTCTTAGGTGGTGTAACTCGTCTGAGAGGCTTTCTTTGTCACAAATGACGTGCGCCGTATGTACCAGGTGGTCAGTACTGACTGGCATTGCGCCGGATGGTGGCAGTTGGTTGCATGGAGGTAATGGTCTGTGTGCGTCTTTTTTCTATATACTGAATGGCCCAGCGTGCCATCCGCTTTCTTCCTGATCAGTATGTCCAGGAATGGAATACAACCATTCTCTTCTACTTCCATCGTGAAGGTGATATTCTCATGTATGCCGTTTAGGTGGTCCATAAACTCCTCCAGTGCCTGCCTGCCATGCTGCCAAATCACGAAAATGTCGTCCACATAGCGGAAGAAGTGCCTGGGTTACGGTGAGCAGTTTGTAGTGTCACCTCCTCAAAGTGTTCCATATAAAGATTCGCGATCCCTGGAGCAATGGGAGATCCCATGGCCACTCCATCCACTTGTTCATAATGCTCTCCATTGCACTTGAAGTAGGTGGTCGTAAGTGCATATTCAAAGAGCTTCACTGTTTCAGGCTGGAAATGCTGATTAAGGAGCGCCAAGGAGTCTTGTAGCGGTACTTTCGTGAACAAGGAGGTGACGTCGAAGCTCACGAGTAGGTCACCACTCTGTATTCGGATGTCCTTCAGTATTCTAACGAAATCTGCGGAGTTTTTCACGTGATGACTGCTGTGTCCCACCAGTGGTTTCAATAGTGTCGCCAGGTATTTGGCCAGTCCATAACTGTGCGAGTTGATAGTGTCCAGAATCGGACGTAGAGGCACCCCATCTTTGTGAATCTTGGGCAACCATACAGGCGCGGTGTCGCTGGCGCTCTGGGATACAACCGTTTCTGCACTGCCTCTGGTAGATCTGAGTCCTTCAGTAGCGCCACGGTTTTCTGGTCATTGTCGATGTAGGGTCCTTGTTGAGGTTCCTGTAGGCTGGGTCTTGCAGCAGAGAGCTGATTTTCTGTTGTTAGTCGACTGTGCGAATCAGCACCGTCGCATTTCCCTTGTCTGCTGGGAGGACCATGATGTCGCATATCCCTCAGTGCGCGGATAGCCTCTCGCTCCGGCGCAGTAATGTTGGCTTTAGGGAGTCGTGATTTGTCGATGATCCTGCAGGTCTCACTTCGGATCTGTTCAGCTTCCTCCTTGGGTAGGCCCCGGATTGCTTCTTCTACGCTGCTGATGATGTCCCGTTTCTGTATGATCCTTGGTACAGGTGCAAAGCTCAACCCTTTCGTGAGGACAGAAGTTGTGGCTGCATCTAGCACCTTATCTGTCAAATTTACAATAGCTCTGGTGCTATTTGTCACCTTCTGGGTCCACTGAGCTCCAGAG
Organism: Schistocerca nitens; assembly: GCF_023898315.1. NCBI lineage: Eukaryota > Metazoa > Arthropoda > Insecta > Orthoptera > Acrididae > Schistocerca > Schistocerca nitens. Next base: position 515,309,180 of record NC_064615.1, read on the forward strand.
AGTCTGCCGAATTTGTCGATCTGTTTTGCGGTAACATGTCGTTTCTGCACCTCACTGTCGGCGTGAGAGCTGCAGTCAACCCACTCCCAAGTATGTGCCGGTACAAACTGCTCACCGTAAACCCAGGCACTTCTTCCGCTATGTGGACGACACTTTCGTGATTTGGCAGCATGGCAGGCAGGCACTGAAGGAGTTTATGGAACACCTAAACGGCATATATGAGAATATCACCTTCACGATGGAAGTAGAAGAGAATGGCTGTATTCCATTCCTGGACATACTGACCAGGAAGAAAGCGGATGGCACGCTGGGCCATTCAGTATATATGAAAAAAGACGCACACAGACCTATACCTCCATGCAACCAGCTGCCACCATCCGGCGCAACGCCAGTCAGTACTGACCACCTTGGTACATAGGGCGCACGTCATTTGTGACAAAGAAAGCCTCTCAGACGAGTTACACCACCTAAGAGAGGTATTTCGGAAAAAAGGGTACAGTGAAACACAGATTAGCAGGGCCTTCAAGAGGAGACAGGCTGACTAATTTCAGGAAGAGGAAGAGGAAGTTAACAAGAGACTCGCCTTTCTTCCATATTTGGGGCCCACATCAGCCAAAATCGGGAGGCTATTAAGAAAATCAAACATAAATGCCGTCTTCCGACCACCGCCGAAGACGAAAGAGCTGCTGGGCTCAGCTAAAGACCCACTCAAACTAAACACACCTGGTATATACAGCATTGCATGCGAATGTGGTGTGCAGTACATTGGTCAAACGCAGCGCTGCATCTCTAAAAGGTGCGAGGAACACATCAGGCATGTTCGACTTGGACAGATGGAGAAATCTGCTATAGCTGAACATAGCATCAAAGAAAACCACACCTTTGATTTCGAAAACACCAGGGTGCTGTGCCGAGCCGGGAGCTATTGGCATAGCGTCATTAAAGAATCAATAGAAATACGGGTCCACGAGAATTTTGTGAACAGGGACGAAGGCTATCAACTGAGCGCAGCCTGGAATCCAGCATTAGCCGCAATACGCCAGGAACGCAACAAGAACAGTCCAGCTCACGAGACGCGATCAGAATGCTCTGACGGAGACACGAACGTCGCACCCGCTTCCCCCTCCACCCCGCCCGCTGGCTCCCCTGGACCCAGCCTCCCGCGGCTAGGTGGTGGGGGGCACACCGCAGGTATAAAGGGACCGGCATCCGCAAAGTGTCGGCACTTCGCCAGAAGATGATGAGTATGTCACTCGTCGAAACGTCGCAGTTTGAAGACACCGCCGCCCGGCTGGAAGCCCGAGAACTCTTCGCCAGCTGTATACGCCGGGAAAGCATACATTCACAATGATGTTTTTCTTTGCAGATGAGGATAATGATGAAGTTTATATATTTACTGTTAGTTAAGAAATGCTATGTAGTTATTTAAGTATTTGTTGCAGTTCGTTTTGACAGTATGTCTTATATCGCATGGTATTTTGACTGAATGTTTTGGAAAGGACAACTAGAGTACATACATATTGAGTACACGTTTCATTACCTGTTAATTCGAAGTTCACTACTATTCAGCATAATATGCGTTTCTTCTTTCAGCTGAATAAACCATTTTGTATTTTTTCCAGGAGAAGCTATTCATGAAATTAATGTGCTATAAGCAGTTAGTCATTAAACCTGTTCTAATACTTGCATTTTTTTTTACCCATTTGTGTGTGTCATTCATGAATGTGATCACATATACTCAACTTGTTCATAACCTTGCTACAGCTGACTCATCACGAATGACGTTATTAATCGTTATTTGCAGCAATAAGTCAAAAGCAAATATTTTCATGCCCCAGCAATTAATTATCGATCCCAACGCAATGCAATGCTAGCACAAAAAATGTATTACCAGTCCCAAATAATGCTACTAGTTTAAGAGATATTTCTAGTACTAAATGTAATGCAGATTTCTCAGATGTATTGAATCCATTATATCCATGTATTATTGGACCACAGACCTTGAGTAATAGTTAAAGTGTGTTACATTTTAAATATGTCCTATATCACTTGAATGATGAGTTCTGAATAATACTGAATGATGTTTTCGAACCACAGACCTTGAGTAATAGTTACAGTGTGTTACATTTTAAATATGTCCTATGTCACTTGAATGATGAGTTATGAGTAATACTGAATGATATTTTGTAATAATGCATAAATGCTATGCCAATAATTTCTGTGAATAATATTTTTGTTATACTCTATAAATGCAATGCCAATAATTAACTCTCATTTTGAATGATGACTTCTGAATAATACTGAATAATGTTTTATAAAACTATATGAATACTTTGTAATTGGCCAATTAATGCCACTGTTTCTTATATTTTAAATTTGTCTTATGTCACTTACATGCTATTATATATGAATACCAGTAGCTTGATGCTACACTCATTCGCTCCTGTTTTGAATTATGACTTCTGAACAATGCATAAAAATGATTTGTAACTGGCCAATGAGTGACAATGATTACTATAATTAGATGAATTATGTAAATGCTATGCCATTAATTAACTCTTGTTTTGAATGATGACTTCTGAACAATGCATAAAAATGATTTGTAACTGGCCAATGAGTGACAATATTTACTGTAATTAGATGACTTATGAGTAATGTTCTGTAATACTTCATACATAGTACAGAAATGTTCAGTAACTAGGCAATGAGTGCCAACAATTAGTCAAATCGGTTGATAGACTAGTGTAATTCTCAATGATGACTAGCATAAGACTTACTGTCCTTCACCTTCTGACCTAAATACCAGAAATTACTGCAATATCCGTTTGTCCTGTCCATCCTCATGATCATGGAGCACTATATTTGGATTTTGCACTAATTCTACGTTGGTGAAAGAGTATGGATTCTGCAGGAATGTGGTGTTGACACATCATGCTGTCCACCACCTTGAACGATGGAGATGTTATTATGGTCCCACTGTTTGGTGTACCTAATATACTACCAAAATGATAACATTGAATATTAATACAACATTTCATTGTCTTGGCTACACTGATAAATACTGCAGGGAAGAGAACTTCTGATTGTCTCATTTGGTGTTGTGCTTCTGTAGAAAGATATGGACTTTCAGTGCAGCTACGTGCAACCTACTGTGCTACAACCATGATGCAATCCTTCCCTTTCCTTTCCTAGTTCTTGTAAAATGGTAAAAGAATATATACAGTGCGTGTGCACTTTATGTCATTTTCTAATATGTTTTGTTCTCATTGCGTATCCTAGTTCTTGTAAAATAGTAAAAATATATACAGTTCGTGTGCACTTTATGTCATTTCTTGATATGTTCTGTACTCAGTACATGTGCACTCTATTTCATTTCATGTTCTGCACTTATATATATGTATATACTGTATGATTGTAGACTTAGTTAATTAAGTAGATTTTAGAAAAATGGGTTGCTCATGGCAAGTCCAATTGACTCACCATCGCTGCCAAATTTTTGCCCCCCCCCCCCCCCGCCCCCCAGTGGAGGGTTATGTAAGAGGTTCGAGCAGATGTAATTTCGATGTATTGCTCATGCGCTGCCTGCGCTATGCAAGGTCTCTGACCAGAGATCAGTGTTGACTGCAGTAGGAACTGTGTAGCTGTAGCAGTAAGTTGTTGCTAGTCTGCAGTCTGCTCTGGTCTGGTCTGGTGTATCGTGTTGGCTGGGCCGGTCGCGGTGCAGCGATTCCGGAGCCTGAGTATTATTGTATAAGGTAAAAAGCAGCCTCGCGCATATGTAGTAATGTTATCTCAAGTCCCATGTAAATGTTTTAAAAATCTCGTAATAATAATCTTCCTCATAAAAAGTAACTTTTAACAACCATTCATTTCAATTTAAAGAATTTACTAATTTCTTCCATCCATGATCATCCCGATTGTTGCAAAAGAAAAAAATCAGTTGCTTCCTTTCATAAATGACAGATCTATCGGCCAGCATTGCACAGGGCTGTGCCAGAAAATTTTATTGTAAGAGCAGATATATGTGCGTTATCCGGCGACTCCATTGAGGTAAGAATTTTTCCTTTTTTTATTCAGAATGATCTTTCAGGGCCATGACGCAGCACTGCTATCGTCCAAAATTTACCAGGTTAAATTCACTGTGAATTATCGAAAAGTCATAAGTGAGTGACAATTTAATTGAGAGGTTAGTTACACTGTATTATTACCAGGTTACTGAATTTTTTTTTTTTGTTGGGGCGTTACACATGAATGTGAACGACATAATTATAATTATTACTGTTGACAGGTTTAGGAATTTTTCTGTTTTGCGGTGACACCGAATGGGAAAAAAATTTGTGGGGAGGTTAAATGTGAAAGAATTTTGTTTTGAGGTTACACTAAATGAGAATATAATTCTTATTATTTATTATAATTTTGTGGGGAGGTTACATGGTGACAAACAGACCTGAACTATTTGAAACAGTTAACGCAGAACAGGGAATCAGCGATCATAAAGCGGTTACTGCGTCGATGATTTCAGCCGTAAATAGAAATAAAAAACGGTAGGAAGATTTTTCTGTTTAGCAAAAGTGACAAAAAGCAGATTACAGAGTAGCTGACGGATCAACACAAAAGTTTTGTCACAAGTACAGATAGTGTTGAGGATCAGTGGACAAAGTTCAAAACCATCGTACAATATGCGTTAGATGAGTATGTGCCAAGCAAGATCGTAAGAGATGGAAAAGAGCCACTGTGGTACAACAACCGAGTTAGAAAACTGCTGCGGAAGCAAAGGGAACTTCACAGCAAACATAAACATAGCCAAAGCCTTGCAGACAAACAAAAATTACGCAAAGCGAAATGTAGTGTGAGGAGGGCTATGCGAGAGGCGTTCAATGAATTCGAAAGTAAAGTTCTATGTACTGACTTGGCAGAAAGTCCTAAGAAATTTTGGTCTTATGTCAAAGCGGTAGGTGGATCAAAACAAAATGTCCAGACAAAATTGTACTGAAACAGAGGATAACAGACTCAAGGCCGAAATACTAAATGTCTTTTTCCAAAGCTGTTTCACAGAGGAAGACTGCACTTTAGTTCCTTCTCTAGATTGTCGCACAGATGACAAAATGGTAGATATCTAAATAGACGACAGAGGGATAGAGAAACAATTAAAATCGCTCAAAAGAGGAAAGGCTGCTGGACCTGACGGGATACCAGTTCGATTTTACACAGAGTACGCGAAGGAACGTGCCCCCCTTCCTGCAGCGGTGTACCGTAGGTCTCTAGAAGAGCATAGCGTTTCAAAGGATTAGAAAAGGGCGCAGGTCATCTCCGTTGTCAAGAAGGGAAGTCGAACAGATGTGCAGAACTATAGACCTATATCTCTAATGTCGATCAGTTGTAGAACTTTCGAACACGTATTATGTTCGAGTATAATGACTTTTATGGAGACTAGAAATCTACTCTGTAGGAATCAGCATGGGTTTCGAAAAAGACGATCGTGTGAAACCCAGCTCGCGCTATTCGTCCACGAGACTCATAGGGCCATAGACACGGGTTCACAGGTAGATGCCGTGTTTCTTGACTTCCGCAAGGCGTCCGATACAGTTCCCCACAGTCGTTTAATGAACAAATTAAGAGCATATGGACTATCAGACCAATTGTGTGATTGGATTGAAGAGTTCCTAGATAACAGAACGCAGCATGTCATTCTCAATGGAGAGAAGTCTTCCGAAGTAAGAGTGATTTCAGGTGTGCCGCAGGTGAATGTTGTAGGACCGTTGCTATCCACGATATACATAAATGACCTTGTGGATGACATCGGAAGTTCACTGAGGCTTTTTGCGGATGATGCTGTGGTATGTCGAGAGGTTGTAACAATGGAAAATTGTACTGAAATGCAGGAGGATCTGCAGCGAATTGACGCATGGTGCAGGGAATGGCAATTGAATGTCAATGTAGACACGTGTAATGTGCTGCGCATACATAGAAAGATAGATCCCTTATCATTTAGCTACAAAATAGCAGGTCAGCAACTGGAAGCAGTTAATTCCATAAATTATCTGGGAGTACGCATTAGGAGTGATTTAAAATGGAATGATCATATAAAGTTGATTGATGGTAAAGCAGATGCCAGACTGAGATTCATTAGAAGAATCCTAAGGAAATGCAATCCGAAAACAAAGGAAGTAGGTTACAGTAGGCTTGTTCGCCCACTGCTTGAATACTGCTCAGCAGTGTGGGATCCGTACGAGATAGGGTTCATAGAAGAAATAGAGAAGATCCAACGGAGAGCAGCGCGCTTCGTTACAGGATCATTTAGTAATCGCGAAAGCGTTACGGAGATGATAGATAAACTCTAGTGAAAGACTCTGCAGGAGAGACGCTCAGTAGCTCGGTAAGGGCTTTTGTTGAAGTTTCGAGAACATACCTTCACCGAAGAGTCAAGAAGTATATTGCTCCCTTCTAAGTATATCTCGCGAAGAGACCATGAGGATAAAATCAGAGATGTTAGAGCCCACACAGAAGTATACCGACAATCCATCTTTCCACGAACAATACGAGACTGGAATAGAAGGGAGAACCGATAGAGGTACTCACTGTACCCTCCGCAACACACCTCCAGGTGGCTTGCGAAGTGTGGCTGTAGATGTAGATGTAGTAGTGGACAAATAAGAGTTTGGGCCTGTATCAGTAGAACGACAACGCATTTCAAAAGCGTAAAAGATTTTATCGTCGTCATTGGTCACATCGAAGGCAATAAAGAATAGTAGTTATTTATGATTAATTCTACGTGCAGATTACTTTTTTTGTAATTTGGTTAGTAACTGATGTGGACAGACATCCCAGATGTTTTCCTGCAAATACAAAAAAAAAATTTAAAAAATGAAAAACAATTCGAATGAAATGAAAATTCGGACGACATTGCTAATAATGGTGTGGGTGGCGATGCTCAACTCAATTGTGTTCTACGCGCTTCGGTCCGGAACCGCGCTGCTGCTACGGTCGCAGGTTCAAATCCTGCCTCGGGTATGGATGTGTATGATGTCCTTAGATTAGGTAGGGTTAAGTAGTTCTAAGTCTAGGGGACTGATGATCTCAGCTGTTAAGTCCCATAGTGCTTAGATCCATTTGAACCATTTTCAATTGTGTTTGGTTAGGGCCTTGCGGACGAAAAAATGTTTTCTTCGAAATTATTTGACCAGCAGTCACTTTCTCTCTCATGGCTCATGATAGAACAAATGGTTCAAATGGCTCTGAGCACTATGGGACTCAACTGATGAGGTCATTAGTCCCCTAGAACTTAGAACTAGTTAAACCTAACTAACCTAAGGACATCACACACATCCATGCCCGAGGCAGGGTTCGAACCTGCGACCGTAGCGGTCTCGCGGTTCCAGACTGCAGCACAGAACCGCTTGGCCACTTCGGCCGGCTTGATCATAGAACAACGAAGACACTACATTATACTACGCACGCGTTCAACATAGTTACCTAAACGCAATAGCTGTGCACTTCAGCGCCTCAAGCACTAGAAACTGTTAGCATTAGGTCAGAGAGCCGCATATCTCACTTTATATTCGCTATACCTCAAAATTATCTGCATAAGAGACACTGCGCCCTTAGAACTAGAACAAGGTTAATGTGAAACGTGCCAGCAACTTATGCACCCCTTCATCCCGTCTAGTCCGTTACCCCTTGTTTTTAATAATAGCGTCAAAATCTTTCTTTAGTGTCTCCCAACGTAGATCACTGAGCACACTGGTTCGAGGAAGGCTGCCAGTGGCATAGCTTCCACTTCAGCACCCCTTAAATACTTGGTGCCGGATCATGAGTGCCGCTTAAGCTGAGCCTGCCATCCACAAGCAATATTTCTACTCCATAAAGTTGTTGCGGCATCCACCGTATTAGCGCCGACGGACATTACCGAACACAGCGGACGCGTAAGATGGCTGCAAGCAGAGACCCTGTCCCGCGTCTTACATCAGATCATCACCAGACTTGTTGCATCAGGACTGATGTGAAGCTGAAGTTGTAACAATAATCTTCAAGATGTTCGAACAGAACGCAGCCTATTGCAGAGATTCATTTAAACACACGTGTGTGGATATATGCAAAACGACCTCGGAACTGTGTTTCTGAACAGCTTGGTCAGGTGACCCACCGCTAGACTTGGAAAATTCTGTAGAGTTTAGTGTTAGTCTTTGTGTGAGCTCGGTTTCGATTTTTGAGAGGACACTTGTTTTCGTGGGACTTGTACATCATCGCCAATGATATTTTTCTTTAGTTCCGTGGGACTTATGCGATATAGTCAATGATATTTTTATCTAGCGAAAGAGCAGGTATTATTTTTGAAGCAGTTAGGACTTGTTACGTAGCACATTGCTATGATACTACTGGACTTACAATTACTTAAAATTTGTTGTCCAGTATATGAATACCTTTAGCTCTGATAAGCCCTGTGGAACTTCACTGTCGTGTCGAAATTAACATTATTTTCTGTTGTACAAGAACCTAAACGGGTTTGGAGGATTAATTGTTCAGTATAATTATTTTGGAAAGTTTAAGTGTGTGTAGTAAACGGAACATGTAAAGTGATTCATCTAACCACGTACTTCGTAAAGCCATCATTAACGACGAGAATCAGTGTGTAGTAAAGATATGAAAACTTGGGTTAAAATCAGTTAGTCTAAACAAGCACCATTATTATCAGAACTTGCAACCTCCGTTAGTCCTAATTCTACTTAATTTGTGCCGGGACACCAAATAGTTGTGCACGTTTCGCCTTGTCCATATTGGGACGAGCCATGGCTTACTCAGAATAGTGCATTATTCCTGCACCATTCAGCCACGTCGCAATTTGACGCCGACAAACTCATAGATAAACCTTATTTGGAGGACGAGCTTATCATCTGGCTGTATCTCGTTGTCTGAAGGTGGTAACATTGCACTAGATGTGTTGCTGACGAGAGGTGTAAACTTGTACAAGTGGCGAAGTTACAACTCTATTAGGCATCATACTGATTTAGCCTCTATATACAAACGGCCTAATTTGTTAGTTGTGTTTTGCCCTTTGTGAGGACCAGAGCAAGAGGAAATAGTTAAATGAACAATTTATATAACATCGAGATTGAAAAGATATTGGGCCTTATTCACTCACAGAATATTCTTTATGTTCGCGTTAAGTAGCTTAGAGTAAAAGTCAGGCAGATAATGACCAATCACATTAACCCATTATCTACCAATTTGTTTCTTCAGTCTACTTTTATTTCTATGTTGTCTGATTGACAGAGAGACTGGGAAATGGAATTTAATTAAAAAAATAATTAAATAATCTTGAAACAAACGCTTCATTTCAGTCGGTCACCAGATGGGGATCACGGAACATTACAGTCTAATTTTACATTTTCTTTGATAATTTGTGCCAGACCACAAAGCATCCACTACGGAGTACCACATTGCACGCAGAACACTAATCCCTAGCACTTTCCTTTCATGTTCCAAAATTTATTTATTTTCCCAATGTCTTGCGTTCAATCACGTGTCCTGCCCGAGAAGTCCTGATTACAACCGGAACACGTGAATTGGTTGCCTTCGGGTATGATGGATGTCCTGTCCTTGGATCAGGGGCGTACTCAATATGGCCTTGCCATCATCCTTCTGAATTGAAGCAGTGGAATGTTTTTCATTCGTGAGACAGAAGATGATGGGAATAGTAGGTGACCTACTGTTTGAATCCGAATGTCACTGGTTTACCGTGAATGAGTTGTTTTAGGTAATGGTGTCTGTAATACCGAACAATTCGCTCATCAATACTTAGGCTGTTATAAAAAACTAGAAGTTCTTATTCTACAAGACCATCAAGGCAAGAATTTAGAAAAATTTATTCCTTTTGTCAGCTGAGATTTTGTTCAGAAGCATGTTATCATTGAAGTAAAGGTGGCATTTGATGTCCAGATATCTGTTGTGGCTCATATGCACTTTACACCAAAATCTTAGTCTTCATTCCAAAGTAACTGCTCCTATGGGAGAACGTGGTATCCTGGGAAGAACTTTGTATGCGTTCATAGCATATTGGATAGTTGTACTGACAATCAAGTTCATTGCTTGTTCATAAAGATATTCCTCAAAGTATTCACCTCCAGACATCCTGCTTAGTGTCGCTAACAAATTGCATTAGTGCTGTTAGATTTCTGCTCGATAGGGGTAGATTTTAATGCAATTTCCATCTTTCAGTTGTCCGGTTTGAAGCGATATTAACTTTCATTTTCTTTATGCAATGGCTTGCAATACACTCGTCCTCCCATTATTCGTTAGTGTGAACTTCCTAGATACTTGAGACATCATCTGAAAGAGTATCTACCAATACAGTTTTATGGATATCATCAATCAGACATCTGCCATACGGAGTCGGGAGTAAGTTCGACGCTGTCACAGGTCTCACTCACTTCACCTTCATCACCAGAAGAAGCCATTAAATTGGGGTCATTTGCAATGTCTTCTTTTTCCCTCATAGAAGTGCTTTATAGCAACTCATTGTTCCTGAAGAGAAAAGAAAAACAAAATATTGTTTTAGACGGAACCTGCCATGTGCCACAAATGGTGATCGCAATTCAGAGAGCCTACTTGGGAAAATAAAATAGGGCTTGGAAATAAACAATCGACCAAAAAAAATCTTCTAAAACAGAACATACCAGTACACAGGTGCTCGAAAATATTTACATAACATTATAAATTACCCTGTTTTGAAAATGTTCGACCTTTGTAACTAACAGAAATTTCACACCAATAATATTGAACTGTTCACTTGTGTAATAACAAGTGACTAGCAGGCATTACACAAGCTTAATAAAGCTCTATACAATAATACGAAATACAATTGCTGCCAACATAATTAAATATAAAAATAATTACTTACAAAGACAACTCCCCAAATGGAAATCATGCCAGTTAATGGGTTAAACAGCAGATAAACTCGGTACTCAACGAAACATGTCTCGTGCAAGCTCTGATCATCTCTAAGTGGGTTATTAACGAGCTATATTCGATGACATGCTGATAACAGTGAGAATCACAATTGAAGCGTTTCGTATTACGAGCCGAATGTGTGTGTCTGTGTGGATAGGTGTTTGTGTGTGTGTGTGTGTGTGTGTGTGTGTGTGTGTTTGTGTGTGTATGTGTGTGTGTGTGTGTGTTAGCCACAGAGCAATGACAAACACGAAGCTCGCTGCTGTAAGCAGACTGTCTCCCCAGGCATGATAAATGAGGGGTTCACGTACGCAGAGTTAACGGCCGAGTGATGCAGTGCATGCCGGGAAAGGCTGTTTAACACACCAGCCGAGGAGACAGCGTGAATATCACGTTACCCTGCATCGTTTATGGGCCGTTAACGGCCTACGTGCTAGACGTGGTCATCCACGAAAATCACGCACTAGACTAGATTCAGAACACAGCGTCATGAATTTACATTTTCACACCGTCCATGAAGTTATAAAGAGCGTGAAAGTGCAGTTCTTAGTAACCCCCCTAAGATAATAACAAAGTAAATAGTTCCGCGAAAAAAGAGAAAAAAGAAGAAACCAAAAGGATAAAAACAATCGAAAGCAATTAAACAGTTTTCAACTTCCAGAATGAAATTTACACTCTGCAGCAGGGTGTGTGCTGTTATGAAACTTCCTGGCAGATTAAAATTGAGTGCCGGACCGAGACTCGAACTCAGAAACGTAGCCATAAAGTTTCAGTTATTTATTTCTCCGTTTTTATATTATTTTATATACATTTGATCTCGTGATATCCGATAGTTGTTGAATGACGCAACCAGCCACAAATTCTTTTTAAAATGTTGTATTTTAGTACCATAGCCGGTTTCGGGCTACCATCCCCATCTTAAAATGGCAAATACATTCACTTACGTAGATGTTTTAACAAACAGCATGTCGTCTGCTCTGCACGACACAACAATGCAGTTTTTGAATATTTAGTGCCACTTCATAAGTTATTTCATTGGTTCAAATGGCTCTGAGCACTATGGGACTCAACTGCTGAGGCCATTAGTCCCCTAGAACTTAGAACTAGTTAAACCTAACTAACCTAAGGACATCACAAACATCCATGCCCGAGGCAGGATTCGAACCTGCGACCGTAGCGGTCTTGCGGTTCCAGACTGCAGCGCCTTTAACCGCACGGCCACTTCGGCCCGCAGTTATTTCATTAATAGACACACAATAAAGTACTTGCATTCATTTGAATATAACACGAAATAGATGTATTCGCTTATATAAGTTCCAGTAGTTGGCTGTTTGTTTTATTGTGTTCTATGTGCTTTTCTGCGTCGATGTATATGTTGTTGATTGCTAACAGCATACACATTGTAAACTAACTACTGTGGCATATTTCATAACATTCTCAATGTCGGTGTTGAGGGTCACACACGTGATATACACTTTATCTTTTCGTTTACAATATACATATTCCCTATCAAGAAAGTATACAAACACATCATTCTTTTCCTACTGAGTGAGGATGTAAACAGAGCAAAGACGATATGTGGAACAAGCAAAATGCAACATCTTTAAAAAAAAATGTTTGCACTGTAAGAGTGAATTTATTATTAAAGGATTGTAGGAAAAGTAGTTTTTGCCAATTTCTTTAACGTTTGTGTGTAACTGCCGGTGGGAACTTGAATATAGTACATGAAAGCACCTGATAAATTAGACATATATGTACATACGTTTCTTTGTGCAGACAATTGGTTACCATTACAATCTATAAATTAGCTGAGGTAGGAACAGAACTGAAAAGGAGGAAGGTACGATGAGAGCAACACTTTTGTTCATTCCGTTAATTTATATTAACAGAATTTTATACTCATGTGATAGACGGGTTTTACTTTTTCCGCAGAGTTATGACTATTAGAAATTCAAGTTATGGTTAATTTCTATGGGCAACCCAAAGAAATTATTTAACAACTTTATTGATTAGCTTCAGATGCTCTCTCCTTTTTTTATTCACTACAATTACGGTGAAGAAGGAGACGAAGAAAGAAGGTTTTATGACCTTTCTAGACGTACTGGTGTGATGTAGAAGTGCTGAGAGTCTTGGAAATTCGGTTTTTCGAAAATCCGCTCATACAGTCATGTATTTATAGGCCATTAGTTGTCAACATCTGACACAAACAATGGGCGTTGTACTTATGCTTGTTACTCGAGTCCATGCCAGCTCAGATGCTGACAAACTGGAAGCAGAATCGGAACAACTCCAACCGGTGTTCCTGCACAACGGTTATTCTTCTTAGAAAGTGAAAACGGCAGGACAACGATAAGAACGAGATTTTCCAAATAACCTCTTACGTGCTGTGTGTTGTACATGTTTCCGCAAAAATAGAAAAAAAAATATTAAGAAAAATGGGTTAAAGCTATGTTTCACTCTCCATCAAAAATCTTTGTACTTCCGGGATGTGTCACAGGACTTCGACCTGCACTAGGCCGTTGTTTACCGGATTCCGCTTAAGTGCGGCATATCTTATGTACGGCAAGCTGTCCGCACATTTCAGAAGCGCATCGTGCATCACGAGCGGCATATTCGCCAACTCCAAACTAGCAAATTCCTCATTTAAAATATTTTTTTCTGGATGAAACTTTGGGCCTTCTGCTTTTTGAAAATTTATTGGAGTTGTGTTTTTCAATCATTGGCCTTCAGCCATCTTAAAATTTAAATTCCTTACTTGTTAAATCTTAGATTGCTCGGGCCTTCAGCCTCATTAAGAAAAGAAATTATTTATGTATAAAGTCTTGGGCTTTCTGCATTGTAAAAATTTATTGTAGTTGTGTTTTGAATCATGGGCCTTCAGCCGTTTTGAAAGTAAAATTCCTTATTGTTAAGTCATAGATTGTTTGGACCTTACAGCCTCTTTTTTAAAATTATTTAAGGATAAAGCTTTGGGCCGTCTGGATTCGAAAATTTATTGTAGTTGTGTTTTGAATCATGGACGTTCAGCCGTTTTAAAATAAAAATTCCTTACTTGTCAAGTCTTAGATTGTTTGTGACTTCAGCTCCATTACAAATATTATTTTATGATAAAACCTTGCGCTTTCTGCCTTTTGAAAATTTATTGTAATTGTGATCTAAATCATCTTCCTTCAGCCGTTTTAAAAATTAAAGAGGTTGTACACTTAAGCCATAAAATTATGTGACATATTCAATCGATAGTTAAGATGTGACATATTCAATCGATAGTTAAGCTCGGAATTGGCGCTGTAATGTCTGTGCAACTAAATAAAGTTATACGTGTTCGAGTGTAACTGACAGCCACTCGTTTTTGGCCCCTTTCCACACTTCCAACTACCTGTTCTGTCCTGCGGATTTAACCAGGCGTTTCACTCATATTGATGTCTTGGTCAGCAAATGTGCCTGATCTGTACCCATTGGAACACATATCGGGCGCTAGCTGCGTTCCCGTAAACCAGCATCCCGTCATTTACGGAAATTGCTTGATCTCTGTGTAGACGTCTGGTGATACCCCTGTCGAGGACTTGTAGAATCCATGACAAGCAGAATCTCTGTTGTACTGTCTTTGACATATGGAACAACGTGCTATTAAACAGGAGATCATAATGTTTCGGCTCATCGGTGTGTTAGCAATCACGAATAAGTCACAGTAATGATCCACAAACTAGAGTCGGAGACGCTACGTTAGAGATGCAGTGTACCTAATCGACTTCCTTTCATAATACTAGAAGAAAATATCTAAAGACGGAATTTTAAGTGAGTCAAAGCCCCTTTGACATGAGATAAGGCTCAAACTTTATCATGAAGCCTAATGCAAAAGAATGTAATGCAAAAAACACCAGTATGGCTAAACTATGGCGTATATCCGCTGCTTTTTGGGCCTTTCCATATACAAAAAGAAGAAACGTACCTTGTAACTAAAATAATTTTGAAAAGACATAGTGAAAATACAAGTCAAAATTATAACTGCCACTCTTACGTGATGTGTACAACAGGTCTTGATTATGGTTCAAATGGCTCTGAGCACTACGGGACTTAACTTCTGAGGTCATCAGTCCCCTAGAACGTTGAACTACTTAAACCTAACTAACCTAAGGACATCACACACATCCATGCCCGAGGCAGGATTGGAACCTGCGACCTGTAGGGTCTAGAACCGCACGGCCACCCTTGCCAGCGGTCTTGATTAAATGTGAAAATTTAATGTAACGTAATTTTACTTTATTTACGTTTTCCCATCTTAGTGAAGTGAAATCTTTTGATGAATCTTGTCACTAAGTATGACTTCTGTAATCATATGCTCCTAGTTGCAGTCGGTTGATATTGATTTTATGAGTTTTCATAAATACACTCCTGGAAATTGAAATAAGAACACCGTGAATTCATTGTCCCAGGATGGGGAAACTTTATTGACACATTCCTGGGGTCAGATACATCACATGATCACACTGACAGAACCACAGGCACATAGACACAGGCAACAGAGCATGCACAATGTCGGCACTAGTACAGTATATATCCACCTTTCGCAGCAATGCAAGCTGCTATTCTCCCATGGAGACGATCGTAGAGATGCTGGATGTAGTCCTGTGGAACGGCTTGCCATGCCATTTCCACCTGGCGCCTCAGTTGGACCAGCGTTCGTGCTGGACGTGCAGACCGCGTGAGACGACGCTTCATCCAGTCCCAAACATGCTCAATGGGGGAAAGACCCGGAGATCTTGCTGGCCAGGGTAGTTGACTTACACCTTCTAGAGCACGTTGGGTGGCACGGGATACATGTGGACGTGCATTGTCCTGTTGGAACAGCAAGTTCCCTTGCCGGTCTAGGAATGGTAGAACGATGGGTTCGATGACGGTTTGGATGTACCGTGCACTATTCAGTGTCCCCTCGACGATCACCAGTGGTGTACGGCCAGTGTAGGAGATCGCTCCCCACACCATGATGCCGGGTGTTGGCCCTGTGTGCCTCGGTCGTATGCAGTCCTGATTGTGGCGCTCACCTGCACGGCGCCAAACACGCATACGACCATCATTGGCAGAAGCGACTCTCATCGCTGAAGACGACACGTCTCCATTCGTCCCTCCATTCACGCCTGTCGCGACGCCACTGGAGGCGGGCTGCACGATGTTGGGGCGTGAGCGGAAGACGGCCTAACGGTGTGCGGGACCGTAGCCCAGCTTCATGGAGACGGTTGCGAATGGTCCTCGCCGATACCCCAGGAGCAATAGTGTCCCTAATTTGCTGGGAAGTGGCGGTGCGGTCCCCTACGGCACTGCGTAGGATCCTACGGTCTTGGCGTGCATCCGTGTGTCGCTGCGGTCCGGTCCCATGTCGACGGGCACGTGCGCCTTCCGCCGACCAATGGCGACAACATCGATGTACTGTGGAGACCTCACGCCCCACGTGTTGAGCAATTCGGCGGTACGTCCACCCGGCCTCCCGCATGCCCACTATACGCCCTCGCTCAAAGTCCGTCAACTGCACATAAGGTTCACGTCCACGCTGTCGCGGCATGCTACCAGTGTTAAAGACTGCGATGGAGCTCCGTATGCCTCGGCAAACTGGCTGACACTGACGGCGGCGGTGCACAAATGCTGCGCAGCTAGCGCCATTCGACGGCCAACACCGCGGGTCCTGGTGTGTCCGCTGTGCCGTGCGTGTGATCATTGCTTGTACAACCCTCTCATAGTGTCCGGAGCAAGTATGGTGGGTCTGACACACCGGTGTCAATGTGTTCTTTTTTCCATTTCCAGGAGTGTACGACATACGTAAAACGACGCACGTAAAGAACGGTAATTTTCATTTATTTTCTATGATAATCTGAAAGATATTTCTAATCAGTTATCAATATTAAAACCGTGTTCAAGCCCGTAAAAGCGGCAAAACGTTACCATGTTTATGACCTCATCAGTACCAAAACAGCGGTGTTTCTAATTGCCTTCTGGTTTGAATACGAAAATTCAATGAAAAATCAGAAATTTCATACCGGCACGAGTATACGGAAATATTTATATATCCCAGATACATATGTTGTAGTTGAATATGTATGTCAGAAATAATTATCTATGTCATAAATAAATATGTATTGTACGCTAACAGCTATAGTTATAAGACGAAGCATGTCACCATGTGCCAATGCTACGTTTAATCCACACTAACCTGAGTCGAAACAAGGCCCCGGGAGTAGACAACATTCCATTAGAACTACTGACAGCCTTGGGAGAGCCAGTCCTGACAAAACTCTTCCATCTGGTGAGCAAGATGTATGAGACAGGCATAATACCCTCAGACTTCAAGAAGAATATAGTAATTCCAATCCCAAAGAAAGCAGGTGTTGACAGATGTGAAAAATACCGAACTATCAGTTTAATAAGTCACGGCTGCAAAATACTAACGCGAATTCTTTACAGACGAATGGAAAAACTAGTAGAAGCCGACCTCGGGGAAGATCAGTTTGGATTCCGTAGAAATATTGGAACACGTGAGACAATACTGACAATACGACTTATCTTAGAAGCTAGATTAAGGAAAGGGAAGTCTACGTTTCTAGCATTTGTAGACTTAGTGAAAGCTTTTGACAATGTTGACTGGAACACTCTCTTTCAAATTCTGAAGGGGGCAGGGGTAAAATACAGGAAGCGAAAGGCTATTTACAATTTGTATAGCAACTAAATGGCTGTTATAAGAGTTGAGGGCCATGAAAGGGAAGCATTGGTTGGGAAGGGAGTGAGACAGGGTTGTAGCCTCTCCCCGATGTTACTGAATCTGTATATTGAGCAAGCAATGAAGGAAACAAAAGAAAAATTCGGAGTGGGTATTCAAATCCATGGAGAAGAAATTAAAAATTTGAGGTTCGTCGATTACATTGTAATTCTATCAGAGACAGCAAAGGACTTGGAACAGCAATTGAACGGAATGGACAGTTTCTTGAAAGGGGGATATAAGATGAACATCAGCAAAAGTAAAACGAGGATAATGGAATATAGTCGAATTAAGTCGGGTGATGCTGAGGGTATTAGATTAGGAAATGAGACACTTAAAGTATTAAAGGAGTTTTGCTATTTTGGGAGCAAAATAACTGCTGATGGTCGAAGTAGAGAGGATATAAAATGTAGACTGGCAATGGCAAGGAAAGCGTTTCTGAAGAAGAGAAATTTGTTAACGTCGGGTATAGATTTAAGTGTCAGGAAGTCGTTTCTGAAAGTATTTCTATGGAGTGCTGCCATGTATGGAAGTGAAACATGGACGATAAATAGTTTAGACAAGTAGAGAATAGAAGCTTTTGAAATGTGGTGCGACAGAAGAATGCTGAAGATTAGATGGGTAGATCACATAACTAATGTGGAGGTATTGAGTAGGATAGGGGAGAAGAGGAGTTTGTGGCACAATTTGACTAGAAGTTTTTGGTGAATCTGTCAGTGGTTCGGTTAAGTGGAGAAAACTACTTCTTGACTTGAGGCGTTTTGGTACCATTTGGTACCCATGTAGCTGATGACGTTGATCTTGAAACTGTTTTGATCGTTCAGTTCGGCTCTGTATCGAACGTCGGACATTGGCGGAGCAATTCCTGATAAGGTGTATAGGTGATCTACTGTTGTTGGCTTAAGACATCCAGTAATATGTCTACAAGTCTGGAACCGGACGGTGTCCAGTTTGTTTGTGTGGCAAGACCGGTCCTAGACAGGACCTGCAAAACTCAGCAGCAGAGTAACAGTGTACCATTGCGGTGGTTCGTAAAACTTTTGGGTTAACTCCCAATTTTTATGTTGTTAGCTTGCCAAGTAAGTTATTGCGTGATTGGACTTTTGCCCTGCTCTTCTCAGTGTGCCGCTTGAATGACAGTGTCCTATGAAGAGTAACTCCCAAGGACACTGGGAATGGGCAGTGTGTTAATCCTGTGTCATTCCACCAAACAGTAAGTTTCCACATCGCCTTTCTGTTGTTAAGATGGAATAGGCAAGTCTGGATCTTACTTGGATTGGGTTTCAGCTGATTTTAATTGTAATAGTTGGTGAAATTTTCCAGGTTCTCAACTATTATTTCCTCAGTATCCTTGTAGTTTGATGCCTGAAGTGCTATTGCCCTATCATCAGCATAAATGAAAGATCTTGACTGGGGACTAATAGGCTGGTCATTTATATAAATATTGAAGATCATGGGGGCAAGAATACCGCCCTGGAGAAGCCCATTTTTTTTGTAGTCGCCATCTGCTCTCGCTACCCTGGAACTCAACAAAATATGAGATTTCAGAGGTTGATGGTGTCATATGCTGCCGTCAGATCTAAAACGTGAACAGTGTGAGATGTTGAGTGGTCACTGCGAAGGACGTGGAGATGCCGCGTACTGTGTGAGACAGCGTTATTAGCACCTAAGGGAGTATAAACGAGGCTTCATGGTGGGTGTCTATTAGACCGGGTGCTAGAATCACACAGTATCCAGATTTTTGTGGTATTCTGGTGTGACACTGGCAGTATGCTGGACTGCTTGGAAACGTGAGGGCGGGCGTACTCACCGTGAACGTTCCGGTCGTCCACGTCTGAGCATCACAAGGAAGGACGCCGTATTGTGCACCATGCAGCGCTTGGTATTCTTCCTTTTCTTGTCGCCAGGACGCACCTACCCTGCATGAAGTATGAGAACTGTATACGTAAGTGTATCTGTTAAGCGTAGGTGACTCTGAAGGGTGTGTGTGTGTGTGTGTGTGTGTGTGTGTGTGTGTGTGTGTGTGTGTGTGTGCGTGTGTAATGTCATATTCGTATTGCAGATGATGACAGAAGGGAGAGGGCGAATCCCAGAGTCAGCATACAGCCTGTACCTCCCGAATACCACCATGGGGGCCGCTGATCTTATCGGCCCCATCTGACGGACAGATAACCATCAGTAGTGTGGCAAGCCCTCACATCAAGAGACGATGTGGAGAGGTTTCGAACTGAATGCACACCATCACGCTTCCTGTTCCCTCCACCGTAAAGGCAATGGGGAAAATGTCAATTGCGAGTGGCGTACCTGGACGGTCACTGATCCAAAGTGCGGCTTCGTCCAATCGTGCTTAACTTAGGTGATCTGACGGGAAACAATGTATCCACTTCGACACGACCCTTGACACCATTTGTCGGAGACTAGAGGCACCTGCATTAGGGAATTACGTCCCACGTGTAGGCTTCTGTTAGCATTACAACACAAACGGCTGCGTTTGGAGTGAACAGGAAGCATGGACTGGAAATTAACAGAGTCGCATAGTGTTCAGAGATGAATCGTAGTTTGCACTAACCCGGATGACCATCGTCGACAAAAAGTGCAGCGACTTGGGGAAAGGTCTCTTTCTTCCAGTGTCCTGAACAGCGATTTCTGACGTCACGGTGCGAGGAGCCATCTTATATGATTTCAGGTCACGGTTCATGAAAGTTCGAAGAAACTCTGACGTCCAAAAGGTACGTCACGGACGTCATGTGTCGACATGTTTTACCTCCCATGCGAGAGTACTGTGGTTTCATTTCTTAGTAGGACAGTTCTTCTATACACTTGGCGACTAACCCTATGAAATATCTGCGTGAAAGAGATCTCGAGATCTAGCTCTCGTATAACATGGGAGGGAAAATCTCGGACGGTAACTCTGTCCAGGGCAGTCCTAATGGTACGAAGGATCTGTTACACCAACTGGGGCCATTTGGGGTCAAGAGTAGACACAATGGCTTTATTGTACCCTTCCCAACCGAATTAGTGCATGTATACAGGCCAAATACAGTCAATGATCATACTCAAAAGACGGACCATACCCGAAAATTCTTTGTATATTTGATCCTATTTGGTAACCACAAAAAAGTATTACATGTCCTCAGTCTGTGAAGTATCTTTTCCTTTTCTCATCAAAATCTGATGGGTTCACTTTGTTCGTCAGACAGTGTAGATATTAATTCGACCTTTCGTTCAAAGTTACACTAGCACGATATTTAGAATACATTAGGTGCTGTTATGAAGAAGACTTATCCTAGCCACAATGATGTAGAAATCCTAATAACATTGCATATCACTTAAGCCTGCTACACTAACGAAAATAGGGTTAAAAATTTAGCTCTTTTTCAGGTATGTGACTTTGCTGATATAATTACACATTTTCAGGAAATTCGTCAACGAAATAGTTTGCATATTTCAAAACTAATTCCACTCCGTCTCTATTTGCGTAGTTTTTCAACACGCAACCCATCAGTTCCGTGTAAAAGCGTAGCGAACCAGTGACGGAATTGACGTCGATAATAAATTCTTCTGCCGGCCAATAGCCGATGATATATAACCTGTCACTACGTTGTGAAATATGTTGCACGCCTCAAATGGGAAGGAATTAACGCTACTCTCCAACGCTATGGGACAGGAAAGGCACCCAGCGTAACAGCGCAGTCAGTCTGCGCAGAAAAAAAGCTAAAACAGCAAACACACTCTAGCATCCAATCTTAGAACTTGTGTTTGCTTGTCAAGACATTTTCAGACACTAAATTTCGTGTTAAGAGGAGAATTTCGAACTTGTTAGCGTAGCTCTCATGGATGAAACGTCACCAATTTCACAAATAATATCGCCTGGAAACGAACAACACGGTGTCTCCTACAACTTGACAAATTACATTACATTCCCTATATTTTGTAACTTGTCCTACTGACATTGTTTCGAAGGTGACTAGATACCGTACCTTATTCTTCCTTAGTTTTACCATGTCATTCGCTGATGGCTTCAGACATTTATAACTGCATCAGATTCGCAGCACTAGAAGAAAAAAATAAAATAAAATAAGAGTAAAGCATTGATGGTCGGGAGCCCCACCTCGGGGGGTGAGGCCACCAAGTTGCAATTCTTACAGATGACAACACTGAGGGGAGAAAATCGCCGGCTCGGCTGGGAATCAAACCCAGGCTCGCTGCATGGCTGTCAGTCGTGCTGACCGCACTTCTTTAATGTTTATTGTACTAAAATACAATGTAGTACCATGTGGTACAAAAATTGACAGACCCAATCAGTATCAGTCCATTCTTGAAACTGTTACATCAATGACAGAATTAATTTTTTAAACAAAAACAGTTTCACGCATGTCTCCATAATTCTTTTTGTTGTCTGTATACTCGACAATTTTTTGTAATTTGAGCTTCATATATGTGCAGAATTCAAACATGGAAGTGGACGGATGTAATAGAATATAAGCTTACAGCACAAAATATTAAATGAACACACTGCTCGCTCCGTAGATCTGCAGGTGTTGTGAAAATGTTTTTTATGCTTTTCTATCTGAGCAAATGAATATTCTGTTGATCTGTGTATTCCACTTTATGTCTTTTCATAATATCATTGATGTTAATAGTTCAAGGAACTAGGGATAGTTATCAGTATACTCACAGTTGTGAGTAATTGTACAGGTAATATTAATCACTATAGTTTACTTACACTGTCTGCATTTTTACATAAATGATGTAAATAAGTTTTCTATTACTGCCTATGAAGGAGCTAACTTCCACCAGTCTAATAACAAGGAACAGTGTCTCGTGCACTATTTCCTTCGCAGCAGAGAGCTCTTTCGTCATATCATTAATTTATTTAGTTATATTGTTACGCAAAGTAGGGAGTTCTTTACTTACCGTGGTTTGAATTTGACACAACTTAGATCGAATTAATTCTCCTGAAGCATCTTGTTCTGATGAGGCTCCAGCACTAGATAGTTCTATAGCAAATTTTAAATGAAAATCTATCTCTTCATTACGCGTCTGTCTCAGACAGCCAAAGCATAAATTCATGGGCAAAGTTCTGGTAGCCCTGTTCGTCAAAGTATTACTTTTATTTTACCTCCCATACAGCGGCAAAGTTATTCACTTTTTTAGCTGCTGAACAATTTGTTTTAGACCGGATTGTATCATTTCTATTCTGTTCACTTCATAAGTTAATAACTTAATATCATTAGTTGTAGTTTTCAATTTGGACTGGACAGCATACAGTTTGGATTTAAAGACCTCCTTTTTGGATTAAAAGGCGTCCTGTTTTAATGACAAGCGATCGAAATTTGTATTCGTTTTCTTTTGAATGCGTGCAATCGAAATTTTTGTTCGTCTTACATACAACTCCACTAACGACCCCACAGTGTGGCTGTCTGCGGAATTACGAGTAATTCCTCGCTTTCAGCTTGCAATATCATTTCATCGTCTAAATCCTCTACAATATAAAAGGGCAAATCAGCAAATTTGCTGCCACTGTCATATGATTCATGATCAGTCTTTTCTATTCTATTGATATTTATAATTTTACCTATACTTAACATAGCGCTATTCATTATTGTTTATTGTGTGTACAAAGTTCGCCATGTTGTTGATATTAAGTTCATGAATAACACAATTAATTATCAAATTATAATACTAGATTTGTGATAGAATATGAACTGTGAACTCCCTACTCGATTGACAAAATCTTACAACACACATGGGTTGACGAATAAACAAGGATATCACCGTAAGTAATATTCATATCGGAAAATTTTATATTAACGATTTTATGAGTTTTTCTCTTGGTTTCCAGATTTTTCTTTTATTATTTGCTATTTATTTACTCTGTTTGTCCACATCAGACCAACTCATCACATGCTTGTGTGAACATGAAAAAGATCACTATTTCTCTTTACACTACAACTAAATGGGCAAATACAGGTAACTCAACAAAATTACATTTAAGTCCTGATGAATGGTCGTCACTTGAATGGACTCCTTTCGGATACGCTAATTAAGTTTCCTCTTCATGTGTATCATAAAGTCTCAAGAAAAGGGATCCAGTTCAAACAAGGTAAAAAAAAGGTATAGGTACAACTTGCCTCATTTGGAACTGAAATTGTTGGAAAAAAGTAATTACTTTATCTATAAAATCAGTGAAGAAACAGTCTTGATCGCTCTGGCTATTTCATTAAAATTTTCTATTTCGGCCTAGGATTAGGCCATCTTCAGGCAGCACCATCAGCTGAAGCTGACGATGTGTGGAACAGTCAGTTGACGTCATTCACTGAAACAGTTATCAAAAATTACCTTTCAGTTTGGATAAAATAAGTTCGTTGACCTTAAATCTTGAACGAAAACTATATGCAGGTGAAAATTTTCATTGTTAATTAATAATGCATGTCATAGCGAATAACTGTGTGCATATTTACTGCTGACACAAAATAAATTATTTTGTAAAATGCTAATTGTACTTAGAATTGAGATACAAGCTCGACTTCCAAAAATAAAGTAACTAATGATAGAGTGTCTTGCTGGCCGTGGGAGTACCTCACCATCCCACAGACAGTTCCTAGAGACCTGTGCCATTTGTAAACGAGCATTGTCCTCTTAAAAAATGCCACCGCAATACGGTCGCATGAAAGGTAACATATGATTATGCAGGATATCCGTAACATATGTTTGTGGTGTTAGGTTCCTCTCAGTCTTTACTAGCCGAGACCTGAAGTTTTACTAAGTGGCTTCTCGTAGAATTACGCTAAGGCTACCATCGCCGTGTCTCCCACAAAGATTACTACAATAGGTCCTCTGCCTATGCTGCCGCTTTATCCACCTACGATGGTCATTTGAGATACTAAATAGCAGAGTTCCAATGCTGAACACAACGAGAAGCTATTTATCAGCAGTCCACGCTCCTGGTCATGGCACCACGCCAAACGCATCATTTGTGTTGTGGTATCAGTGGCATCCTACGTATGAATCGGTAGTGCGATAGTATGGCTACTGTTAGCACCTGACCGGTGATGTCGTATGACACAATGTTGCAAAGAGACCACCACTTGTCAAAACTGCTTGTCATTCACTCATGCGCTTTTCATTTCCATACAAGCCCACATTCGAGATACCTTCCGAAAAGACTTCCTGAGATTTAAATTTGTAAGAGGTAACGAATTCCTGTTTCTCAGAATGGGTTTCGTCTACACCCAGCCTGTATATTCTATACTCGGTCTAATTGAGATCGTCAACGCAGTCTCATTTCTGGGTGCCTGATGTTTTCCCACCTCTTGATGTATGAACGCGTATTTAGCACGGTCGACCATGATCTTGGTGGTGGTCCAGCTGCTATTGTGCGGGGAGGCAACATGTTAACGTAGGCGTACTGGCCTCCCAATCTTTGAACATTACTGTGAGACGGTGTTCATTTCACGTGTGCCTCGTTTCAGGGTCTCAGCGGTGAATTAGGCCCTTACTTCTTTTTAAAGATCATAAGGACGACACTTCGCAACCGCACTAAACAGCGCAGTTGGAGAAGTTGTGTGGACGAGAGGATATTCGAAAAGTGGATTGGCCTGATCGTTCACTCTATACAAATCCCACCGAGCACGTGTGGGAAGCGTCGGGGCAACGTAATGCTGCACGTTCAGACGCACCGAAGACCATCCAGAAGTTGTCAACCTTGCTACTGGAAGAGTAGAAAGCCCAGCCACCTTACCGATCTTGCGTGCAGCATGAGGGCACATTGCAGAAGATGCAGTGCCGTCCGTTGTACCAACACCCCATTAAGAACCATGTTCCACCTTTTGTAAGGGGACCATCTTCAATCGCAAGTGATTCTTGTCTTCGAATAAAAGTGTCATCTCTGTTCGTCACATTCAGCATTTCTTTCAGTTACCTTCTGTGCTATACTGTATCGGTTCTTTCTATGTATGTAACAAGTTTTATCGAACAATGTTATTCGGTAGTGACATATCATGTGAAAGTTACTTTCGTTATTACGTTTCGCTACTACGTGTATACTATATCTTGGTTATCTATTCAAAAATTTACTTGTCAGTGTGCACAACACTATATGCCCTGACAATTCCCAGCTGCTCGTTAGACACAGATTAATTACCGCTCTTCCGTAAGGTGGCTACAGAGAACAGCCCGTCTGTTGCCCCTCCCATGCTGTCTCCTCCCACGCCTATGGTTACCAGAGGACAACGGACGCCGAAGCGACACGCGGACACCCGCGGCCGGCCCAGCCCTGTAGAGAGCATGCGACATGACGTGCCTCTGATTTATGGGCTCTTAGCGCGTTCCGGGAAGAAAAATTGCCGGCTGACGCGGAACAGCTACTTCACCGCTATGTGCCGTCCCCTAATAATATACGGGCTGCGCGGATCCACCTGCTACAGGCCGGGACGATGTAAGCCGTTACGTACTTCCTGTATATTTTAGAAGACACACAGTCTGTAAGCATAATAAATATCTAAGTATCTACCGCTGCAATGCGGCCACCAACGATTTATTCTGCACAGCTGAAGTTATAGATCTATTTATGAAACTTCCTTTGAATGCTTGGCAAAATAATTAACTATGAAAATTGCTTGCTTCTGAATGCTAAATATTGTCAGTCTCACACTTTAAACGCGCAGAAACGTTGCAGGTATTCCCCGCTTCTATGAATTTATGAATAAGATGATGACGTCCAATGATCCTTTCTTGTCCCGCAGATGCACGCTTTATGGGGATTAGGGATCTGCAAGTAAGGGGTTTACAGATCGGAGACGCTACATCAGTAGTGTGTGAAAGGCTGAGCTCAGATGCCAGAGCTTCAATTCACGTAAATCAGGAGGTCTCTGTTCGAGTCCCTGCCCACCACAAATTTTCATGTTACCATTCTTTCATTCCAGTGCCCAAATGTGACTAACGTCAACGAAACCTTAGAACAGTTTTATAAACTTGGCTGACTCAAGCAATTATTCAACATGTGGGAGAAATGTCACAATACTTGCCCGTAGTATACGCTGAAAGAAATGATACACAGCTAATTTTGGAATTTCTCCAGCAAGTGACAAATGTGTCCCGAACTACGAGCGGATATCCTATCTTTCACAGACTATTCACTTACATTCACAACCAGCAAACCACTGTGAAATGCATGTCAGAGAGTACTTCCAATTGTGCCACGTTCTAAGGTTCCTTGCTATTTTATCGCGGGAAGAGTGCCTGTTTATAAAGCGAATGTGGCGTTCTCTGGAACAACAACTTAATGGCAATATATGGAAATCGAGATACAAAGCATCAGATACTTGAGGTCGTGTTTTCAAAAATGGTTCAAATGGCTCTGAGCACTATGGGACTCAACTGCTGTGGTCATAAGTCCCCTAGAACTTAGAACTACTTAAACCTAACTAACCTAAGGACATCACAAACATCCATGCCCGAGGCAGGATTCGAACCTGCGACCGTAGCGGTCGTGCGGTTCCAGGCTGTAGCGCCTTTAACCGCTCGGCCACTTCGGCCGGCTGGTCGTGTTTTCGTTCTTTTCAATTCCTCGTACATGGACGAAAATTCAGACAAATAGAACCGATGTGTTTTGGTTTCCGAATAAATGACGTGATGATATACAGTGTATGACTTGCAAATTGATAATAAAATACCACACTTGGGCTATTTTTCCATAGATCGTTGTATAACATGAACTAGAAACCAACATTTACCATTTTTACTCTAAAATAATCCTCATATCTAAAACTACCGTTCTCAGACCGTAAAGTAACAAAATATATTTTTATTCGGCAAATATAATTAATTTTCATAGCAAAAGTACACCGTAAAGGTGTTTCTGAGGGAATTATATATACCAACGAACATAACACATAATAATTCACTCTAAAAACTAGTATTAACATACCATATAGTGAAAGAAATGCTTTTATTCTATTACATTCATACATAGGACACAATACAGTCCTCAACAATGATATGCAACAGTCTATGCGTGGTTACTATCGATCACTTGTCTATTTTGCATACTGGGCAGCCATTGGCTGCCACAGATGCATGACCGTCGACAATGATCTTCAGTATTTCTGTATTGTCGTCTCGAAGCAACTTGCTTAGCGCAGGGATATATTCCTTCTTTGCATCCGTAATCCAACGGAGAGACGTCTTCGCCATCATCGTGTCCCTCTTCCGCAGTGTGCATCATCATTTCTTCATTCGGTAAGGACTGAATGTTCCTGCATAAGTGGACGAGACAGAAAATTCGCTTCCGTTGTAAAACAAATAGTATATTTCCTTTGGGTTTTGTGGCGTAGCACGGTGGACTCCAGATGTCAAGTCCTCAATAATGTACACTGCTTTCACCATCTCAAACGCTTCTCGATTCCTTCTGCAGCTATGAAGCGCTGAAGTACAGTATATTGGCTCACATTCTCAATATTTTCAATATTCCTTAGCATTTTCCCATGTAGGCCGAAATTGACTGTATGAGTGTCCCCAAATTGGAAATGCGTGTCGTATGGTTACTTCGTTTGATTATGAAAGCCAAGAACAAAATCGTACCACGCATATATTTTTATTTTTCCCTCCACGTGAACCCTATAGAGGTATAATAAATATCGTTTGGCTGCAGGAGTTTCCTACTTACGAAGTCATATGAAAAGTAACAAACTGAATTTGAATCTCATATTACTGAACCTTCGAGAAATCTATAAGATGTACTTGATTGGTCATTGTGACAGTGAACATTTTAAATACACAGAGTCACAGTATCCTCCTTAGAGCTGCACTGTAATGCTCACTTTAGGTAGACTCAGATTCTGTGCGTGATCAAACTCGACCACTGCGGTATCTGTGACGTCAAGTTTGTCCAATCTCAAATACTTGTTCTTGAGTTGATTGTACTCCACAACCGTTTGTCTGTGTTCTTTACATACGTCTTTACGAGGATCATTTGCATTGACACTCAGTATAATAGGGTTGGAACTTTAATAGTGGCAACTGTTTATTTACAGCTCGTACAAAATACATACGTGTTTTTAAATTTTTACTGACCTTCGACGTTGTCACCAGCATTGTGTATAACCAGTTGCCAGCGATGTGGAAGTCGTAGGGTACTCTTACCAGTGTCAGTAGTGTTGACAGTTCGAGCGGCGCGGTCTATTGTCCGACGGATTTGTAGAAGTTCTGCAGCGAATGCCGTGAAGTGTTTACTTCAGTTTAGAAATTGAGTTGAACTTACGAGGGCTTAAGTCAGATGACTGCAGTAGGTGGTATAGCACTTAGCAGCCCCATCAGTCAAACAAATCAATAACGGGCTCTGAGCACTATGGGACTCAACTGCTGAGGTCATTAGTCCCCTAGAACTTAGAACTAGTTAAACCTAACTAATCTAAGGACATCACAAACATCCATGCCCGAGGCAGGATTCGAACCTGCGGCCGTAGCGGTCTTGCGGTTCCGGACTGCAGCGCCTTTAACCGCACGGCCACTTCGGCCGGCTACAAATCAATAACGGCTTGTACTGTACGTGCTTGAGCATTGTCCTGAAAAATGATGGGTAGATCCTGCAGAAATTGTCATCCCTTCAGTGAGGTCAAGCGAGAGCTATTTGGGTCGCGGAGTTGTGCTTTCTGATGACAGCTAGATCTGCCTCACTACCAGTGACGGCCGTGTGTTGGCTATAATAAGGCCAGGTGAGGGCCTGCAACCAATCTGTCTGTGTGTTAGACACACAGAACCTAACCTCGTCTATGGACTGGCGTGCGATTTCGCAAGACAACAGGTTGTCTCACGCATCCGGACTGCAAATTCGTGCGTCAGGCTGGTGATTCGACCTCTTGTGCTACCACTCATGAACAGTGTTACAGGGGGTGTTTTAGAACAGGACAACGCTCGCACACATTCCGGTGTCGTAGCCCAAAATGCTCTACAAAGTGTCGACATGTTGCCTTAACTTGTTGATCACCAGATATGTCTCCAATCGAAGACGTATGGGCTATCATCGGAAGACAATTCCATCTAGCGTCATCCACAAACGGTACTAACAGTCCATGTATTGATTGACCAAGAGAAACTGGCATGGAATTCCATTTCACAAACTGGCATCCGACATCTGTAAGATTACATACACGTTTGCATGCTGGCATTCCACACTCTGGCGGTTACACTGGCTATTAATTGTGCAGATGCTCAACGATTGGAATTCACAATATCCAGTTTTATGGCACTATACGATAAGTTCGTTGATTTGAAGAAAAAAAAAAGCGTATGGGGCCTAAAGATGGCAACATGAATTGCCGAAACTGGTTGCTTTCAGAATAAAGTGAAATATCGTAAAGTGTACGGCTGTTGGTAAAGTTTATTGACACTGAAAAGTATGTACCAGTCGATGTCCCCTGGTCGTAGTGGAACAACTGAAATAGAAATCTTTTTAGATTTCTTCATTTCATGCACCTATTTCGTCTTAGCTTCCCTGTACGTCCTATTTATTTCATTTCTCAGCGACTTGTATTTCTGCATTCTCGAATTTTCCTGAACAATTTTGTACTTCCTTCTTTTACCAATCAGCCAAAGTATTTCTTCTGTTATCCCTGCTCTCTTTGCAGTTACCTTCTTGGTCTTTTTTTTCTTCTTTCCTGTAGGCTACAAAGGAAAAATTATATTGATACCAGGTGACTGTGGTAGTCATAGGATACACGACAATTCATCTTCGGCTTACAAAACCAGTCCTGGACGATACGAGCTGTGTGAATAGGGGCCCTGCCCTCTTGGAACACAGCATCACCAATGAGGACCAACCATTCTAGAATGGCATGGACCTGATGAGCTGAAATGTTCAATAATCGTTGACAGTAATGTGACTTCGAAGAGCACCCACGTGGGTCATGGAATACCACTAAATGAGAGCCCAAATCATCATCGAACCCTCGCTGTGTTCCACTCATGAGATACCAACTCAGCCTGACGTTGGGAACTGTATAATAAATTTCTATGTTGTATCAGTGATATCAAAAGATCTTAAAGAAATTCATGTAGAACAGAATGGCCTAACTCTGATATTCTGCAAGAACTTGAACTTGATGTATATTGATTTAAGAACTCCACAAAAATAGTACGTGAACAAACAGGAACAACGCGACAATGGTTCTATAAAATTTTCGATGATGTAATGAATACGTAAACCATTGACCTGTTTCGGTATGAAATAAGTCCCATCCGATCGAATGATTTCATTCTGTTGACGGTAGTCCAGGTTTTTTTAGCTTCGGCATCACATTTTCCTGTTGCTGGTATTCGCATCATCAGTGATTTGTTTCGTAAATTCAGCACGCCCTGCAGTTATCTGTTTATGGAGTTCATGTCGTGTTGACTTCGCGAGGGCGATATTTACTTATGTAGTGACTTGTGTAGCTGATGTCTTGTTATTACTCTTCACAATTCCCGTCAAAGACCGTCTGTCACGACCACTCAACACTCGCTTTCGTCCGAGTTGTGACACAGCGGATGATGCTATTCCGCTTTCCCTGCACGCGGTATAAATTTTCGATACGATGCCTCTTCAAGTACGAAACGCCGACTACCTTGATTGCGACAACACCCACCTTAGAGAACCAAAAATTTGCCCAAGTTCAAATTCACTTAGCTCCGACAGAAAGCACTGGCAACTAGAAATAACACCTTTCTGACCATGACTGACACTTGCAAGATATTGAGAACACTGGACAGATGCCGTTAGTGGTCAAATACACAGCGCAACTTGCAGTCTCGATCAACAAAGGCATTTGTACTGAAAGATACATTTCTCACGGTGTTTCCGTATTAAGTGTGAAATCCCCATACACAGGGAACCACCTTAAATTTGCAACGCAGATATTAGGGGAATGAAATGTGCTATTTATGTGTGATTTACAAAGGATATATTGGTAGTCAGAGGCTCACACTGTTAACTAATAAACACATTTCAGTAAAACTTTAAAAGTGTATTTTTGTGCAAGCATGCAATTCTTTTTATAAGGGACAATGCCTATTGGCATCAACAAATTGAAAGTAGGGTAATTTATAATGTCAGTGGAGTTAGCTGCAGGATTCTAGTGCGATTAGTTTACGAGATACCGTATTATGAAAAGCTCCACATCGACACTTCTTTGTGCCATTCAACCTGCGTAGTTGCTAGGTAGGCTGTTCTTGCGTATGTTTACAGTGTGCTTCTGTGTTCCGTGAGTGCATTGCTACTTACTAGTTAGTTGGTGTGTGATTGTCCAAGGAGTAGGCCGTGAGTGGACAATGGGATTTCCAATACAGAAAAAGCCGACATGCTCCTCATGCACAGAGAGTGTAGAAAGAATGCAGTTCTTTCCTGTACGGTGTATGCGGCTAAATATTCCAATAGTCCTCAACCATCCCGGCAATTATTTATGCCCGTCTTCATCCAGTTACGTGAAAGTGATAGAGTAACAACTGGACAATGTGATAGAAGGAGGCAAGTGACGACAGAAGAGTGGGAAACTGACGTTCTAGCCGCTGTTTAAGACGATCCGCACGTCAGTTGCCGCAAAATCGCACTCGAAAGTGACGTGAGTTAGTTAAGCGTACAATGGGTTCTCCATCGACATAGTTTCCCTCCCTGCTCCCTGCCGCCGTTGGATAATCAGCTGCAGCAGAAAGTAGTATACTCCTAGCTCACTCATTTGTTACATAGTTTAATTCTTAATTTCTTTGCGTGTTTTTGGTACTTGCATTGTTTGATTAATAAATTTCGGGCGTATTATAGTATTTGAGACTTGTAGCATCGCGTTTTAGTACCTGAATAGTGTAAATTCGCGTAGTCGTTTGTCTTCTGTTTTTGTTTTGAACGGCCAGTGTCGGTTGGTCACAGTCAGTGTGCTCCCTGCCGTCGTTGGGTAAGCAGCTGCAGCAGCAAGTCGTATACTCCTAGCTCACTCACTTGTTACATAGTTTAATTCTTAATTTCTTTGCGCGTTTTTGGTACTTGCATTGTTTAATTCATAAATTTCGGGCGTATTCTAGTATTTGAGAGTTGTAGCATCGCGTTTTAGTACCTGAATAGTGTAAATTCGAGTGGTCGTCTGTCTTCTGTTTTTGTTTTGAACGGCCGGTGTCGGTTGGTCAGTCAGTGTGCTCCCTGCCGCCGTTGGATAAGCAGCTGCAGCAGCAAGTCGTATACTCCTAGCTCACTCATTTGTTACATAGTTTAATTCTTAATTTCTTTGCGTGTTTTTGGTACTTGCATTGTTTAATTCATAAATTTCGGGCGTATTATAGTATTTGAGAGTTGTAGCATCGCGTTTTAGTACCTGAATAGTGTAAAATCGCGTAGTCTCCTTCCGCCGCCGAGCAGTGTGTCAGCAGTGCGCAAGTAGCAGCATTACTGCATTTACTAGGCAATCTTGTATTTTAATAACCGTTTAAATTTTGTCGATTTGTTTGCGCTCTCTGTAGATTAGTTCAGACATTCTTTGCACAACAGTTTTTAGCATGGATTGGGACTGCAACTGCTGTGTTCGGATGCAGGCTGAGTTGGCATCCCTTCGCTCCCAGCTTCAGGCAGTGTTGGCTTCGATCACACAGCTTGAGGCTGTTGCCAATGGGCAACACTGTGGGGGTCCGGATGGGGGTTTGTCGGGGACGGCCAGCTCGTCCCACGCATCCCCCGATCGGACTACGACTGTGGTTGCCCGGGATACTGCCCGCATTGGGGCTGATCCCTCACCTGTGGTAGAGTGGGAGGTCGTCTCAAGGTGTGGCAGGGGGCGAAAGACATTCAGGGGGGCTGAACGGAAGGCCTCTCCGGTTTGTCTGACGAACCGGTTTCAGGCTCTGTTTCAGGCTAATACTGAAGTTCGGCCTGACATGGCTGCTTGTCCTGTTCCAGAGGTTGCCCCTCAGTCTGCAAGATCCGGGCCGTCGCAGAGGGTGGGCTTACTGGTAGT
The DNA here is from genome assembly GCF_023898315.1 of Schistocerca nitens. Classification (NCBI taxonomy): domain Eukaryota; kingdom Metazoa; phylum Arthropoda; class Insecta; order Orthoptera; family Acrididae; genus Schistocerca; species Schistocerca nitens. The sequence continues at coordinate 515,342,846 of NC_064615.1, forward strand.
TGGGAGCTCCAACGTCAGGCGCGTAATGGGGCCCCTTAGGGAAATGGCAGCAAGAGAGGGGAAGAAAACCTATGTGCACTCCGTGTGCATACCGGGGGGAGTCATTCCAGATGTGGAAAGGGTCCTTCCGGATGCCATGAAGGGTACAGGGTGCACCCATCTGCAGGTGGTCGCTCATGTCGGCACCAATGATGTGTGTCGCTATGGATCGGAGGAAATCCTCTCTGGCTTCCGGCGGCTATCTGATTTGGTGAAGACTGCCAGTCTCGCTAGCGGGATGAAAGCAGAGCTCACCATCTGCAGCATCGTCGACAGGACTGACTGCGGACCTTTGGTACAGAGCCGAGTGGAGGGTCTGAATCAGAGGCTGAGACGGTTCTGCGACCATGTGGACTGCAGATTCCTCGACTTGCGCCATAGGGTGGTGGGGTTTCGGGTTCCGCTGGATAGGTCAGGAGTCCACTACACGCAACAAGCGGCTACACGGGTAGCAGGGGTTGTGTGGCGTGGGCTGGGCGGTTTTTTAGGTTAGATGGCCTTGGGCAAGTACAGAAAGGGCAACAGCCTCAACGGGTGCGGGGCAAAGTCAGGACATGCGGGGACCAAGCAGCAATCGGTATTGTAATTGTCAACTGTCGAAGCTGCGTTGGTAAAGTACCGGAACTTCAAGCGCTGATAGAAAGCACCGCAGCTGAAATCGTTATAGGTACAGAAAGCTGGCTTAAGCCAGAGATAAATTCTGCCAAAATTTTTACAAAGGTACAGACGGTGTTTAGGAAGGATAGATTGCATGCAACCGGTGGTGGAGTGTTCGTCGCTGTTAGTAGTAGTTTATCCTGTAGTGAAGTAGAAGTGGATAGTTCCTGTGAATTATTACGGGTGGAGGTTACACTCAACAACCGAGCTAGGTTAATAATTGGCTCCTTTTAGCGACCTCCCGACTCAGCAGCGTTAGTGGCAGAACAACTGAGAGAAAATTTGGAATACATTTCACATAAATTTCCTCAGCATGTTATAGTCTTAGGTGGAGATTTCAATTTACCAGATATAGACTGGGACACTCAGATGTTTAGGACGGGTGGTAGGGACAAAGCATCGAGTGACATTATACTGAGTGCACTATCCGAAAATTACCTCGAGCAATTAAACAGAGAACCGACTCGTGGAGATAACATCTTGGACCTACTGATAACAAACAGACCCGAACTTTTCGACTCTGTAAGTGCAGAACAGGGAATCAGTGATCATAAGGCCGTTGCAGCATCCCTGAATATGGAAGTTAATAGGAATATAAAAAAAGGGAGGAAGGTTTATCTGTTTAGCAAGAGTAATAGAAGGCAGATTTCAGACTACCTAACAGATCAAAACGAAAATTTCTGTTCCGACACTGACAATGTTGAGTGTTTATGGAAAAAGTTCAAGGCAATCGAAAAATGCGTTTTAGACAGGCACGTGCCGAGTAAAACTGTGAGGGACGGGAAAAACCCACCGTGGTACAACAACGAAGTTAGGAAACTACTGCGAAAGCAAAGAGAGCTTCACTCCAAGTTTAAACGCAGCCAAAACCTCTCAGACAAACAGAAGCTAAACGATGTCAAAGTTAGCGTAAGGAGGGCTATGCGTGAAGCGTTCAGTGAATTCGAAAGTAAAATTCTATGTACCGACTTGACAGAAAATCCTAGGAAGTTCTTGTCTTACGTTAAATCAGTAAGTGGCTCGAAACGGCATATCCATACACTCCGGGATGATGATGGCATTGAAACAGAGGAGCTGAAATACTAAACTCCTTTTTCCAAAGCGGTTTCACAGAGGAAGACCGCACTGCAGTTCCTTCTCTAATTCCTCGCACAAACGAAAAAATGGCTGACATCGAAATAAGTGTCCAAGGAATCACTCAACAGAGGAAAGTCCACTGGACCTGACGGGATACCAATTCGATTCTACACAGAGTACGCGAAAGAACTTGCCCCCCTTCTAACAGCCGTGTACCGCAAGTCTCTAGAGGAACGGAGGGTTCCAAATGATTGGAAAAGAGCACAGGTAGTCCCAGTCTTCAAGAACGGTCGTCGAGCAGATGCGCAAAACAATAGACCTATATCTCTGACGTCGATCTGTTGTATAATTTTAGAACATGTTTTATACTCGAGTATCATGTCGTTTTTGGAAACCCAGAATCTACTATGTAGGAATCAACATGGATTCCGGAAACAGCGATCGTGTGAGACCCAACTCGCTTTATTTGTTCAAGAGACCCAGAAAATATTAGATACAGGCTCCCAGGTAGATGCTATTTTTCTTGACTTCCGGAAGGCGTTCGATGCAGTTCCGCACTGTCGCCTGATAAACAAAGTGAGAGCCTACGGAATATCAGACCAGCTGTATGGCTGGATTGAAGAGTTTTTGGCAAACAGAACACAGCATGTTGTTATCAATGGAGAGACGTCTACAGACGTTAAAGTAACCTCTGGCTTGCCACAGGGGAGTGTCATGGGACCATTGTTTTCACAATATATATAAATGACCTAGTAGATAGTGTCGGAAGTTCCATGCGGCTTTTCGCGGATGATGCTGTAGTATACAGAGAAGTTGCAGCATTAGAAAATTGTAGCGAAATGCAGGAAGATCTGCAGCGGATAGGCACTTGGTGCAGGGAGTGGCAACTGTCCCTTAACATAGACAAATGTAATGTATTGCGAATACATAGAAAGAAGGACCCTTTATTGCATGATTATGTGATAGCGGAACAAACACTGGTAGCAGTTACTTCTGTAAAATATCTGGGAGTATGCGTGCGGAACGATTTGAAGTGGAATGTTCATATAAAATTAATTGTTGGTAAGGCGGGTACTAGGTTGAGATTCATTGGGAGTGTGCTTAGAAAATGTAGTCCATCAACAAAGGAGGTGGCTTACAAAACACTCGTTCGACCTATACTTGAGTATTGCTCATCAGTGTGGGATCCGTACCAGATCGGGTTGACGGAGGAGATAGAGAAGATCCAAAGAAGAGCGGCGCGTTTCGTCACAGGGTTATTTGGTAACCGTGATAGTGTTACGGAGATGTTTAACAAACTCAAGTGGCAGACTCTGCAAGAGAGGCGCTCTGCATCGCGGTGTAGCTTGCTCGCCAGGTTTCGAGAGGGTGCGTTTCTGGATGAGGTATCGAATATATTGCTTCCCCCTACTTGTACCTCTCGAGGAGATCACGAATGTAAAATTAGAGAGATTAGATCGCGCACGGAGGCTTTCAGACAGTCGTTCGTCCCGCGAACCTTACGCGGCTGGAACAGAAAAGGGAGGTAATGACAGTGGCACGTAAAGTGCCCTCCGCCACACACCGTTGGGTGGCTTGCGAAGTATAAATGTAGATGTAGATGTAGATTTAGATGCCGCATCTGTTTCCACCAGAACGTATGAGTATTGTGGTAACTTCTGTACATGGGTATTAAGGCAGAAAATTCCAAATGTATCACGCATCTGCGTTTAGTGATGAAGCCACATTTACCAATTATGGCCTGGTAAACCGCCGACACATGCACTACTGGTCTGTTGAAAATCCCAGTTGGCCTCGTCAGATGGAACGCCAGCGTTCATGAAGTGTAAATGTGTGGTGTGCGATAATGAACCATCAGCTGTACACAAATTTTTCCTAAACGGAAGGCTGAACGTGCTCAAGTATTGCAGCCTTTTAACAAACCATCTTCGCGCATACTAGAAGACTAGGAGGAACCAGCGGTACCAATATTATGCTTGTCGAACCCCAAGTGCACGCAGCAATTTTACGAATTGTTTGTAGATCGCTGGATTGAACGCAGAGGAACTATACTTGGCCGACCCATTCCCCGGGTTTGACACCTGCAGACTTTTCTCTGTGGGGAAAGCTGAAAGACGCTGTCTCCAAGGACAAAACAACTACACCGAATTATATGTAATGTATTACTGCAGCCTGCTAGGACATTTCCGCAGAAATGCTAGCACGTGTGTAGCAGTTGTTGCAGAGCAGACTGGAACCGTATATTGCCGCTGGCATTGGTCATTTTGAACACAACATGTAATGTTCAGTTGTCTCGTTACTAGTCAGAATCCACATGACTAGTGTACGTACTTGTATTATTCTTTAGTGTGTGCTACCTCAGGTATTTTACAAATGCCGGTGCGGAAAATTTTTAAAGGCGATATCCTGTATATGACTCTCGCTGGAATCCTGAAAGTAACAGCACTGACACTCTACAACTAAGAGCCAAAGAAACGTACACCTGCGTAATATGTTGTAGGGTCCCCGAGAGCATACAGAAGTGCCGCAACATTACCTTGTATGGACTGGACTAATGTCCGACGAAGTGCTGGAGGGAATTAACTCCACGAATCATGCAGGGCTGTCCATAAATCCGTAAGAGTACGAGAGGGTGAACATCTCTTCTGAACAGCACGTTGCAGGGAATCGCAAATATGCTTAATAGTGTTCACGCCTGGGGAGTTTGGTAGCCAGCGGAAGTATTTAAACCCATACCAATGTAACTGGTGCCACTCTGTAGCAATTCTGGACGTGTGGGGTGTTGCAATGTCCTGCTGGAATTGCCCAAGTCCGTCGGAATGCACACTTGACGTGAATGGATGCAGGTGATCTGACAGGACGCTTATATAGTGTCACCTGCAACAGTGGCATCTAGACATGTCAGGGGTCCCACATCACTCCAACTGCACACGTACCACACCATTACAGATCCTCCACCAGCTTGAAGAGTCCCCTGCTGCCTTGAAGGATCCATAGATTCATGAGGTTGTCTCCATACCCGATGCAACTTGAAACGAGGCTCGTCCGACCAGGCAACATGTTTCGTCATCAACAACCAAATGTCGGTGTGACGAGCTCAGGTTAGCACGCCGACAATTATCGACGGCCCAGCATTGGAAGTTGCAGAAATTTGCGAAAGAGTTGCACTTCTGCCACGTTGAACGATTTCCTTCAGTCGTTGTTGTTCCCGTTCTTGCATGGTCTTTTTCCGCCCGCAGCAATGTCGGAGATTTGATGTTTAATACCGTACTCACGGTACACTTGTGAAACGGTCGTACGGGAATATCCCCACTTCATCGCTACCTCGGAGTTGCTGTGTCCCACCGCTCGTGTGCCAACTATAACACCACATTCAAACTCACTTAACTCTTGATTACCTGCCATCGTAGCAAAAATAACCGAGCTAACAACAGTGCCAGACCCATGTCGTCTTATATAGGCGTTGCCGACTGCATCACCATGTTCTGCCTGTTTAAATATCTCTGTATTTGAATACGAATGCCTATATTCGTTTGTTTGGTGCTTCAGTGTAATTTACCCCATTTTTAGTTTCTTAAGATCAATAGTCATTGTTCCACCTAAAACATTTATGTGCCAATACTCTTTCTATGTATTCTTACAGCGTATTGGCTAGTAATACGAGTCCCATATTACCAATCCATTCTGTGAAAACCGCACATCAATAGCACCTTCCATTTACACAATATTTGCGATGTAAGTTTTAGATCATTCACGCTAGATAACAACCAGAAAAAATAGATGATCGGTATGAAAAGAAAAGGCCACACAGCTTCGGGAGCAGAGCGGGAAAGCGGCGTCCCCGCGGCGGACTGTGCGCGGTAGCTCTCTGGTCACGTAGTGGGGCTGGCAGAAGTGTGCAAGCAGCCGCGACACGGCCCCCGGCGTCGCGTCACCATATCCCACAGCCGGGCTGCGCGGCGCAATCTCGCGTTGTGGGCGACGGCGCTCTGCGTTATTGCAGTCCCACTGTGGACTCTCGCAAGGACGAGGGTAGTCCAGACAACAGTTTCTCCGTCCACATATAACTTTCTGGGCTATCCTTAAAGTGCAGTCTTCACTAACATCTTCCCCTGCTTACCGACGGTTCCATTTCCAGCGATGTAGCGTTGTTGAAAGAGAGTTACCCAAATTACCCACTGTAAGTTCCAACATTTGTTCAATGGCGACCTTCCTGCCATCCGGTTTTACTACCTGTTACCAATTAACCTTCTCTCTGGTCGTGAAATTCCAGATCGGATACTGCAACATCTCGCCATCTTTCGTCAGATAGAACGCCAGTTCTACTGTACATTCCACTACTGGGAATGGATATCTACAGCTTAATATGGAATCCGAACAAAATTTCACTTATGACTAAACTCCACATTACTTGGAGGTAGACGCTAGGCTAAAAAACCAGAGTGGATAATGCGCGGTGCGATTGGTATTCCATCCCGCGACCTTCAGAATTCCAGGAAAGTTCTTTATCGTTTGACACTGGGTTCAGCTGGGATTCTGCTCAAACTTCGCTGCTCCGGTGTTGCAGCGGCCTTACCTCCAGACCTCAATGCCATGTCTTTCACAGTCGCGGTGGACTTTATTTCATCATAGCTCAGTGAATTTCCATGACGTATTTATAGATTTTGTACACAGACTTTCTTCGTGAATGATTTTCTGCATTGCTCAAAATCAAATCAAAATCCCTACATTAGTTCCAGGATTAACCAAAACATTAAGACAGAAGCGAGCAGCAGACTTCAGTTTGTGTTTTTGAAAATTGCTTAATCTATTTCCCGCCACTGGAGACTTGTTTGTTGGTTTTATGTATATTTTGAAACTGTCCAAACAAATAATAGCTGGGTACGTTAAGCCACATGCACACCGAACCTGCTGCACCAATCACGTTCGGCCTGTACATGAAAGGACGATTCGCGTCACGCAGGGTTGTGGGTCCAAGTTCTGCCATTCACTGCTAGATGGAAACGGTACAGCGGCAGTTAACAACAGTTTTATAGTTTTACCAATTTGTTACCGCCTTTTGTAAATTATACACACAAACTGTCTTCATAAGTCACTGCACCTTCAAAGGGCGATCAAAATGTTTCCATCCAAGGCCACACGAACCCCTTGCCTACATGTTGGTGCTTGTATACCCCCATCAGAGTCTTGCTGGTTTGCATATACGCTACAGCTGCACCCGCAAAACGAAACTATTTAATCGCCGCTTATGTGATTAAAAGCCGTATCAAAATCTCTAAATTAGGTCCTGAGATTAGTCCGAATATACGAAAAGATACAGCAGGTGACTCCAGTTTAGACTGAGGTGACAAAACTCATGGGATAGGGAGACGCTCGTGTACAGATGGCGATAGGAGCGTATACGCAAGGTATAAAAGGTATTTGCACTCACGTGATGACGTGAAAGGGTTTCCAAAGCGTTATCGCCGCAAGAAGGAAATTAGCCGACTATGAACTCGATATGGTAACCGAAGTTAGACACATGGGACATTTCATTTCAGAAACCGTTAGGGAAGCTGATATTCAGAGACACGCAGTTGCAAGAGTGAGCGAGAATACCACATTTCATGCATTACCTCTCACCACGGTCAAGGCAGAGGCCGACGGCCTTCACTTAACGACTGAGGGCAGCAGCGTTTGGGTAGAGTTGTCAATGCTAACTGCCATCCCTCAGTGAAATAAAGTAGAAATGAAAGAGGGACGTCCGACGAACGTATTAGATAGGACAGTCCTGCAAAATTTGACTTCAGTGGGCTATGGCATTAGACGACCGACGCGACTGTCTTTATTACCAGTACGACACCGCTTGCGGCACCTCTCCTGGGCCCGTGACCATATCGATTGGACTGGAAAATCGAGGCCTGGTCAGGTAAGTCCGATTTCACTTGGTAGGAGCTGATATTATAGTCCGAGTGTGACGGCAGAAAGCCATGTACACAATTTTTCATCATGGTACTGCAGAAACTAGTGGTGGCTCCCTAATGGTTGGGCAGTGTTTACAAGTAAAGGAATGGGGCCCTTGGTCCAACTGTACCGATCACTGACTGTAAATGGTTATTTTCGGCTATATAGACACCATTTGTAGTCATTCGTGGACTTCATGTTCGCAAAGAACGATGCATTGTCACCTGGCAACAGTTTCTCGCAACAGAATCTGCTGGATCCTTCGAATGATTTGCCAGGCATGGGACATAATTGAGACGTCATTTCTTATAGAAAATCCGGCACCGGTGACACTTTTGTAATTGTGGATGGCTATAGAGGCAACATGCCTTAATATTTCTGCTGGGGACTTCCCAATGATTTTTTCTGTCCGTTTCACTTCGAGTTACTGCACTACGCTGGGAAAAAGAAGGCCCGACACGATAACAGGAGACATCCCTCGACTTTTGTCACCCCAGTGTATCTATGAGAGGAATAGAAGCTATATGCAAACCTCCCGCGTGTCTCTCATTAAAGCATTTCTCTGTCACTAATATAACTCGGTAGGGGTCTCATTCCGACGAATAATAGACCAGTAATTTGATGAAGCTGTGATTAAGCTGTCTGTTTCGACGGTGAATTGCACTTCCTTCGCCCTCAGTAAGTTTCCGTTCTACGTCTCCATTCGTCTCCCTTCCACAAGATCACTTTATGTAGTAACTCAAGCGCTATGTACGCTGCTGTTTGAGTCTAGTAAATCCAGCAGTCAAAGGATATGGGGTCATATAAATCTACAGATTTTCTGCTGCTAAAAATATCTGGGTGAATAGGGCCCTCAGTTTTCCTCTTCCACTTCTCCGACACTTGAAAATTTCGTTCTCTCTGCTGAGGTTTTCTTGTGAGCCTTCTGTAGGCCGTTGGTGGCTGACTACTGTCCACATTCATAATGGAGATTTATTTTTTTGGGTCATCAGTCTTCTGACTGGTTTGAGGCGGCCCGCTACGAATTCCTCTCCTGTCCTAACCTCTTCATCTAAGAGTGGCATTAGCAACCTACGTCCCCAATTATTTGCTGGATGTATTCCAATCAATGTCTTGCTCTACAGTTTTTTCCCCACAACAGCTCCCTCCAGTTCCATGGAAATCATTCCCTGATGTCGTAACGGATGTCCTATCATCCAGTCCCTTCTCCGTATCAGTGTTTTCCACATATTCCTTTCCTCTCCGATTCTGCGCAGAACCTCCTCATTCCTTACCCAATCAGTCCACCTCATTTTCAAAAAAATGGCTCTGAGCGCTATGGGACTTAACATCTATGGTCATCAGTCCCCTAGAACTTAGAGCTACTTAAACCTAACTAACCTAAGGACAGCACACAACACCCAGCCATCACGAGGCAGAGAAAATCTCTGACCTCGGCGGAAATCGAACCCGGGAACCCGGGCGTGGGAAGCGAGAACGCTACCGCACGACCACGAGATGCGGGCTACCTCATTTTCAACATTCGTCTGTAGCACCACATCGCAAATGCTTCGATTCTCTTCTGTTCCGGTTTTCCCACTGTCCATGTTCCACTACCATACAGTGCTGTACTCCAGACGTACATTTTCAGAAATTTCTTCCTCAAATTAAGGCCGATATTTGATATTAGTAGACTTCTCTTGGTCAGGAATGCCTTTTTTGCCGTTGCTAGTCTGCTTTTGATGTCGTCCTTGCTCCGTCCGTCATTCGTTATTTTACTGCCTAGGTAGTAGAATTCCTTAACTTCATCTACCTCGTGACCATCATTCCTGATGTTAAGTTTCTTGCTGTTCTCATTTCTACAACTTCTCATTACCTTCGTCTTTCCTCGATTTGATCTCAATCCATCCTCTATACTCATTAGACTATTCATTCCGTTCAGCAGATCATGTAATTCATCTTCACTTTCACTCAGGATACCAATCTCATTAGAGAAATCGTATCATTGATATCCTTTCACCTTGAATTTTAATTCCACTCCTGAGCCTTTCTTTTGTTTCCATCATTGCTTCCTCGATGTACAATTTAATCCAATATTATACATTTGTAGGAGACCACATTTTTACCAGATGTTCATGACACCATGACTGAGGTACTAGACCTTTTTAATTCTACGTATTTTCTATATTACAATGATAAAACAATATCAAATCTTACATTTTAATTTTTATAACTTTTTCCTAATTCAAATGTTATTCTTTCTATAATTTAGTTGAAGTTGCGATAAAGCTTAGTCTACCACATAATTATGGACTATTGCAAGTTACAGAAAAAAAATTAGAGCAATGCTTTATACAGCTTAGGTAATATTTGTACCTGAATTCTGAAAAACAAAACTTCCGGGAAATTGCGAGTAAAGATATAAGTTCAATTAAACTGGGCCTCACAACATTCCTGTAGCATAGTCTTCATCCTGCAGCATATCTTCATCTTCAAACTTCGTCTTGGCATTCCTTTTAGCACTTCTTGCTAATTTGGGAACTTGAAGAGCGAATCTTTAGGCTTCATGCAACCGCTGTCCGTCACACGCAAGCAATTGATCTTCCACATTAGAGCCACATTTTATGGCTAAATTTCTCAGGGCTTCCAACCTTCCTATCACTCCATTACTGAAGTATATCATTATATCAAGTACACCAACGGTTAATGTATTTAGTGCTACAAAAACATTCTTGGGAAGTCTTTCCCATATGGAATGGTTAAAACTTTCATTTGTATTCCGAGTGCCCCCACGAAGACCTTTACTAAGCAAAACAGGGTCACTCAGGATTCTAAAAGTTGGTTTTATTACATTCATAACAGGCTAAGGAAGATAATGCTTACCATGGTATATTTGACCACTTTCTTTTGATTTTTGTTAACCATACCAAGAATCTGCTCCTTTAGGGCAAAGTCCGTGAAAAGAATGGTCATCCGTGGACACCTTATCAAAGTAGGTGGCCCACACTGCTTTTCCCATTGCTGTATCATCATTCAGAGGTGCAGTTTGTCTAATGGCCAGTCCATAATAACTCTGAAGAAGGTCAATATGCCTCGGCCAGACAGAGATGTTCCATCATATAGCTACTTTCCTTTCATTTCTTTTCGTAGTTTCCTCAATCTAGCACCAATCCTCTTTTGCAACTTTCTAGTTTTATTACCAATGTATCACCATAAACAGTGAACTCATTAATGTTATTGAAAGCTTCAGATTACCCATCGCCTAGGTACTTCGTATATCTAACGTTATAAACGGGCACCGACCTACGAAATATTTTTAGATTTCCATCACACTCCATACCTCCACTGTAACCATCATAATTCTTAAAACACTAATGTTTAATATGTCCTTCAGTTTTACCATGGTAGGTCTGGTAGTAATTAGTAAGCATTCAACATCAACAACTCTTCCATTTTCCAGAGAAGTAGCACTTACAACACCATGCAAGGAACGATGTCCTTGACGTTGTCGTGTCCCATCAAGTGCAAAGGCAATGTCCCTGGTTCCACTGATATTTACAATTTCTTCTACCGCATATTTCATAGATGCTTTAGACACAACCGTCAAGGCACCTAAAGGTATTTTTATGTACTGGTTTGAACCTACTGGGAGGAGGAGGAAGGCCCATCAAACCACAAAACGTTTGAGCAGGGTTTTTCCCTTTTCCTATTGCACGCATTACATACACTAACTTCAAAGCCACACCATATGAATTACGCACAATGTTCGAGATCATTTTCGAGGTAATTTATTGCAGGAGCTACACAGAACAATTAACTTTGACGCTAAACCCTTCCTGCTACTATACACTAGAAACAGCGTCATTGTTAACACAAAGATTTGAATGACCAGGAGGCGTGTCATGTGGGAGTATCATCCCTGAGCTACTGATACAGTGGTTAATTTCAGCTGTGTGGCTTACTTTGTATGTGAACTGGTTACCGCCGAATTTCCTTTTATTGAATTTCTTGATACGTGGCATAGTTCGTATTTATTGCACACTAAAGATATGTACTTCCAAAAATTTATGTAGCACTTGGGCAACAAACATGCAGCAACACGTCAACAAACTGCTTCAGCGAAATAAATGTAAATACAAGCAAAAATAATAATTTAAAGGCACTAGGAACCTGCGCTGTTAACAACATATGCATATGCAATGTATCATACGTATAATCGCAGGGAACAGAAAGTTCACAGTTCTTTTCGAAATAATACTGGTTTCTGTAACAGAAATAAAGAGAGCATGCAGGCATACATTACCGTAACTCTAAAATTTGGTATATATAGGACATTTTTCATTTCAAATCCTATATGCACATATCAATGTAATCCGGAAAGAATATAGAATTTAATAAAGTCTTTAAAAAATTTCGATTTTCCCATCATTTATAGGTACCCTGTATCCTCAAGTCCTCCAAAACTCTTTTAAATTCTGATTCTAATACTGGATCTCCTGTCTGTTCTAAATCGACTCCTGTTTCTTCTTCTATAACATCAGACAAATCTTTCCCCTCATGGAGGCTTTCAATGTATTCTTTCTACCTATCCGCTCTCTCCTCTGCATTTAACAGTGGATTCCGGTTGCTCTTTTAATGTTATTACCCTTGCTTTTGACTTTCCTGTAAGCTGTCTGTCCTCCTGACAATCATTTTTTTCGATGTCTTCACATTTTTCAAGCAGCCGTTTCGTCTTACCTTTCCTGCACTTCCTGTTTATTTCATTCCTTAGCCACTTGTATTTCTGTATTCCTGAGTTTCTCGGAACATTTTAGTACTTCCTCCATTCATCGATCAATTGAAGTATTTCTTCTGTTCCTTCTCAACTTTTGTGATGACCCTTCTTAGAGATGTCCATGCCTCTTCATCTGTACTGCCTACTGAGCTATTCCTTATTGCTGTATCTATAGCCTAGGAGAACTTCAACCGTATCTCATCATTTCTTAGCGCTTTCGCATCCCACTTATTTACTTATTGATTATTCCTGACTAATGTCTTAAACTTCAGCCTAGTTTTCATCACTGCTATATTGTAATCTGGTAAACCTTAACACATTTTTCAGTCAATGCAAAACTAATTTATTTCCAATCTATACGGGACGGTCATGAACACCTGCTTACACCAGGAGTTTTTGAGTAGTGTAGCTGTAGCAGCGTGTATCTAACCGAAAATGGAAGCAGAGCAAAGTATATTTAGAGCGTCAGTAGCCCATGCGGTTAAAAGGACATGTGAAATCTGCAGCATCAGAACATCAGGAGAACTGCAGACAAAATGTAAATGTCAGCAACGTGCGAGAAGTGACTGAGCTATCTAGAAACGAAAGTAATTGCAATAGATTAATAGGCTTCCAGCTTCGTTGCCTCCCACCACAAGGAAATAAATACCTAGCCCTCCGAAGAATACATGAAGCCACCTCTGCGGCACCACAATGACATTTTTGGTACGCATACCCCCTCTCTTTCTCTGCCTGTTACTGCTACCTATACACTGCCGATGGCCCACCAATAGTAACGATATAAATGTAACCCATTAACAGCACTTTACAGAAATAGAGCACTAAAAACCCATTCAAAAAGTGACAGGGTTGGGCATGGCGTTCCAAAAATCATTATGTGAGGAAGCAATCTGATACAGGACGCGACGCGACATAATGCTCTAAATATACTGCTTCCAGTTTCTCTTTCATACACCTTACTACTGCAACACGACATCTCAGAAACTCCCGCTATTCACAGATGTTCATGTGCATCCGAAATCGATTGGAAATATATTAATTTTGTGTTGACTGAAAAAGTCTTCATAACACTTTTAGTTAAGAATTTGCTTGTGGGCCCAGTACATCTATATCTACATCTACATCTACATCTACATGATTACTCTGCAATTCACATTTAAGTGCTTGGCAGAGGGTTCATCGAACCACAATCATACTATCTCTCTACCATTCCACTCCCGAACAGCGCGCGGGAAAAACGAGCACCTAAATCTTTCTGTTCGAGCTCTGATTTCTCTTATTTTATTTTGATGATCATTCCTACCTATGTAGGTTGGGCTCAACAAAATATTTTCGCATTCGGAAGAGAACGTTGGTGACAAATTTCGTAAATAGATCTCGCAGCGACGAAAAACGTCTTTGCTTTAATGAATGCCATCCCAATTCGCGTATCACACTCTCTCCCCTATTACGTGATAATACAAAACGAGCTGCCCTCTTTTGCACCCTTTCGATGTCCTCCGCTAATCCCACCTGGTAAGGATCCCACACCGCGCAGCTATATTCTAACTGAGGACGAACGAGAGTAGTGTGAGCTGTCTCTTTAGTGGACTTGTTGCATCTTCTAAGTGTGCTGCCAAAGAAAGGCAACCTTTCGCTCGCCTTCCCCACAATATTATCTGTGTGGTCTTTCCAACTGAAGTTGTTCGTAATTTTAACACCCAGGTACTTAGTTGAATTGACAGCCTTGAGAATTGTACTATTTATCGAGTAATCGAATTCCAACGGATTTCTTTTGGAACTCATGTGGATCACCTTTCATTATTTAGCGTCAACTGCCACCAGCCACACTATACAGCAATCTTTTATAAATCGCTTTCCAACTGATACTGGTCTTCGGATGACTTTACTAGACGGTAAATTACAGCATCATCTGCGAACAACCTAAGAGAACTGCTCAGATTATCACCCAGGTCATTTATATAGATCAGGAACAACAGAGGTCCCAGGACGCTTCCCTGGAGAACACCTGACATCACTTCAATTTTACTGGATGATTTGCTGTCTATTACTACGAACTACGACCTTCCTGACAGGAAATTACGAATCCAGTCGCACAACTGAGACGATACCCCATAGGCCCGCAGCTTGATTAGGAGTCGCTTGCTAAGAACGGTGTCAAAAGCTTTCCGGAAATCTAGAAATACGGAATCAACTTGAGATCCCCTGTCGATAGCGGCCATTACTTCGTGCGAATAAAGAGCTTGGTGCGTTGCACAAGAACGATGTTTTCTGAAACCATGCTGATTACGTATCAGTAGATCGTTCCCTTCGAGGTGATTCATAATGTTTGAATACAATATATGCCCCAAAACCCTACTGCAAACCGACGTCAATGATATAGGTCTGTAGTTCGATGAATTGCTCCTACTACCCTTCTTACACACTGGTGCGACCTGCGCAATTTTCCAATCTGTAGGTACAGATCTATCGGTAAGCGAACGGTCGTATATGATTGCTAACTAGGGAGCTATTGTATCAGAGTAATCTGAAAGGAATCTAATCGGTATACAATCTGGACCTGAAGACTTGTCCGTATCAAGCGATTTGAGTTGCTTCGCAACCCCTAAGGTATCTACTTCTAAGAAACTCATGCTAGCAGCTGTTCGTGTTTCAAATTCTGGAATATTCCATTCGTCTTCCCTGGTGAAGGAATTTCGGAAAACTGCGTTCAATAACTCCGCTTTAGCGGCACAGTCGTTGGTAACAGTACCATCGGCACTGCGCAGCGAAGGTATTGACTGCGTCTTGCCGCTTGTGTACTTTACATACGACCAGAATTTCTTCGGATTTTGTACCAAATTTCGAGACAATGTTTTGCATTGAAGTCCGTGCCAAATTTCGCGCGTCTGTAAATTTTAGACAATCTTCGAGATTTCGCGTTTTTCTGAACTTAGCAAGGTTTTTCCGTTGCCTCTGCAACAGCGTTCAGACCTGTTTTGTGTACCATGGGGGATCAGTTCTATCTCTCACCAATTTATGAAGTATGAATCTCTCAATTGCTGTTGCTACTATATCTTTGAACTTGAGCCACATCTCGTCTACATTTGCATAGTCAGTTCGGAAGCAATGGAGATTGTCTCTTAGGAATGCTTATAGTGACACTTTATCCGCTTTCTTAAATAAAATTATTTTGCGTTTGTTTCTGGTGGATTTGGAAGAAATGGTATTGAGCCTAGCTACAACGACCTTGTGATCACCAAACCCTGTATCAGTCATGATGCTCTCTATTAGCTCTGGATTATTTGTGGCTAAGAGGTCAAGTGTGCTTTCGCAACCATTTACAATTCGCGTGGTTTCATGGACTAACAGCTCGAAATTATTTTCGGAGAAAGCATTTCGGACAATCTCGGAAGATGTTTTCTGCCTACCACCGGTTTTGAACAAGTATTTTTGCCAACATATCGAGGGAAGGTTGAAGTCCGCACCAAGTATAACCGTATGAATGGGGTATTTCATTGTTACGAGACTCAAATTTTCTCTGTACGGTTCAGCAACTATATCATTGGAGTCTTGGGGTCGGTAGAAGGAGCCCATTATTAAATTAGTTCGGCTGTTAAGTATAACCTCCACTTACACCAATTCGCACAGAGTATCTACTTCGACTTAACTACAAGATAAACCACTACTGACAGACACAAACACTCCACCACCAATTCTGCCCAATCTATCTTTCCTGAACACCGTCTGAGACTTCGTAAAAATTTCTGCAGGACTTATTTCAGGCTTTATCCAGCTTTCTGTATCTATTACGATTTCAGCTTCTGTGCTTTCTATTAGCGCTTGAAGCTCAGGGACTTTCCCAGCACAACTACAACAATTTACAACCACAATTCCGACTGTTCCTTGATCCAAGCACGTCCTGTATTTGCCATGCACCCTTTGAGATTGCAGCCCACCCCATACTTTCCCAAGGCCTTCTAACCTAAAAAACCGCCCAGTCCACGCCACACAGCCTCCGCTACCCGTGTAGTGAACTCCTGACCTATTCAGCGGAACCCGAAACCTCCCTATGACACAAGTCAAGGAATCGGCTGCCAACACGGCCGCAAAACCGTCTGAGCCTCTGATTCAGACCCTTCACCCGGCTCTGCACCAAAGGTCCGCAGTCGTTTCTGTCAATGATGCTGCAGATGGTGAGTTCTGCTTTCATCTTGTACGCAAGACCGGCAGCCTTCACCAAATCAGATATCCGCTGGAATCCAGAGAGAATTTCCTCAGATCCAAAGCAGACACACGTCATTAGTGGCGACATGTGCCATCACCTGCAGCTGGCTGCACCCTTTGCTCTTCATGGCATCCGGAAGGACCCTTTCCACGTCGGGAATGACTCCACCCGGAATGCACACGGAGTGCACACTGGATTTCTTCCCCTCCTTAGGCGCCATATCCCTAAGGGGCCCCATTTTGCGCCTAACATCGGAGCTCCCAACTACCAATAAGCCCACCCTCTGTGATTTCCCAGGCCTTGGAGGCTGAGGATCATCCTCTGAAGCAGGGCAGGCAGCTGCATCTGGCTCAGCCAGACAGTAACCTGTTTGTCAGACGCACCGGGGAGGCTTTCTGATCAGCCTCCAGGGACATCTTTCGCTGCCGGACACGCCTTCGAACGACCTTCCAGTCAACCACAGGCGAGGGCTCAGCCTCACTGCGGGCAGCAACCGGAGCAACCACAGTGGCAGACCGATCTGGGGACAGACGGGACGAGGTTGACATCCTCGTGACACCCAAGTCCGTCTCCCCACAGTGGTGCCCATTGGCAACAGCCTCAAGCTGCACGACTGAAGTCAGCGCTGCCTGCAGCTGTGAGCGAAGGGATGCCAACTCAGCCCTCATCTGAACACAGCAATCACTGCCCCTGTCCATTCTAACCGATGTTGAACATTAGTTACTGAAACACGAGTCAGTGCCTAGATATGGCAGGGGAAACACACAAATATGTATGAACTAACCTGTACAAATGCCTAACGACTGCACTACAATCTGCCTGAATTTACGATTACAGTAACTAAAACTCGAAATTACACCTTCTATACGAAACTCACACGCGATTTAAGTAAGAATCTACGAAGTAAACACAGAAAAGAAGCTATGTACGTATCTTTCTGCGCTGTCGATGTGCATCAACTGGGAGCTCAGGCCAGGAATGTCCGCATGAACAGCATTCTACGGACATATCCTATGAACACCACACCTTTTAGTCAGTATAGAATAAAATACTCCTTACAATATAAAATGGGCGTGTCTGATCACCATTCTGCGGGAGACAGCTGGTTCCAACACAAACGTCGATTTGTGATAGAGGATCCTGAAGAGTAACGTGGTGTGACCAAAGAACCTCACGAATCTTGCCTTTCATGGCCACGGTCAAAAAAGGTTGAGGATTTAACCGTTCACAACGTTCAACCAACTCTAAACATAAGAGCACCACTGAAGAGGATCGTAGCAAAGTGGTCGGAACGTTGAGCTGTGGACGTTACAGAAGAGAAAAGTAAGCTGGTCCGACCACACAGAGGGTTCAACCTTCCCTGTCTGGTAATTTCATTTCCTTACTAGTTTTACATCACATCTAATACGCGAAACAGTGTAGAAACTGTTGAGTCATTAGGAGCTTTCCTGCACTCAGAACTGAATTTTCCTGTAAAAGCTGCACCACAGGAATCACATATCTACGAGTACAAATTTGTGCACATTCGTCCAAGTTAGACGTCGTTGCTAGCCGTACATAAGCATAATAAATGAGCGCTCCTCTTGTCTCTGCGTTTAATGTACAGTAAAAATAATGTTTCAATAATTGCCATAGTTTAGCAGTTAGTTCCTTTTCCATAAAAGAATGACATTTTGTAACTCCATTCAGATGCTATCACTGTGATGGTACAGATGTAACTTGTACATATTAATTGAGTTTTAAGTTCCATACCTTATTATTTTCTGTCTGATCGTTAGTCTTATAGTGTATTATCAAATCAATAGTCTCTACCACAAAGGATATTCTCAAGTAAACTTACTCACTTCTGACATCGTCATCGTGGGGGCGATCTGTAGTATTACGGACATTCCTACATACATTATTGAATGGAATATGAAAAAAGTACCGTCTGCGAATCATTTTCTGGTTGTCTGGGGGTATAGGTTTACTTGTATTCTATATACAAACACCACTATGTAATGCTGAATTGACCACTAGACGTCGGGACAGACGTGTCAACAAGTGTAAATAGCGGGGAGTACTGTGTTGTCAGTAGAGCAGCAGAAACAGCGGAATGGGTTGGTGACGAGAGCTCAGTGACTTCAAATGGGAACTAAACACTAGGCATCATCTGAGTGGAAAATACACCACGGACATTTCAACCCTGATACAGCTTCCCAACTGACTGTTGGTAATGTGATTGACAAGTGGAAATGTAAAGGAACAACTGCACACCCCGCAGACCTCAGACGAGAATCGAGGAGCATTGCAGAGGTTGGTTGTAAGAAAATCTGTCAAACAAACGGCAACCAGATAGCATAATGACTGTTCCTAGCGGTTAAAAGTAATGGGTTCCAGCAGTCCAGCGGCTCTTCATAAGCCACACAACTCTGTTGTCAGTGACAAGCGACGCTTCAGGTGGTCTGAAGAGTGTCGCCACTGGACAGTGGATAACTGGAAATGAGTATTTCAGAGTCACGTATCACGCTGTACCCTGCGGTATCCCGATGAAGGGCTGGGGATTGGCCAGTGCCTGTAGAATATTACCTGCCATCATATGTAGTGCCAAAACTGAAGTATGGAACAGGTGGTGTTACGTAATGGCGTTAGGGTATGGTACGTGTATAATGCTTAAGGTGGGACGTTGATGAAATTGACCAAAAATTTCAATATTCGATTTATTTTTTATTTGGTAGTACAACTCTTGGACAATAAGTTCCCAAAGTTTCAATGTTGAAATCGCATCCGAAGTGCCTGAAAAATAATTAAAAATGTGACGCAGCCTCCCTTCCACACCCATGTTTTGAAGCAGCACTTCAACACCAGCTCAGTGAACAACGATTCTGTGTATTACTTTCAATCAAACGCGTGCGGGATGCATCTAGAAGGCCGTGATACATAGTCTTTGACACTGTTCCCTATCTTATAAACTCATATGGAAACGATGCCCTAAAAATACATTTGCATCTGCTACAGTTGTCAGAATTACAACTTATGATGCAGTTATTGTATTTGATGATGGGAACGTCGGGAGAATGAAGGTATTAGAAAGAATGGGCTTCAAGATAGGAAATTTTACTTAAGACATCCTGAGAAAAATAGATTTACAGCGCGTCTCTGCAGCTGAAAAGTCAGTTGAAGACCTGGTAAACGAAAGAAGTCAGACAACAAGAAACCAGAAGACAGGCATTGAAGGAAAGACGACCCAGAGTACATATGTGGTAACTTCTGAAGAAGTGATGTAAGGAAAAAAGTTAGGTTGGACTTTAAATAACGTTTCCGGAAAAGTTTGTTTCTTGAAGTTTATGTACCTTTTCCTCAGATTCTATGAATTGTAGAATTATGAAAGTTTGTACACATATTTCTGTGAACCTAATAAACGTTGTCTCAAAAGCAAGTTTTGAAATTCTGATTGCAAACTGAGATGTGGGGCAAAGGACTTGGAATTCTGCCTGAGTTTATAATTGTACTTGTGGAATTATACTTAAAAATTATGAAAATTTTCCTATTTGACCTATTCCAAAAACCTCATGAGAGAAGCTTACAACATACAAAAAGTTGAATCAGAGAAATTTATGTAGGTATCTCTTGAATACTTTCAGAGAAAAAGGAACATACACTATTTTTTGAAAATAAAACTTCAAATTTCTTTCAAAAAAAGTTGAATGTATATAATCAAAGGATTTTATGTGTAAATGTGTTACTTTAATGTAAAGCGTGCTACAAAATTTTAATTGACGTATCTCCAGAACTGTGGATTTGGTGCATTCTTTAAATAGCGTGTGTTTTTCATCAACGTCTCCCCTTAAGAAAGATATAAAACACATTTTACTGGATACGGTAGACGAACAGTTCGAAGATGATGTGTGCATCACCATGTCAATGCACCTTGCCATGGAGCAGCATCTGTAAAGCAAAGGTATGATGACAAAAATCTTTCTGAAATAGAGTGGCCTGCCCAGAGTCCCTACTTCAATCCAGTGAAGTACCTTTTGGAAGAGTTATAACATCGATTTTCCTTCTGACGGGCTTCGGACTTTGAGAAAGAATGGGCTGCCATTACTCGACAGACATTCATACTCTTCGTAGAAAGTGTCCCCAGCAGCATTCAACGCGTATTAAAAGCGAAGGATGGACGCAACCTATATCCACGTCGACTAATAGGTGTCCGGGTACTTTAGATGAGATACTGTAAAATTACTGCAGCTAAACAGTTTTCTTTCACACATAATAATAATAATTATGTCATTATTCCACACAGTAAACTGTTACCAATCAAGTGCTTTGGAAGACGAAATGTCCGCAAAATTTTAGAGGCAGCGGCAAACTCGCTTGACGTTTTCTTCAACAATACACTTACGTTTATGAAAACGTAGGAAAAAAAATTCTTAACTTTGGCTACCACCGGGTTCAGGACGAGGGGGGGGGGGGGTGCGGGGGAGTGGGGCGGGGGAGGGGGCGGCTGGAAGGCCAGTAGTTAGCATCACTTTTCATTACCTTCTGACGTGAAATACGTTTCCATTGTGTAGTTTGAGCTAGCATCATTGTAGAAATTTGACAAGACATCGTATCACTGAACCATGGTACAACTCAATTCTTTAGAAGATCAAAACTACAATCTCATAACAGTTATTTAAAGAAAATAGGAAGCTCCGAATCACTTGTGATGCTCAAGTTTGTGATTGTTTTATAATTATAATTTGACTTTATTACAAACTTCAATTCGGACATTTGCCCTCTTACTCATGCAATATACAATTTTACACTATAACTGAATTACATAAACACGAATAGGAATCATCTTTTATATCTGCAACCCAAAACATAGATAGCAGGCACGGAGAATAATCAATCATAAACAACCATTCTTGTTTAACAATATCTCAAAAGGCTAGTAACACTACACACTTCCATTCCAAAGTTACACAGCCACATAATAGCACAACTTCATTAAAAAAAAGATATTAAAGCTTAATAAAAATTGAACTGCTCACATAAAGGTCCAAAGTGAAACATGCTTATACTAAAAATGCAAAGTGGGCCAACCAAAGTCGCAATACTGGCACACACGAAAAATAACAAATTGCACATTCATAAAAGATACACAAATGATTAACATAAGTGTTGAATACGAATGGCTAGTGATAGCCAGTAATATAACTTACATTAACGCTAATATTAAGAAAGTGGCCTCACTTAACTTTAGTGAACAGCATTAATGCCCACAGCAGTATTTGGAAGCAATAATGCTACGGCCGGCAGGCAATACGAGCATTCACTTCCCAGGGCTTGTGCGCAGGCTCACAGGCAGGCGGTATATATTTATATACAGTCAGACTGGACTCACAATGTGCGGTCCTGACAAGAATCCATAATCGCACCGACGACAGGAAACGAGCAGACTTAACAAATGGCCTGCAGCCAAAGGGATTGCAATGAAAACAAGGTCAAATCACAGCCACACTGGAATATATAATAAACATTCCCCCAAATTCTTATGGAGCAACGCTCTAACATTACTCCCAGTAAATTAGCAGGAAACTTAGAGATCACTTGCAGTTGCCTTAAGGCACTTTTCAACAGTAAATAAACATACCATATCCTACCAGCACAAATGATTAAACCATTAACTCTATGAATGCTGGGCGCATACACAACGGCAACCAGTCCCCAAGCAGTCAATATCTCCTAAAACAAGTTAAAACTTGCATAAAAACCTCTTAAAACACACACTTCACATATGATGAGCAACGAAATGAGGAACATCAGCCTCCTTAAAATAGCCACTGTTGAACCAAGTTCAGAACCGTCTCAGGCAGCTACCCAAGCCACAATAAGTTTAAAAAATCTTCTTAGTTAAACACAGAATAGCTCGGAGCGTACAAATTACGAGCTGGGAAGCTGTTTAGCGTGAAACTACGAACCCACCACAATTTCTGGCGCGACAGAAGACAAGGACGGCGGGCACGGTGAGGCCCATGCACCACGGTTAGGGACGCCGGCTGTTAACAAGACAAGTTGGCCTGATGAACGCCGACTGGAGACTCAGCGTCACATGTTCCCCGGAAAACCCGCCGGGGGGGGGGGGGGGAAGCAGTCAAAGATAGCAAGACAACGGAATATCGATATCAGCGATGCAAGTACAACACCCTAGCGCCAGTCGCCACGGCTCAACTAACTTTCTCGATGTCGACCTTTGCCCTCTGTTCTGATCTTTGGTCGTCGTTTGCGACTCGAGGGTGAGGTGGCGCCCTCTGGTGGAGAGAATAGGAATTGCTGGACGGAGATGAGGGCACAACGAGCCTAGCAAGTATGTCGCGACATTGCCTTCGATTTGGCTGACGTCAGCAGTAATTGTTGTGTGCTGCGGACTTATCCAGGGAACATAGGCGCTTGGTGGCCGATGACAGCTGTTCCTATGTGGACCTGGTTCACTTATCTGACGATTGAAATATTTATGCTGTCAGATATGGACTGCTGGAATTGTTTTAAGGTGATTCTCCTGTGCTTATGCCTTTTTGTTTGAACATGTCATCTGGCCTCTATGTCTGCATGCATGTTTACCTTTAAGTCGTTTTAAGTGCAGTTTCCTGTTTGCTCCCCAATTATGAATTCATAACCTTAGCTACTGCATGAGTCGGTGTTACGATCTGTTAAGTAGAGTGTGGTGCTCAATAGTAATTCGAGTTATCTGCTCCATGGTCTGAGTCGTTTCGCTGACACTGTTACCTTCAAAATCGGTAATCATTGTGGGTATTTGTTGTTTTACCATCTCTCAGTAGTGGCATTTAGTTTGTCCCAGGTAGTACTGTGTACTGTCGTGCAGAGATCATATTCTACGGCTTTGTTATTTCTTCAGATATTTTCTGGTGAGTTACGGCTGTTGCCTTTGTGCCGGATAAACAATGACTGTAATGCAGATTTATAACTACATATTTGATGAGCTAGCATTTTGGCAATTTTGATGTGGTTTCGACCGGGGTGTTTTAACGTTTCAATTCCTTGTTCACTTCATTTGTCTGTAGGCCCCCATGTGTTCGTAATTTATATTTTGTACACTTCGATGAAACTGTGTAACCGGATATGGGTTTGTTGGAGTGTTCAGGGCTTAGTTGTTTTATGTGATCGGAGGCTTTCCCGGCGTATGTGTTGTTTCCAGGGCTCTCGGGTGTCCAGCCGGATGCGATCGTTGAAGTTAATTTTATTTGTTGTCCACGCAGTAATTTAATATTTACTAATGTATGTGCCGTACTCCAGGTTTCTATGCTAAACTTGATTGCTGGTGGACCGGGCACTGCCATCAGCGTGCGTGAGTGTTCGAGGCTGGTTGGGGATTGTGACCCCTGTTTCGCACGCCAATAGCTTGACGGTACACTTGTTTGTCCGTCTGGAAGCTGTCGAGTGGTCGGGATAGCGAGGCATTAACTGCGTTTACCGCTGTGTGCGTCAGTGTCATCGGAGCCCACTCCGTGGGCGGAATTCATATATAAGATAGGTTTTGTTCGGTTTGTTCTACCCCTCAAGGTCTTTGTCACAATTTTGCAGTCTTCGCTTTAATATCCTGTGCTCTCCAAGCGGACACTAAACTCCATGTTAAAGAAAAGGGTTTAATTTTGTATATTACAATACATCCGGGTTTTGTATTGAGAGGTTGGTATATTTTCTTTACTGTTGTTATATTTACGTATTTCTAAAAATATATATGTCGAAGCTTCCCTAAAAATGTTGGTGGGCATGAAGAATTTCACCCGTGGTGTTCATTAAGTATGCAAGTCTATCTTGTTCCCGCTAGTAGCGATTTTCATGCATTGTACAAAATTATTGTAATAAGCGGGATTTGTGATCGCTATATTTTCCTGGATCGAGTTGTTGAACTATATTGCCATTATTTTCTTTTTTAGAGAGGCAGATTATTATTAGAAAGGCTGCTGCACTTGGAGCTTTTTATATACAGTAAATAAGTTTTGGGAATTGTCTGAATTTTCAAATACCTTTTGACTCACTTTTAATTGCTACAATTGTTGTTAATCGGTTCATGTGCAATGAAGTGTTACTTACTGATCTCTTACACACTAAGGGGTTGTTGTTAAAGCCACTCAATCCAATTTTGAAGTTCCTTTAAACTAAATTATTATTTTTCTATCTGAAAGTTTTATGTTGTCGAATTATTATTTTAAAGTTGAAAACTTTTTTGACGTTAGAGAACATATTTTCAAGTAAAGTTCAGGGTTTGATTTAATTTTTAAACTTTTTCATGAATAAATTATTTCGTGTGCAAATATGGTGAATGACGGTGTAAAAGGCTGGAGTCCAGTCCTTCCACTAAAATCTTTACTGGCGATTTTGGGTTGCCGAGGTTTCCCCAGTACATTAACTACGGTGGTGAATTTAGAAGTTGTCACCGTCTTTCAAGGGAGATATTAATCTTCTTTCTAAACGCTAAGACTGAAGGATATAGAAGTCGAATGACTTTAGATACCTTTTCTTCTTTGCAGGAATACATGAACTCAACTTCGTGATATTCAATAGTTAATTCTTCCCCAGTGCCAATGTATTTCTGGTAAATAAATACGCTTAATGTGTACACGTGACGAAATAAAGTTACATCGCAGGCGTGAGCAAATAAGTGAGTTATCTGACTCCTGTCACACTGATCCATTCATTTCTTTCGTGAGTGCGAGGCGGGCATGTTTGCTAGGATAGGGGAATGACACCTTGGAACAGTCCTGAAGTCTTCGATGATTGGCACCGAGCGAAGTGCCGCAGTGGTTAGCACACTGGACTCGCTTTCCGGAAGACAACAGTTGAAACCCTTGTCCGGCCATCCAGATTTAGGTTTTCCGTGATTTCCCGGAATCGCTGAAGGCAAATGCATGGATGGGTTCTTCAAATGGCGCGCCGATTTCCTTCGCTATCCTTGGCACAATCCGAGCTTTTGCTCCGTCTCTAGTGACCTCAGTTTCGATGGGACATTAAACCCAATCTTCCTTCCTTCCTCCTTCGATGACTTGTCTCAACACGAACTACACGCGCAAGGAATCTGTTTGGCATCGAGTACAGGCACGCCACTTAAGTGAACGTTTTATGTACTTGTTATGGAAATAGTTTTCGTGAGCGTCCACTAGTTTCTACCACATTATTTAATTTTTTGATTTCAAGATGTTCACTATCCCGTCAAAGCAAGTTGGTAACTGGACTGAGGTTGCCGTTATAATGTGGGAATGGAATTAAGCGTAATATTTTCGTCGAACTATATCTACATCCGAAGTCAAAGCCAGAAAACTTAACAGATTAGTGTTGTTTCTCTTGTAAATTCATACGTTTCACCCTTAAAATCGTCTCATCCACCGCAGTGACAAGTCATTTAACTCTGGAAACAAATCGTATATTGGAACTCTCGTTATAAACTTTTTTTTCGTTTGTTACCAAAGAACATTAATGTATTTATTCCACTCGTAATTTTACGCCTAACTCAGGTATAAGACGTCGCTTCATTGGGAGAATAGTTCCAAATTTGATTGACCGATACCAAATATAACCAATAGGAGGTATTACATATGTACAAAGAAGGGCAGAATGGTTACTTTTTTGCTTAAATCACGGGAAAGCGTCTAAGAAGTACAACTAAAATTGAATTGGAAGATACTTACCTACTATCCTTCGAAAGCCTGCTTGCAAATTTTCAAGTATCAGTATCAGGTAAAGAATGTAGGAATACACTGCAGTCCTCTACGATGAAATATAAACAGATCAAAGTTTTACAATTCATTCAGTCTTCAATTCAATGAGCTCTGTGCATCGATGTTCGAAATGAAGTGGAACCGCCGCTCGTGTTCCGGAAAAGGGCTTCTTGCGTATGCGTATCACTGGCAGCGGGGTAAACGTCCGTGGCAGCGCTTTCATACCGCGGTACGACTATAGGGGCCGGCCCGAGTGGCCGAGCGCTTCTAGGCACTTCAGTCTGGAACCGCGCGACCGCTACGGTCGCAGGTTCGAATCCTGCCTCAGGCATGCATGTGTGTGATGTCCTTAGGTTTGTTAGGTTTAAGTAGTTCTAAGTTCTAGGAGACTGATGACCACAGATGGTAAGTCCCATAGTGCTCAGAGCCGTTTGAACCATTTTTGGACTATAGGGAACTTGCAGCGTATATGGTGGGGAACGTATTTTAAAGTACGGTCAACCAGATGGAGGTCGATATCGCAGATTGAGACGAAACGTAAGAGGACTCAGCTGCAAAAATCGCTAACTGAATGTCGCGCTCATGAACCCTGGCAACACCAAAACAACACGAATGGAGCCCAAAAGCAGGGAATTTCAGGGTGAGCTGGAATGGCAAATCCACTCAGCAGTGATGCAGATACCCGTAAGAAGAAAACTTGGTGCTGAAACCATGAAACGTGGAATATGGAGCAATGGAAAAGAAGTCTTCTGGTAGGATGAGTCTTGTTGCACACTGGTTCTAACTTCTGACCTAGTTCATGTCCCAGTAGTGAAACGTGATGGCTTGGCGAAAGTTTCGGTAGCCGTATCGTGGTAACCAATGGGTCCTGTGATTTCCCTGCGAGGGTGCAAAAAGCACAAGGATTATGTGGCCATTTTGCTAGATCAGCTCCATCTCGTGATATAATGTTCGTTCCCCAATGGTGGTGCAGGGTTTCAAGACGACACGGCCCCTTTTCACAGAGCTCGCATAGTCCACAACTGCTTTTGTGAACGCTAGAATGACGTTACATCTTCCCAGGCCACCAGTCGCCAGATATTGAGCCCTTGTAGCCCATGAAAAATACATAGAAATAACATAACTTTTGTCAAGGAAAAGCTCTCCTGAGGAAAGAGACTGAACTGTCCCAAGCATACTTTCACTCATACATTGATTCCCCACATATAAGTTTCATCAAGTGCGTGAGAGACCTACGGACTCTCACAGAGATGTTAACCGTAAACAATGACTGTGAAGAGACAATATAAGGAGTAAGGCCACACAGCGGTAAAGGCAAATTTTATTTCGCTCTTGCTGCTTCTAAGGTACATTTTACACATAAACTGGTTTGTCTGTCCCCCTCAGGAAATCTATAAGAATATAGCCATATAAAATAAACTGAATATTCTCGTAGCAGTATACAAATATAACGGAGAGAGAGTGTAACGTTGTTATACATGTGGTGAAAATGCCACATGCAGTGACTCCTAGGGTGGTTTTCAAAAGGGTTTCGTTGTTTGTCCAAACTAGTTTCACAATCATTTTCTTCTTATCTTTCACTTGTACTTCCGCATTCCGTTGGCGTGGAAAGGCATTGTCTGTATCTAAATGTGAATGGTGAGACAGTAGAAGGGAAAAAATTTGCCAGAGGAAATACTACTGGAAGGATTGTTTAGTTACAATTTCACGGTTAATTTGCCGTATCCCAGTAGAATTTGATTTCGGAGATTGTGTTAGTAAAAATGGTTGCATAAAAGATTGACTGACGTGACAGTAGTGTACCTATGTCGGTACGACCTCAGTCATGGGGGTGGGTATTGCTATCTTATTAAAAGATGCCCTCCAAATGCCCTAGCCTAATTTATTAACCCTTATGTAACCAAACCGTTCACTTGGGCAATGCTTCGCTTAATTAGGATGCAATTAATGGGCTATAATTGTCATTATAGTTGTAATTAACGGTCCCTAACTGTCGTGACAGTGACTATAATTTACAGGCAAGACAGGACCCCAGACACACACTTGCATTCATGTTAACCCAGGTATCATCATAAAGATGGTAATTTATGATAGAAAATCACGTCTCCACTCCCCCAATGGAGCAGTGTGGGACCTATTAGTTCTTCATCCCTCCACTAATTTCGCAATACACCCCTATTTGGTCCCGCCCCACCACCTAGCTCTTAGTGTCCCCAGCATCATGAGAGAGCTTGCCATTCTTAGTCTGTAGTCCGTTGGAGCAACACAGTGAAACATCTGCAGTGTCCAACATGGTAATGTATGTCAATGCTATTAGCCAATGTTTTTGATGAATACAGTTCTAGATATGAATCCCAAGGCCACATTGCACCAGAATACATTCTTGCCACTCTAACGTTATAGTAAATAGCGTTCCTGCACAAGAATACAGGACGTGGCAGCAAACGTCATAGTGCATAATCTGCAGCCATGTATAGAAGTGTTTAATAGACCACAGGAAAAAAACCCACTGTTGCTACTGTAATATTATGGCAAATAACATTCATGCTGAAAAATACTGGACCTAGCAACTAACTTCACAGTGCATAACCTGCTACCACACGCAAAAATGTTTAATTAGTGTCAGACAGTACCAAAAAAAATGCATAACCGGCTATCAAACGCAAAAATGTTTAATTAATGTCACACAGTACCAAACAAATGCTCATACTTCTTTAACACTATAATATAATAGTAAATACCTATGGGGCACGGCGTTAGCTATGCATATTATTATAATGTTCCATGCGCCAGCATTTCACACGGCCAGGGACGTAGGTTGGTGGGGGACGGCTCCACTCTGGGTTGATGGTGGCTGCTGGCCTGAGGCGCGACGTTGCAGGCGGTGGTCACTCAACGCACCCCCTCCTCCTCCTCCTCGTCCAGTTCTTAAGTAAACGAGTGGACCCATGGTTCGCTGTCTCACAGCAGCTGTCTCTCTGCTGCTTGACTTGCGTCTAACTCAAAGTGCTGGTTATTTAGCAGTCAATATGGTACCATCTGGTTGAACTAAATTAGTCAATATTTTATTTGAAAAAAAGATGTTTTAAAAACCATTGATTTAATTTTATTCCAATTTATTCAACATCCACAGCGCAGTTTAATAGGAGGTGGCCCACATCTTCACAATGTCCATTCAGCTGGGAATGCTTTCCATAATAGTCATACTTGGAAGCAGAATTATCACGCCGAAAACTTCATCGGTACTTTTGTGAAATATGTGTGTACTATTACACAACACAAGAAACAGTTCTTTATGTAACAGTTAGTAATCTGTTGCATTCATTTATAAATTTCGGTTATCAGTTATAACATCTTTAGATTTAAGCCATTCGAATATATAACAGCTGTCAACACTCTTTGTCTTGTGCAGTCCATAGTCTTCTAATTGCAAATGGCTCTGAGCACTATGGGACTTAACATCTATGGTCATCAGTCCCCTAGAACTTAGAACTACTTAAACCTAACTAACCTAAGGACATCACACAACACCCAGCCATCACGAGGCAGAGAAAATCCCTGACCCCGCCGGGAATCGAACCCGGGAACCCGAGCGTGGGAAGCGAGAACGCTAACGCACGACCACGAGATGCGGGCTTCTAATTGCACCATCATCACGTATTGTGGTGTAATTTGCTCCAGAATATTGGGAAGGAAGGAATATTAGGTTTAACGTCCCATCAACATACAGGTCATTAAAGACGGAACACAAGCTCGGATTGTATCAAAGATGGGGAAGGAAATAGGCCATGACCTTTCGAAGGAAACATCCCAACATTTGCCGGCTTCGATTTAGGAAAATTACGGAAAACATAAATCTGGATGGCCAGACCCGGGTTTGAACCGTCGTCTCCCGAATGTGAGTTCAGTGTGCTAAACACTGCGCCACCTCACTCGTTCAGAATATTTGGATTGACTGGACTAAGCAGATTCCCTGAAAATACCGATTTCCTGCAGTCGCCATTCTCCAATATAAGCATCTTAATGGTCTACTACATAAAGTTGAAAGATGCTTCAGTGCTGAGAACTTGCAGCATACACTCATTGCTGGCATATAAATTAACTATTAATACCACTACTACCCTCATCTTATCGCATCTAGCGTCTACTAACATGATTGTATGCATTGTGTCATGCGTTGTACTGACTGTCGGGCTGTCTGCGTGCTTCTGCGTATGTACATACCGGACGCCAAAGATGATACTGTGGAGTGTCGGTTGTGCTGTTTTGCGTACCGTTATGATGGTGAAGTTAATCTCTGGTGATCTACAGAGAAGAGAAGCGTCCAAAGCGATAGTCAAGTTAACTACACGAAATAACAGTTTCGTGAAATGGGAACGTCTTACTGAATGAAAATGAGTATTTATGATCCAATCAAACATGACAATATGGATTCCAGACCAAAAACCTAGACATATTAATGAAAGGAGAGGTCATAAAAGAAACAAGCAGCCAATATAACAATCAGATTTATTATCGTTAAGTAAAACGCATGAGTTACCAACTGATATGAACAAATGAGGAAGAAAAACTTAGGCAAGGGATTGTAAGGTTGAACTGTAACAGGTACTTGGATACGATAAATATAAAGTCATGTGGACAACACATGAATACGAAAAGAGACTGCAAGCATGGTTAGTAAATTGCAGGAAGAACATGCAAAAATAGGCTCGAACACAAGTGAGACCGCCAAAGGGCATACTGAAAGCATACTAACTGGCTGTGAAGTATGGAAACGGACTATCTGGCTCCTGAGGGAAGTAATTAATATCATGCCCCTACGGAAATGCAGGACATATATATCGCACGTCTTAGCAAACTCACAATGTAATTCACAAAGCAGCGGCAGTAGCGGCTGGAGGCCCCAAGTTCAGCTCTATCTCTGTGAACAGCACTCAGGTGGAAACATCTTTCTGTCTGACTGCAAGGCTCGCCTCTTCAGACGACTGGCCACCAGTCTTTGTTTCATGATCTCCCAACAGCAAGTTCTTACCCTACAAAAGCCTAACATGGAGTCATCACTTTCCAAAACACTAACGAGAAGTGTGCACTTTGTGAACACCCTGTAACTTGGCTGCCCTTTCATCACAGCAGGAATTTCCCAACCAATAGTTGCAAAGATTGCGAGCACCGTCCAGTAAAACTTAAGGCAAGGTCTTCTACTCTTTTACGTTTAGCTATTTTCGAACAATAATGGCCTGAGGTTGGAAGGAATGCAAAAAATCTCTGCCACTACAAGGCACGATTTTGGGACGAACCTGTAATGCAGCGGACATGTACGCAAAGCCGAAAAATGGCGTGCTCTACGAAAAATTAACGGCAAGAACCAAACAGAACGCTGGATTCTCGCTCAAAGTTTGAACCAAACGTTAATTCGAAGTCTCTTAAAGCAAATTAACGATCGTCTCGGAGGCAATAACTCTCTAGAGATCCCTTATCTTGCTCCTGCGAACAATTCTGTGTTCTGTTTCGACATAAAACCCACCTCGAAGGCGTGTAGTAGGAGGGAATGGACTGTTTGTCCGTTTTATCTGAGGCTGCGACTTCGCCTTTATTCTTAATATTTATTGTTAACTAGCTTGTGGTCTTGCGGTAGCGAACTCGCATCCCGAGCACGGGCTCCCGGGTTCGATTCCCAGCGGGCTGAAGGATTTTCCCTGTCTCACGATGTCTGGGTGCTGTTGTGTCGTCCTCATCATCATCATTCATCCCCATTACGGTCGGAGGAAGACAATGGCAAACCACCTCCGCTAGGACCTTGCCTAGTCGGCGGTGCGGCTCTCCCGCATCGTCCCCTACGCTCCTCGGAGTATGGGACCTCATCATCATCATCAACTCCCCTTAGAAGGTTTCTTATCCGTCGCTAGCCAGCCCATAGGCTTTCAACTGAGCGGTCCCTTTGTTGTGCTAGAAAAAGAGAAGTGAAAAGAAGGCAATAAAAGGAACAGTCACCGGGCTTGCTGAATCTTCTATTATATGCACCGTCAATAATCGACTATCTGGTCAAGTGAAATGAGGATAAAATATTCTTAATTTGAGAGTTTCCCCTCAAACGTTACCTCGTTTGTCTCCGCCTTATCCAACAATCGTGTTTTTGCCGATAATCGTCTACGATACAACAGATAATGAATTTTCTCTTTCAATATGAATGGACAGCCTTGGTAACAAGGATATGATTTACACTTACGTATGCTGAGCCATGAAGTACAATTCCAATTTACCTACATAAAACAATGCTATCAATGGTGTGTTCCTCTACATATACATTCAGTATTAGAAACAAAAACTGTGTGTGTCTGTAGCGGATTTGATCTCACCGAGAATGAAAAACTTCCAAGTTGCCACTTATTAATTATTTTTCATAGACCAGTGGTTTCATCCTTACACATAATATGCTAAAGAAATTACAGTACATGCTACGTAGCAGTCACTTTAGTCTTTGACTAATAATGGACAGTGCTTTAGGTGGCAAATTTTCTGGGGGTAGTCATCTCACTTAAAACTTTTGCATATCGCCTCATGCTGAGCATTACTGCTTGGTAGATACACTATATGATCAAAAGTATCCGGGCAACCCCAAAAACATACGTTTCTCATGTTAGGTGCATTGTGCTTCCATCTACTGCCGGTACTCAATATCAGCGAACTCAGTAGTCATTAGACATCGTGAGAGAGCAGAATGGGGCACTCCGCGGAACTCACTGATTTCCCCGCGGAACTCACTGATTTCGAACGTGGTCAGGTGGTAGGGTGTCACTTGTGTCATATGTCTGCACGCGAGATTCCCACACTCCTAAACATCCCTAGGTCGACTGTTTCCGATGTGATGGTAAAGTGGAATCGTGAAGGGACACGTACAGCACAAAAGCGTATAGGGCGACCTCATCTGTTGACTGACAGAGACCGCCGACAGTTGAAGAGAGTCACAGTGTGTAATAGGCAGACATCTATCCAGACTATCACACAGGATTTCCAAACTCCATCAAGATTAACTGTAAGTACGATGACAGGTGGGAGATGAGAAAACTTGGATTTCATAGTCGAGCGGCTGCTCATAAGCCACACATCATGCCGGTAAATGACAAACGACACCTCGCTTGATGTGAGGAGCGTAAACATTGGACGATTGAACAGTGGAAAAAATTGTATGGAGTGACGAATCATGCTACACGATGTGGCAATCCGATGGCAGGGTGTAGGTATGGCGAATGCAAGGTGAACGACATCTGCCAGCGTGTGTAATGCCAACAGTAAGATTCAGAGGCGGTGGTGTTATGGTGTGGTCGTATTTTTCATGGAGGGAGCTTGCCCCCCCCCCCCCCCTTGTTGTTTTGCGTGGCACTATAACAGAACAGGCCTACATTGATGTTTTAAGCACCTTCTTGCTTCCCACTGTTGAGGAGCAATTCTGGGACGGCTATTGCATCTTTCAACACGATCGAGCACTTGTTCATTACGCATGGCCTGTGGCGGAGTGGTTACATGACAATAACATCCCTGTAATGGACTGGCCTGCACAGAGTCCTGACCTAAATCCTATAGACCATCTTTGGGATGTTTTGGAACGCCGACTTTTTGCCAAGCCTCACTGACCGACATCGATATCTCTCCTCAGTGCAGCACTCCGTGAAGAATGGGCTGCCGTTCTCCAAGAAACATTCTAGCACCTGATTGTAGGTATGCCTACGAGAGTGGAATCTGTCGTCAAAGCTAAGGGTGGGCCAACACCATACTGAATTCCAGCATTACCGATGCTGGGCACCACGAACTTGTAAGTAATTTTCAGACAGATGTCCACATATTTTTGATCATATAGTGTATTTCCTTGATGCCGTTCTTTCTGCTGCCGTCTTTCCTTGTTACAACCATGGCCCTACGTTTGGAGAAGAATCAGAAGTATCAAGATGTGGTTTATCGCACCAAATGACCTTTCGCATTCAGCAGAGGAGAGTGGGGCTGTAAGCACAACTTGCATTAATAGTTTCAAATCACGTTGCGTCACGTTTGTCTCTGTATATTTCCTAAATCCAATTACGTTTTTCCTCTTGCCTAGTAACTGAAGAACATTACACAGACTACATTGATTCTATCACCTTTAGTGATGTACCTTTCATGAAGGCAATGAATTGTGGTCATAGTTTTCAAGTCTTTAAATAGTGCTTCCAATTGTTCGTCAGGTATCTCTTCTAAAGGAGTAAGGTGTTAAGCTTTGCTTGCATCCTACTGGGTTTCCTTTTAGGTAAGTCGCATTTAGATCATGTGAATCCAACTTATTTATCAAAGCTTCTTTTACCGAAAAT
Source organism: Schistocerca nitens (assembly GCF_023898315.1). NCBI lineage: Eukaryota > Metazoa > Arthropoda > Insecta > Orthoptera > Acrididae > Schistocerca > Schistocerca nitens. The sequence continues at coordinate 515,377,562 of NC_064615.1, forward strand.
TCTGTCCTAGCATTGGGTTCTACAAATCCTAAACTAAATGTTTGCACCGGATGGTTAATGCTAATGGCATATCTCAAACAAATTATTAGGGCAGGTTTATTGCTAAGGGTAGCAGACTCATCAGTTAGTATACTAAGTTTAATATTACTATTCAGAAGACGTTCCGCTATTTTCTTTCTCTTTTCTGCTGATATGTGATCAATAATGTTCGCACAGCTCCACTTAGAATGCAGAACTTCCCCCCCCCCCACCACCACCACCGCCACCATATTCAACCCCTTAATTTCTTGAAGTTGGATGTCCACAGGGATATCTGTATAAGGTCTATCTCTTTTTAGGCGGTTCTGAACCCTCTGTTAGTCGTTTCCAGCCTGTGCGTGTTGATTTTTTCAACACCACCTTCCATTTACTTTTTCTTTGAACTGTCCAATACTCACTTAAATTTCGAGTGTGTTACAGTATAGTTATAGTTCTATCTTTTTGTTTACTTTATTGTTGAGCCTCATTAGTGCCTGTTTCTCCGGCAGGGCCACTAGATGTCACTGTGCGCTATGACACGCCTACGATGAGGTTATAACCCCATCCCCTTGGCGCCTGCGCTTTTCTAGCCAGTCAGCGAATATATTGGCGAGCCATTGCAGCAATGCGTCAGTAAGAATCTGAAAATAACGAGCAGCTGTCTCGTCGAAGTATTGTGCAGCTTCCACAACATCATCCGATGCTATGCCCTTGAACCAATGCAACTATATGGATTTTTGTTAGAAGTAGAATTTTATTCTGATACTAGAAACAGAAATGAAATCTGTAATTATGTACATTTGTAAATTTTTCGTTTATGATTGTTAACGACCTAGACGAGGATGTGTATGGAAGAAGGCAACATGTAATCACTGGCTGCTATTATTTAATATAGTGCGGTAAGATTATCGCTCGGGGTTCTGTTCGCTTTGTTCGTTTGCTACTGATCTGATGTTTGTAAATCATGTAATAGCGAATTGCTGTATTTAGCTCTGTTATTCGGTTAAATCTGATTTATTCTGAAGTAGAGTAAATGTGGCCACATGTTGCCATTTACAGAAATGTAACTCCCATTTGCCACGTTCTTGGGGTTTCAGCATTTTCAACACAGACGAACATAACATCGCAGCTCTCCTTATCGTCGATCATTACGAGGAAATTTTAATTGTCAGTAATTATTTACACCGTCTAGTCAGTTATATTAGCATTCCACCTGAGTCCTGAGATCTGACTGACGCAAAAAATTTTTCTACAAATGTTGTAGAACTGACATAAGTAAGAAATCGAATAGTTCTAAGTTCTAGGGGACTAATGACCTCAGCAGTTGAGTCCCATAGTGCTCAGAGCCATTTGCACCATTTTTGAAGAAATCGAAAATCGATAACGGCTTCACTCAAGGCTTAGGTAAAATAATTAGTTATCAGTTTATGCTGGTGTAAAAATTAGAGATATTGAACCTTACCAACGTTACTAATTTATGCGGGATATTTTGCACCGCTGAAATTGTGTTTTTGTGGTGTCCAGTTCATACTTCATGTACCCGCAGGTACAGGTGCTTAACGCAGCGAGATTGTTTCTCATGCATAGACAGACAATTATTTTCACTAGTACCGAAATACTTTCAAAGACTTAAGTTCCAATTAATATATATATATATATATATATATATATATATATATATATATATATGACATCCAGTGCCTCCTGACGGGGAAACGGGCACTATGAGGCACAACAATGAAGTAAACAAATATATATATATATATATATATATATATATATATATATATATATATAAGTAATGTGTACAGAAGAGAATATGCATTATGTTTCTAGCCTACGTGTAGTGCAAACGGGTACTACCAAGAATCCACGCAATTACTTTCACGTTTATAGACTGTGGGCTTCCAAAAGAATAACTGGTGGCCCTCAACTACGTACCCTCCGACTCAGAGTTTAAATATTGAAAGTTTTGGCTGGTTTCGTTGTCTAGAGGCTGGGTTCGTACTTGCCGCATTACAAGCCAAATACTGCTGATTATACAGTATACAATATGAATATACACATGAATCGAATGGTCGGAGATTCCTATCACTCGGCAATTCGAATTTTGAATGTAGCATAGAAATTTAGAAATGAAAGACTAAAGTAAATAAAATTTGGAGGCACTATTTTAACGATTTTAAATGATAAGCGCGATAGCAGAAGGACCTTTAAGAATGCCGTTCATTACTGCAAAACACTTATTGGTGTCAATGGCCCAGCAATTAAATTAAATGTAAGTTGAATAACCGGGAATCAATAGATTCCTACTTCACGTAATTTGTTATGAACAACAATATACCGTGCGAGATATTCACTGCTAAAGGGACTCGGTGCACTAATTTTTCCGTCGCACTACACACGCTCACACGGATTTTACCATGACGTATTGATCAGCTCACATCAGTCTCTTGACCAAGTGCTTCGCCGAACTCGTGTCTGCGTCTGAATTCCGAGCTCCACCATTTATGGTGACAAATCTATTTACAACGAAAACCAAAATTAGAAACCTGTGAACAAACCATTCCCCAAACCCAACCAGGATCCTTGCTAAAGATTCCCTCCAGCTGAAATCGATACACTAGGAACAAAGTCTCAAGGCAAACGACTGAATAATAGTAAGCTCAAATTCCCATTGACATTAAGAAATCCTTCCTACCTCCACGCCAAAAAAAATTCAGGCACAAACAATTACAATTTTAATACCCTTCAAACTGATCACTAAACTCTTTGCCACACTCTTATACAAATCATAAATCAATACATATTTTACTTAACTAGATGACGTCACTGACCTCGACCCACCCTCAGAGCTTAAACTTCCCCGTCTTGCACACGTACAGTGCCACAATAAACTAACAAATTACTAATGAATCCCGAAGTGGAACATATAAAATCACCCCTCCAAAATTACTGCCACTAATTAAAAATTAGAACAGACTTTCATTTCTCCCCTTTCTCTATATACAGCTTCAACTCTGTCACGTTTCTTACACCAAAAGGTTTTCCTGAAACAGGGTATTTTAAACGGTATGCATTTAGGTGAGAGAACTCTGCCACAGCAAATGCTCATAGTATAACTCGAATGATTTCTTAATGTCCCCGTCCACTTCGCTGGAACGCTCTTTGGTGCGTACAAGCACTTTGTCGCCCACTTGTACTTCATCGTTTTGTATCGCCCATCGTGTCGCCTTTTCCTTTCAGCGGCTAACATTTCCATGCAGGCTGTTACCGCCTGCTCTCTTTCATCAACCGATTCAGCTTCTCGCGGCGGGAACTCTACCGTTTCTGTGAGTAGGAACTTCGGTTTCACCCCGGTCATGACTTCCAAAGGTGAGTACCCCACAGCCTTACTTTTTATCCTGTTGAGTACGTCCTCAAACGCGCTCACGTACTCTACCCACTTGGAATGACGATTGCTGGCATACGTCTTACATAAACGTCCTACTTCCCGCGTATACCGCTCACACGCGTTGCTTGCTGGGTGGTAGACGGATATACGAATATGTGACACAACCTGGTCGTTCATGAACGTGTTCCAATCGTTCGAAGTAAAGTGTGATCCATTGTCAGACAACAGCCTTACTGGTTTCACAATATTATTGAAGAAATCCCTCTCCAGTTTGGCGATCAGTGGTTTAGTATTTACTTTCCGTATCGGATATAGTCTAATGAACTTAGAGTACACGTCCACCACAACAAAGATTTACTTCATACCGCCGCGTCCTGTGGCAGTGTGCCAACGTTGTTCACAACTCACGCATTTTAGTAGGTATAATGCTTTGCATATACCCCTGTTGCGCGGTCGTGCAGTATTTGACCCGTTGCCAACGGTCCCAAGCCGCCAGTTGCACACGGAGGCGTATTCCTCGATGATTTCGGTGCCCGTTTCGGCCCTGTAAATTATTAGCTGTTCAACATATCTATTGGGAAAACGCTACAGTCGCAGGTTCGAATCCTGTCTCGGGCATGGATGTGTGTGATGTCCTTAGTTTAGTTAGGTTTAAATAGTTCTAAGTTCTAGGGGATTGATGACCTTAGATGTTAAGTCCCACAGTGCTCAGAGCCATTTGAAGCATTATTGGGAAAACACAGTCTCCATTTGTCCGTCTCTTCATCTTTACTCCGGAATAACACTCCCTTATGTGTATTAAAATATTTGGGTACTTTCTCGTATCCCTTGCTGTCGAAATTCACCTTAATATGTTTCAGTTCAGGATCGTTTTCTGCTCGACGCATATCTTAGCTCACAGCACGAATTTCTTTCTACCCCGCTTCCCCCGTCACATACAGTAGCTTAAATTCATTCCGCTCCTCCCTTCCATCGTCTTCCGCCCCCACTGGTAATCTGAACAGAGCATCGGCAACACAATTTTCTGTACCCTTGATGTAGCATATTTCGTGTTCGAATTGCTGCATGATCATTGCCCAACGCATTAAGCGGTCGTTCAGTATCCTGTAGTCTTGCAGATAACTCAGCGACCTGTGGTCCGACAACAATCTCACTTGTCTACTCTCTCAATACATGAAGAGTTTCTTAAATCCGTGTACGATCGCGAGCATCTCCTTTTCCGATATGCTGTATCCCTGTTCGTGCTTATTTAGCATGCGGCAGGAGAATGCCACACTACGTTGTTCAATTTTTCCATTGACTAGTTTTTGCTGAAATAGCTCCCTTCCTGTTTAGTATCGGACAGGTCGGACTATGGAATAGGCTGTGAGCTCATCATCATCATCATCATCATCATCATCATTTAAGACTGATAACGCTGAAAGGCATAAGGAATCAGTCTTAAATGATGATGACGATGATGATGATGAGCTCACTACCTATTCCATAGTCCGACCTGTCCGATACTAAACAGGAAGGGAGATTCATATCTGGGTAGTACAACATCTTACTATTGCACAATTTATCCTTAATACCATGGAATTCCGTTTCACATTCCTTGGTCCACCTTCAAGCTCCATTTGTCTTCTACAATTTGCCTGAATTCGGAATATTCATTCCTCCTTCCCCCAAGAATTTGCTGTAGAAACCGCACAAGCCCAAGTATGACTTCAGTGGTTTCATACTTTTGGGTCTATTTCATTTGGCAATAGACTTAAATTTGTCGGAACTAGGTAAAATTCCTTCGGAAGTAAGGATATGTCCCAGGAATTGAATTTCTGCTGGAACAAACTCACATTTAGCGAGCTTTGAAGTCATTCCACCTCGACTCAGAGCCATGCGTACCTCCTCCAAAACTCGACAATGCTCATGCCACGTTTGTGTAGCGATTAGTATATCATCTTTCACGTATATAACAAGTTTGCCCATTAGACTCTCTCCCAGGACATGACTCAACTCTCTTACAAAAACTGCCACAAAAATTGTAAGTCCGAATGGTAATACACTAAACCGGTAGCTTCACCCTTCAAACAGAAAATAAGTGTACCGTCTGCTTTCCTCTGCAAACGGGATCTGCCAAAATCACGAGGTCAGATCAACAATTGATATTATTAAAATTCTGCATCAGTTCCTCCATATTGCCAGGCTGGTCTAATTCCCTTACAATTACTTTATTTATTTTTCTCGCATATAATACAATTCTGACCGAGTTATCACGTTTTTTAACAGTAACGATAGGATTGCAGTAATAGCTCCTACATTGTTCGACTATACCCCAGTCCAGCATTTGTTTTAATCCAACTCAGACGGCATCCCGATCAGCTATACGTATTACATACGGTTTGAACTTTTTTGGTTCATAAGGTTTCGCTTTTATACAGTACTCGAAATCGGCAACTTCACCAGGTCGATCCCTGAATATGTACTCGTAGCGGTACAATAACCCACACAACTCTTTCTTTTCCCCTTCGCCGTCCGCAGTGGCCGAGCGGTTCTAGGCGCCACGGCCTGGAACCGCGCGATCGCTACGGTCGCAGGTTCGGATCTTGCCTGCCTAGATTAGTTAGGGTTAAGTAGTTCTAAGTTATAGGGGACTGATAACCTCGTAAGTTAAGTTCCATAGTGCTCAGAGCCATATAGATTTCCTCACTCCAACCCTCAGTAACTATGGTATGAGAAATCTGATTTACACCTGCTAATCGGCATTGTTGGTGAAACGATACGCTTGGTTTAGGACAGAGTGCTGATTTGATGTTGCTGAAGTTACTATACAACCTCCACTGTGGGGAAAACGTTGTAAAATCCAATTACTACACGCCTATCTTTTTTATAAATTGATTATACCATCATAGAAAGATGGTAACTCTATTCTCTTAGGTATCTTAAACGTGTAAATATCTTTGTTAGAACAAGAATTTTTGGAAGTAAGTAAGGACGTATTTGGAGCAGCAGCATTATTAACCATGAATGGGGCTCTCAAACAATTCATTTCACAAATTCAGGAATGTATAACGTGTCGCTTGGGCATTGCATTATAAATAAGGTAGAAATGTGTTGCTACAATTTCTGTTACTGAAATATTTTTCTATGAGTGCAGTGTAAACTGTTGTTCAAAGGGCTCCCCAATCACCTGGTTAGACACAGCTGACACCTTACATTTTCCTTAGTTGAAAGATTTTCTCGTAGGAGAACACATATTTTTATATCTGAAAATGGTTAAAATGTTTCGTAAGACTTTAAAATAAGATTGAGTTCTCTTTGATTCTCAGAGACCTTATTGCTTTAGTAGACTGCTACCGACTTTCAGTCACTTACATGCATTATCCGCTTTAGCCAAATTCTTGGAAATAAATTTACTCTTTCTTCTAACAGTTGATTGATGTAAAAGTCAACCATGTGAAAGCCTTTTGCATGTTCTTTGCTGTCACAATTACTTCAGAATTATCCGTAATGCATAATAAGAAAGAGAAATGCGAATAGCGATCTCAACTGCTGATGCAAATAATTGCTGTGCTAAATCTTACCCTCTCAAGCTTTCATTAAAATTTCTCCTAAGCTCATTAATCTGAGATTTTAATTCCTCTACTCGATGTCCTGTACCATCTCTTTAGTTCTATCACCTGTTTTACTTCCAGCAGAATAAACGTCTTAGTCTAGTGGCATTTCAGTTGGCTGATGGTGTAATTACTTTCCTACCATACTATCCGCACAAGTGTGATAACTGTTGTGAATTATTTTCTTCAAATCAATGTAACTGTTTACCTCCGCGTGTGATTCATTGATTACTGTGTCACTCCTTCTTTCCACTGTGAAGAATTTTTAAATTGTATATCCATTCCCCGTGTGCTAAACTAAACATTCCCTTTTATATCCTTGGCTCGGAGGAAATATTTCTTCAATGCTCCATCCCCTGCTTCAAATAACAGCAGTTTCTTTTCCTCAATTCCGCAGCGCTATCTAGCAATGGTGGAGATTTACCCTGACGATAAAATTCATCTGCTACTCTGGAACATCCTAAATGCTTTCCCACCTCATTCAGCTACAATGCATACTCTATTCTTGACCAACGTAGAGATAGATCGAACAAGACTTGTGCAGGACGACTAAGTCTGAACTTTCGCGAGCCGGACAGCCTTAACGTAAGTGAAACACGCTTTCACATTCTTACAAAACATCCAAGAAGATCAAATTGATGCTATAGGTTAACTAAAACTTGAATTTTTCGCGTAATAGAAAGCTGAAATTGCTTCATAATAAAAATGTGAGCAGTAGTAGAGTACGTGTATATTAATCAATAGACTCAAATAGTCTAGGAGGAAATAACGTCCTCTTTCAAGATAATTTTATACACGGTTAACATTAATAAACAAGACAAACTGCAGTGACGACTTCCTGACTGGAAACTGTGTAGAACATGTGACATGTGTCCGGAAATGCATCGTTGCCACCGTAACTGATGCTGACGAATGGTATTGCCTCTTACCAGATTCCGTGCATTCCTTGCGTGATGCAGGCTGTGTGATTCATGCAGCGTATTGTAAGCAGTCGAATGGTCCGGTATTCATATCAAGAACAGGCCGAGTTGGTGTCTGTGTACGACCAAGAAGATGGAAACGATCGATAGGCAGCACGGCTATAACAAATCAAGTAACCTCACGGAGACCAACGACGTCACACTACATTTCAAGTTCTTTTTGGGTGTTCTTGTTATCATGGCTCCTTTCAGACAGACGAAAGCAAGGAGGCGGCAGACTGTGCCTATATCAGATTTGGAGGACCTGGTTCTACAGTATATTGAGACGAAACCTAGTACAAGCTCCAGGGAAGTGGCCCGCCAATATGGAGTACGCCAAAGTAGGATTATGTGTATTCTGCACGACAACAACGACTGTCCCTATCACCTACTATCCCATGACGACCACTCTGAACATCTGGTGTGAGGTGAGTGTGATGTAACTTTGTTCTTTGTCCCGGGACGATTTTTTATAGTTGCACGCACACCGTCCATACAAGCTTTTTCCTTTCACTTTCAGTCAGGAATCCGTCCTTGCAATTTGTCGGTTTCATTAACATTCATCCTGTATAATTTTAGTACGTGTATCAAATAAACTGTTTTACACTGATCACAACGATTGGCACCTTTCTGTGATACCATGGAATTACTTTAGTCGAATTTTGGGATGATTCTTCAAACAAGATCAAGGTCTTCCATACGGTTCCTCATACGAGATATTATCACGTCATTATTGACAATATTGACTCTAGAACATCGAATTTTGCGTTCTATTTGTTTTGACCCTACGATACTCTGTGCTCTCGTTCACCTTAGTTCTGGAGCAGTTAATTAGTAAATAAACGCCTCGTCATTTTCACTGTGAGTTTCGGTCTTTCCAACATGTCTATATCGTTATATACTTGGGTGTTCACATGGTCAACATGTCGATGCACCAAATAAATTATTCTTCAAGACTTTTGATAGAAAACCGGCTTATAAGGTTTGTCTGGACACGAATATTCGCTTTGTACTGAAACCAAATGACCTTGTTTTCCTAGCGCTTACACGCGCATCGTGCATTGCATTTTTCCTTGATAGTTTCAGTCATATTTGACTACTTACGCCTTGATGTACTATCCGGAGTAAAAATGTGGTCGATACCATATTATTTATTTACTAGTTTTGTTATGTAGTCCTGGAAGCGATCTCTTACAATTTTCTCTAGTATTCCTTTTATTATTTAAGCATGTGTTATTTGGTTTCCGCTTGTTAGTTAAATTCTTTTTTGTAAACCTTATTTCTCGCGTCTGTTATGTTATTATTGCCTCTCTCATTCCTACCTTTACCGCAGTGTTTAGGGAAGAGATATGAATTTCTAAATGATAATAATGATCTCCCTCCTTGTAATTCTTACTTTCAATTCGTAGGCGCCTTGCTACGAATGCATTTATCCTATAATTAGAGTTACCGGCATCCGAAATTGATAAGACGAATTGTAGGATGTTTAATATCCTTAAAATTTCTCTTTTTTTGTTACTTTACTTCTAAAATATAATTATCGTCTAAATGCCACTGCTATATTTTCGTCTGCTGAAAAATTAATAATGTGTTCTGTTCCTTTAAAATGCTGTTAACTAGTGGGTAATAGGAAGGATTACACAGAATAAGTACTGGAGGCAAGTGATGAGCAGAGTGCTTGTAAACCGCTGTACGTCATTCAAACACTGACTGATGGTACCTGTACGTTACAACTCTCACGAACCGGATCACATCACAAAACATACAAATCAGGTTCAACACACTGCGGAGAATAAGGATATACGTCGAAGGAGTTTTAGAATTAAAAAAAATTCAGCAGTTTGTGTCTCAAACTCTATCACGAAGAAAATCCGTAACAAATCCGGAAAAAGAAAGTGAAACATTGCAGCTCTTTCGTATGATCCATATGACATATTTGACAAACAATCCTGCAGTAAAGGAGGGAAGAAATGCAGAAAACTTGTTCCGTTACAAATACGAGACGTGTTTTTTAAGCAAGTACCGTTTTGAAATAAAAAAAGACGTTCTAAAATATCTCAATAATTTTATTTTTACATGAAAGCCTGTACCTTAATCTACTTTTCTACGTAAGTTCCGTCAATACTGAGGCAATTGTCATACCGTTGTACCAGTTTTTGACTACCATCCTCATAGAAGTCTGCCGCCTGACTTGTTAACCACTGCATCACCACTGTTTTGACTTCATCGTCTTGAAGACGCTGACCGCCCAGGTGTTTCTTCAAGTGCAGGAACAGACGGTAGTCACTGGGCGCAAGACCGGGGCTGTACGGAGGATGATCTAGAGCGTCCCATCGAAAAGATGTGATGAGATCTTAGGTCTGATTCGCCACATGCGGACGGGCATTGTCTTGCAGCAAAACGATGCCCTTTCTCAACCTTCATGGACTGTTGCTTTGATCCTGGTGTGACGTAGGCCACCCATGTTTCATCGGCCGTAACAATTTGGCTTAGGAAATCATCACCGTCGTTGTGGTACCGCTCAAAGGAAAGTCGATGCACTGTCTAAATGTTTGGTTTTGTGCACATCCGTCAACATTTTCGGCACCCAACGTGTGCACAATTTTCGGTAATTCAAGTGCTCGGTCACAATGCCATAGAAAACACTACGAGAAACATTAGGAAAGTCATCCCGCAAGGAGGAAACCGTAAAGCGTGTTTTCTCTCACCTTATTGTCCACTTCCTGCACCAAACTTTCATTAACGACCGAAGGACGCCCACTCCGCTGTCAAAAGCAGCGAACCGAGTGTTCTGTACGGACAAGTTACTCTGTAACTACAATATAAGATCTGAAGATGGGCAGCTAGCCCGAAACCGGTAATTGAAAATAAAGTATAGCGATCGAAGACTGAAACGCCATATTTTATTAAATCACGTAGTGTTTGTGTAGGAAAGATTGGCCTCTTCGAAAAGTGAAGTGTGTGCTGTACAGGTACCCATGGATTGGTATATCGATTTTTAAAGCAACTATTTATTCATCATTTGATGTAACAAAGTGTTCTCATCTTTGAATGGACCTAGGATGGCTGACACAGGATACCAACCGGATGCTAACAGTAATGCACGATCTGTTCACCTTCTGATGCACTAACTCCACTCTTACGATCGGCAATGCTGACAAGATGACACTTTCAGAACAGCGTCGGTGGAAGTAGCCCGCCAATCAAGAGGGTGGAAATGGTCACGTGACGCCAGGTGCGGACTGGGGAGCGCGGTGGAGCAAACAGCTTTGCCTCTTTTGCTTGGCATCTTTCGACCCTAGCAAACGCAGCTTTCCTATCCTCTAGGACACCCATTCAGTATGCCAGTGGCCTTCCCAGACGCTGATGTATCAAGGTGCTGTGGTCGTTAGCAATGAAGGTGAAGAAGTGGCCAATGTTCTTAGCATAAATATTTTCGCGGTAATTACTGCCAACTTCGTGCTCAGTAGCCGACAGAATACGTCTTTCCGACAACCTACTGCACAATGCAGTAACCACCTTTTTGTTATGTAGAAAGGTAAAAACATTCCTGCTGAGCAAACCAGTTCGTCACACATTGCGAAGAAGAGGTCTAAACGCAAAACTAAGGTGTGTTTTGGAAACTCTTAAAAGGCAACAAAAAAAAAAAAAAACGACACCCAATTGGTTTTAGCAAGAAGGGTGAAACTCTTCGTTAAACAGAATAGAGGCAGCATACTTGTAGAATCCCAGACTGAATAAAATGTAGTCTTTCCATTAAGTTTTCTTGGCTGTCGAGCACGGTACAAGACAATGAATTCTGTGTAGAAGAGCGTATGACTACCAATATAACCGAAAGAAGCGAATACATGAGATACGAACAAGACAAACAAATTCACCTACAATATAACAAAGGAAAAATTATTCTCCGAAGTGTAAATATATAGCGAATGTGAAAACGCAGTGACACTGACGAGACTTGCAGAATACAATACACTAATGACAACTCTCAAGTATGCCATCAATTTGCCCATCCGGTCGGCTGAAAAATATTAACATTGTTCTTATAGTTCACTGGAACAAAAAATGGAAAAGCACTTTACCATTGGCCATATGAGATCGTGAGCCTCTTCAGGTTAATTTTAAAATAAAAGGAAAACCTAATGAATATGTAGTCTTCAAAGGAAGTAATAAACCTATGAGCGCTGCTGAGACCATTCTATGCGACTTATCGAAATCTTCTGTACAGTCAGTATGTTAGAAAGACCGCCGATAAATTTGAATTCACCTTACCAGCACCACACTGTTACATAACACTCGATACCCAAGACAAATTAAAATTACATCAGATAAATGGAATGATATTCGTGACTGACATGAAGGAAATCCCTGAAGAGAGTGACATGCTGATTGCCAGTATTTAAAAGCCCTTCACGTGGAAACAGAGAAATACTGCTGATGTCAAGAACTGTACAAATAATAAAAACATGACTACACACTCAGTGATAATTTTTAAGATAAAGATAGAATAATGAAGTGAGCAGAGAAGGAAGTCAGGACGAGATGGCCTGGGAGAGTGGTGAGGACTAGCTAGACAAAGGAAAAGGGAGAAGTGTATGGACAGGGAGAGGAGGAAGACGAGGAGGAGGAGGACGAGGAGGAGGAAATAAACAAAGACAGAGTGGTGATATGAGGCAGAACATACAAGTTGGCATGGGAGAATATGGAGTGGGCTGGGGAGGCCAAGTTCTGGGCACTGGTGGTAGCGGTCAACAACGTCGTTCACAGGACACCGCCAGCAAAAGTAAGTGCTGGCACGCCATCCTACCCCACGAGGCAATGCCTACTCTTAGGACAATGACCAACCTTTTGGGAAGCTTTTGTGCTAGTCACAGGTTTTATTGACATCAAGGAGCATCGCAGAGGCTCGTCTTCTGTGTGGTCAGCACCTGACAGGTTTATTGAATGCCCCAGAAAATCACCAGCATTGCAGCGCAGTATTGCAACTGAAATCGAGAATTTTTAGTGACAGATCCTCTTTGAAAACCAGTTATTACAATTAAGGTAGATTTGGTAATATGAAGATGAGGGCGTTCAAAATGGTGAGCATGACAGCCGTTGAATTACAATAACAATAATCTCAGACCAATTCAAGAAAGAAGACCTTAACAATATTGGCCTTTTAAAATTTTTTAAATTAACCAATTTTAAACAAACTAGCAGACCCGGAAAAGGTTAATTAAAAGATGTACAATAAACTTAGAATAACATTAGAATATGTAAAAAACATTAAATGGAAAACTTCTTGTGGGTAGCCAGTCAATTAAAGGCCACTTAACCGACAGTGCAAGTCAGGTAACATAAGATACTCAGCTTGAACCCAGACAGCCCGGAAGCGGGACTGCAAACAGCAAGCCGCGCTAGGAAATGCTCGAGAGCCGTACACACGGTCGCAAGTAGGCCAGGCCCAAGCGGCGGGCATCCGCCGATACTAAACACTCTCCCAGCAAGTCAGTAAGTGGCGTTAACAACAAGAAAGAGATTGTACTACAAGTAAAGTTATGGTTTATTCTTCATTTCACCAATACAACGTTTCCCGTAAGTTCATACATTTTAGGGAAGAAGCCTCGCTAATAGGAGTATAGAAAGGAAGGTGTAATTTCTCAAAGCAAGGGATATAATAGCTAACTCGCTAGGGTATTACCATGAACTGGAGCTCACAGCATGCTTAAAGAACAGCGAAACAGCTTCTAAGCCATTTTGAAAACATGCATGAAGCCTTGACAGCTGGTTTCCTTGCATAAAAATTTTAAAACCAATGTTTTTAAATAGTTATGGCGCAAGCCACTGATATATCTATGCGCGTGACAACCTGGCATACTACGTAACAAAGCAACTGTAGCCACAGTAAATGTTTTGATAGAGAATGCTGGCCGCAGTTTAAAACAAGTTACTTCAATATCACTCAGAGCAGACAGGGCATTACACTATTCCTAAAATCACAGACTGGAGAAAGAAACAGAAAGAAACTCAAGAAAGTGTGGATCTGTGCATGACGACTCAACAGACATAAACACGAACATCTGTTCAAAATCCTTGCGAAGCAGGAAATCGGTGCACAGAGCTGAACAACTAGCCGCGCACAGCGTAACTGTACCAGGTCTTTGCCTTCTGCCCAAGCCTGGCGAAGAAGAGCTGACGACGACCCGGGAAAGAGGCTTTTCCGATTCGCACTGCGTGTCCGTTTCTCCAAGCACTCCTGCTGCCTCCAGCTCCACACTGTTCGAAAACTACAAGTCAAGTACCTGCGCCACTCTCTTCCGAGGCCTGTCTCTGTGTACGTGACTCTAGCGGTCGCTTTCGAAGAGTAGACGAGGTAGCGACAACCGCACAAGGAAGTCTCCGCGCACCCAGGTCACACCAGCTAAAAGTTATCGATAGTGAAATGAGTGGCCATGGCCTAACGACGCCATCCATGTGTTAGTCACCGCCACGAGATCGATAACTTTGTACCTTTGTACTTTTTTGGGCTGTGCTGCGCCACACGACGCTGTACTTTCGACGCAGCAACCACTGCCATCGCCACTGCTGGACCACGAACCCGACTGCTGCCTGACTGCACACACTCCCATTGACAAAGAGTTCCAGCTCAAATAACTATTCGGATCTCTGGATCTCTGGGAGGGGACTGCGAAGGGGACGGTAACAATGAGAAAAAGCTGGAATAACCAGCGAACAGATGACATTCTACGAGTCGGAGCATGGAATCTTGTAAGTTTTAAGGTAGCAGCGCAGGTAGAAGGTCTGAAAAGTGAAACGCAAAACTCACTCTAGATGTACGGGGGTCAGTGAAGTGGAATGGAAAGAGGACATGGTTTCTGGCCAGACGAATAAAGGAATACGATTCTTTATGAGCAGGAAAGTAGGAAATATAATGAGCTACTACGAACAGTAAAGTGAAACAGATGGTCTCATCAGATTCGACAGCGACGTTGTGGCATACATGCCAACGTCGCAAGCAGAAGGTGGAGAGACAGAGAAAGTATAGCAGGATTCTGAATGGTTAATTCAGTATATAGTGAGAGATGAAAATGCTATGACGATGGGCATTGGAAGAAGGCTGTAGAGGAAGGAATAGGGGAAAGGATTACGGGAGAATATAAACTTGGCAGTATGAATGAGCGAGGAGAAAGTTAATAAAATTCTGCAATAAATAACAGATGGTAACAGCGAATACTATGTTGAAGAATCACAAGAAGAGGAGGCGTGTATGAAAAATACCTGGAGATACGGGTAGATTCCAGATGGATTACATCATCGTCAGACAGAGATTCCGAAATCAGATACTGGACTGTAAGGCGTTCCTAGGAGAAGGAATAAACTCAGATCTTAATTTACTAATGAACAGAAGGGTAACAGAATCGTAAGGAGGAATCGGAGTGTGGAAGGAAGGGGTATACCGAAGTACGGTATATGATGATAAGATGAAGTATCCACATTCTTACTGAATCTTCCAACACAAATAAGGAAGCACAAAAATGTTCTGAGAAACACCGGAATATAGCAAAATACGAGGTGCGGCTAGAAAAAAACCGGACTGATGCTGGAAAAAACATTTATATACAATTATTTACAATTTCATGTTATCTCCTTCAATGTACTCTCCTCCTCGGTCTCTACACCGCTCCATACGAGTTTTCCACTGTTCATAGCAATGCTGCAGATCATTTTCGGTAAGTCCATACATTACTTCCGTCGCTTTTTCTTTTACTGCTTCAACAGTCTCAAATCTAGTTCCTTTCAAAGCTGACTTGACTTTAGGGAAAAAAAAAGTCACAGGGGGCCAAATCAGGTGAGTAGGGTGGATGATCTAAGATGGGAATGTTGTGTTTTGCCAAAAACGTCTTCACTGGCAACGCACTGTGAGCTGAGGCATTGTCTTGGTGAAGGATCCATGACTTTTTTCTCCACAAATCGTTCCGTTTTCTCCGCACTCGCTCACGTAGGGTAGCCAGGACGCTAATGTAGTAATGCTGATTCACTGTTTGTCCCTCTGGTACCCAATCAATGTGCACAATCCCTTTGATGTCAAAAAAAAAACAATCATCATTGCCTTGAATTTCGATTTTGACATTCGTGCTTTTTTATGTCGTGGAGAACCAGGAGTTTTCCAATGCATCGATTGGCGTTTAGTTTCGGGATCGTAAGTAAAAAACCACGATTCATCGCAAGTAATAACATTTTGTAAGAAGGTGGGATCACTTTCAATGTTTTCCAGGATGTCAGAACAAATCATTCTTCGGCGTTCCTTCTGTTCAATTGTGAGACACTTTGGAACCATTTTTGAACACACTTTGTTCATGTTGAAACTTTCATGAAGAATCTGCCTAACACTTTCCTTGTCAACTCCTGTTAACTCAGACACTGCTCTGATTGTTAAACGGCGATCTTGTCGAACAAGTTTACCGATTTTTTCAATGTTTGCATCAGTTTTTGCTGACAATGGTCTGCCAGTGCGAGTGTCATCACTGGTGTCTTCGCGGCCATCTTTAAATCGTTTAAACCACTCAAACACTTGTGTTCGCGATAAACAATCATCGCCGTACACTTGTTGTAACATTACAAACGTTTCACTTGCAGATTTTCCTAGTTTGAAACAAAATTTGATGTTAACACGCTGTTCTTTCTGTACACTCAACATTTTCCGACGCACAGACAAAACGTCAACTACTTAAAACAGACGCCACGGGCAGACTGAGTGCAGGAGGCAGATGAAACTCGAGCAGTAGGCGGAGCGAGAGTCACGTGACAGGCCACGCGACTTTCAGCCTTATTGCATTCGTTTAATTGTTTCACCAGTACTAGTCCGGTTTTTTTCTAGCCACACCTCGTAAGTCTCCTGCAAATGAAACAAATAGCGAATGCAGGGCAGCAAAGACGAAATTGCTGCAGAAATGATGTGAAGGAATCGAAAAAGAAATGATCGTCGGAAGACAATTCAACTTACAGAAAAGTCGAAAAAGTAAGGTGGTATCATTAAGAATGCAATGGGACTCCTATTCTTAAACGTAGATGAAACAGAGAACTGGTGCAAAGAGAACAATGAAGGTGTCTATAAGGGGGAGGACTGTTAAACGAAGAAGAGAGAGCAGATGGGTGGAACGACTACATTGACGGCAAGCGGACTAGCACAGGCGAAGAGCGCATTCGTGGCCAAGAGAAGGCTACTGCTTCAAACACAGGAGGAAGAAATTTCTTAGAATGTATCATACCTTTGGACCACAACATTTTATGGGGTGATACAAGGACAGTGGTAAATGAGGAACAGTATAGAATCGAGGCTTTTGGGATGTGGTGATGCAGAAGATTGTGGAAAATCGGGTGGCGTCACCAGATAGGGAATGAGGAAGTTGTCCATAGAATGGGCGAAGGAAGGGGCATACGTACGAAAAACACTGACAAGAAGAAGGGACAGGATGTTAAGACGTTTATTAATTCAGCAGAGAATAACCTCCATAATACTAGAAGGAACTTTAGAAGGTGAAAATTGTAGGGGAGGACAGAGAATTGGATACAGCCAACAAATATTTGAGGACATAGGGTGGAAGTGAAAAAAAAGCCATTCTGGCTATCAACACGGGTATGACGGAATAAAAGCCTCTATTGCATTGCCGTTGAGAGAGAGAGAGAGAAAGAAGGAGAGGTCATGCGTTACACGTACACTGATTGCCTACTTCAAGGAACAATACCTAACGTTTGCCAGATACTGAAGGTCATCACACTGACACACAGTCTGACAATTATTGCCCGTTACTGAGTCAGCGTTTGAGCTCACAGACTGCGACTGGTAAACCGAGCACAGACCCTGTTACATATGCAATGAAACGTGGGTCAGCACTTTATATCTGAGTACGTAACTATACTGACTGAGGACCTCCTGTGTACTTTGGGAATCTTGCAAACTGAACCAAAATTTAGTAATAAGGATGCAGAGTACTGTATGGAAATGTCGACAGGACGACGGATATCATAGGACTACCTACATCGAATCAAAAACAATTACTGAAGATGGCTCTTGCCAAAATAGTAGCGCTCCTGGAACCAGCAATAACAGGGAAGTGTCATAAGAGCGCTCTCTCAAAAATGACCAATGGCACGGCAAGAGGAAATGAAACCCATAAAAAGGCACATACCATTTTTCACACACTCGTACACACAATGTTGTCCGAGGTTATGGACAGACTGAAGAGAAAAAATTATAAATATGCGGTTACGACCAAGGTTTACAGGAGTTCTCACTTGGTTCTAACGCAAGAACCTGAACTGGTGGTACATTTCCGTTTATCCTGATTGGGAACCCCTGCCGTCCCTTCTCATTTATTCCGGGTCGGGAACTATATTGCCATCTACCAGATCATCTGGGGTTTAGCTCAAAAGAATTAAGTCCTATGATGGGCCGAATCTCGTTCTACTCCTTCAAATTAAGTAAAAAGAACGTAAGGTGCACAGCCGAGCAACTGATTTGGGAATAGAGCTACAACACGAAGACGACGCTGCGTGACGAGCTCCAATGGCATCATTCTTCTAATTGGGTGCAATTAAGATCTCTCACTGAAGGTCCAGGAACTGTGGTTCTAGGGATCCTCACCAGACCCTGGTAATAACATCAGACATGTCATGGATTGCTACATTCAGAACGTTAAGGAAGAGAAGAAGTCACATGCCATAAACGTGGTAAGTTGAGGGACATCAGTCGATCAGCGCATGGCTCTTTCTCGTAGATTTTACTTTCCATATGCCATTATTCATCCAAACTAGTATGGATGGTGGCAAATGTGAAACAAAGGGACCAAGTCTTAATATTTCTACAATGAAACATGGGAAAGGTGGTGATCGTCTAGTACTAACAGTGTGAAGAATATTTTACAAATTAATTAACCACTTCAGTTTTTTCTAACTTAAGTATTCCTATAATAATTGTCTCTAACCTTCATTAAGTTTATATTATGTCCATATCAATTATTATAAATACCTAACACACTGAGCTTAAGTAGAACTGACGCTCTTTGGTCCAAAGATTGCTCCTTAAGGAGAGTTCAGGGCAATGTGACATAGTTAGGAAGTAAAATATTAAGTGGTAACCTTTAATGAAAATTTTAATACGTAATAACGAACATTAGATCTGTAGTGGAGCCTATTCCATGCTGTGTAACACACCACTGTGTCATGTAGGCATTATTACTGAAATAGTAAGTTACAGAAGTGATATACTGGTAGCAGTATTGCTCCTTAAGGAGAGGTCTGGCTAATGTGACATAGTGACCTTTGTTGAAACATTTAATACGTAATAACAAACATTATATCTGTAGTGCAGGCTATTCCATGCTGTATCTACACACCACCGTGTCATGTAGACGTTATTACTGAAATAATGTTTTATAGAAATCGCATATTATTGTAATGATAAATTATTACATGATCATGAAACATGTTCTGCGAATGAGCTATCTTGTGAATTTCCACATCAACCAAAAGTTCGTGCCAGAACAGGTTTGCCTTAGAGGGCTTGGATATCATCGAGTCTGTGAACACAGCGCTATGTTGAGATTAGATGTGGTGATGTGGGACAACGAGGGGCAGGTGCGTGACTGGAAGAGGGTCAGACATCTTCTGGGAGCTAGCGCCGGATCGCTGTGACATTACAGCGGCGCCAGGGGCCAATTATGACATGCCCTTCGACATTGCTTTGCCTCAGCAGGGCTGGCCTGGCATGTGCCAGAGTCTGAACAATGATGGCTGACAAAGGACCACTGACTTCTGGTGGACGTGAGGCAGTGCTGTGGAGCGGGTTGGCTTTGAAAGTATGAAACTGGAAGAGCAATTTTAACACGGAGGCAGCTGCGGGCGGTAGGCAGCGGCTGACAGGACTTCGGTGCACTGGCCGGACTTGTTTCCATCGGCACAACTGTCCCATGGTGTTAACGCGGCAAACCCAATTTAGTTCGGACGAAAGAGTTGGATGAAAGATGTTAAAAGAGAAAACACCTCTAAGGCAGATCAACAATGCCACGTGGAGACGGAGGCTGCAAGGTAGTGGAACTGCGGACCGTCAACAATGATTATGTCGTGTTCTTAACTGGAGGCACCCTTTGGCTTGATCAGCAGACGGTGTTTGTCTCCATAGGTTCAGACGATACCGCAGCTGCAAGCCAGGAAGCATTTACGGAAGGAAAATTGCCGTTACGACGAATGGAAAGCAGTCTGGGATGTTGTGAAAAAAGGAAACGGGGAGAGGCAAACAAACGCAGAATAACATACTGCTAAAGGATGGGGATAAGGTAATAAATGATCCACAACACTCAGCAAACTATGTATATGGGCATTTTTCGAGTATTGCAGAGAATTTACAAAAAAGTTTCCCCAAAACAAATATAACACCCGTAAATAAAGTTGCACTAATTACAATGAGGTTACTTCCAACCAAAGAGAATGAAGTCAATAAAACCGTTCAAAAACTAAAAAATACAAAGTCAGTAGGCTTAGATGAAGTACCACTGTGTGTACTGAAACAATGCATAGGGATTATACAAGGGCCTTAAGAAATATAATAAATCAGAGACATTTCCAGAGCAATTTAAACAGGCAAGAGTTGTACCTTTGCTTACGAAAGGTACTGCAGAAGACATAGAAAATTACCGACCCCTCTCTCTGCTGTCAGCATTCTCAAAAATAATAGAAACAGTTTTGAAAGACAGATTAATGAATTACCTGAATAAATACAATCTCTTAAGCGACTCACGGTTTGGTTTCTGAAGTGGCAAAAATACGGAGTCAGCAATAGTAGAATTCACAAAAGTTGTACGTGATGCTCTTGATGAACATGAGTGTGTCACAGGCATATTTTTGTATCTTTCTAAGGCCTCTGACACAGTCGACCACAAGATTCTATTGCATAAATTAGAAGCATTAGGAATAAGAGGGGTAGCTAATGATTGGTTTCGATTATACCTAGCAGATAGGGTACAAAGGGTAGAGATAACACATACTTCAAATAGATCTAATCATTTAGTAAAACACTTATCAGAAACAAAATACATTAATACAGGGGTTCTGCAAGGTAGCATATTAGGACCAGTACAATTCCTGATATACATCAATGACTTTCCTACTAATGTTACTCATGGTGAAAAAATTCTCTTTGCTGATGACGGCAATATTATAGTCACCGAGGAAACAAGAGAACTCCTTGCAGAGAAAGCAAATGAAGCTCTCAAGGACGTTTACGATTGGTCAATAAGCAATAAAGTGACATTGAAGATAAAGAAAACGAATGCCATGAATTTCAGTTTGAGGAGGAAAAATGGGAGGGTTAGGCCATTTTGTTGTGCTAACCTTTGAGTGTGGGATTCCATTAGTGTGTTGTCGAGATTTTGAATTGTGAAAGGGCCGGGCTGCCACGGAACCTGTAATTTATTTAGCAGTGCCGTGTATAAATGTATTGTGTTTTGATGAAACACAGTGGAGCCTGGTGTGGCCTGAATATTGTAAAGCACAGAATTATCTGAGGAACTGTATTTCAGTGAAGCCTTTTAGTGATTCAGGTTATCTTTCGCCGTGTCTCGTTCACTGACGCACATTTGGTACTTGTGTAACTGTTGCTTGCATTTATTGTTCTTGTAGTCGGTCCACGTTCGTTCAGGGTGGTAGTCATATTGGGGTGTGTGCTACCGAGTTGAGTACTGTGGGTCGTGAGCTATACTGAGTACCCATTTTGTTAAATTAATGCCAGTAGCATAATGCATTTATATTGTATGACTTTGAGGTCATTTCGCAGTTCATGCTACAGTGTTTCGCAGTTCGTGTTACACACTTCTACAGGTTGTAATAGGGACTTAGTAAATCAAGTTTTTCGTAGGAACCTATGCCCCCGAAACGTTTTCCAGCGACGCTACAGAGCGTCAAACCCATGGGCGCCGGTGCCTCTAAATGTATGTGTGTACATGGTGATTCCGTGATTATGTTACTTTCTAGGATACTGGAGAAAGATAAATATATCAATTTGAGATAAGAATCTCTGGACCGTAAAAGAACAAGTCGAAAGTTATTGTACAAAACCATTGCGATAACTGTGACAGTTGAATACATGTACGGGTACTGTTGTTAAGACTGTAGGATAAGTAACTTTCAGAGGTAGTAGTATGGAACAGAACAAGGCAAAAATACACAGTAAACATGCGCTCTAATACTCACACCTGAAGAGTTACGAGCACTTGTTCATCTTCGCTACTGCAAAACACATCTCCTCTACTTAACACGAGCTCATAGCTCCTAAGGTATGCATTTTAGAGTCATTGTTTATTAGACACTTTTCCTTGTTTTGTTCCATACTACCACCTATGAAAGTTGCGTACCATACAGTCTTAGAATCAACATACCCGTGTATGTAATACACTTCTAGAAGTATCATGAAGGTTTTCGTTTATAAAATTCGACTCGTTCGTTTCCGGTACAGGGACCCTTACCTCAAGTTGATACATTTGTCCCTCCCCGTCATCCTAGGAAGTTTGAAACACCCTTTATGTACATACATTTACAGGCGCAGGCACCTGGAACTCAGACGCTCTGTGGCGTCGTTGGATGATGTTTCTGGATATCGATTCCTGTGTAATACTTTATCTACTATGTCCCTCTGCAAACTCTAGAAGTGTGTAAAATGAATTATGAAACACCCTGTCTGTGTATTAGGTAAAGTTTTTCTGATTGTATATTCATTTGTGTTCCGTTAACGTTTCTTTAATCACTGTTATTGTTTTCCTTGTTTTTTTTATTATTAGATCAGGTGCGAAGTCATTTGGAAATCTGAGCATGAACCCCTACTTCGTTTCGTCTTATGCAAGCTCTCTGGTAATTGTATGGTCCATTAGTATTAACATAAATACACTATATGAGTCCATAAGTATTCGCGGCGTAGTAAGCCTTGAAAGTCTCCCCGGGTTTGCCGCCGGGTCCTGAGATCAACCTGATTCAATACTTAGGCGATCCAAAAATCCGCTGCTGGAAAGGAGTACTGGTGAAAACTGTGGGGGACTCGCCGGTAGCAGCGTTCTCCTGAAGATGGAGAACAGTTGGATAGCAGAAATATTGAATCATGTTGATTTTAGGGTCCGGCAGCAAATCCGAGGAGACTACTATACTGAATACATTAGACATGGTTAAGAATCCACGCTTGCAGAGCCCCCAGCCAAACTCCAGTACTATCCAAACACCACGATACGAGGAATACCAAAGTGTTTGGGCAGCATCAAACATACAGAAAGCAAAATAAATGGCCCATTCACTCGCATTACAGAGTCTCTATTATGTGGATCGATTGACCAGAAGATGTACTTACTTTTTTGATTGAATTTGCTCATACTATTTATTATTTATACCATCAGGTTGCCTGAAAAGCCCAAGAAGACGGAATTAGCTAATCCCCCACGAAATGTATTCTTTTCCTTTTTTTCCTAAAACAAAAAAAATGGCAGGACAATGACCTATCTTACCTTGCTGCCTAGTTTAACCCGTAGTGCCACACAAAAAATTATTGTGCTATTCACATATATCAGACAAAGCTCCGCATTTCAATAGTTACAAACTGATAGCATAACGGTTTTCGTGCGTTGTCATGTGCCTCTTCAATACTGCTTATCAATGACTTATCCTCAGACAAGGCGTTAGTTATTATTTTGAAGTGATTTGCATTGAAGGATACATCCACATCCGAAAATTAGAAGTTTTACCTACCTCATTATCTTCATGTTGGCTTCGTTGTCTTGTCTGGCATGATAACGTCCGCAGGTTTTCTTCTAATATGGAGAAAATCCACAGGTGAAATGATTGTGAAAATTGGGTAGTTCTCGAAACAGCAAATTAAATAAAGTGTCTTTACTCATATACGTTTGTATTCTGCTACATTTCACAAATTATGACGCCACAAATTGAAAATTTAACTGTAAAAAAACAAAAGTGCGTCTGCTTACTGCAAACTCACAAAACCAGTCGACCTACAATTACAACCACCTCACGGCAGGTGTCTACAAAATGAAGAACACAGATACAGTACTAAGCAAACAGATTATATCTTTTTCAGCTTGATGGTACAGGCTTAGCAAAATTACTATAACTGTATGTCTGAAATTTTTGTTAAAACTTAAGCATTAATTGAAATACATGGAATGTTCAGGCGTGAATTGCACGGTTGTTATAGCAACAGATTTTATGTGAATTTTTCTTTACGTAAGTGAGGATATGGATACCTGCTGGTATCGAAGGATTCTTATGTATCATTGGTTTCATTGCATTACAATGTCTTGAAAGAGAATGTAGCGGTTGATCGGTGTCTATTTGCAAGATACTAGTTGAAAAAGCGAGCCGCGCTTCTCGATGGAGAGTGAGCTGTTTTTCGCATGTTGGACTGGTTAAGCTTTTATACATTATAAGACAAGCAAAACGACGAACCACTAAGGAATTATCCAAATGAGTCGGAAATCGAGAGGCGTGATGTGTATATGCATACAAACAAATGATTAAAATTTCGGAAGAATTGGGTGCTTTTCTTCAAGAGAAAGAGCTTCAAGAATTGTAACGCGCTGTTCCACCTCTGCCCCTAATTCACAGAGTTATTCGGCGTGGCATTGATTGACAGATATCTTTGTTGTTCTCCTGAGGGCTATCGCGCCAGTTCGGTGGGCGCCTTAGGCCTACGAAATCCATAGCTGGTTGGAAGGCCCTGTTCCGAGCGGTCTATGTTGGGGAGAGATCCGGTGCTGTAAGGATACCGTGTATGACAACAAAAGGAATCTTCCTATGAAAAGAAATGTCATACCAGACCACCAATTCTATTTGTCAGGCCGTATGGCGGGCATCCCACCACTGCCTGGGGCGTCTCCAGACTAGTCTTCACTGGGCTAACTTAGAAGCGGGACTAATCACTGACGTCATTCTACTTCAGTCTACGAGATTCCATGACGCAGAAGTATCTATAGAAGAGCCTAGCTGTGGTGGGATAGGAACCTAAATGTCGTCTGTCATATGGCCCGACAACCAGGAGCGATGATCTTGGGTGCAAATTCCCCTCCATAGAAGAATCCTTTTCGTTGTCATCCGCAGCACCCTTACAGCACAGCGGTACTTCGACAACATTCTGTGCCCCGTTTCGCTATATTTCAGGGGAAGCAATTCTGGTTTTACACTCCAGCACGATAATGCCCAACCGCACACGGCGAGAGATTCTATTGCTTGTCTTCGTGCTTACCGGACCCTACTTTGGCCAGCAAGGTCGACGGAACTCTCGCCAACTGAGAACGTTTGCAGTGTTATCGGTAACGCCCTCCATTCATCTCGGGATTTTGACAGTCTAATGCACCAGTCGGACAGAATTTGACACGATATCTTCCAGGAGAGCATCCAAAAATTCTACCAATCAGTTCCACGAGGAATAACGGCTTGCTTAAGGCCAGAGGTGGACGATTTCGTTATTGACTTGCTCAGTTTGTGAATCTCCTTCTCTTGAATAAAGCATTAAATTTTTCTGAAATTTGTTTGTCTGCACAGATACATCAAATGTACCAATTTCCGTCAGTTGGGATTATTCCTTCGTGGTATGTCGTTTTTATTTTGTGTTGGTTTTTTTCTCTTAGAGTGAATATTAAATATTACGTAATTTGAGAGGATCATTGTTAAGAACAGCTATTACCGCAATGAATTCAATCTGAAGTTGTATTCTACATCCTTCTGGGCCATCTAAATAAATTTTCGTCTAATGATCAACGTCTATAATATTATTGAATAGTCTGTAAAAATATTTGTTAATTTTACAACCCCCTCTTCCCCCCCCCCCCCACCTGACAAGGTCGTTAACACAGATGTACACCGTGTTGCTACTCTCAAAGTAGGCCTATTCGAACGCTTTTGTTGTAAGAAATTTTCTATACGGGGGAGCACTATGAAGGTTACCATTAGCCCCCCCCCCCCCAGGAGACATAACACAAATACATCTTGTCACACCCTGAAGTATCAGAAGTGGCATCAATTGGCCTACGAAAAGAATCCACAAATATCTCCAACTGAGCCAGTTTTTGGTGATTAGGTTCGTTAACCCTTTCTAACTTCGGGTATATTGATTGCTAAGTTTCATCGAGACTCCAGAAATTACATACGAGATGGCTGTCGGATGAATTAGCGGGTCAGTTGAGATGCTTCTGAGGGCCTGAATGTTGATCAAACGAGGAAAGTCTGGAACTACGTGACCGCTACGGTCGCAGGTTCGAATACTGCCTCGGGCATGGATGTGTGTGATGTCGCCGGCCGAAGTGGCCGTGCGGTTAAAGGCGCTGCAGTCTGGAACCGCAAGACCGCTACGGTCGCAGGTTCGAATCCTGCCTCGGGCATGGATGTTTGTGATGTCCTTAGGTTAGTTAGGTTTAACTAGTTCTAAGTTCTAGGGGACTAATGACCTCAGCAGTTGAGTCCCATAGTGCTCAGAGCCATTTGAACCATTTTTGTGTGTGATGTCCTTAGGTTAGTTAGGTTTGTTCTAAGTTCTAGGAGACTGATGACCTCAGAAGTTAAGTCCCATAGAGCTCAGAGCCATTTGAACCATTTGAAAGCACGAAAGTATCCGTCCAGAATTCTGAACACGGCTGTTGTCATCTTGGAAGACAGGAGAGAGCCTCAGTATGCTCACAACCAAGAAGGTAAAAAAAAAGGGAGAAACGCGGTCAGTGAGAATGTGAGACGTTGAAATAAATTTCCTGGCTCGTGTTCAAATTAACCTAAGTGACTCCTCGTAGGAAAAACTTCGAAACGTCGCGGAAACATGTCTAGACGGAGCTACTCCCTCCACTGACTTAGGGTTGAACGCCGCTTCAGCCCGTCGTTGCACTCACTGTGTCTGGTCATTTGAAAGTGCCAAAATGACGACTCGTCTGACCACACTGAACGCCTGTAGTCAGCTACTGTTCAGTTTCTGTGTTAATTGGTCCACTGAGGGCGTCATGTTAAATGTGCGACTGTGCGCGATGGGGCACTAGACGCAGAATGTCCATTTCATGAAGCTCCTTTTGTAATGTTCACCACGAATCTGGTTCAGATGGACCATCTTTCACTGACAGCAGCAATTCCAGTCGACTTCGTAAGCGACTATTATTGACAACCTGGCTTTCAATAGTACACCACGCCTTATCCACCACCCACGTTGGCACAACTGGAAATAGTGCAACTTCATGCACTATAGCTTCTATCTGTTTCAACATCTCAACGTTCGGCCACCTTACCACACTGATTAGACACAACGGACTGGTAACACACACACACACACACACACACACACACACACAAACACACACACACACACACACACACACATATACCTTGTCATGAGACAATTTCCCACAGGCAGCGCAAGTGTTTCCACCCAAAAAGGCGGTATACATTTGACTTTTGGGTAGATAACCTTAATTTCTAAGCAAAGTTCCTACCCTTCACTTTATGGATCATTTCTGTGTAAAATGAATGTGTCTGTTTGATATTCCAAACATACAGTATCCACATTATACTAGCCATCTGTCAAAAGAATGAATAACTATCTATTTCAGCGCCGGCGCCGACCACTGCGAGACGTGGAGAGGGAAAGAGAGAGAGAGAGAGAGAGAGAGAGAGAGAGAGAGAGAGTAAAGTTCTGGGAGTTACCGACAGGGATGTGGAGCCATGCCGTCTCCAACGGCGAGGTAAGCGGCGCTAGGGTTCTTGGTTTAGCATCCATGGTGCGAACAGCCGATCGAAATCGTTCGACAGATTCTCGGTAGGGTTTAAATCCAGGGAGTATGGTGGAGAGGGGAATACGGCAAATTCGTCCTGGTGCTCTTCGACATACACACGTACATCGCAAGCTGTGTGACACATTGCACTGTCCTGCAAGTAGATGCCATCGTGACAAGGAAACACCACACGTGGGGGGGTGGGGGGGAGGATACGATCCCCAAGAGAGATGCATACTTGTGTTGATCCACGGTGTAATCTACCATGATATCGGCCAGGGACGCCTCTCCTCCCTAGATCCTTCCGACGATTGTTGCAGGATATTTTGCTTTCAGACGTCCGGTCCGATGGAGCACAAAACATGATTCATTGGAAAGGCCATTTGTTGATCTTTCTATGTCCGCCGCCGTTGAACAGCACTCAGTATGAATGCATGAACCAGGCGCTGCTACTGAGGGCGGTACACAGCAACGTTTGTTGAACGGTCATTGCAGAGACTCCGTTGGTAGGCCCTTGGTTCTCTGTGTGGTCATTTGCTCAGCTGTTGCACGTCTAGTTGTCCGTACACGTCTCCGTATCTACCGTTCAGCCCTTCCACACGATCTGTTTTAACCACGGCGGCACGCTAAATGTTTAGCAACGTTGCCGTTTCGGAAATGCCTCCAGCGTTGGCTCCAAAGCCAATGATCACGCAGCTTTAGACGCCAGAAAAATCGCTCCGTTACCGCATTACGACGACAACTGCACTGTTTCCGCGTCCGCCCGACACGCTTTATGTAACCTATAAGGTACATGTGCCAAATAAGGCCCGGTTCCTATTAAAGCCCACTCTCATTTTCTAGCATAGAATGAAAACATCGCGAAATGTCTTCGTTAGTGACAGCTTGTGACATCTAGTGGCCAAGGCAACAACTATTTCCGCACCCACTGTCGTGTCGGCCAGTTTACTTTCAGTTGTGCTACGGCGTTCAGCAAAGGAGGCCTGTTTTTATTTGCACAGTACGTTTCACCTAATGGAATCGTTTCGGTTATGAAGCATTTGTACTAATAAATATGTATTTATGAACAGAAAATTATGCTGTATTAAGATAGTTGCATTATCTTCCTAACAATAAGTTTCTTTTTAACCAATTAACGAACACGCGTTTTAAACTGGTTGTTCCCAATAAGGCCCATCCGTGGCGCTCCAAACAAGGCCCGGGCGGCCCTTATTAGGCAACCTGTTGTATGGAGCTGTGCATAATTGCAATGCATATTTAAGTTCAGTGTATCTTGGGAAACCTCATGTAACACGTATTTACTATATGTAAATTAAATCTAAATTATTTTATACATTTTTACCGATCTATTAGTTGGTCGTGGCAAGAAATGTCAAAAGAAAACATTTTAAGTACGTTCTTGGTAATCTTTGTGACAGGTCGATCTGCATTTAGATCAATAACGTTTAGTAGTTATAACTGAAGTACGGTACTTTAAAAATATATATAATCATAGTTTTACAAATTTAATTCAGGGACATCAGGCTTACTGGTAATGTTTGTTTTTAGATGGAGCCACAGAAAAAACGAGCAACATGGGATGCAGATAATTTAAAACAACCTGTAGAAGCTCTTAATGAAGGGATGCCTGTCAGAGCCACTTCGAAAACATATGGGATTCCACGACGTACGTTACGCAAGCACATACGTTCTGGACTAACAACTAAACGTTTGGGACGAAAAACTTGTTTGGACGAAGCTCAGGAAAGAGAATTTTGCCAAAGAATTTTTCGACTCGCTGAAGTTGGGTATCCAATTACAGCAAAAGTGCTCAAAAATGTGTATGTATATTGCGAAAAGAATAGTGTGCAGAATCCTTTTAATGAGACGAAGAGATTGGCTGTACGCAAGTGACTCAAGCTCTTCCTACAAAGACACCCAAACATTTAAAGAAGGAAGGCACAGCACTTGAATCCAGGAAGAGCTGCGAAGCTGAACAAGATTATTGTAAATGATCATTTTCAGAAACTGAAAACGGTATTGTCCGAATTGGAGTTATTGGACAAACCCCACCTTATCTACAATATGGACGAAAAGGGATGTCGCCTCACACTCCACAAGTTTCCTGATGTTTTAGCCAAGAAAGGTGTAAAACGCTTGCACTTTGTTGCCCCAGAACATGGGGAAAATGTTAGCATTGTCTCATGTGGGAAAGCAATTGGACAGGTTATCCCTCCTATGATACTTTTCAAAGGAAACCGACACAAGCCAGAATGGGGAGACTATTTGCCACCTGGGACTGCAGTAGAAATGACAGATAAGGGCTCAATGAATACTGCGACACTCATCAAATGGATACATCGTTTTGCCAAATACAAGCCTGCAAAAGATGTTATTTTGATATTTGATGGAGCATCGTCACATTTGGATCCAGAAATTTGCGACATTGCTGAAGAGCACGATATTAGACTTTACTGCTTTCCCAGCAACACAACACATGAGCTGCAACCCATGGATAAATCAGAATTCAAGCCGTTTGAGTCTTACTGGGATGATGAAGTTCAGCTGTATTGATCCACACATGAAAGGGAAGAAAACAGAGCAATTAATAGACGTGTGTTTCGAGAAATCTTCAGCAAGGTGTGGCCAAAAGCAGCATCCCCAGTAAATGTCATGTCTGGGTTTCGTGCAACAGAGATTTATCCTTTTGACCCAGAAGCTATTCCAGACACTGCATTTGCTCCCTCTAGTCCATCAGAGCGTCCTGACCTAGAAGAGGACATGACAATTGCCCCTGAAACAGGGAAACTGCCAGAGACTCAATCAGTCCTACAGGCTTCCCCAGTTCATCAGAAAGCGAGGCATATTCAGTAAGGGATAGTTCAAGTGACTTCAGTCTTGAAGATAGTGACGCACCTGAAGATCTAGAGTGTTCTTTCAAGGAAATTTTGCAAACCCCAAAGCTGAAGAACAAAAACCAAACACCACGGAAGAAGGCATTAAATTACAAGGCGCAAGTCGTATCTAAGGCACTATTCGCGCAAACTCAAAAGAAAAATGGTACCAACGAAAGCACTGGGTCTAAGTCAGATTCACGTTGCTAAAAAATTTCACCCTCAGTATTGAATATACAGAAGGAAAAATGCAAAAATAAAGACTCCACTGAAGCAAGCAGCAGTTCTGTCTCTAAGAATGTGTTGCAAGAGGTTGGCTGGTTTTGTCACGTATGCTGTGAAGACAGGATATTCGACATGAGACTTCGAAGAAAATTTATGAAATGTGTGCATGAAGATAGTGTAGGGTTGACACGAAAAGACAAAGTGCTGAATTTCCTGTGGCCCACCTGTAAAAAATTATTTAAATGAGCCAAACTAGTTTCACAAATCATTATTCATGTGTTGATTGAAAATGTAATGATTATAATTATTGTTCCTATTACGATAAGGAAACTTACTGAAGTCAGAACAATTTTGATTGTTGATTGAATGTAAAAATCTGAAGAGCTAATAAGCAGTAAGTACCTACAGTCCTGTATAAAGCGTTTGTAAAAACAAGTAATTATAAAGGTCTATGTATCATCTCATTCCACTTATTTCTAAAATAAACTTACATCACAACTCTTGCAGTGTATTCAAACAGTTTTCCTGCCATTTAAATGCCCCAGAATATTAATATGAATAGGTTGTGGCTACGGGCCATATTAGGAACAAGGTCTCCTAACAAGGCCCACTTACAAGCGTTAAAAATTTTCTTTAAAATGATGATATTATTTAAGTAAACTTTCAATGTTCATTTATTTTTGAACAAAATATAGTTGTAGGATGTTACACTTACGATCTCGGAATCTTACCACTTACACATACTGAATACGAAAATCCTTATTTGGTACACGTACCTTACTGCAAATGCTGCTGTGTGTAGTCTCTGAGTGGTTTTCGCATATTGACGTAGAACGTACGCGGTGGTCGCATTTTATGTGACTGTACTGCGTATGTCAATTATTGGGAGGAAGGTAAAAATTCGGACATTGTTCAGGGATATTTTCTGAGTATTTTGGTGCAACGGACGCTGGTCTCCAGGAGGTAGTTACAGATTAATTACATTTCGCTGGATTATATATATTTATTTTCGTATCTGCATTGACAAGAAAATATGCACACAACAATGCGAAATTATACATTAAATATTTGAGGTCTAATTTGGACACGACTACTCACAGTTCATGCAGTTGACAACAGTAATGCTCGAATCTGTTTCAGAGTTTCGTTTCTCCGGCAGTATTGGTTTTAGGTTAACAATGAGACACAGCAATAGGCGTAGGTTTATTGTTTAAGAGTTGGCCAATACGTACCTCTTGTATAGGTTTAGTGTCTGTAATGGACGAGTGGCACATGAACAATACGCTGAATTAAACTGCCACAGCCTAAAAGACAATTACATGACAACTATTGAGTGTGATGGTTAATGCGAAAAAAAGGGAATTTTTAGTACTATTTAATGGTTTATGGCGCGTTTAAAGTATAATAAAATTTTTATCTAGTACAAACTTTGGTCCTACAGACAGACGCTGACGATTTCATAGATTTTCGTACTCAGGTTTCCACGTAATCGTGGCTTATATACACATAACAAAAAAAATTTTTGCATCACTTCGGTTCCGAGAGTTCCGGAACTTGTACACAAAATTGGAATAGAGATCAACAAAAAATCATTTCCGCCCTTTTTATTGCTCATGAAAATCGCACATTGCATGTTGTACCATCATACAGTGAGACCTTCAGAGGTGGTGGTCCAGATCGCTGTACACATCGGTACCTCTAATACCCAGTAGCGCGTCCTCTTGCACTGATGCAAGCCTGTATTCGTCATGGCATACTATCCACAACTCAACGGCGATTCCCCAGAGCGGTTGGTGGGTGACATCATCCATAAACAGCCTTTTTCAGTCCATCCCAGGCATGTTCTATAGTGTTCATCACTGGAGAACATGCTGGTCACTAGTCGCGCGATGTCGTTATCGTGAAGGAAGTCATTCACAAGATGTGCCGATTGCGGTGCGAATTGTCGTCCATGAAGAAGAATGCCCCGCCAATATTCTGCCGATATGGTTGCACTGTCAGTCGGAGGATGGCATTCACGTGTCATACAGCCGTTACGGCGCCTTCCATGACCACAGCGGCGTACGTCGGCTCCACATAATCCACCCAAAACATCAGGGAACCTCCACCTTACTGCACTCGCTGGGCAGTGTGTCTAAGTAATTCAGCCTGACCAGGTTGCCACCAAACACGTCTCTGACGATTGTGTGGTTGAAGGCATATGCGACACTCATCGATGCTGAGAACGTGATGCCAATTCTGAGCGGTCAATTTGGTATGTTGTTGGGTCCATCTGCACCGCGCTGCGTGGTGTCGTTGTTGCAAAGGAGGACCTCGCCATGGATGTTCCGCAACATGCAGCCTATTGCGCACAGTTTGAAACGTAGCACGACGTCCTGTGGCTGCACGAAAAGAATTATTCAACATAGTGGTGTGGCTTTTACTGTTCCTCCGAGCCATACGCTGTAGGCAGCGTTCATCCACTGCAGTAGTATCTCTTGGGCGGCCTGAGCGAGGCATGTCATCGCAGTCCCTGTCTCTCTGTATCCCCTCCATGTCTGAACAACTTCGGTTTGATTCACTCCGAGACGACTGGACACTTCCTTTGTTGAGAGCCCTTCCTGACACAAGTAACAGTATGGAGGCGATCGAACCACGGTATTGACCGTCTAGGTATGGTTGAAATGCAGACAACAAGAGCCGTGTACCTCCTTCCTAGTGGAATGACTGGAATTGATCGGCTGTTTGACACCTTCGTCTCATAAGCGCTGCTGATGCATGGTTGTTTACTTATTTGGGCGGTTTTCGTGACATCTCTGAACAGTCAAAAGCACTGTGCCTGTGACACAATATCCACAGTCAACATCTATCTTCAGGAGTTCTGGGAACCAGGGTGATGCAAAACTTTTTTTAATGTTTATAGTTTCATAGTCGAAAAAAAGTCTTCTACACAGATTTGTTGATTCAAATATTGTAGCAGTTTTGCAACCTCATTATGTAGATGCGGAAACCATGACTGAGGAAGGCAATACAGAGGTCCTGGGTAGTTTTAACGTAAAAGTATTTGTCTTTAATATGGTAACTGTCTTGCAGATTAAACAGTTACTTACGCACAAGCACAGGGGCGCTTTAAACTGAAATGACAGACGGTTCCGGAAACACGAAATAAACAATTATACTGTAAAACTGGTAGTGTCCACAAGACGTCTATGGAGCTGTCGTTGTAATTCTTTACCAAGGCCGCAATGAATTCTTAAAACCTCGTGTTTTCTACAACACGAATGAACAAAGGGAACTGGACTGCGTCTGAATTCGTCCTTCTCTTTAAATGCATCCAAATTAAATCAGAAGGAAGGTGTTTCTCAATATGCATTGTCTTATGAGAGAAGTGCGCCGTCAAGTCCACATAAAAATCGCGATCTAAAGACAGTTTAGGATGTTCTAATTTTCGTTTCTACATCTATTTTTCCCTCATACATCTACATCTACATGGATACTCCGCAAATCACATTTAAGTGCCTGGCAGAGGGTTCATCGAACCACCTTCACATTTCTCTATTATTTCAATCTCGTATAGCGCGCGGAAAGAATGAGCCCCTATATCTTTCCGTACGAGCTCTGATTTCCATTATTTTATTGCGATGATCGTTCCACCCTATGTAGGTCGGCTCGGCATCAACAAAATATTTTCGCACTCGAAGGAGAGAATTGGTGATTGGAATTCCGTGAAAAGACTCCGTCGCAACGAAAAACGCCTTTCTTTTAATGATGTCCAGCCGAAATCCCGTATCATTTCTGTTACACTCTCTCCCATGTTTGGCGATGATACTAAACGTGCTGCCTTTATTTGATTTTTTTAGATCTACTGCGTCAGTCCTATTTGGTAAGGATTCCATACCGCGCAGTAGTATTCTGACAGAGGACGGACAAGCGTAGTGTAGGAAATCTCCTTAGTAGGTCTAAGTCTCTGCCAATAAAACGCATTCTTTGGTTAGCCTTCCCCACAGTATTTTCTATGTGTTCCTTCCAATTTAAATTGCTCGTAGTTGTAACTCCTAGGTGTTTGGTTGAATTTACGTCTTTTAGATTAGACTGATTTATCGTGTTACTATAGTTTAACGTGTTCCTTTTAACACTCATGTGGATGACCTCACACTTTTAGGGTCAACTGCCACTTTTCGCACCATTCAGATATCTTTTCTAAATCGTTTTGCAATTTGTTTTGATCTTCTGACGACTTCATTAGTCAATAAATGACAGCGTCTTCTGCAGACAACCGAAGACGGCTGCTCAGATTGTCTCCCAAATCTTTTTTATAAATAAGGAACAGCGAGGGGTCTATGACACTACCTTGGGGAACGCCAGAAATCACTTCTATGTTACTCGATGGCTTTCCGTCAGTTACTACGAACTTTGACCTCGACAGGAAATCACGAATCCAGCCACATGACTGAGACGATATTCCAAAAGCACGCAATTTTACTACGAGCCGCTTGTATGGTACCGTGTAAAAACCTTCCGGAAATCCAGAAATACGGAATCGATCTGAAATCCCTTATCAACGGCAGTCAACACTTCATGTGAATAAAGTGCTAGTTGTGTTTCACAGGAACGATGTTTTCTAAAGCCCTGTTGACTGTATGTCAATATACCGTTTCCTTCTAGGTAATTCATAATGTTCGAACACAATGTATGTTCTAAAATTCTGCTGCATATCGACGTTAACGATATGGGCCTGTAATTTAGTGAATTACTCCTACTACCATTCTTGAACATTGATGTGCCTGTGCAACTTTTCAGTCTTTGGGTACGGATCTTTGGTCGAGCGAACGGTTGTATATGATTCTTAAGTATGGAGCTAATACATCAGCGTACTCCGAAAGGAACCTAATTGGTATACAGTCTGGACCAGAAGACTTGCTTTTATTAAGTTATTTAAGTTGCTCATGTTGGCAGCTGTTCTCGATTCAAATTCTGGAATATTTACTTCTTCTTCTTTTGTGAAGGCACTGCGGCAGGCTGCGTTTAGTAACTCTGCTTTGGCAGCTCTGTCTTCATAATATCTCCATTGCTATCGCGCAGAGAAGGCATTGATTGTTTCTTGCCGCTAACATATTTCACATACGACCTGAATCTCTTTGGAATTTCTGCCAGGTTTCCAGACAGTGTCTTTGTGGAAACTGTTATAAGCATCTCGCATTGAAGTCCGCGCTAAATTTCGAGCTTCTGTGAAAGATTTCCAAAATCGGGGATTTGCGTGTGTTTAATTTTGGCATGTTTGTTTCGCTGTATCTGTAACAGTGTTCTAGCCCGTTTTGTTACCAAGGAGGATCACCTCCATCGTTTGTTAATTTATTTGGTATAAATGTCTCAATTGCTGCTGATACTATTTCTTTGAATTCAAACCACGCCTGGGTACACTTATATTATTAATTTGGCATGAGTGAACATTGTCTCTCAGGAAGGCGTCAAGTGAATTTTTATCTGCTTTCCTGAATAGGTATATTCTTCGTTTGCTTTTCCAGGATTTGGGGATTACGATACCCAATCTCGCTACGACAACCCTGTGTTCACTAATCCATGAATCGGTTTTGATGCTAGTTATTAACTCAGTATTATTTGTTGCTAAGAGGTCAGGTGTGTTTTCACAACCGTTTACTATTCGCGTGGGCTTTGAACTTACTGCTCGAAATAATTTTCAGAGAATGAATTTAGCACGATTTCGGATATTTTATGCGTACCTCCGTTATTTAACATGTATTTTCTCCAACATATCGACGGTGAATTAAAGTCATCGCCAGCTATGAGTCGGTTACGTGTTTGAAATCAAACTCAAGTTTTCTTTGAACCTTTCAGCAATTGTATAATCTGAATTGGGACATCGGTAAAAGGATCCAATTATTATTTTAATCCGGTTGCCAATAATGACCTCTGCCCATACTAACCCACAGGAAGTATCTACTTCAATTTCGCGACGAGATAAACTACTTCTGACAGCAACAAACACGCCACTGGCAACTGTGTTTAGCCTAATTTTCGGAACACAGTTAGGTTCATCGCAAAAATTTCGGTTGAGTTTATGTTAGCGCTTGGAGCTCTGGTACTTTCCCAACACAGCTACGACAATTTACAACTGTTATACAATGGTTCCTGTATCTACGTTCTTCCTGTGTTCAGCCTGCACCCTTTGTGACTGAAGCCCTTCTTGTGTTTTCCCGAGACCCTCTAAAGTAAAAAACCGCCCAGTCCACGCCAAACAGCCCCT
The DNA here is from genome assembly GCF_023898315.1 of Schistocerca nitens. Classification (NCBI taxonomy): domain Eukaryota; kingdom Metazoa; phylum Arthropoda; class Insecta; order Orthoptera; family Acrididae; genus Schistocerca; species Schistocerca nitens. The sequence goes on from NC_064615.1 coordinate 515,414,646, forward strand.
GCTACCCGTGTAGCCGCCTCCTGCGTATAGTGGACAATGGCTCTGAGCACTATGGGGCTTAACATCTATGGTCATCAGTCCCCTAGAACTTAGAACTACTTAAACCTAACTAACCTAATGACAGCACACAACACCCAGTCATCACGAGTCAGAGAAAATCCCTGACCCTGCCGGGAATCGAACCCGGGAACCCGGGCGCGGGAAGCGAGAAAGCTACCGCACGACCACGAGCTGCGGAGTATAGTGGACACCTGACTATTCAGCGGAACCCGAAACCCAACCACACTTTGGCGGAAGTCGAGGAATCCGTAGCCTACACGGTCGCAGAACCGTATTTTCACCGGAACAGAGGTAATTGGTGTAAAAATCCTAATAAATCAGATTTAAATTATGACTCTGGTGCAAGCCACTAGAGACCAATGGTATTTTATACCAAAATAAAGAATATCACTGACGCACTTCTGAATTTCTATCGATGCAGTTCGGTTCGTCCTGTAAAACCATTTCCGCTTGTATTTGTCAGCCCTTAACCTACCTCCAGTTTCTGATTCCCTTTATTTTACGAGGAAAACACGCGAAGTACCATAACCCGATTTTCCAGAAACCTCTCTCAGTGGAACACCAGTCAAATAAGCTAAAATGTATCTCGACTTATCCGTAAATATTCGACCATTTCTGAGAAAACGACGGTCAAAGTTTTAGGTAGTGTATCTGCCTTTCAGCGAGCAGCTAGTTTTAGTGAAGCGCTGGCTCAGTCGCTAGCGTATCAGCTTCACACCATTGCGATCCTTTTTATTTTCCTTTTCCATTTATATTCCCATGTCCATAGAAGATTACTACACGAATGTTTGCAATATATATTCATACTGAAATGAATTGTCCTTATCTGTCTACTTTAAGGTATGTCTGGTGAATTAAAACTAACAATAAATGAATAGAAAAATTATTTGAAATTTTTTTCGGTGAAATTCCTGTAGTGTATCTTAATTCATAATTAACTGCAAGAACCAGTTTTCGTAAAAGTGATCCGTTATGCGTGGTCTTACGCGAAATTATTACTAACACGTGAAATCTTCAGCACTGTTAGCGAAGTGTCTTTCCCCAGTGAGATTCATTCAAGGAAATGTCGCTGTGGTAAACATGCCGTCGCATGATACTCGTGGTGTTCGGAATTCCTGTTTCGAATGTACCTACAATCATTATCATCCCAGGAAATACACCAGATCTGCCTGAAGAACGAACATAAGAATAAAACATAAAAATTAAGATCTGAGATAAGGATGAAATAAGGATATGGCAATATAAAAAAGAACTGTAACTCCTGAAAACACTGTACACATATACTATTTTATGTAGCAAATGCATTCTCTATTTGTGAAACTAAGTTGTAATATTACAAGTAATATGACGCCCTTGTATCCTCTAACTCCTTAAGAAACATTCGTGTAGTAATCTTCTACCGACATGGATAGATAAATGAAAAAATGAAATCAGATAAGATAAATGAAAAGAATAATAGAATTTCGAATACAAGACGCAAAACTGATAGGCCGTGACGTCTGCCACTGCAGTACCATTTTTTTAGCACTGTGCCATCTTTGTTTTCTCTTCTATTTTTTAAACGATTGGCCCTAGGGAGAGGGGGCAGGGTGGGCAGGGGTTGCCTCTCGAGGTCTGGCCTTGATGTCACTTTGTTACCCAAGGGAAAGAGGAGGAGGCTGGGATAAAGGAACAAATTGAACGTTATCCAGAAGCTGGATTTTTTTGTATTTTTTTCAGTCTATATATACCATGTCAATTTGTGCCATGAAAAATTAAAGAAAGGTCCGTCCTCCAATAGAAAGAAAATGAGCATTCACTAGTACTTACAACTACGATCTTCGCTTTGCCAGATCATCCTAGCGTATCGTCTCGCATCTTTATTTGAGTCGCGGTCGTTCGTTCTAAGGCCGTCTGCATTACATGTTCATCATCTCTCACCATGGATGATCCAACTGTACGGCGTGTTGTGTAACGATCCCCAGAGGTAGTTCGAAGAATATTATCTATATTTGGCGTTATTATCGGGTAACAGTTGGGTTAAGCTAGTTGTCCGCAAAAAGGCATTTACCTTACCTCGAACGCTTTAATGACGTTTTCTCAGAAATAGTCGTGTGTCTACGGATAAGCAGAGACATGTGTTCGCTTATTTTGGTCCCTCTGCCACTGGGCGAAGATTCTGGGAAACTGACTTACGCCACTTGCCGTGTTCTCCTCGTCTGTGATTTCCTACAAGGGAATTTATATGGAACCGCGAGACCAGTTGAAAGGCTGGTTGAACAAAGGACAATGGAGAGGCGGCTGCTCGCTGCTTCCCTCTACCGCAGCGTAGGCGGCGCTCGCCCTGTACTGTTCGCTATTGTCGGCACGGTGTCTGTCTGCTCCCCCCTCGCCGCTCCCTTTATTGTCAGCACCGGCATCCGCTTCTGACGTCACTGCTAAGACGTCCTCCGCTTCTTGCCCTGACTGACTTTCAACATCTGTCTTGTGCAGTATCAAAGAATTCACCGTAAACCCTTTAATCCGTCGGATACATTCTTCAGGGCAATAGATTACATACAATTAATTAACTTTTCATTACTGGGATTCACAGTCACGAGAAATTTCTCGAAAGAAATCATGTTAACGCCAGTGACTGTTAAACATTTTATTTCCATTATTGGAATGTCGGACTTAGGCCATTGTCAAGTGCAGATGATTTGGCTTTAAGCCATGTCTACGAGATATGGACATGTGTCCTCGAGCTACGTAGCAGCGTTACTAATGTATATAACACCAAATGACAACGACATATGAATGTGTCAACTTGTATAAAGTAGACATGGCTTAAAGCCAAAACATCTGTACTTGATAATGGCCTAAGGCCGAAATTACACCAGTGGAAATAAAAAGTTTAACAGTCACTGGCTTAAACATGATGTCTTTGAAGAATGCATACAGTTTTTTCATATTTCCTACTCCCTTCCTCATTGTTGGAGGCGAAATATGAGAGGTATGCTGCTAAAATGTATATTATTATGTTCCTGAGACTTGATGTTACTGATGATGGTTATTAACAAAACATCCGAAATCAATGCCACAATTCAATTAAATACATCGATGTATGACTGACCAATAACCACAGCTGTTCTAGTACATAAGTAAAGTGGGAAAACTTTTTCATTTATTTATCTTTTTTAACTCATGCGAAACCAAGACTACTACGCTACACGATCTAATTTGATCATAGGGCGGTGAAAACCTTGCTGTTTAGCGTTGTAACCCACAAACCATCATTACAATTCAAACATTTGTGTTTTGCACGTAACTGCAGTTAATTAAGTGCCACCTGACCAGGTCGGTAATCTTTTAGGTGGTAAAATATCTTCATTTGTTTTCGAATTTCAGTAAATACCGTTTGGGGCTAATAGATCAAGAGATTACAACATAGACAGAGACAAAAGCAAACATAAATGTCCCTAGGAAACGGTTCATCTCCACAGCGACGAACAACCCCCTCTCTGTGACTATACACAGTCACTCTAGGTAACAGAGAAGGATAGTAGCAGGTTTGTTTTTATTTTATTTTATTTCTAACTTACGTTGAGATCTTTTTGATGTGACAGCTATATTTTTAATTTCTGGTAACGTATTTTGCAATTCTGAATGCAGTGATATTATATGACTAGTCAGAATTGTTGTGTGGATTTCCGGGATGTTTCGAAATGTACTGAAAAGTTCAGGATTGCTTTTTGAGAATGTTCTAAGAACTTCAGAAACGTTCTTCAATATTCTCAATATTTTATAACTTTTAGGAATATTTTCAGTTGTATTGTAAATTTATGCAACTTTGTCTGATGTTCGGAATTCTGAAAAGCGATATTTTCGAAAATATTTCAAATATTCTTCAATGACCAATAATCTTCTGGAACTGGAAGTATTCACTGCAATGTTGTAGAAGTTTAGGTCTCTTAGAACATTTAAGGGAAATTCAGCTCGATTGCATTAGAATGCTACACTGAAACAAACATACAATAAGACTCGAGTGAAATTAGAACATGACACAAAGAAATGAAATAGAGAAAGGACGACTGGCTCTGAGCACTAAGGAAATAGAGAAAGGATGATAGAGACGAATTCCTTCACTACTGAAATACAGCCAACGAACAGGAGCAAGTAAAATTTTTATGAAACGCGGATGTATTCATATAGTTGCTTTTTCTCCGCGACTTAGAGCCTATGTGTGACAAACGTTAAAGAGATTATTTTCTGTTTAGAAATAAAAAATGGTGTGTTTTGACAAATGGCTCGGCTGCTTAAAGAAAAGCTGACCTAGTTAAGCGGAGACTCTCCAGTTGGCTTCACATAAGATTAAACCCTCAAATGGAGACAAGCATCCAAATTTTTACATCAAAAGTCAGAGAAATTCTTACACAAGTGACTGGAAGTTGTGCCTTACATATCGCGAGAATTAATGTTGCGGGACACAATGTCTCCTGTACCGGTCTGCCTATGGAACAGTCACCGATTTGTTGGAAGCAACAATTTCGAAAAATTGACAGTGCGTTGCTATACTAGCCAATAGTGGTCCATACGCTGTGTTTGTCATAAACTATTCCCTCCAAAATCGATAGTGCACAATACATACTTTGAAGATAGTAAACAGTTGAAATGCCAAAGCGGGTGGAATGATGAACTCAAATTCTTCATTCCCTTTCTTCCTTCTAGCAATGAGCCAAATTTCTCTCTATCTAGCGTTGTAATTAGACACAGTAAATGAAAACGTGTTTGACACAGTCATCGTGTTATCTGAGAACTAGTCAGTGCTAACATAACACAGTTTGGGCGACGAGATCATTGGACACGGGGCGTTCTCTTCAAAACAACCACCTCAGCATTCATCTTAAAAGAATTAAGGAAATCTTGGAAACCCTACAATTGGATAGCAGGGAATTTTAACTGCGGTCTCCTCAAATACGTGTTAAGTATTTTCCCTCAGCAGCACCACTCTAGGTCCTAAATAAATGTGGTAATAGAACGGAGATACAGTCAGTTCAAATGGTTCAAATGGCTCTGAGCACTATGGGACTCAACTGCTGTGGTCATTAGTCCCCTAGAACTTAGAACTAGTTAAACCTAACTAACCTAAGGACATCACAAACATCCATGCCCGAGGCAGGATTCGAACCTGCGACCGTAGCGGTCTTGCGGTTCCAGACTGCAGCGCCTTTAACCGCACGGCCACTTCGGCCGGCGGAGATACAGTCAGTAATTCTCTAATTATGACAGTACATCAAGCCTCATCTACAAGGAATGTAGCTACAAGTAATTTTACAACTTTACGTAGCTGACCACCAGACAGTTTCTTGACAATAATTTTCATAAACTCACCAGCGCTCACATCCCTGCATCCTTCCCCTTCAATGTCTGAGTTTGGCTACATCTAGGGCATTGTATAGAGCAAGCAAATTATGTATTTGACAAGCTTACAACATATTGTTAACTGTACAAATCGTGCGTACCATGTTGAGAGAATTTATGCTTAGATTCGAAAGTTTCAAATTTATCGATTATTACCATAGAGACATTTATTAAAACAATAATAATATAGAAAGGTAAAATTTTCTGAATTGTTAGGTACCGTCATAAGAGGCGTGGTGTGTTACCTACGAGCGCGTATCTATCAGATGACGATGGTTCACCGATGGCAGCCACAGGAATTTTAGTCAACAACCACAATACTTCAGCTTCTGCGCAAGAGTACTTCACTTACCATACGATGACTAAAGCTCACTAAGGTAGTCACAGGAATTTTACGCAATAATCCCGCTTCTCCACTATAAGGGCGGGAAATCTCCCACTTTAAAAGAAAACCGAAACTTGTCTCTGACAATGTTCAGTCAACCGTGGACACCACAAGATCCTGAAAAACGTCACAGCAGAGGGGTCGAAACATTGAAGAAATATGGAGCGCTCTAACAACACAGGAGGTTGTGCCTTCAGAGGCAACGGCTACGAAAGAACACAGACTTACAGAAACAGTAAACACTGATGCTTTTTGCTGCAATATCTGGCATGGAAAAACAAGTACTTCGTTATCACGTATTACATTAAAATAGCCGTATGTTACATCTACGGAGTGATTCACCGACAGAATTTATTAACTTAGGTCACCAAAAGTGGTTCAATTGGCTCTGAGCACTATGGGACTTAACATCTATGGCCATCAGTCCCCTAGAACTTAGAATTACTTATACCTATCTAACCTAAGGACATCAAACAACACCCAGTCATCACGAGGCAGAAAAAATCCCTGACCCCGCCGAGAATCGAACCCGGGTGTGGGAAGTCACCAAAAGTCGTTACTCTCATTGCTAAGCGTCGTTGTCACATGAACCAAGCTGTAAGCGTGACCGTAACTTGGGACAGTGTGTAACGTAGCAAATTATTACGAGTCGTCATCTTTCGTTGAAAGTGCAGCTTCACATGGAGCCGGGAGGAGGGCAGATTTCGGTTCTCACGGTCGCACAGCTCGCCCTGCCTACTGGGTTGTGAAAGGGGTGAACTTCACTAATGCTGCGTGCAATACGTCACACATACGCTCATGAATCTGAGGAAGTACTAATAATAATAAATATTAATCGTTCATTTTCATATTTAGTGTACCATAAATATTGATAACAGAACCATACTGCTAAAATTTCAAATCAATAACTTCAATATTTTTTGAGATATAAATTTTTCCTTCATACGAAATAATAATCGTTCTGGCATTGTGAAACGGAGTAGGGACTGTAATGTATTCATCTATATTATCAATTGAAACTACAGGCAAAAGGATAGGTTCACATAATCTAATTTTCTGGAAGTTTCTGTCGTAATTGAAAGTACTTTAAAAGTTATTATTTCATTGTATTTTGGTTGTGAGAGTGTATGGAAGAGACAGAGAGAGTGAATGGAGGACATACGTAAAGTAAGAATGTGATATTTTATTGTTGTTGTTGTGGTCTTCAGTCCTGAGACTGGTTTGATGCAGCTCTCCATTTTATTAAAAGTACGTAAATGGAGGCATGAGAAAATTGTTGTGTAAAAGGGGAATTTATGACGTAAGTCGGAGTGTGCTTGTGTTTGTAAAGAGCAGCCAAAAGACTATTTGAGTATAGAATCTGTTAGTAACTTATTTTTTGGAAAGGAATCGCATTTTATTTAATTTCGGAATTTCGAAATTTCTAGTCTAAATTACTTGTAATCTGACTGGCAGACATTAGAAATACCTCGAGATGATCTGATTGGCTGCTTCACATACTAGCCAATAGGAACTCAGTATTTCCCGCCCGTTTGAGCAGGGCCTCAGATCTATGAGTCGATATAGTCCCTCTAGAGCCGTCTTCTAGAAAACACCTATGTTAAATCTCGCTGATCCAGTTTGTACCAAAATGAAGAAATCTGCGCGTTTGAGCGGTTCTCTTGTAGATGATAAAAAGCGAGTACAGTTATGCGTATTTTGTCTAAAGTTTGAGCTTTATGAGTGATTTATTTTAGGAGATTTCGCGTCTGAACATTTCAAGTCGTTCGTAAACTCCTCGTGGCTTTTTTCGTGCAAATTATGAGACATTATGGGGATTGCTTCTGTACAAGGAGGCTCTTGAACGACTTACTGTGTTAACTCGCAAGTAGTCGCGAGACAGTGACTACTTAGGACGTTTAAAATATCGGGTGGGACTAAGTGCCTTCTGGTTGCTTTTGTGTGTGAACGTGTTGCTGGACAGTCACTAACACTCCATAATCATTGGCGGTATATTAAATACGGACTTGATAGCCATTGTCGTTGATTAACAGACAAAAAATCAAATAAAAAGAAATTTTAGGCCTTTTTTCAAACGAGTCATGCAAGAATTCCGAACACTCGATAGTTTAACTAACTTTCAGCTGCTGCCCATGTACTGGAGTAATGTGACCTTTACGTCTTAGTTATTTAGTCGAATTTTTGTCGACGCTGCTTTTGTCGGCAAAACCAGTATTTACCGTTGCAGAGTGAAGGGGCAGATAACCTGGTACATGGACAGATTGATAAAAGGATAGTGTCAGAGCAACTCGTCCCGCCGCAAGTATATCACGAATATCACGTTAACAGAAAGCATAGCACTGCATAGTAGAGGCATGTAGCTTAAATTCCTTGTATATTCAAACTCTTAACAGCTGTGTTAATCTTACAGGATCAAAAAAATTGATGTTGGAGGAGAGACATTTATTCCTACTCTGCTTACCGCGTTTTCCCACTTATTTCAGCTGCTCACTTGCTTCAGAAAGTCACCACGTCATAGGCACCGAATTTAAATAATGAACTGCGCACTTGACAATTTATCACTGGCACAGTGACGTTCAAACTGGTCGAATATACCATTACTACTAATTCAGTGCTGAAGATTAATCGAGCACTCATGTCGCATCACTTACAGAAACCTGACATTATCTGCGCAAATGATTAATCATATGTCGCACATACGTCATTATCTCGGAATGTACAAGTTAGAAGCACCTAAATTTGTTCCCTGGAAAACATTTGGCAGCGTTGATGAACTCCTGCTATATGAAGATTCTCGCATAAAAAGGTCATTCAATAAGATTATCAATCACATACGAATGAAAGTCGTATTTTCTTAAAGTTACATGTTTCAGTCTAAAATTACAAGTTTCCAAAGAGACGAATGTAAAGATACACCAACTTCTTAAATGCTACATGAAATCACGATGCAAAATTTCATTTACTGTTACGATTTTTCCATTTTTCTTAAATCATGTAAGCCTACGAACCCCGATGAAATTTATGTTACTCTGAAAGGAAATGTGCTTCACGAAAGCATGATGCTAAATCAAGTTTGTCTTTTAAGATTGTAGAAGGATTTAAACATTCTGTATAACAGTAAGGATTAAAAATTCTGTTAACTGTTGAAACACCAAAACCAACCATCCATAAGAGAGAAAAAGTGAGATTAATGTGTCTAGTATTCATAACATTTCAACTAATGGTCAGACATCCATCGCGTATTCGATAACATTTACCAAATAATAATTAGTTAATTTGGACCTGGAGGCAAACACTTAATTTAGGTTGACAAATTTTCATTCGTACAATTTATATAGCATGAAACATGGATCGTAGCAGTTACACGATGAACTATCCTCAGATCTCCTGACGAAGAAGAATCGATCGAGACACGTAAGGTGAAACCTTATGTGACAGTGTAAACATGGCGTTAATTAAATAATAGTTAAATGAGTATTATTTTGAAGAGAATATTTTTTGACTACGGTAAATTTATATCATTGCTAACACGTTTTATCACTAACAGATATTTTCTTTTTATCTTTACTCTTCCGTAAACTGATTCTGATACTAGCAGACAGAAGACATGAGAAATTAAGAGGTACGAATGAGAATTGGGGGGGGGGGAGGGGAAGATGTCCATGGAATACCTTTGTTAGAAGGAGTGAGATGTTAGTGAGGGGTATCCACCACACCAAGGAATAGCTTACTTGTCGTTGGAAGGGACCGTAGCACTAGAAAGTAAAATACGCCAGCTAGGTTGTAGATGATGATGGAGGAAGTAATTTCATATATGAAGATAATACTGGATTTAGGGCGACGATCAGCATAGTCATCGGCATCCTTACTAGATATCAAAATACACATCTCGTTGTTCTCGAAGCGAAATGCTTGCGACACCTCTTCAGGAACACACATTACATAATTTGTTCTGAGTGTCAGTTGTGGGCTGGCAGGAGAGCCAACCCCGGGTTACTAGAGGAAGACGAAAGGCACGCGTTTTAGCTCACGCAGGCTGGCGTGAGGTCTGGAACAGGACAAGGAAATTAGAATATAGAAAAACGGACGTAGCTGGGGGAATACTTAACTTTAATCCGTTAAAGGTGGACTTCGGTCTGACGGTACATGATTAACAAGATCAATAGCAACGGATAATGGCGCCTTGGTAGGTCGTAGCAAATGACGTAGCTGAAGGCTATGCTAACTATCGTCTCGGCCAATGAGAACGTATTTTGTCAGTGAACCATCGCTAGCAAAGTCGGCTGTACAACTGGGGCGAGTGCTAGGAAGTCTCTCTAGACCTGCCGTGTGGCGGCGCTCGGTCTGCAATCACTGATAGTGGCGACACGCGGGTCCGACGTATACTAACGGACCGAGGACGATTTAAAGGCTACCACCTAGCAAGTGTGGTGTCTGACGGTGACACCACAGTGTCTGTCTGCGTCGACACAAATACGTATATTGTACACTACTGAAAAAAAAAAATAATGTGAAGAATTTGTCGACCCAGCAGAGATAAATTCTGTTGACACAGTCTTGATGATATAAACTACAGAAAATTATACCAACAGAGTCGCCGGCCGCGGTGGTTTAGCGGTTCTAGGCGCTCAGTCCGGAACTGCGCGACTGCTACGGTCGCAAGTTCGAATCCTGCCTCGGGCATGTCTGTGTGTGATGTCCTTAGGTTAGTTAGGTTTAAGTAGTTCTAAGTTCTAGGGGACTGATGACCACAGATGTTAAGTCCCATAGTGCTCAGAGCCATTTGAAACATTTGAACCAACAGAGTCGTATATATCTGACGACAGTCGTCAGGGCGTAAGAAATGTCAGCACCAGAAACCTGTACACCCTCCTTTTGCAGAAATCCAGGCTGCAAGTCTCTCGTTGATACGATCGTAGAGGTGACGAATATAGTTTTGCGGAATATCCTAAGATGCTGTTTCTGCGACTCGTGCCTCAACTGGGCCAGATCTCCTGCTGGTCTTGCAGACCGAGCGAGATGACGATTCATCCAGTCACAAATGTGCTCAATGTGGGACGGATTTGGGGATCGTGTTGTGTTAGCCAGTGTAGTTTACGCACACCTTATAGAGCAGGTTGGATGGCGTGGAATACATGTGGACGTGCACTATCATATCACAACGCCTCGTTAGTGCTCCAATGACAGAACGACGGGATGAATGATGTTTTGGATGTGTCCTTGTCGTTCTGTGTGCCTCTGTCGTATACACTCCAGATGTTGGCCATCATTGGCACCAAGGCAGCCGCGAGTTTCATCACTGAAGACATGTCTCCATTCGTTTTTCCATTAGCTCCTGTCGCAACACCATTGGAGTCGTACTGCATAATGTTGACGTCTGAGCGGAAGACGGCATAACAGCAATCTGGATCGTAGCTCTTCTTCACGGAGATGGTTGCGAAAGGTCCTTGCTGATACCCCTGTAGCAACAGCGTCTATAATTTTTTGTGAAATCGTAATGTTGTCCCATTCGACTCGTCGTAGGATGTGACGATCCTGGCGTGTATAAGTGTGTCGGAGCAGTGCAGACCCAGGCTGACGGGCATGTGCACTTTCTCCAGTGACGACAACGTCGATGCTTTTTGGAGACCTCTCACTAAACGCGTAGCGCACTTCTGCGCTATGACCACCCAGCCTCCGGCAGACGTATTATACGCCCTCGCTCAAATACTTCAGGTGCAGATACGGTGCACATGCACGCTGTCGCGACGTGCTAACAATGTTGCAGACACAGACTTTGCTCCGTATGACACGGTAAACTGGCTGCTAATGGATCTGAAGGTGAACAACTGCTGTGAAGCATGTAACATTCCACGGCTGATAACGAGTTTCCTCGATTGTCCGCAGCGCTGCACCTTTGGTCATAGAATTACCTCCCTTTCATAGTGACTCGTGCAGGTATTGCATGCCTTAGTCACTTCAGTTAAGTGTGTTTTTTTTTCTTTTCAGGCATCGTATACCTGCAACATGTCTCCACCATCTCGTACGTTACTGAGCGAGCAAGTCTGCAACCAAGTGCTACGATGAGGCGTGGACGTCCAACCCTTTGTCGCCTACTCTGGTAGTGATTTATCATTCTTTCGCCCACTACATGCTAATAGTTGCACATAAGCAGCCGAAGTAACTCAGTACATCTATTTTATTGGCCAGTTTCGGATAGAAAAGTGCGGAATTTGTTGTGGGACGTCATGGAATGTTCCCGCTTCAGCCTGTACAGTTTCATGAAATTCCGATAGATTGCAGCACTATACGTAGCCTTAAAAATGACGCTTTTAACGGGGGTGCATTCCGAGCAAGAACTGTCACTGAGTTTCATTTGGGGGAAAATCAGAGCACCACAGATATACGTAGGCGCTTGCAGAGTATCTACCGAGACAATGTAGTGAACAAAAGCAGATTAAGTCATTGGCCGAAGCGTCTGTCATCATCGCAACAAGGTCATGCTAACCTCATACTGCCACTGTCAACTCTAAAGTGTATTCTGTCACATTTAGGAAATTGCATAAACGACTTCAGCGTGTTCGTCGCAAAAAGAAAGTTAACAAATTTCTTCTTCTCCATGAAAACGCAAGTATGATTACCCGATAGGAGCTCAGAAAACTTCTTTGACTGTGCTTCCTCAGCCAGAATCTCTCACCTTCCGACTTCCATCTCTTTGGTCCAACGGAGGATGCACTCCTCTGGAACTAGGACGTGTATGATGGCGAGACTATTGACGCAGCAAGACGTTGGCTCCCTTGTCGACCAGTATGTCCATGCGGACATACAGGCTCTCCCAGCAGGGTCAAGTAAATCCCTCTCAGTAAAGTGGTGTAAGGCCGTCTCTTTGAACGGATATTATGTTGAAAAATAGGGATTTCCTGCCAAAAGAGTGAGGAATAATATGGTGTATAGGAATCCTGAATAAAACCAAAACTGCTCTAGAAAAAACAAAGAAGTGTGCTGCATTACTTGCTGAATGCCCCTCGTAGCCTAATGTCTCCACAACGTCGTTATAAGCATTTTTAGCCAAATAGATGTTCCGCGGACCACCTCCTGCTAGTATCGTGTTGTGTACGACGACATCTATGGCTAACTGGGGTTCGTCGAAACGTTGCTGATCGTTCGGCGACACGCGTTCGTTCAGCTACAGCCCTTACGAGTTCTGCTATAACCATAGCATCTGTTACGCCCTCGAACGAGCTACAATACACTACTTCTGCTGAAAATTGCTACATCCAGAAGAACTACAATAGTTACTCCAAAATCGGAAGATGTGTGCAACAGTGAAACCATAATAAATTATTAAAACTGCAGAGAAATGGCATGCACGTAGGCGGAGTAGAATCCTCTTTTATGTGACCGGACAGGTCTTTGTTACACCACGTTCCGTTGGAAGAGCGGATACAAAAGAAGTGGAAACGTACAAGCAATCGCCGATATACTTTGCCGACATCAGAGAGCTGATGAGTGAGTGACTTCGATAGGAGCACAATATCAACGGGAAAAGAGATTTTTCGTACCGTCAGAATACAGATCGCACAGGGCACGCTGCTACTGCAGTGATCTATGTGTGGAAGCAGTGGACGGAAGAGGGCTGCACACAGTAATAAACACAAAGTGTCCACAGCGGGGGATGATTACCATTTTTTCCACTTGGCCGTAAACATTGGAACTACTTTTTTCACGGTATTGGATCGGCATTGGAGTACAGTAACGTATGTGGACAAGCTTGCGTTCCCGATACGATGCTGTCTACTGAGGGCTGGATAGGTGGCTTGGATGCCACTGCTTCGGTTTCCAATGGCCAGAAACCACCATCTCCTGAGACTGAAATTCGAACGTGAAGGCCGTCACTGGCGTGTTAAGCGACAAAATTTAGTCTTTCCTAACGAGGTCCTCAACCTCTTCGTGCATAGGTGGCAGCATACGCTACTGCGGTGAACGCAATCGAACAGGCTGCATGTATGAGCGGTATAATGGACGGATGCCAAGTGTGATGGTTTTGTTTGTCACTGGCTATAACATGCGCTCTCGCCTACATCACTACTCAGGGACACCTTCGAGCCAGAGGCACTGCCTTCCATCGAGCAGCTTGTCTTGCTACATGTCAGCAAGACAGTGTCTGGCTATACGAAATATGTTCTTCTTCGAAGAACGACGGGTGCTATTGATTTCTATGTTTGCACGTTCACCTGACATGCCGGTCGTTGAACGTGGCCAACCGCTGTGGCCGAGCGGTTCTAGGCGCTTCAGTCCGAAACCACGCGGCTGCTACGGTCGCAGCCTCGAATCCTGCCTTCTTCATGGATGTCTGTGATGTCCTTAGGTTAGTAAGGTTTACTTAATTCTAAGTCTAGAGGACTGATGACCTCAGATGTTAAGTCCCATAGTGCTTAGGGCCATTTGAACCAATTATTGAACGTGTCTGGCTTTGTAGACGGGCCTATAATCAGCGTGGCAGTCTGTTCCCTATGAGCACATCCAGACCCTCTTCGAGTCTATGTCAAGACGTCTAGAGGCTTTGATTGATGAATTCCCATCTTACTGAATTCTTACGGTCAATGTGCATGTACAGTTGTGCGACTCTAACCATTTGGGGGCTGCCATTTTTCTAATCTGTATAATAATTGGTGCTGCAGTTTTCACCAGCAGCAGTGTAGAAGTGTAGTACCCTGCCTATAAGTCACGCAGTGTTAGGTGAATAAAAGCTTGGACAGAGGCATAACGACAGCCATTCGTCCCATGCTTCGTCTATTAAATTAGTGCGAACGGAGTATTATACAGCGTGTTAGGAGTATGGCTACAGATATTGTGAGCATTGGTACCTTAAAGCAAACCTACTTAGGTGCGTAAGTTGTTTTCTCTCATCTTCTAACGGTCTCCCCGCAAATACGTCACATAATTTAATACCTGAAGTTTTCCACACGGTCGTAACTGAGCCACTAAGTGGACTACGCCTGTCAGTATCAACCATGCATTTTGCAATTACGTAATCTGACACTGACAAGAGAATGGCACAAAACTTGGAGACACACAAGGCTTTTATAGACTTGGTGAAGGCTTTTGAAGTGTACCGATTTCCAGGATGTGGGAAGCAAATAAATACTAGAACTTTCATACATGTTATGTACAAGCTACAAGCTATTAGAAAGTTGCATTCAGATAGGGAAAATCAGGGTGATATGGTGAACAAAAGATTTGGGCCTCGTAGAAGACAAGAAATTGCTTATTTAAACAAAATAAAAACACTCTCCTTTCACAAAATACAGAAGTCACACATTAACAGTACCACATCCTCTTTAAGGCACTACAAAGTTTAAAAAAACCATACTTATTTCTATCAATTTCAGTATTTCACCCATGTATATGGGTGAAATGGCGAATGCCCTTTGGGTGAAATGGTGAACTTATTTCCCCTGCTTTTTTCCATATACGTCACACATAGATTCATATTTTGAACAGTCTTCACGCAGCCAACGTTGGCAGCTAATATATTTGATCCAATCCACACCCTTTTTAGTGCAACTGTACAGTTCACCGCACCCTACACAACAACACTCTTCATATCCGCGTCGTCATCATCGTCTTGTAGTTGGATATCCAGCGACGAGTCTGATCCGGTGTCAATGGTAGACACTTTTCGTAAATTAGGCTGCTTCTTTTTGATAATTTCTTTGGTACTCTCTTTGGTTACGGTTTTTCCTTTGGTTAGGTTTTCCCCTTTGGTCTTCTTTTTAGCATTAGCTCTACTCTTCACTGACTCATTTTGTCGTTTTCTGTTTCGCAGGTTGTCGATGTTTTCTGGAGAAGTCAAAACCTCAGCTAAAGCTCGTTGCACATGCAACTTTATCTAGGATAGGTATCGGCGAAATACGGTGCAAGAGTTTGCCAGGGGTTATTTGAGATTGTTCTGTTGCCACTGTCGAGGTCATATCTGTTGCTTCTGATGAAGACTGCATGTTTTCCTGTGGATTTTCCGCCCGTTGCGAACAGCCTAGTTGTGGTGTAGCTTGTATGTGTTCAAGTCCCTAATCGTTATCTACGTCTGCAGTTGCTTCTTCCGAGGGATTAGGTATCTCCTGCCAGGGCGAACGACTTGGTCGAGGTGGAGTTTTCATCTCGTTCGTTGTTTTCCTGATGTTGATCTGAAGCTGATTTTAAAAACGCGTATTCGGGGATGACATCAGGATTAAACGGGATGGTTCCTGTACTTCTGAACCCCGATATTGCATTCTCTGTCGTAGCTGCTTGTACCCACGCCTTTGTAAGCAGTCCTCCGAACACTAGTCTGGAAATTTTTCTATTTGGATTCATTGTAATGTACGAATTGCGAGCATTGTAATCATAGGATTTCAGAGCTTTAAAAAAATGCTCTGTCTAGCGGCTGCAGATAGTGTGTGGTGTGGCTGTGTAGACAGAGCAAACTCATGTTTTTTTTTGTGACTTGAAAATCGTGGAACCCGGTGGCATACCGTCCTTGTACTCACCCTTTTCATTTTTTCCTTGGAAACACAAGCTGGGGGGGTAGAAACATGCCCTATCCACTGCAGCAAGCGATTATACAGATATGGTTTCACCCTTTTCACAGGATGTTATCGCTGGAACGCTCTTAGGCTCCTTTGCTGCCAACACGTAACCTGGTCTATTATTCAGCTGAAGTCCGGACTCATCTACGTTGAATATATTTCCCGGCTTATCAAGGAGGTTATGCTCTACCAAGATGTTCTGCAGCTATGAAAAATAGTCTGAAACGTTTTTCGTACTTAAACCCCTTGACCGTGCTTGTGAAACTCCTTCCGATTTGCGGATTGAGAATTCCGGATTTCTTTTTAAGAATAAATGTAGCCAGTCCATTACAGCAATTTCCTTTTCTCGGTTAAATTTGTGATTTTGGTTATATTTCCCAGTTAATTTATAGGCCATGGTACGTACTTCTGTCCTTGTCGATTCAAACCCGAAGTTTTGTAATTTTATGATACATTTTACCAACTTTTTCTCTCATTCTTGTGTTAGTACAGGCGGCACACCCAGTGGTTTTTTCGTAAAGCACCCGTTTGCTAATCGTCTCTTCAGCGTTGTCCATGGAACGTGAAACTCCTTTGAGTCTTTATTCAGATTCATTCCATTTGGTACCGCTTTTACGGCATCGTTAAGTTGCTCCTCTGTCCAATCAGCAATGCTGGATCCTTTTTGTCTTTTGTAAAATGTAGGCATCTTTGCCTGGAACAATGGCGGTAGTCATAACATTTACTTTTTTAATCACTGACAAACAAAACTGTACTCGCATATATATATATATATATATATATATATATATATATATATATATATATATATATATATACACTACCTGACTACCGCCATTGTATATATATAAACTAAATTTTCGGCTGGTCCCGGCGGGGGTTCGAGTCCTCCCTCAGGCATGGGTGTGAGTGTTTGTCCTTAGGATAATTTAGGTAAAGTAGTGTGTAAGCTTAGGGCCTGATGACCTTAGCAGTTAAGTCCCATAAAATTTCACACACATTTTTTGAAAACCAATTTTTAAATTAACGATTGTATTTGGACGTCGGATAAAACATTATATATCTCTCACATGGGAAAGGAAACGCTAACATTTCATGACTTGTCAAAAAACCCTGTTGGGATGTACCTAAATAAAAGCTTTACACTTTAGACATAAGAAAAGTCCTTCACCGTATCACCCCTGCCCTAGTTCACCATTTCTCCCATTTGCTATAGGTGAAACGGTGACTGACAGGCCAAGAACTTCAAAACACTAGACGCAACGATTTGTAGGTTATGTAGTTCATAAGCAGTATAAGAAGACATAATATATCAAAAAATACCCCGTGGACTAAGCTAACATCTTCAAATGCATGCAGCATATAAAAATTAATTAGCATCGAAAACAGTTTTGTACAAAGAACTTAGAGTTTTGAAAACAGAGCTGGTTTTCGTCACGTGCACACTGCACTGATGATGAGAGACAGTTGGCATCCAGACATACAGAGACATCTGTTTAACCAGTAAAGAATTAAAGCAATTCACCATTTCACCCGATTCACCATATCACCCTGACTTATCCTAATACATTTCGTGTTAAAGTTGATACGTTACCCAACGCTGCTCTTGCAGGTCAACGACCAACACAGAAACTTAAGGCTAGCAAAGAACTGAGACAAGGATACTGCTTAGCACCTATCCTCTTTACATATTTTTCAAAGAAGCAGTGAAAAATTGGAGAAGGGAGTACAAAAACATGGAAATTACAGTAGATGATAACATCCTGCTCTTCATGAATTTCGCCGCTATCAGGTCGTCTTCGCCGAGGAAGAAGAGGGTGTGTCTCATATGTTAAGAAAGCTTAAAGGAGAGTACGAGCAGTGGGGCATGAAAGTTAACTTTACAAAGACCGAATGCTTGGTTGCCGGAGGTATAGGAAGATATCTTGCTATTGATGATGGATTTATAGTAAAGTGTAGTTGATCATACAGGTATTTAGGGACTACCATTTCGGGTATATGTGGAGGCAGCTGTGAGATAAAACACAGAATAGGAAAGGAAAATTTGGTAATTAAGCAGTTAAATTCCATTATTTGGAATAAAACGACGTTAAAATATTTGGGAAGGGGCATATACTAAACTATAGTTGAGAGCATTGTTCTGTAAGGTGCTGAAATGCAGGAAGTATCCAGGGTCAATGAGAAGAAATTAAACGCAATTGAAATTGAGGTTTAGAGACAAAGTTGTGAGGTAACAAAAAGAGATAAAATAAGAAATGAACTGCTACGAGAACTGGTGAGAACTACAAAAGATAATGTAGACAGACCTGGAAATAAGCGGCTAACGTAGTGAGAACTCTTAGAAGAGTGCCAGAGGAAAGATGGCCTTCTAAAATTTGGCAGAGTAAATGGAGTGAGGCGTGCTATGTAGGACAGGGTCACGTAAGAAGATGACTGGCAGGATGGATTGAGATGGAAACGTGGATGCAAGACACGCCACATGCTATAGAAAACCCGTGAAAAGAAGAAGCAGCATCCACACTTCAGTACCAGACCTGCTGCCCAGGGAAAATAAACATTAATGGCTTTCTCTTGCCACACATACTTGGGGATACCAGCAACCGAAAAACATACCAATCGTAGTTGCTATAATTATTAGCTTCCTAATGACATAAATACTGATGTGCTGTTGTTCAGTACACTATTTCCAGTCACCAAAATATATATATATTTGCACCTATTTGCCTAGCACCTCGCATAAAGTACCATCTACCTCGAACTTTGTAGACTTGTGCAAAGTAGATACGGATGAGAATTCGTGTATCTGAGAACACCCCGACCGCATCTTTACCTTCAGCGGGCTGCATGTTCTGCTAGCAGCATGCAGGCGTAGCCGGCGCGAGTCGCCCTCCGTCCTCTCAAATTGAATCAGGCGAGCAGTTTGCGACCGGCGGGACTGCCGCTCTATGTAACCAGCGAGTGCGGCCCTGCCAACTCTGCCACCGAATAGAGACGGGTTTGGCGCCTGCGGACTTGGACGATGCAGACCGGCGGTAACTCTGCTTGTGTATGCCGCTGACGATGTCGGCCGCGGGTCGTTGACCTGCAAGAGCGGCATTTTATGGAAAGCGCCGCGTTACTTACGCCCACCTGGACGACTTGCGGCTCCGTGTCCCAGCTCGTTATGTCTGTGGAACACACCATTAGCGTAAAAAGCTAGGTGCTGCGCTATACTGCGCCGTTAGGACCCTTTACGCCGTGTCGTCGCATACGTAACGTGACGCATAGGATCGACGTTAAATGTTACCAGGCGCCGCTTTATACGAAAGTGACCAGCATTTACACCAGCAGGTGGATAACGATGTGGTTTATTGTTATGGAGCAAAGCTGTTTGTACAGTTACAAATTTGCAATAAAACAGACCAGATATTTATTCGCATTGATGCATTACCTTCTTGCTCTGTGGTGGCGATACTTCATAATTTTTCACACTCACAGTCTGTAGATTACAATTTGCTGTTCATCTGTTTGTATACTCTTGATCAGCTTCATTTCATTCTTGTTAATGTTAATGAAAAATCCCCACAGCCCCATTGAGACAAGTTATTACGTAACGACCGGTTTCGTTCAGAAGAACATCATCAGGCTAGACCGCCAACAGTCATCGTAACAAATCCCTGCAGCTTTGCGCCAGTATCATGACCTATGAAATCTAGTTTTGTTACGTAACGTTAAAGGAAAGTTCTATAACATGATGAGTACAATCGCTGCTCGCCGCTTCGATGCGGTGTTTCTATGTCATCGTGCTCCAGAAACCACCTATAACGTCATGTAACATAACTAGACTTGTTAGGGCTATAATTGGCACATCTCTACCAGCATTTGTTACGAAGACTGTTGGCAATGTAACCTAATGATGTTCTTACGAAAAAGTAGTCGTAACATAATAAAGGTGTCTGAATGTAACTGTGGTGGTTCTTTATTAATATTAATATTGTCTTGTATAGTATCAGTAAAGCATTTGAATAATAACTCTGTATCCATCCATACTGAACTTCAAGAAGGCTTTAAAAAATTAATAGAACAATTGTAGATATGTGAATATCTTCTTATAAACACGACACATCACAGTAGAGAACCAGAAATGTGAAGCATTCATTTACGACGGACTCCACTCACACTTAGCACTGTGCATTGAATGTGTGTGTTTACAGTGTGTAGTGTTGCCAGCTGTTGTTGTGTGCTCCCCCTTCGTCTTTCCCTTTGTGTTGAGATGTCTTTGTCCAGTTCATTTGTTCACGTTTTGTAGGTGCAACAATTTTAGCTTTCTTATCCACATTCCTTCCTGTTAAAGTGGGTCACTACGCGAATAACCTCGTCGTTCAGGGCCCATGAAGTCAAAAACACACACACACACACACACACACACTCTTTCACAAATGGTTCAAATGGCTCTGACCACTATGGCACTTAACTTAGAACTACTAAAACCTAACTAACCTAAGGACAGCACACACATCGATGCCCGAGGCGGGATTCGAACCAGCGACCGTAGCAGCAGCGCGGTTCCAGACTGAAGCTCCTAGAACCGCTCGGCCACTACGGCCGGCTACACTCTTTCGCTCATTTTTTGTATGTATGGATGTGTTGTTATTTGTGTGTGTGTGTGTGTGTGTGTGTGTCACTATGTGTGTGAATGCGTTATTCTTTGTGTGAGGGGTTTGGACATATTTTGTGTGCGTGTGTTTGTACGAGACTGAGAGTGGAAGGTGGGGTTAATTTATTATTTAGTTTTCTTATGTTTTGCTTTTCTGTTTGTTTATTGGTTTAGTGGCTAACATGATCAGTGATTTACTGTTTATATTGACTTGATCACTAATTACTGTTGTTCACTGTAAAGTCTATTTGTATATGAATGTTTTCTTGTGATTCCAGGAGATTTTTGTTATAGTTGTTCAAACTAATACCTTTTCCGTCCTGTTCTATGTTAGATGGTTGATGCCCATGTTTCAGCAGGTATTAGGCAAAGGTGGAACGACTATTTTCATACTTCGTAAAATTTTGTCTCGTTATTCTTTTCCTGTTTCATTTCTGCAGTAATTTTGAGGTTGTCTGACTATTCAAGTACGGGACCTTTACATAGAGAACACCATGCGTCTAACGTGAAAACGTGTCTCTTATACTTCTCAAATGGTAAAGTTATTCAGTTAAAGAATCTAAAGTGTCACTTTAAACTGATAACAGTACAAGTGAAATTATTTTATTCTCCCTTTAGTATGCAACACATTTACTTAACGATGTCTAACCTCATCGAGTCTCCTATTAACAGTTACGATTTGTCACATTCATACTTAACTAATCGTTGTTATGTTCCCATCCACATTAACTAAATAGCTAATTAACGAGCACAGAAGCCTTTTCATTTACTTTCTCTACGGCAATTACTAGTCCACTAACATGACCATGTTTCAGCTTTAAATCTCATAGTTAAACCCGTGCGCCTTTCCCCGAAATAACTGAATTAGCCAAACGCATTTCTTCTACTGCGCAACATTACACTTTTAAATCCTAGTTCTCTCTCTACCAAATTATTCACACTATCTATCCACGATGCAGATGCGCACGACCGCTCTGTATTGGAGCCCAGCACCGACTCTCGGCTCTCCTACCGTACACGCGTCACCATTAGCGCTGCGTCATACTTATTATTATACACGACGACAGTGCTCCCTCATAGAAGAGCTGCTCTCCTTACAGCCCGTTTTATGAGAAGTAATGAAACCACCAACGTCAAATCTGTGTGTGCCTTCGTTAGTAATGACAAAAAAACGAAAGCGATATTCCGACTGTACAGATATTTGAAGCTAATGTCAATACACAGGGGTCATTGATTAAAAAGAATTCCAAACTCGAACTGTCTGCGCCTATCCGTAACTGCCTTCAATTGAGGAAGCCAACTGACTTCGTGTGATAAAAACATTTTGTCTCCATAGTTCTCTAACTGTGGTCACCACTCCTGCAAATTCTCCTGTAATGCGTCACACTGGACAGTCCTGTAAGTGTACAGTAACATAAAATGTAGAAGTTACTTGACCCAGCGTGCCTAAAACAGTCTCAACTGCAGCTTATTCTTCAAGAATCCATCGCATACTTTGATTTTATTCCGAGAATGTAGTACATGTAGCCCACTTACAAGAGACGTCTCTCCACTCGAACAGAAATTTGTGTTTAAACATTTGTACACCGACCTATATCACAATTATAACCACGACTGCGACGGCGTGTAATATGTTTCTTTTGGTTTAAACACAATGGTACTTAAAGTCTCAAAGGACGGGAAGGAAGGGTTCGATTCCCGGCGGGGACAGGGATTTTCTCTGCCTCGCGATGACTGGGTGTTGTGTGATGTCCTTAGGTTAGTTAGGTTTAAGTAGTTCTAAGTTCTAGGGGACTGATGACCATAGATGTTAAGTACCATAGTGCTCAGAGCCGTTGTTTTTACGGGAGGGAAGGGGGCAGTCAATAGTTTACCTCAGCAAGTAGTTGATTATTTGACGTTTTAGTCTACGTACGTGTTGTGATACGTATACAGCAAAAATGAACGAATCCGTTAATGTTTGGAACTCTTTAAATATTGTGTTAACCAAGTTAAGATGGCATTATCCAGCGGAAGGAGGAGTAGGACTGAATGAAGGAACTTCCGCAATGTTTTTGGTGTATCTGATTATTCAGAAACCTGAATATTCCGTTGACTGCTCAACTGACGTTACTTTGGATAGGATAGTGGATAAAGAAAACAATATCACAGGCGATAACGTGATTAACAGTGCTCAAGATTCTAGTGCTAGTGGCAGTGCCGGAAAAGGTACTCCTCAAAGAGGAACTAATAGCACTAGTGACTATGATTTTTGAACAGAAAAAAATCCTATACGTTAGTATTTTGACAAAATTTTCTGAAGAACGTGATGAACATATTTATGGTAACTGTCATACTCTTCCCGGTAAAGTAGCAACCTACACCTCGTTACTCAAGAGTTACATTTGATGATTAAAAGGGGAAAAATACGTAATGATCATAATGCCAGGTAACAAGGCAGTCAAATAATAGGAGATAAAACAAAACATTTTATCCCAATCTGACATACCAAGCAGCGAAGAAAAATGCGTCCAAATGTGCACCTGAAATTTTGACAACGCAAAAAGCGAGAGAAATTGGGCAGACAGAGTTTAAATGTTCTGCAACCTCCGTAGCAATTCTCCATAAGGAACGCAGAATGTACCGTTGTATTGTATTCTATTTTTACTGCTGGCTGATAATGAATTAGAGCTTTTGAATTGGAAATGACTCTTAACTGATAAGACATCAATGGAAATTAAAGAAATGCTTTTACGGCCGGCTGCCGAACAGAAGCCATCAAACATATCTGAAATAAACTTTCTAGGAATGTTAATATTAAATGTTCTTAGTTGTATTTTCCTCTCAGTGGGAAACTTTAACTCTTCTTTCGTCTTGAATAGAGCGGTCGTAGAAGTTGCTAGTTGTTGAGCGTGTCCGTTTATGAAAGAAACTCATATTTCGATGTTTGTCAAATAAATAGACACATACTGTATTTTACTTGACGTTATTTATCTGAACCGAAAATCCAGTGGTGTTGACAAACCTGTTACCATAGGAGGAGCAATGAAATGTTCGCATCCTGTCTTCATTAAGACAAACCACAGACTCCACACTTTCTGCCAGCTTAAAACAAAGTTACAGTCACATCTGTCTCACCTAACAGCATCTCTACTCCTATGAAACTTCCTGGCAGATCAGAACTGTGTGCCCGACTGAGACTCGAACTCGGGACCTTTCCCTTTCACGGGCAAGTGCTCTACCAACTGAGCTACCGAAGCACGACTCACGCCCGGTACTCACAGCTTTACTTCTGCCAGTACCTCGTCTCCTACCTTCCATACTTCACAGAAGCTCTCCTGCGAACCTTGCAGTTGGTAGAGCACTTGCCGTGAAAGGTAAAGGTCCCGAGTTCGAGTCTCGCTCGGGCACACAGTTTTAATCTTCCAGGAAGTTTCATATCAGCGCACACTCCGCTGCAGAGTGAAAATCTCATTCTGGAAACATCCTCCAGGCTGTGGCTAAGCCATGTCTCCGCATTATCCTTTCTTTCAGGAGTGCTAGTTCTGCAAGGTTCGCAGGAGAGCTTCTGTGAAGCATGGAAGGTAGGAGACGAGGTACTGGCAGAAGTAAAGCTGTGAGTACCGGGCGTGAGTCGTGCTTCGGTAGCTCAGTTGCTGCCGGCACGGTAGCTCAGCGTGTTCGGTTAGAGGGCTAGCTGCCCTCTGTAATAAAAAAAACTGAGTTAATGGATCAACAACGAACTAAAACGGGTGTCTTTCGACGTCCGCCCAGAGCAGATACAACGAACAAAACCGAACAAAATGAGATTAAAAAAAAAAAAAAGTTGGTACAGCACTTGCCCGTGAAAGGCAAAGGTCCCGAGTTCAAGTCTCGGTCGGGCACACAGTTTTAATCTGCCAGGAAGTTTCATATCAGCGCACACTCCGATGCAAAGTGAAAATCTCATTCTGGAAACATCCTCCAGGCTGTGGCTAAGCCATGTCTCCGCAATATCCTTTCTTTCAGGAGTGCTAGTTCTGCAAGGTTCGCAGGAGAGCTTCTGTGAAGTATGGAAGGTAGGAGACGAGGTACTGGCAGAAGTAAAGCTGTGAGTACCGGGCGTGAGTCGTGCTTCGGTAGCTCAGTTGGTAGAGCACTTGCCCGTGAAAAGCAAAGGTCCCGAGTTCGAGTCTCGGTCGGGCACACAGTTTTAATCTGCCAGGAAGTTTCATATCAGCGCACACTCCGCTGCAGAGTGAAAATCTCATTCTGGAAACATGTCTACTGCTGCTCGTCGCTTCCTTTTTTTAACTTACTTGCGTATCTAGCAAGTACAATTGCATCTTCCCCCTACTGCTGGCTTGGGATTCATTTCCTTTTCCTTTAATTTCATCAAATCTAAACATTTTATGTTTCTTACTCAGAGAAGCAAAGACATCTGCTTTCTTGGCCGAAGGGTAAGGAACCTTTATTTTTGCTGTTCAACTGTTGGCATATTTGTCTATTATTCTTTAATATACTTTACATACATAAGGCAAATATTACAAATTTTGTTTCATATCATGTAGTCCTCTTTCACATTAAATTAAATATTTATCTTTTTTATTTACAATTATTACAATCGCGCGACTCTAATTCACCATAACAAGTTGTTTCATTTTTGTCCTTTGTGTTTCTGTTGTCTTTGAGTGATCGGTGTGAGCTGACTTCAGTGTTTGAAGGTCCTCACGGCCACCGTTTTCCGCACCATGTAGAACATTACTCGCCCATGGAATGTGAATAGTTCGCAGTGTCCACTCAGAGCAACTACTTACACTGCCTACGGATTCCATAAGCTACGACGGACTTCATTCTATCATGACGCTGAAGGACCCTCCTGGACCAGCTATGTCTGGATGCAATCTTCTTCGACATTTAGGCGAGTGTTCACCTTTCCATTAGGACACACGTCCCACTGTTCGACTTATTCAGCTACTCACTGTACAGTCGTTAAACGTTCTGCATTGCAGGTAATGAATCTTAGTTGAAACGTAGCAGAGCAAAATGTTTTTAACGAGTGGGTCACAATTCCACGTATTTGAGGTACGTTGCAGAGCCTCGTAGCACTCTTTCACACGTATTTACACTTTCTAATACTGTGGTGTCGCGCAAGACTGGTTTTCACAGGTTTACAAAATATACCTGAACCTGAGTCTGCAGTATTGAAGGATCTTGTCCAGTATGTATGCTCAGAGGGCGCTGGATGCTCTCTCTGCCGCCCGCGCCCGCCTGGCGCTGCCTGTAATGTGTTGTCTCTTCCCCGGTGCTCCCTCGGACATCCATGCCCGACTTCGTCGCCATCTGAGGCAGCTGTCTGAGGCCCGTCGGGCGTTCCGTTCGCGGTCCGCTCCCGCCAGGTGCTGCTCCTGAGGTTTTGGCCCTTTCCTGCTGCTCCCACGGACGTCCGCGCCCTGCTCGTCCACCATCTGTGGCCGTGGCTGTTGTTACGTTCGTGGTCCGCGCCCTCTAGACGCTGCTCCTGATATGTTGGCACTTCTCTTGTGCTCCCACTGACGTCCGCGCCCGCCTTGTCCACCATCCGCAGTTGTGGCAGCTGTCTGAGGCACTCGAGTGAGCAATGCAGTGCAAGCAGGACGACGCTACTCAAGCGAAGGGTGTGGCGGATCGCCGCCAGGCGGGACGGGCTCGGGCGACCGAGTCCGCCCCGTCTGCGGCCCAATCCGCCCCCCCCCCCCCCCCCCCCCACGTACGACGACGCAGCAAACGACAATGGACTACGAGACGACATATTGTAGGGAAACAGGCCCGCTTGCGGCAGCGCAATTGTACGTCATCCTGCACCGAATGTCATGGGATACTGATTACCGTGCAGCCGACGAACGAGCTCTCCACTTGTTCCACCAGAATCTCAAGTCACTCGGTTGCGTGGTCAATGAAGAGGAGAGAGTACCATCGGGAGCCCTGACAGGCGTGTTGAATACTGACGACACTGTTCTGCCAGCGGCGGCCCCGATGAGTGTTGCGCCACCCGTCCCAGTTACAGAAGAAAGTGGTGCACTGCTGGTTGCCACACCGGTCTGTTCCAGTGAAGAGGCCACAGATATACCGGAAACGGTACCGCCAGCCGTGACGAGAGAAGACGTCACCGCCCTGCCACGTGACGACACTATCATAGAGGCCAACCTTGGTGATCTGCTCGAGGCGGAAGCCATGGAAACACTGCAGCCCTCCAGGATGAGGCCGGCAGCAACAGAGGAGGACGACTCCTCCACATTCTCTCACTCTGTTTGCAGGAGAAGCCAGAAGCAGAAGATGGCAGACGACCCTGCCCCCACTGAGGCAGACCAGGCGCCAGACGATGGGTTCACTGCCCCGAAGCAGCGGCACACTGCTCAGGCCAAACGGCTCCAAACAGTGCAGGCCCTCCAGGCTGCTACCGTCACCATGGATAATACACTCATCCATGGACGGACCGTTTGCGGCTTCAACCCAAACAGCCTGTTCCCCCAACAGGGTGAGTTTCACCAGTTCATGCAGGACGAGGCCATTGACCTCTGCCTGGTGGGCGAAACTCACCTTAAACCTGGGGTCCACGTGCGTGTAGCAAACTATGTTTGCTACCGCAGTGACAGGCCAACAGCCGGCGGTGGCACCGCCATCTGTGTCCGTGCATCACTCAGGCACCGCCAGGTGCAACTCCCGGACCTGGCAACCCGTGAAGCCACTGGGGTGACGGTCACCACGACAGCCGGGCAGATCGCGTTCGTGGCAGTATACAGGCCACCACGCGGACACCTCCAGGAGGCGGACGTCGACGTGCTGCTGACAATTGGGGGGAGGGTGTTCATTGCGGGTGTCTTCAATGTGAAGCACCCGGAATGGAACTCCCGCCTCACGAATGTCAGTAGCCGCCGACTTTCCCGCGCTGCCCCGAGGAACGGCGCCTGATCCTCGGCCCACTGGAGCCCACAATCTTCCCAGCCAGGGGACGGTCGGACGGGCTCGATGTCGCAGTAATAAAAGGCATCGGGCACCACACAACCGCCTCCACACGGTGTGCACTGTCGTCAGACCACCTGCCGGTGGTCTTCGACATAGATGTCGCCGGAGCCACGCTGCCACCACGCCGACAGACATACCGGCGCATGGACTGCAAGCGCTTCCAGGAGATAGTCCTGGAATCGATCGCGGACACACCCGATCCAGACGCCGTGGGCGCGGACGCCGCCCTGTGTGTCCTCTCCCACCAGCTACTGCACGCAGCCGACGCAGCCACCCCCCTCCCCAAGCCACAGGGGCCCAGGGACTTCTCCCGCAACCTACCGCCTCCGATACGGGAAGCAATCAGGGAGAAGAACAGGTTGTTCCGGGAGTGGCAGCTCACCCGCCAACCCACGACGAAGCGACGCCTCAACCGCATGCGGAGAGACATCAAAGCAGCGGCTGAGGCGCACAGGAACTGCGTGTGGTCGGCCTTCGTCGCCTCCCTCAACACAGAGAACGGCAGCACCTGGCGCACGGTGAAGTCGTTCCTGCGCCGACGACAGCGCATACCACCAATACTGGTTGGGCAAGACGTCGTCTGCAGCCCAGACGGAAAAGCAGGTGTCCTGGCGGACCAATCCGAATCGTCATTCACCCCGGTGGACGACAATCTGGATGAAGACCACATCCAGCGGGTAGCCGAGCAACTCCCGGTGTTCCTGGAGGCAAGGGACGAAGGGGACGTAATCGAAGCCATCTCCGAGGCGGAGGTGGTCGCACAGCTGAAGGCGCTCAGTACTAGGAAGGTCGGAGGCGCTGATGGGGTAACCAACCACCTGCTGAGGAACCTTCCAGCAGGGGCCCATCCGCTGCTGGCGGGTATCTTCAACCAGGTCCTTCGATCGGGTGTCTACCCCTCTGTGTGGAAACATGCAGAGGTGTTGGCCATCCCCAAAGCGATCAAGCACCCGCGTGACGCCGCCAATTACAGACCCATCAGTCTGCTACTGGCCCTCTCCAAAGTGTTTGAGCGCCTCTACGCCAGGCGCCTGCTTCGCCACGTGACAGCCGAAGGAGTGATAACGGACGAGCAGTTCGGCTTCTGGAAGGGTCACTCCATGGTCCATCAACTGATGCGGCTGGTGGAAGAGGCCATGCGCGCCCTGGAGACGCAGGAATACCTTGGGGTGGTGTTCCTCGACGTCTCCAGGGCATTCGACTCTGTGTGGCACGACGGCCTCGTGTACAAACTTTATGTGCACGGGGTCCCGACGTCACACGGGGTCCTACTCCAATCGTATCTGGCCGACAGGACTTTCCACGTCCGCCTGGACGAGGGGACGTCCACGCACCGACCCATCCGTGCTGGAGTGCCGCAGTGGTGAGTTCTCGGCCCCCTGCTCTACTCCTTATTCACTGCCGACGCTCCGCGCGTGGCGCCGGTGAAGTTGGCACACTACGTCGACGACACGGCGCTATTCGTGAGGAGTATGAAGGCAGTCGAGATGCGCCACATGCTCCCCCGTGGATGTGAGGCCCTTGGTGCGTGGTCGACAAAGGGGCGCCTGAAGCAGAATGCGGAGAAGAGCCAAGCAGTGGTGTTCACACGATCTTCCGCCAGTCACCATCATGGGAAGCCCCGTCCCATGGAGCAGGACTGGCCACTACCTGGGAGTCATTCTAGATCAGAAGCTAACAGGGAAAGCCCACATCGAGGACGTCAGGGGCAGAGCAATAGGGCGCCTACGCGTTCTGTACCCTCTGCTCAACCCGTCGTCTGCCTTGCCTCCCCATTACGGCATCACGCTCTACCTGGCGCTGGTTTGTCCAGTGCTGGAATTTGCGGCCGTGGTGTGGGGCAACGCGGCCGACACGCACATCAACAAGCTGCAGAGGGTGCAGAACAGGGCACTCAAGCTCGCTCTGCGCCTACCGAGGCTCTATTCGACCGCTCGGCTACACCGGCAAACCGGCATCCCCTTCCTCCGCGACCGATTGAAACAATTGGCGCGGGTCTTCTATGAGCGGACTGTACAGTCCGACAATAGGCTCATTAGGGACTTGGGCCATCCTATTCACCACAGGCCAACCACGCGCGACAGAGACAGGACAAAACCACCCCAAAAAACACCTCAGGCCAATTCGGACCGTGAGGAAGCCACTCCACAGATATAGGAATATGCAGGAATAGCAGTATAAGCTTAGCCTGCTCCCAAGACGAGTCAGGGCTGACTCGTATGGATAAGTGACAGTGACAGTGACAGCTGTCTGAGGCCCGTCTCGCATCGGGTGCTCCGTACGCTGTCCGCGCCCGCCTGGCGCTGCTTATAAGGTGATGTCTCGTCCCTGGTGCTCCCTCGGACGTCCGCGCCCGACTTCGTCTCCATCTGTAGCAGCTCTCTGAGGCCTGTCATTCGGAGCTAGTTTTCCGTCGAGAGCAGACGTGTCGCGCGCGAGCTCCTGATGTCTACGGACGCTACTTCGGCTGAGGGTGTGGCGGATCGCCGTCCGGCGGAGAACACTTCGTCGGCGGCCTCATCCGGCCCCCAAACTATAATGACCAGGCAACGACAATGTGGGAACGATCTGTTGACGACTTCTGCAAGGAACTTGGATATCGCTATGGATTGCACCCGTGAGTCGTCGGGAGAAGACGACGGCCACCAGCAGAATAGTCGTAAGCGCACCGCCGAAGCCACCACCGGGGCGGATGAGGGCCTTCAAAAGCCACCAAAGAAGAAGGTCTCGAAGCAGCCGCAGCAGCGGCCTGACACGGACGCGGTGCCAACGTCTAACCGCTATGACGTCATCCAGGATGACGCGGACGACGTTCAACAACCCCAGCAACAACAGCAGGGGGCGAAGCAGCAACCGTCCCAGCCCCAACTGCAGCGGAAGGTGCCGCCAATTGTGTTGCGGTTCAAGAATTCCTATAAGCAACTGCACACGTGGTTAAAGGAACATTGTAAGCAGTCGTTCACTGCCAACCAGACCGGGGGTGATCACCATCAAACTCAGCCTCTCCTGTACTGACGATTGTGTGGCTGTTATGGATATGGTTGGGCGAGAGGGTATACCGATGTATACCTATACGGCGGTCCGTCCACCGACCCTGAAGGCGCTCTTGAGGCACGTTCTGGCGTCTCTCACGCATGACGACCTGAAGGAAGAACTGGAGGACCTTGGCTTCATGGCGACGGTGGTGGACTACCATCATATGCCCGGGACCAATAAGCTCACAGGCCACCGCGTCGTCGTCCTGAAGGACACTCCTCGGCATCGGGATATCTTCCAGTTAACCGGATTTACAATCTCTCCATCGCAGTGGAACGTCTGCGGAAGTCCAGTGGCCTGGTCCAATGCTACCGGTGGCAAGGATTTAACCATGTGGCCCACCACTGCACTATGCCGCCTATGTGCGTCAAGTGTGGTGCTGCCCACGACAGCCGCCTCTGTCGAAGAAGCAAGGATGAGCCACCCATCTGTGGCCTGTGTGGAAGCAGCCATCCTGCCAATTTTCGCTCCTGCGTGAAGCACAAAGAGGCTAGCCATCGGCAACGTGGTCTTCCGCCTGTCCTGCCCTCACGACATGCTAATACCCGCCGGAGGCGTCAACCACCACCCACACGTCCGGCCAATGACAAGCGTACGTGGCCCTCCCTGATGGATCGCTGGTCGGCGAGGATCCAGCCAGGTGTCTCTGTGGCAGATTCACTAAAGGGCGTCTCCCACCCACAGGCGACCGCGGCTGCCGAGGTGCAAAGCATACCACCGCCTCCTCCACCCCAGGGCCACCAGCTAGCATCTCCTTCGACCACAGCAATGCCTACCATTGGACTCCTGGACGTTTTCCAGCTGATGCAGCACCTGACCACGATGGTGACTGAGTTGTCCACCGCCATCGTCAACCTGCCTGCTACCATCGCTGCCACAGTCGAGGCGACGATCACATGCAGCCTCCAGGCTCACACTAACATCACTGCAGTCGCCCAGCATGCCTAGACGTCGCCGCCTGGATGATTTCCGCATAGTGGCTTACAATGCAGCCAACCTCACTTACGACCCTGAGGAGCTCCGACAGTTTTTGTTTGAACACGATGTGGACATTTGCCTGGTCAATGAGACCTTTCTCAAACCAGGCATCCGCTCCAATATAGCAAACTACCGATGCTTTAGGAACGACAGGCCAACACAGGGGGAGGGGGGGGGGGGGCGTTACGGCGATCATCTGCTCCTCCATCCAGCATTGTGAAGTTCAACCTCCTGCCATTGGGACTATTGAAGTCACTGCCCTCCAAGTTGAAACAGCCACTGGACCGGTCACATTTATGGATGTTTATCGGAGCCCTCGCCGCCAGCTCCTCATCGATGATGCCCACCTCCTTCTCCGGACTCCTGCCAAATATTTGATCGCCTGTGACCTCAATTGTAAACATGCCACCTGGAATTCCTTGGTCACCAACCTTAATGGATGGCTTCTCCTCCAGGCCACTAAGGAGGTGAATGCGTATGTCTGTGGTCCCATTGAGCCGACGTGTAATCCCAGCAGAGGGAGGCCCGACATTCTCGACATCGCCATTACTCGGGGGCTTAATCAGTTCCTGACGGCTGAAGTCATCCACGCCATGAACTCCGACCATTTGCCTGTTCTCTTTCAACTGGACGTCGCCCCGGCGCAGAGTCAGGGCCGCCTCAATCTCAACCGCACGGATTGGCACTGCTTCCAGCGGCGAGTTACTGCAGTCCTACAGCAACAGGTGGATGGCGTCGGCGTTCACGAGGCCTCTGCAGCACAGTTGGCTGATACTCTCACTGCAGCTCTGGAGCGGCGACGCCCCACCCGCGTCCCGGCACATTCGCGTCTTCCGCTCTCCCAGCGGAAATGCTCCAGGACATACACACTCGTAACCGCCTCTGCAAGGACTGGCATGTCACCCGGGACCCACAGCTGAAGCGCTAAATCAACAGTCTGCGCCGTGACATCAAGGCGGCGATTGTCCAGCATAAGAATCAATGCTGGGCTGAGAAAATGCAGGCGTTCACCCCCGACCCCATGCACTGGAATGCGGTCCGCTTCTTTACGAAATGCAAGAAGCGGATACCCCCTCTTGCAACCCTGACTGGGACGGCCTATCTCCATGCTGATAAGGCGAATCTACTCGCAGACGTCTTTCGGGAGAATTTTACTTCACTTCAAAATGGTGTGGACCAGTTGCACGTCGACCAGACTGAAGCAGAAGTACAGACCATCGTCCACGTGGACGGGGAGGAGGACCATGACGACATCCTGCCTATTTCCATTGCTGAAGTCCGCGCGGGTATCAAGGCTCTCCCGGCGTCCAAGGCTCCAGGTGTCAACGACATCACTGGCCAGGTCCATAAGAATCTGCCGCTCCTGGCGATTGTTCGTCTCACTGCCATTCGATTGGGTTCTGCGGACTCGCATCTACCCTGCAGCGTGGAAGCACTCCATCGTCATTGCTGTCCCAAAGCTGGGCAAAGATCAGAAAGACCAGAAACACTACTGGCCCATCAGTTTGCTTCTGCATATCAGCAAGCTGTTCGAGCGACTTCTTCTTCATCGCCTCCAGGCCATCCTGGACATTCGGGAAATCCTCCTCCCAGAAGAGTTTGGCTTCCGCAGCGGACATTCCACGACCCAGCAGATCGTCCGTGTTGTGGAGTACATCACTCGCGTCTTCAATAACTGGGAGTACTGTGGAGCGGTTCTTCTTGATGTCACCAAGGCGTTTGACAGTGTTTGGCATGTTGGTCTGCTGTGGGAGATGGACCACCTTGGCTTTCCCATGGCGTACGTGCACATCATTGCATCGTACCTGCAGCATCGAACCTTCGCCGTCCGCGTTGAAGCGGCCCTCTCCACTGCCAGGCCTATCGTCGCCGGGGTGCCGCAAGGCTCCGTCCTGGGCCCCATCCTTTATACTATATTTACTTTGGAATTTCAGACATCGTCCCGTGTGGAGAAAGCTGTCTACGCGGATGATACGATGCTCTACAGCAGGAGCCGGTGCCATGCAGCTATGCATTCCCGGTTGCAGCGGGCGTGCGACGACCTGGAACTCTGGGCGGCATGCTGGCGCATCCGATTCAACCCCCTGAAGACACAGGCCGTCGTCTTTACGTGGAAGACAACGATGCCGGCCCTGCCAGTTCGACTTTACGGGACCGGCCTCACCTGGCAGAAGACTGTCCGGTACCTGGGCGTCATCATGGACGATCGACTCCTCAGGAAGCCGCACATAGACGCAATCCGTGCTAAGGTCCACCAGCGGATGGGTGCGCTGTACCCATTCCTCAATGAAGGGTCTGAAATCTCAGTCCGGAATGGCCTCCTCATCTTCCGGTTATTTATTTGACCGATTGTTGACTACGCGTGTGAGGCATGGGGCGTCCCACACGCATTTCCAGTGTCTCCAGGCGCAGCAGAATAAGTCTCTCCGACGAGTCTTTCATGTTCACCTGCAGTTCCCGCATCGCTACCTCCACAGCGAAGCTGATGAATTGGAAGTGATGCTCCGCATCCAGAAGACTGCCAGCCGTTTTTACAGATGGTCACACGCCTCTGCCAATCCCCTCATCCGAGAAGTTGGCGCTCCTCAAGATGTTCGTGACCGCTATCAGCGGCTGGCTGCACTCCCCGAACGCTGAGTACCCGGGGTTGCACCCAGCGGACGCTGCCTGCAGCTCCGTCCCTATCGATTTGATTTTTATAATCCCGCATACCAAGCTGCCATATCACAAATAAAGAAGTTCAACCAAACCTCTCTCCTCTGACGAACGCAGGCAATGCCATGAGGTAAATCCTGTGTTAATCTCCTCTCCTTGGGACTTATGAAAGGCGGTTGAGTCTGAGGCCTGTCGTTTGTCGGGCGTTCCGTTCGCGGTCCGCGCCTGCCTGGCACTGCTCCTGAGGTGTTGGCACTTCCCTGGTGCTCCGACGGTCGTCCGCGCTCGGCTCGTCCATCATCTGCGGTCGTGGCGGTTGTCAGATGTCCGTCCTGCGTCGGGAGTTGCGTTCGCGGTACGCGCTGCCTGGCGCTGTTCCTGCTGCGGTTTTACTAATTCTTGAGGAGTTTCTTGGTTCCTTTCGTTGGGCCCTGATAAGCTCCAGAGCCGGACTCCACGCGGAGCTGAGCTGGTAACTGCTGTCTCTGTTGATTAGGTTGTCTGTGACCTTGATCTAGATGGCCTCATTTATGACACTGTCCCAAAATCTTGGAGTCTGTGTCAGAATTTTGGTGTTGTTGTAGTCCATTGAGTGACCGAGCTCCAGACGGTGCTCCGCTATGGCAGATTTAGTTGCGTGTCCGAGTCTGGTGTGCCTCTGGTGTTCTTTGCACCTGACGTCCACCGTCCTGGTTGTCCGGCCAACGTATGATTTTCCACACTGGCAGGGGATGTTTTAAATGCCTGGTTTACGTAGTCCCAGGTTGTCCTTCACACTCCCTAGCATTGTCCCAATTTTGGAAGGTGGACAAAATACACTTTTTATAACGTATTTTGTCAGAATTCTGCTGATCTTTGCAGAAATAGGTCCAGCATATGGCAGGTATGCCACCTTCTTCACCTCCTCTGGCTCCTCTTCTGTACCCTGTGTTTGGCTGATAGCATGAAGTGCTCTTTGGATGTCTGTGGAGGAGTATCCATTTCTGCTGAACACCAGCTATAGATGTTCTATCTGTGTGGTCAGACTTTCCGTATCCGACAGAGCCCAAGCCCTGTGAACTAATGTTTTCAAGACTCCATTCTTCTGTGCCGGATGGTGGCAGCTACTGGCTTGGAGGTATAAGTCAGTGTGGGTCGGCTTACGATACACACTGTGCCCCACAGTGTCATCTGCCTTCCTCTTGATCTGAAGAAGGCTACAAGTTATGTGGCCAAAATATTGTGCCAGAGCGACACAAACATCTGGCAGTAGACCCGATTATTCCACATGTCAAGATCTCGCCGGGAAAGCCTGAAGAGGTATACCTGAACCTGTTTACAAAGACATGAAACAAATAAAAGTCATAAAATCACAGGTACTAGAAAATCTTATTTATATTATGATTTGACGTTGCTCGTAATAAATTTTTGCTGAAACATTTATTTTTAGCTTTAAGAAAATTTTCGCATTTTTATTACTTTCAATGAGTGAAGAGTTTACTTCTCAAAATGTTCACATTGCCCGTAACAACCTGAAAACTGATATTGTCTTCAGCACAATCAAGAGCAATTTCACAGACTACGTGAGGAGAGGGAAAGAACAGGAATTTCTTGAAGCAACTTCTGTTTAACATAAACATCGTGCATCTTATTATACGGGCGGCATTTCTACAAGCACATTGGAATACTGGTTTTAAATCCAAGTTCTGCACGCAGCGTAATGTTTCTTATAATCCTATCTACAGTTCAAAATATTTTATTTATATATTTCACTCAGCTAATCACTGTTGACATCGTCTTTGTACGCTACGAATCCATATATATGTATTTATATGCATTTTATGCACAGGTTCATGGTAACTCTGTGTTTGAATAGTGTTAAAGTTTTTCTACAAAACTAGTTTTCTATTACTCTTTGTACAACATGAAAACAAGTGTTAATACACCCTGTGATGTGGTTTGCATAACCACGTATGTTTCACTGGACATAGCACTCATACGTTTACGTAATGGCTTAACATGCAGGATAGGTTAAGTGAGATCCAATGTACTCGTTATTACTCTTCATCTGACGGAGCTACGCCTATGTTAACTGTTTTAACGTACTGAATACAAATGTACCTACTTATCCTCCTTTCCCTAAATTCGCTCCCAAATTACAGATACTTTATAAACTAATACGATGGGAGAGCCCTTTTATTTGGCACCTTCCACCTCCTGTTCCACCCTTTCGCCAAGCAGGATGTGCTGCTTTGCATCATTCCCTACAAAATTCTTGTCTCTAAATAACTTTTTTAATTCTGAATAACTGCCTGTAGGTCAGTCAGCGTGTTCATTCACACCTATCCACATGTAAAGTAAAACTCTGTACGTTTACTATTGTTGCTAATAACGTTCTGTCTTCATACCTCTCAGAGGGTACGTTCATCAATAATTCATACCCTGTTATGCGCTGTTTGATAATGATTTGCCTTCTGTACTGTGTTTGTGTAAATAACGCTTTCATGCCGTAATAACCGTTAACTTCCCTTGAGGCTTGTAGTTGCTAGCTACACAAAGTTTTTGCCATTTTAATCACATCATTTGTAGCTGCAACAGGCGGAAGTGCTTTGTGGTGCTGCACATTTTAGGGATTTTGACAGAGGTAAACTCACGCTGCTGTGTTCTTCTTCGGCACCGTAGTGTGGAAATGTGTACAGAATCAGCTAAGTGAAAAACTCGTGCAATGTGCTCGTTTATATACCTAGAAAAGCAGACTTTGTAATATTCCTTCGTGTGGGACGGCGTGTACAAGATTCTAAATCATAGATTCACATATTTATCTGTTCGCGTCGCTGCTGCATAATCTTTCATTGATTGTATCAATACCCGTTTGTATTGTGATATATTGTGAAATTTCGAACATTCGCGAGTGCCACGATATACTGGTACTGTTATTGTCAATAAATTACAGGCTTAAACTTACTTGTGTTCTTTTAAAATTATTGAGAACATTAAGCCTATTCTCATTCAAAACACTCATTCCCTAATTTCATTGTACAGATAGAAATAAGCTGTTCTTTTCTTTTTTTTTAATTTTCACAATTTTCTTAAGCTACCGATATGAAAGTTTTTGATACGTAATTTATTTCGTAGCATATCAGCCCCTGTGGTTCACAGTTGTGTCAAAGAATACAGCATCCCTAAATTTCATTGTATATCTATTGAAATGGCTGTGTATTTTCTAGAATTTTCGGAAACTACCGTTGTCCTTTGCACACTGTGCGAGCAATTTGTAGTAAATCGGCGTTTGTGATTTGGTTACTGTACCAGATGTTCTAAGTAACCTATTGTGTTAAATTTAGTTTTCTCTTAAAGAGGAGTTGCAGCATATATTATCTGCATTTATCGTTAATTAACTTTGCTTTCGAGTTTGCTAACAACTACAGTTAACCTCAAAACGTTTTAGAAAATTGATAATTTTTACCACAGGTTTTTGTGTTACCTTAATTCTTACAAGGAAATAGAAACTTAATTCTTACAGGGAAATAGAAACATTTTAGCTTAACAGATTAAAAGGTAATCAGTAGGCTTAATTGAAAGTTATTTCTTCAGTTCGTTGCTCCAGCCAAAATGCAGCCCCACTGTGTATGTTGTTCTTGAACACGGGATGAGTTGGCTGACGTTCGTAAGCAGTAGGAAATCGTCCTGACTACTGTGAAACGATTGGAAGCTGCTGCGAGTCGGTGTGATGGAAGAGCCCCCGAGAGTGATGTGCCTGTGTTACTGCTACCAGACGTACCTCAAATACTACCCTCCACTGTGCATTTTGTCTCCTCTGCAGAAAGTACGGGGACTGTCACTACTCATCCACTTGACTGTGTGTGCCATGTCGGCGGCAAATCTAGGTGTCCTGTACTTGGTGAACAGGGACCCGGGTGGACTCACTGTGTTGTACTGATCCTCCGAACAATCACTGAAACAGAGCCGCACTTCACCTGGTTAGGTGAAATCTATTTAGTCTAGTGTCAAGAGGAAGCAAACGCAAAAGGGTAGGGCGACCTGAGTATGTATTTCTGTGGGGCCTCATTCGACATGTTGAAGAGGCTATTCCAGCAGTCATTGGAGGAAGAACGTGCAACCAACTGCAACCTGTGGCGCAAGTCGGAAAAAATGGACACCTGCAGTCTGGCTCCGAGGTCATAACTGGGTCATTCAAGCAACTGGCAGAGATGGCTGAGAAAAGCAACCTTGCACATGGAGTTTCAGTGAAGCTCACAGTTTGCAGCATTGTTCCCAAAACTCATCGTTGCCCTTTGATTCCGAGTTGACTGGCAGGATTAAACCAGAGATTTCCAACATTCTGTGACGAGCTAGGCTGCAACTTCCTGGATTTGGGCCATAGGATTGAGAACTGAATGGTCTCACTAAATGGACCAGGTGTGCACTCCACATTAGAGGCTACTACTTAGGAACCCGGCTGTGTGTCGAGTGTACACAAGCGACTTTAAGATTAGGCGACTCTCCATCCAATTCTGGTAAAGATAGCTGTAGAAAACCCACACGTATCGGCGGAAGATCGAAAGAAATGCGTCCCATACGTGACAGCAGTGGTAAACTGCCGAGGCATTCACAAAAGGGTGCCAGAGTTTGAAACGTTCATGAAAAACTGTTCATCTCGCACAGCTAGTTACAGAAAACTGGTGGAAACCTGAAACTGACAGCAGTGAGATTTTAGGGAATAATTGAAGTGTATATGGAAAGGATAGGCAAATGGGAAATGCTGGTGGTGCATTTGTCACAGTAGAATAGCAAATCAAATTCACTGAGAGAGAAATTGCAACTGCAAGTGCCGGCCGTTGTGGCCGAGCGGTTCTAGGAGCTTCAGTCAAGAAACGAGCTGCTGCTACGGTCGCAGGTGCGAACCCTACCTCGGTCATGGATGGGTGTGCTGTCGTTAGGTTAGTTAGGTTTAAATGGTTCTAAGTCTAGGGGACTGATGACCTCAAATGTTAAATCCCATAGTGCTCAGAGCCATTTGAACCATTTGAACGTGCATGTGAAATTGTTTGGCCAAGACTAAGGATCAGGCGTGGCCATAAATGATAACTGGATCCTTCTGTCACTCATCTCCTTATGTAATCGAAAACATTAGAGAAAACCTCATTTCACCATGCACTCGATAGATACGCACCCAGAAGAAAGGTTCATAAGGGAACGAAACCTGCATGGTATACAGGCACTATAAAAACTCTCAAAGAAACAGATTACTGTAAAATAGCTGTAAAACAAAACGTATGGATATTGATAGAGAGACGCTTAATGAAACACTTTTGGCCTTCAATGACTACTATGGAAAAATATTGTCAGATGATCTTTCACAGGACTCAAAGAATTTTTGATCTTATGTAAAGGCTGTTAGTGGCACCCAAGTTAGTGTCCATTCCTTAACGAGTGCGACAGGAATGGAAACTGAGGGTAGCAAAGCAAAAGTTGATATGCTGAACTCCGTTTTCTAGTGCTCCTCTACCAAGGAAAACACAGGAGAATTGTCCCTATTTAATCCTCGTACCACTGAAAAGATGAGTGAAAACAGTGTTAGGGCAGTGGTGAGGTGAAACAGTCGAAATCGTTAAAACTGAAGCCCGATTGAATCCCTTTAAGATTCTATCCGGAATTTGTGGTTCAGTTAGTCCCTCGTCTAACTATAATCTGTCGTAGATCCCTCGAACAAAAAGCCGTGTCCAGTTTTTGCATAAAAGCACAGATCATACCCGTCTATAAGAAGGGTCATAGTAGTAATTCTCAAAACTTCCGTCCAGTGTCCTTGACATCGCTTTGTTGTAGAATCTTAGAACATATTCTGAGGTCAAACATAATGAGGAATCTTGAACAGAATGACCTTAATGCCAACGAACATGGATTCTCGAAACATGGATCACGTGATACCCAACTCTCACTTTCTTACATGACATACTGAAAGCTTTGGATGTGGGCAGTCAGGTAGACGCACTATTCCTCCAATTCCAAACAGCATTTGACTCAGTACCACGCCTACCCTTATTGTGAAAAGTATCGTCATACTGGATGTCAAGTGAAATGTGTGACAAGTCTGAGGACTTTTTGGTAGGGAGGGGGGAGCCTGTTATCTTAGATGGAGAGTCATCGTGAGATGTAGAAATAACTTCGGGTGTGCCCCAGGGAAGTGTGTTGGGACCCTTGCTGTTCATGATGTATATTCATGACTTTGCAGGCAATATTAATAGTAACATCATGCTTTCCGAAGACGATGCAGTTATCTGTAATATAGTACTATCGGAAAGAAGCTGCATAAATATTCAGTCAGATGTTGATAAGATTTCAAAGTGGTTCAGAGATTGGCAACTTGGTTTCAATGTCCAGATACGTAAAATTGTGTGCTTTAATAAACGAAAAAAGGTTGTATCCGATGACTATAATATCAGTGAGTCGCTGTGGGAATTGACCAACTCATGGAAATACGTGGTGTAACACATTTTAGGGATATGAATGATGATACAGGCTCAGTCATGTGTAAGGCAGAAGGAGGGATTCGGTTTATTGGTAGAATACTGGGGAAGTGCAATGAGTCCACAAAGGAGATTACTTACAAAACACTCACGTGACGAGTTGTAGCTTAATGCTCAAGTGTGCGTTACCCGTACCAAACAGGACTAATAGGGGATTCTTAACATATACAAAGAAGGACAGTACAAATGGTCACAGGTCTGTTTCATCCGTGGGAGAGTATCACGGAAATACTGAAGGAACTGAACTGGAAGAAACTTGAAGCCGTAAATTATCCTGAGAGAGTCCATTAAAAAAGTTTCAAAAACCGGCTTTAAATTATGGCTCTATGAATATACTACAATCCCCTATGTATGGCCCACATAAGGACTGTGGGGATAAGATTAGAATAATTACCAAATGTGGTGCTACAGAAGAATGCTGAAGATTTGATGGGTAGATCACATAACTAATGAGGAGGTATTGAATAGAATTAGGGAGAAGAGGAGCTTGTGGCACAACTTCACTAGAAGAAAGGATCGGTTGGTAGGACATGTTCTGAGACATCGAGGGATCACCAGTTTAGTATTGGAGGACAGCATGGAGGGTAAAAATCGTAGAGGGAGACCAAGAGCTCAATACACTAAGCAGATTCAGAAGGATGTAGGCTGCAGTAGGTACTGGGAGATGGAGGAGCTTGCACAGGATAGAGTAGCATGGAGAGCTGCATCAAACCAGTCTCAGGACTGAAGACCAAAACAACAACAACAATTACTGGGCGAACAGATACATTCAGACTATCATACTTCCTGCGTTCCATTAGTGAATGGAATGGGAAGAAAAGCCGACCGGGGTGGCCGAGTGGTTTTAGGCGCTATAGTCTGGAACCACGCGACCGCTACGGTCGCAGGTTCGAATCCTGCCTCGGGCATGAATGTGTGTGATGTCCTTAGGTTAGTTACGTTTAAGTAGTTCTAAGTTCTAGGGGACTGATTACCTCAGATGTTAAGTCCCATAGTGCTTAGAGCCACTTTTTTGGGGAAGAAAACCACAATAACTGGTACAATCTGACATACCATCTGCCATGCATCTTACAGTGGTTTACCGAGTGTAGATGTAGACATATATCTAATTTCATTTTCTTTTTAGTACTTTCTGTATTCCTTCCAATACAGTTTACAGTAGGATAGTGTAAGGTATTCTATAATCGTCAGAGCTTAAACGGTTTCAGTTTTATAGAAATAGCATAGCTCTTTCTTTTAGATAGTAGCTGCAGATAATATAATATAAATCATACTTCATTTTAATACTTTCACTATATTCATTAGCCTGTTCCTCTTCGTAGCTTAGTCGTTAAAATTTGTTTCTATTAGTATAATAGTTATTTTCTCTAAATAGCACTTTCCTCCCGCATGACCACAGCACACTTCATGTAAATAATTTCTTTGCATGTAGCGTCTTACTCTGATCTACCTTTCTTCTTGAACATGGTCTTATTCTATGTACTGTCGCATGTATAACTTTGGTTTTGAACATCGTCACATAACAAAATGGACGTGTCGTTAGATACAATATTTCATACTAGCAAAATATGTGTGGAAAATGCAAACTATGCAGTACTAATACTCGCTATATATGTTTATTGTTATGTTGAAGGCTAGTGATGCAAGATGTCAAATGTAATCTTTGTTCCTATAACTAGTTGTATACGTTACATGGAAAAATTGCTACTGCACTTGTTCGAATTTCCTGTAATTTGGTCTTACGTACGCGTCAGCGTTTACTTAATGCATTTTATTTATAGTATTTCCTTTGGGCTGTTAAGTCATTTTCACCAGCCAATGTTTGAACAATGCGCCGTGTCTCTTATATTCAGTTATTTGTTTGTTAAGTGGCGCACTAGCGCGTTGGGTATAGCGTGCATTCGTGAATATAGTCACTGCAGATACCTCGAAACTGGGAAGAGGAGACGGGGGAAATGTGTACCACTCGCAACTCAGCTGACTCTTCAGTTCGTGCTCCGCCAAGTGAAGTTTGACAGATTATGTTGCTGTCGTTCATATTCCCTGTTTCCAAAAGTGTATGTAACATACGGTTTGTACATTGCCATTTCGCTGTGAACAGAATAACGAAATTTTGGTATTAGGTTTCAAAGAATTTTCGTACTTATCTTGGATTATTCTTAGTCTAAAATTCTTTATGAGGCCCTCCAGTTTGTTTCAAAAGTGATATGGGTTTCCAAAAAGACGGTCGTGTGAAACCCAGCTCGCGGTATTCGTCCACGAGACTGAGTGGGCCATAGACACGGGTTCACAGGTAGATGCCGTTTTTCTTGACTTCCGCAAGGCGTTCGATACAGTTCCCCACAGTCGTTTAATGAACATAGTAAGAGCATATGGACTATCAGACCAATTGTGTGATTGGATTGAAAAGTTCCTAGATGGCAGAGCGCAGCATGTCATTCTCAATGGAGAGAAGTCTTCCGAAGTAAGAGTGATATCAGGTGTGACGCAGGGGAGTGTCATAGGACCGTTGCTATTCACAATATACATAAATTACCTTGTGGATGACATCGGAAGTTCACTGAGGCTTTTTGCGGATGATGCTGTGGTATATCGAGAGGTTGTAACAATGGAAAATTGTACTGAAATGCAGAAGGATCTGCAGCGAATTGACGCATGGTGCAGGGCATGGCAATTGAATCTCAATGTAGACAAGTGTAATGTGCTGCGAATACATAGAAAGAAAGATCCCTTACAATATAGCAGGTCAGCAACTGAAAGCACTTAATGCCATAAATTATCTGGGAGTACGCATTTGGAGTGATTTAAAATGGAATGATCATATAAAGTTGATCGTCGGTAAAGCATATGCCAGACTGAGATTCATTGGAAGAATCCTAAGAAAATGCGATCCGAAAACAAAGGAAGTAGGTTACAGCAGTATGGGATCCGTACCAGGTGGGGTTGATAGAAGAGATAGAGAAGATCCAACGGAGAGCAGCGCGCTTCGTTACAGGATCATTTAGTAATCGCGAAACCGTTACGTAGTTGATAGATAAATTCCATTGGAAGACTCTGCAGGAGAGACGCTCAGTAGCTCGGTACGGGCTTTTGTTGAAGTTTCGATAACATACCTTCACCGAAGAGTCAAGCAGTATATTGCTCCTTCCTACGCATATCTCGCGAAGAAAGCCAACACATAGGCATACCGACAATCCTTCTTTCCACGAACAATACGGGACAGGAATAGAAGGGAGAACCGATAGAGGTACTTAAGGTACCCTCCGCCACACACCGTCAGGTGGCTTGCGGAGTATGGATGTA
Source organism: Schistocerca nitens (assembly GCF_023898315.1). Lineage (NCBI taxonomy): Eukaryota > Metazoa > Arthropoda > Insecta > Orthoptera > Acrididae > Schistocerca > Schistocerca nitens. Next base: position 515,459,094 of record NC_064615.1, read on the forward strand.
AATGTAGAGAGCGTAAACATTATACGATTGAACAGTGGAAAAACTTTCCTGAATTCACTGCAACCAGTATTTCTCGAGGAAGACCTGTTCAAATTGCTCAGGATCTGCCTGTTCGACTGCCCACTACCGCGCATCACCTTATATGAAACCACCAGCGAACTGTATTTTGCAATTCGGACCAATACCGAGGTAAAACATTTCTAAAGCCTCTCACAAAGACAGCCGGTTGTGTTTACTTGGACTCTTGTCAGAATACTGGGAATTGTCTATGTTTAATTAGACCCTCGTCCATTATGGCTGACGGCAGGCCAGTCATTACGCATTACGTCATGATATTGCGAGGCCATTCTACGCAATGTAGCATTCCTGTGTATGGTGACAGAGACACACACATCTGATTGTCTGCCAACTGTGCTCCAGCGCTTTTATCAGAATCTGACTTTCTGGAAACAAAGCTCGGGTAACTACTGTGTAGTACTGATTTGCTGTTTTGATTGCTGTGGAAGGCCGTTCATTCGAACTATCTCTTTCACTGATCAGTTCAGAATGAATCTTATCTTCTATTGCTTTCGTGTCACTATTCCTTTAGCGACAATTGTGTGTTCTCTTTCGTTTAATATAACTTCAAACGCGTCAACATAGTTTTATTGTTCTCGGACCCACATTTCAGCTAGGATAGAATCGCCGTCAAAGACTGACTCAGATCTCTGATTCGATCGTTTTACATCATTATTGGTACGTTCGCATTCGGTTTTGAAAAATTTTTGTCCTTAAATCAGAAACCGCATGTCTTTCGCGTGTTTCTTCTACATCACCCGGTAAATTTTCGCTCGCAGACTTCATTTCAGGTGAGTGTGTATGAACCGTTGTCACCACTTGAGCTAAGCTTTGTTAATTACCGTGCGCCGTTGCAAGGTCCTCAGCTTGACGTACACTTTGACCTTGAACTTAATTCTTACTAGAAAGTTGTTTATCTTGCTGACTGTACATATTAGCAAATTTTGTATCTAATGTATTAGCTACATCTGTCGCCTATGTGTTCTAATTAAAACGCAAATTTTCCAAGTCGTTGGAAATTGGATTGACTGTTAGGCCAAAGGTACTCACACTTTGATCTGAACTACCGAGTCCAGTGGACATATTTGTGACTTTTGTACCCAAGCGTGCACGTAACTCACTATTCATATGTATTAATTTCTGTAAGTATTGTCCTATGGCTGATACCTGCGAATGATGATAGTCCAATGCGCGTTTAGCCGAAGTGTGTGTGTCCGTTCCATTCACCCAGTACCAAGGTCGGAAAATTTCATGCGTCCGTTGCTTTGTTTCTGTCCAAATTATTTAAAAATAGCCATTAACCTCATCGACTTTTTATCTAACATTCTGTACATTCATTGCAGCTGTGTTAAGTTGTATATTGTTTTTCGATTGTGACATTGCCATTCTGTTGCAATGCACTGTCATTTTCAGTATCTAATACATTAGATTCTAATTCACTTTTAATGTTATTAGTATTAATTCTCTATTTGATATTTGATTAAATTTTTACTGATAATAAAATATACACACTGTACTGGAATTATTGAGATACAACAGAAACTCTACAGTTGTGGAAAATTTGACTCGTGAAATACGCTTCTTACCAAATAGCCTCACGCTATTGTCACTCTTGCCTATATGAAAATCGTTTACTACTACAATGATAAATTATCTCGACCACAAGAATTGTTGCTTCCAAAAAGGTTTTAAGCAGGTTAAGGATCAGGATTTTCTGGTGAAATTGCTTTTGCGTACTATGATCAATGGCATAATCTTGATCCTATCTTTTGTTGACCTTCCGTTCACGTTCCGTAAAGTTCAGTTACTTATCTCTAGAGAAAATTACTTTCATTTCCCATAGTCTAATTCCTTTTTTACTGGTAAAATTCTCCTTCCCTCATTGTATCCTCAGTGTCAAATATGTTGAACAAAGACAGAATACAGTTAGTATTTCAACAATCACTGTTGCAATTACATTTTTTGTCTTACATATACTTCCTTGGTAACATCTGGTGCCATTACACCGTAGAGACATCACTGATTTTATAGCACAGGAAGACCAAGATATTCGCCAGTCTGGGGCCCATTCTATTGACGAGGTTAACCTGAAAACTGCAAGTTCTCATTTTCAGCCACATTGCATTTGGCACACTTGTCAAGTGGATTTAGTTATGAACTAACTTCTGGTGCGACACTATCTAAAAAAGGGGAAATAATCAACAACTGCTTAGGTCCAGTCTGCAAACAATACAACTCTTAGTTCATCATAGATCTTGGAGTTCCAATTAGTGGACACCTACCAAAGAAACTCTGTATTTGTCTACAGGAAAAAAACTTCTAGCTCCAGAGTCAGAAAGGCTGTTGACGACAATCATCCACCAAACATACACTTGAAATCTAGAAAAAGTGTGAAAATGTCAGAAGATCATTTAAAATCCTTTTTTGGGAATGTTGCAATTGACAATCTCTCAAATAACCGGAACAGTATACTACTTTGTCACACTTTGTGTGCCCACAAGGACACAACAATAGTAAATGATTCGTTTGCGGGAAACGACACTGAACGTATTATCACTCCGCAAAAAACAACAAAATATATACAGCCTTTTTATATATATCTCTTCCGGCAGTATATATCGAATATAAGGGGGTGTCCCAAAAAACGCTGACAAGCTTTAGCGACATAATCCTTACACTAAAACAAGAAGAAAATATCAAGAAAACATGGGCTTTAAAATGCATTTGTCCACTAGTAGAGAAGTGTTTCACACCAGCGACGGTGAAGAACTATTCACAGCTCTTAAGGTATGCATTGTAGAGCCCTTGTTTACTCTTCAGTGGCATCGACCCTAAATTAGGCAACACAATTTTCATAATAAAAGTGCATTCTATAATTCATAACCAAATGTCTGTTCCAGTGTATCAGCCTATGTTTCAATATTCCTGGCAAGCAGCTGGATATAATAGCCCAGCACATGTTGTTGAATTCTAGAATGTTATTGAAGTGACATTTGATTTTCCAGCTCCGAAAGGTAATTTTGAGGATTGTCCAGATATTGATTTCGCTAAATGTGCCTGTTGTGATTCTGCATACTATTTCATGCATTTTGCTCAGAAACCTCATGTATATTTTTAAAGTCCGATAATGGGCAGAAGAAGAGTACCACAAGCGAATGCTGTGCCAATCCTAATCACACTGGCACGTAAAGCTTCTAAATACAGTTTGAACATCGGATTCCAGTTCGAGCCAAGACACTTCCTCTTTCAGCCACACTTTTGACTCCATTCAGTGACCAAACCAATGTAAGGAAGTTCAATAAGTCCCTAATTTATACCGTAAGTCGCTGAAGTGTTACACGCTGTTAACGTATTGTGGATAAAATTACTTATTTCAAGCGACTTGTGCTTCCTCACTTGAGGTTTGAGAAAAGCCTTAAATCCCCAGCATACCTGTCCAAGTTGTAGCCAAGCAGGAAACTAGATTTGACTGCTTAAGTACCATAATATGGATTTATCAGTGTCACATAAAGAGTGTACCGCAACGAACAACCACTTGAGCATAGGCAGGAGACACATGCTCACATAGTACTTAGAAATACAGAAATGCGGTCATTCAAGGGTGTACACGAACGTCACAGCTTCAAATGTAGGATAAAATTTTATTTATTGATAGATATATGGTAAACACCTTTTGGTAATTTTGGCTGTTAAGCTCTACTACCCGAAATGACAGCAATAATATTCCATTCTTTTGTTAGTAATTATTACAGTTTTGAAATTCTATTTAGTTCAACATTTCACCACATTACCGCTAAAACAATGGAAACGTACGCTATTTAAGATTTCCTAGAAACACCCGTACATATTACAGGACTAAAGCTAACGACCACTTCATGCATGTCATAAAGTACGTAGTATATGGAAGAATAGACCGTGTTTCCTCTTCTTCTAATTGCAACGCAGTGTCCGTTCTTTGAGATATTCTTTTACTGAGCGCAAAACGCAGACACCACTTTGTTGCAATTCAGTCACTTTTGCCAAAATAGATTTTGACAACCATACATAGATATTCAGTGGATTGATTTCAGGAACGAAAATTATGTAAGCGTCAATCTAAAATCGAAATATTAGTAAAAGGTTGGCCAGAGAGTATGAAATAGCATACTAAGCATGCCCATGTCCAAAACCAACTGAGCCGGCCGAAGTGGCCGTGCGGTTAAAGGCGCTGCAGTCTGGAACCGCAAGACCGCTACGGCCGCAGGTTCGAATCCTACCTCGGGCATGGATGTTTGTGATGTCCTTAGGTTAGTTAGGTTTAACTAGTTCTAAGTTCTAGGGGACTAATGACCTCAGCAGTTGAGTCCCATAGTGCTCAGAGCCATTTGAACAATTTTTTTGAAAACCAACTGAACGTTATTCAAAACAGTTCTAAAATTGCTTCACGTATGCAACAGTGACACTATCTCTTAGTTTTTAATGAGAGTGGCCTTAAGAAAATGAACCTAAACTTTCTTGTCACAACAGTGGACTTTAGTACACTTCCCAAACAATTTCGTAATCTACTTCCATTGAAAGAAACATGGTGCAGAAGAAAAATACAAGTGGGTGAAATGGACACATACACACTAACAGAGTTTCGTTGCTTCAAGTAAATTTAATTATCACAAACAGTCTGCAGCACACTTAGTCTATTGACGGTATTAATTGAAGGTTAAAGGTTTTCATCATTGTCACGTTCTATTCCTCATGGATCTCAATTTTTTTCTGATAGACAACTTTGGAAACACAGTTCAGTGGTATCTCACTCGGAAATAAAATCAAACTTCGGAGCTGCGGAACTACTCTCAATACCATGATATATCTGATTAGTCAAAAACCGAGAGCTCTGGTCACTAAACAGACCAAGCACAGGTAACTTATGAAAACAGTGAAGTATTTGTATGATGTGCTTGATTTACGGCTAGTAGAGGAGTGAAGTGGAGATAAAAGTTATAGCCTTTACCACACATTGTCGTTGTGGGATGGGCTTGTATTTGGCTATCTGCCAGGTCGTTAACGATAATCCACAGTCCAAGGAGGCTTGTAAGATTTAATACTCAGCGAGAAACAAGTACGTCGTTTACATATTTATGAAGGTGCTGGAAAACTGAGCTTTTTTTGTGAAGTATTTGCTACAAGAAATTTTGCAACTTACGTGCTCGTTTTAGCTTGAGATGAGAGGAAGTTGTGCAAGGGCTGCTAATGTTGCGAGAGCTTGCGGAACTGGACAAACGAAGTTTAAGAATCCACCCTACCTGAAGTTTGTAAAAGGTTAGGTGGGAGAACACAATATGCCTACTGAGGGGTACTTTCCTGCTATGATGACGCGAGGCATTCTGAGTTCAGCTGGAAGGTAGTTTAACACTCTGAGTGTAGGAAACGCGTATGGGTCATTGTTGGTAGCTTCATCGCCGAGATTAAACTGTCACCGACATACATGAAACAACCGCAAGTTACTAATGCTACCTATTCTGGGACACACAGCAGAGGGCACTCAATGGCTGACAACACCAACTGAAAGCACTGACAGGTAACCAAGAGCACCACAGCACCTGCTGAAAATCGGGCTCTCCACGCTCCAGTGGGCTCAAAATAATATATAGCGCCCAGCAGATGAAACTGCGACAATTATTAATACTATCGTAGCGCGAGCTTCAGGTGAGACTTCGCAGCCAGGAAAGTGATTTCTGGACCAGCCACTGCACTTCATCACCTGGTTGCTTAATGGTGCTGTCGCAGCAGTGTTACATTCTGCAGTCAGTGGCTGACTGTGTTGCTATGTGGTGGAGCAAGAAATGCTGTTTCCACGGCACACTATGTGACTGGAGCCTACCTCCACAAGCTCTGCACACCGAGTATAAAAGCTCCCACCTCAGCCAATAGCAGCATTCCTTCGTCGTCGTGTATTCAGTTGCCACATCCTGTTTGTGGAAGTAACCGTTTTAAATTATTGTTGTGCAACAGTGTAATCTTACAGTAATGGGTCTTCCTGTCTACGCATACTCAATGCGTTACAATTTGTTTATATTAAAGGATAATTGCCACTCACAAGCGTAGATCCTCAGCTGGTCTTCCTACATTTCGCAAAAATTTCCAAGAGTTGCGACTTCCTTGCCTGCAACAGCATCATTCGCGAAAAGCCTCGTGGAACTACAGACTTTATCTGCTTTGTAATGTACCGGGTGATCAAAAAGTCAGTATAAATTTGAAAACTTAATAAACCACGGAATAATGTAGATAGAGAGGTAAAAATTGACACACATGCTTGGAATGACATGGGGTTTTATTAGAACAAAAAAAAAGTTCACAAAATATCCGACAGATCTCTTACGCGCGTCGTTTGGTGATGATCGTGTGCTCAGCCTCCACTTTCTTCATGCTTAGCCTCCCAGGTCCCCAGACTTCAGTCCGTGCGATTATTGGCTTTGGGGTTACCTGAAGTCGCAAGTGTATCATGATCGACCGACATCTCTAGGGATGCTGAAAGACAACATCCGACGCCAATGCCTCACCATAACTCCGGACATGCTTTACAGTGCTGTTCACAACATTATTCCTCAACTACAGCTACTGTTGAGGAGTGATGGTGGACATATTGAGCATTTCCTGTAAAGAACATCATCTTTGCTTCGTCTTACTTTGTTATGCTAATTATTGTTATTCTGATCAGATGAAGCGCCATTTGTTGGAAATTTTTTGAACTTTTGTATTTTTTTGTTTTTAATAAAACCCCATGTCATTTCAAGCATGTGTGTCAATTTGTACCTCTCTATCTACATTATTCCGTGATTTATTCAGTTTTCAAATTTTATACTGACTTTTTGATAACCCAGTACACATTACGAAAAGTATTGTGCCCACAACACTCTCTTGGGGTACGCTCTCAGTTACTTTCACGTCAGAAGTCTTCTCTTCGCTGAGAATAACATGCTGTGTCCATATTGCTAGAAATTCCTCATTCCAGCTACGCCGCTATTCTGATATTCCGAACACTTGTATTTTGTTCATTTGGCGGCAGTGCGCAGCTGTATCGAACGCCTTTCAAAAATTAAGTAACACGGTATTAACATGGGCGACGGTATCTACTGATTTCTGGGTGTCGTACAGAATAGAGCAAACTGGGATTCACATTTTTTTTTTGTTTTTTTTTTGTTTTTTGTTTTTTTTTTCTTTGAATCCATGTTCGTTCTTGTAGTGAAGATTTTCTCTCTCAAAAAGTCATAATACACGAGCATAAAACATCTTTCAAAATTCTGCAAAAGATCGATGTCAGAGGCGTAGGCCTATTAGTTTCTTGAAACAGAAATTACATATGTTTTCTTTTACAATCTTAGGAACGCTTCTCTCCTGTAGAGACCTACGGTGCACTGCTCCCAGAAGAGAGGAAAGTTCTTTCCCACTCTCTGTGTACAATCGATTTGGTATCTCGTCAAATCCAGTGCCGTTTCCTCTGTTGATTAATTTCAATTGTTTTTCCATCCCTTGATAACTTACTTCGAAATCTGTCATTTTGTCAGTAATGAGACGATATAAAAGATGAACTACAGCGTCGCCTTCCTCTGCGGAACAGTTTCGGTACAAGAGCTTTAGTAGTTAGGCCTTTCCTGTGTCATCCTCTGTTTGTAAACCATACTCGCGTGTTTGAACGTCCATGCAAGTTTCTCAGTCCAGTCGCGATTCCGCAGGAAGTGGTGTAGGTGATGTACAGTACACTCATCAAGTCATACTGCGCGAGTTGAGATGACCCTATCTAGGAATATCTTAATGAATCAAAGCGTAATGTTTCCTCCTATCTGTATTTTGTGAAGCTCTCGTAGATGACGTCCACGACAGCAGATCTGGTAGCGCACTTGATTCTTCAGAAGATGTAAGTAGGTAATCGGTGATTCTAATTAGTGGTGCAGGCAATTAATGAATATGAAACAAGTCCCGGGATGTCATTATGATGCGTTTATTTGCCAACACCGTAAAATTGCGAGATTTTAGTATCACGAAACGATTTCTTACACTAACTTCGTAAGTTCCAGGAGGATAGTACAGCAGTATAAGTGATCAGTATCTGAATATATTTTATCGCCGACCCTCTCTTATGATAAAGCTCAAATTACGTCCTACCGCCGACCGGTGAGCTTGGCTTCCAGCCGAAATCTCTTTCTTACAAATGGTTCAAATGGTTCTGAGCACTATGGGACTTAACATCTGTGGTCATCAGTCCCCTAGAACTTAGAACTACTTAAACCTAACTAACCTAAGGACATCACACACATCCATGCCCGAGGCAGGATTCGAACCTGCGACCGTAGCAGTCCCGCGGTTCCGGACTGAGCGCCTAGAACCGCTAGACCACCGCGGCCGGCTCTTTCTTACATTCTAACACTTCGTAGGGATTCGTAAATGTCTGGGAAGCTAACAATATTCATTAGTTTATTCAGTTTACTTGTTTACTGCAAAACATTTTTGTTATAGTAAAGCCCGTATTATCAGTAGGCTCCTCTCATTACCGGTTATGCCAAACGAAGACTTTAATCATTATTATTTAAGAAAACACAATCAGCGCTTTCCACGACAGCATTGCTTGTTTCACTGCATCTCTACTGTTGTGTAAGATCCTTCGGAAAAATTAAAAACATGGGTGGTAACGTTAAGAGTGCAATGCGAATTCCACTGCTACAAGCAGAGGAGAGAGCGGACAGGTGGAAAGAGCACGTTGAAGGCGTCTACGTCGTGGATGACTTGTCTAATGACATGACAGAAGATCATAATTAGAATCAGAATTTCAGAGAGCTTCGAATGACTAAACATCAAATAAGCCAGAAGGGATAGATAACATCAAAATTTCTAATATCATTCTGGGAAGTCAGAACAAAACGAAAATTCACAGTGGTATGTAGAATGTACGAGACTGGCAATATACCGTAATATATTTGGAGAAACATCGTCCACACAATTCCGAAGACTGCAAGAGCTGACAAGTGCGAAAATTATCGCACGATCAGCTCATGCATCCAAGTTAGTAACAAGAAATATATTGAATAGCATGGAAAAAAAATTAGGATGAGTTAGATGATGATCAGTTTGGCCTTAGGAAATGTAAAGTCAGTAGGGAGGTGATTCTGACTTTGAGGCTAGCAAGCAAGACTAATGGAAACATGAGTCACCTTCATTTGACTAGTCAACCTGGGAAAAGTGTTCGACAGTGTCGAATAGTAAAGGTGTTCACAATGCTGAGAAGAATAGGAGTAAGCAGTAGGGAAAGACGGATAATACACAATATGTACAGTGATGCTCAAATGTATCCGAACGACCGGAATTGCATTTCGCCTGACTCGCATGCAACCCACATAACGCAGCTGTCTAGCAGGTCCTCAAATCGCTCCCAGGTACAGTCGTTTGACTATCGAAAATGGTTCCAACAAGTCACCACTAGAAAACACTGCTCTGTATCGCAATAATTCTAGATGTAAAGTAATAGCACGATACTATAAATATCATAGAACACCTTATCACAGATAAGACTGTGCTTAAGGCTTGTAAACTCACATTTATTGCAATAAATGATATACCTGAAATGTTACCACTCTCATTATTACGTCAGATAGGTAATGCACGTAGAAAGTTCGTCGTATTCATGATTTCCTCTTCAAAGTAACATACCGTACTTGTTATTTAACACAAAATAACATTAAAAATTTAAGTTATTCACGAGCAGCTAGTTGAGAATATGTATGAACTTCAAATGACACGACGAACCGTCTCGTTCTGCATATGGATTCAAACCCAGATCATGAAGACTAAGATTTCGTGACTGACGGAAACTAACAGTCATTCCTGACTAGGCATACAGAGAGTGATATACCTAGCTTTTAGACAGTATCAGTTAGCAAATATGAACTTTAATTACATAATGTAAACATTTTTGTCGGACGCGAATTCCTACCCAGTATCTATTGTCGATGTTAACGAACTACGAGAGATGTTAAACATTGCTTCTTCACAAGTAACTTACTTGAAATGCCGTGAGGTAAAGCTTTGTGTTGGACAGGGATTCTAACCCAGAACCTAATCGGATTGTTATCGAAGCACAATCAAGTGTGACATATCGGATTTTCTCGGCAGTAGTAGTAGTAACTGAAATGACGAGACGAAACATTAATTTTTTCCTTCATAGGACTCCAACCCGACACCTATCGCTGTTGTATTCTAGAGAAAACAAACGTTAAATATGGTTTTGTTACACCAGCAGCGACATGTGAGGATTTCTGAAATAGAAATAATATGACGAAGAGTTCAGTGCTGACTGGGAATCGAACTCCACACATATCGTTGTTGACTACACACAAAGAGACGTCAGCTACCGAATTTTTCTATACTAGCAGCTCGGAATAACATCCTTGAACTTACAGTGATCTCTCAAATAGAACTGTGTCTCATTGGGAGTCAAAAACGGGAGATATCTTTGGTGTTGAATTGAATGGAAATGCATTAAAAATCAAAAATATTATCCATCGGTTTTCATGTTCTCATGCAAGAGCTTGATTATACATAATGAAAACTTTAGTGCCACACCAGGCTTCGAACCCATTCACGCGCAATATGTGGAGATGTTGAGGAATCTGCAGTTTTGAACAAACAACAAGTTGTAGTCAAGCTGTATTGTCACGAAAGGATCAAATTCCGCGTTAAGGGCGGTCTGAGTTGCATTCCCAGTTCAGAACCAATTTTATCGACATACAGAAGCTCAAATAAAAGGTGGAATAAGTGTCCTGTGATCCTACATAGCGTTTGTTTCGTCACTAGAAATAAATAACTAGTATAAGAAAGGTTACTGGTGATAGAGTTCCCACATTTCGCCACTCCTGACTTTATTATGGTTCAACGTAACGTCTACTTGGTAGAGAAGGAATACCTTGTTTAATGTGAATTTCAGACCACAATGCCATTATACCTTCTTCACTTGGCGTAGCCAGAAGAGTATAGAATCTGACTCCCCCTATTAAAAATCATCGGCAGAAGTTAGGATCGAACCAAGACCATTGTAATACGAACCTACCATCAATCCATCACACCACCAAATCCTCTTCTCTGAAACTCATTTTTCACTCATAACACCACTGCGACACACTCAATGAGATTTCTGACGCACAGGTTCCCTGTAGTGGTCTGCAGCGTGTTCAGTACAATCATTTAATTGGTTGACCGAATCGCCATGAACTAGCTGCCTCGGCTACTCAGTGCAAATAAAATCTTGTAACTGCCACCTAAACATAACTGCCAACAGTGTAGGATGCAGACATTTAAATAGGAAGTGTTCCTTGCCACTTGAGCTACGATATTGCGCTAGACGTTTGTCGAAAACGTCGTGCAGTGCGAAACAAAACCTGTAACTGTCTGTCTCTCATAAGCCTAAACCCGGCCATATGCATTATCTCACAGCACTTTGGAAAACGAAAGTTGTGGAGGAACTTATGTTTTCTTCTTTAGGTGCTGTAGCTACATGACAGCTTCTAGCGTAATGGTGTCGCGCACCGTAAATAAGGCGTCGGGAGTTCTATTACGTTCGACGCTATATCTTTTAAAACACAATTCTGCTGTCTGCTGTAGTTATCAATTTAATGGTACTTTGAACATAATTCCCTTCACTTCTCAACCCAGAATAGTCCCATGTGGAAAAAGGGGTAACGTTCTGCGACATTTTGTTCTTTTCAGGTTTAATAGACGACAAGGCAGCAGATGCTCCTCAAAGCTTTTGTATTATGTGTGGGGAGAGCGCATCATGCCAAAATAGTCAGAAAAGTACTTTCTACATTTGCTGTCGTCTGGTAGTGGCATTTTATTCTTCTTCAAACCTTGTTTGACAGCTTTAACTCAGAACAAGTTTTCTACATGCATGTAATCAGTAAACTGCATGTGCATTGTCAGACTGTTATAGATAACATCAGAGAATTCGCATATATCGTTGACGATTAATTTCTCTCTCATGTTTAGTTTTGTTTTAACAACACTAAAAGAAACCTTAGGAAAACTGTGTACTCTATTATAAGAAATGAAATAAAACTACCCACGATAACCTTACGACGAAAGGCTGTTTTAATAAAACTGAGTATCTGTACACAAGCGTGTCTCTATCAGCACGAATTAGTAAAATACTACTCACTTACATTTCGATTATGTCTGTGTTTAATTGCTATTCTGTGTCATACTCTACAGGTATGCAGATGTGGCATTTCATAAATAAAGTTACGTATTCCTAGAAACCCAAAATTTGCTTGTCAGCAGCGGAAAGAGGCGTTACCTGTCGTGCCGTGCAGCATTCTAAGTTTTTCACCATTTCACTATGAGCTGAAAGTATTTTCTTGCGATTTCCTTATCGATGTTTGTTCTGACTGCTTGTAGCTCTTTCACAGAGGGGGAGAAAAACGTAACAGTCGGCGAGATTGGAACCGCGAATCATACCAGACGCTTTTTCACAGGTCAGCACGTACCCAGACAGCTGGCGAAGGTGTGTGTTCTGTCTTCCCGTTACGAGGCCAATAGTGGCTATAACTCGTAAACCGATAATTAAAGGACGAGATTAGTTGCGATTTCCTCGTGCAACGACTTTTCTGGGCTGAAAACCGTAAATTTACAGTCTTTTCTTACACCTCAAGCGATAAAAACTCAGATTATTCAGTGGGAATAACATGAAAAATCAAGTGAACTTTGAGGCTTAACTCCGTGCACACCAGGAAGTAACTTGTCGATCGTAGAGTTGCCAAACATACCTTGCCTTGTTGCCAAATCTCAGTTACAGTACCAGCAGGAAGAAGACGAACCGATGTCATCCTACAGCGGGCTGGGAACTGGCCATAGCTGGCGTTTCAAAGACGCGGCTGCTACGGCTTGGAATACGTAATGGGTCTGATTCTCATTTCTGTAACTAGGTTTAGGGACTGGAGCGTAGTTACTAATAATACTCAGATCTGACTGCAAACTAAGAAACATAAAAGAGTAACTCTCATAGTTGTTTTTATATTTATTTCTAACTGTACTCAAACTAAGAAACTTATTCACGGACGTTTTAGTGCCTCGCCGACAGTCGAGCACACTAAACATATAAATATAAAAAAAGAATGTGTGTGTGTTTGTATGTGTGTGTGAGAGAGAAAGGAAGATATATATATATATATATATATATATATATATATATATATATATAAAATAAAGGAGAATTAGAGAGAAGGTAATCAATTGTTGTAAAGAAATTGTATACCGACATGTAAAGAAATCTTTGATTAAAATTACACGTTCCATATCATTATGAAATCTCATATTCATGATCTATGGAACAAGTATTAATGTAATCTAATCATAACATATTGCTGAATAGCCTTGAAGAGTCATGAATTATCGAAATTTTCGCCAATATCAGTAACCAAATCTAATAAAAGACGACAGTTTTTGTAATAAACCGAGACTCCTATCAAAACCCTTTCATACCTGTTAAGCAACTACGAAAGATGTCTGATATACCTCCATTCAGAAGTAACAATGTGTGTATGCATTTAAAGGTAAAGTGCATGATGTGAAGTTCTGTGACGGAGATACCAAGCCTACTCGTAATAGGATTGTTCACTAAGTAAAATCAAATGTTACTGATTGGTATTTCTTACCAGCTGCTAGATGTTTGAATCTAAAATAAGGATACAAATTTTTGTGCCTGAGCTACAGTCGAACCACACTCCTATCTTTCTTCTTTATCGTCCACGAATATAGCTTACGTTCAATGCTTACTCACCAACAGTAAGATGTTTGCGTGTTTGACCAGAAATTGCAGTCTTGGAAAAAGGAACGAAATGATTGAACTATACTTTTCCGAGAGATTCAGATCCTCGAAAGAAGGGACACAAACTTAAATCACAGTCCAGCACCAAATTTTTCAACGTCTCTAGTTCAATCAATTACAAGTAAAATAGGAGCTCTGTTCCTTTAAATGGCTATCCGTTCATCCAAATTTTTTTTTCTAATCTAAGTAAGTTTACTGGCGACAGTATTTCTGTTTACCATGACCGCTGCCTATGTCATTTCCCAAAGTAAACCGGCTTTGTCCTGTTGGGAATGAAGGAAGGTGATGTTTAATGCGGATTCTGGATTATAACGTCTTTCTCTTGAGGTTACCAGAGGTAAAGCAAATCTGTTTTTGCCTCTTAAAAGTAAATGCCTGAACCTACGCATTGCACTTGTGATACTTCGTTCCACCAGACCATTGTGGCCACATTTTCCAGCCCCAGGAGTGAGTTGTAACGGATGATGTACTTAGCTTACAAAATTAGTCACGGTAGAAAAAATGCGAGTCTATTAAGTGGTTAAGTAGAAGCAAGCTTCTGAAGCGGAGATTATTCTATTTTCACGTCTGCAGGATGTAAAGACTCTTCTAGGCATCATAGCCTCAGTCTGAAGCCATTTTAAAATTTTCACTAATTCAGGAAATTTCTTTGTTCGAGAAAATCTACTGTGGAGTGTGAAGTTACCGGGTAATTCGTTTATTACCGTCATTATTACTATGATTTTCTTCATACCAAAAGCCCAGGGATCTTACTTTCTTCCGATATACGTCGCTGTCAGTTCATCCATATGATCTGGTAGACGTGACCTGTTTCAAGTTGTGTACGACAGAGTATGTTTTAGAAAATCAATTGTTTTCCTTTGCAATAAACAGAAAGATTTTGATTGTAAGCTATTCAAGTCCAAAATTATAGCAATATTAGTTCAAATTTAATATTCGTTTCTATAATGTAGGAAAGTATTTCACAGTTACAAAACCCGCTACTTCAATTCATGAAGTTCTACTTGTATGATCACAAGACTTCACATAGATGCAATCTATTGCGAGGTGCAAAGTGTTTGTTATCATACTTTTCGTGCCGACTGGAGTGGCCGAGCGGTTCTAGGCGCTAAAGTGTGGAGGTGCGCGACTGCTACGGTCGCAGGTTCGAATCCTGCCTAGGGCATGGATGTGTGTGATGTCCTTCGCTTGGTTAGGTTTAAGTAGTTCTAAGATCTAGGGGACTGATGACCTCAGAAGTTAAGTCCCATAGTGCTCAGAGTCATTTGAACCATTTTTTACTTCTCGTGACAGGTGCGCAAAGTTGACTTCCAAAGACTTTTAATTGTACTGAAATAGTCTTTTGTCACAAAGTAACGAGGTAAGTGTTTTATTCGTATTTATTTTGTGGGAAACTGTAATCGTGATGGAAGGTTACACACCTGAATGTTTCACACAACAGGTAGGAGAAAACGCTGCATATTAACCAAACCCCGTACCTCCTCTCGGTATCCTTCTATGACACGAGCACAGGATTATCCTCCCTTAACGCTACAGAGCTACTCCTAGCACAGCTGAGAATTGGCAACATCATCAGAAACATTTGCCAACACTTTGACAGTTCAATCACTTCCGTGTATGGTACTGAATTGACTCGCTAAATTAACTTGATATTCCCTTTCCATTTGAATGACTGGTGCTGTGTAATCCTCATGTAATCTAAGACAACTTATTGGCTAAGGAAATGCTATTCTTCATATATGTGACAACTTTTATTATCTTTCACAATGCATTATGAGGCTGAGCGACCAACACCATGATGAGGGTGGCGCGCTGGCAGCAGTGTGTCGGTAGCCCTGTGGTACCACACATGTCTCGTGGCGCAACAGTTCAAGGAGTTGTCAGTTCTAACTGTAGTAGGGGCAGCATGTGTGAGCTTTTCTTCTGATTTATTTTATGGGGCTGCGAATTTCCAGAAAAAATTCTTTAACGAAATCAGGAGAAAACCCTTACACATCAAATCCTCTTGGTAGCTCGACACAGTACGTTGTGTTAATGGTCATAGATCTCGGCTTTCTGACTGCCAAGCTGCTTCACAATACGAGCGTCTCAGAAGAAATTCGAATCGTCCATCAACGATACGAAAGTCAATACTGTTCTTCACTTAAGACTCACATGCCAGGGCGATACGTATGTAGAAAGAAATCTCTTGGTTACTGCAGGGCCTCTATGCTAAATTTCCACCGCAGCAATTATGCAGACATTTGCTAACATCGGCTCTAGCAACTTACTTTTTCTCTGGGTAGCTTCAAATATGGGCAATTTTGTCGCCTTAAATCAAATTGAATATTTTAAATATCACTTCTGAACAGCGTTCACTTCTCTATTATTTAATGTATGGACCTCAAAACAAGAAATTTACCTTAGTAGGTATAGAGCAGGTTCTGAAAGGTGTTGACCCAATGTTTCGCACCCATTTACCATAGGTAATCAAAGAGAGAAACTAAACACATTACATTGCATTTACTCTCTGTGCCTTGACTAACGCATTTGAATCCATGACAAAAACGAATTAATTGAAGAATCTCCTGTGAAAGGAAAAAGAACAGGATGCGACACTTTAATCATAGCGCACTGGATCAGAAACAATGAAATTAATTCTGTGCCACATTGATGTATTGCATACTAGTGTGATAAAATATTCATCAATTAAAAACGGTTTTGTGCCTCCATTGCTATCGAGTGTTAAACACAAATCGTAGACATATTTTATGGGTCACCAATCAATAACATTAAAGCTTTTACACCGTCGAGAGTGGGGAGTTTAGCAGACATTGTCGGCGGAAGGCGAGGCAACGCAGTGCCTCAGCCCCCGCCGGTAGGCAGCATATGGGCCCAAAGAACTCAGACGCATGCTGTGTTCAGAGGCAGATGGTCGGAGAAGAAATCTATCGCTAAAATATTATTGAACCAAACTGTTATTACCAATGTGACAGAAAGCGAAATATATTGTAGATTCGCTTGAATTATACTCATAGCTTCAGCACCGAGAGGAAACGGGCGATAAAAACTTTGTCGACGTGTGCTTTTAGTTACCAGACGTTGTATTAGCTAGTCACGCTTTTTACCTCAAGACTATGAGCGTAGACAAAAGTGATGTACTCTGACTGCAGTCAAGGGTTCCTCCGGGAAATGTAGCAGTCTACAATGTTGCCAGATCGAGCATATTGCCGAACATAGAATTCAGAGGGGAGCACGACTGTATAGTCCACCTCACGTGAACGACTCGGCGGTCAGTTTTTTTCTCTAAGACTGTATCTACAACACATATTGCACCCTTTGAATCAGAAGAATTCTAAAAACAAAAATAATTTATGAGAGCAAAAATTAACTATAGCGTTCAAAGTGTTCATAGTATTGTATACGTCTGTGTAAACGCCTTCCAATGCCCACTCAACGAAGACAAGGATACACAGTCTAGCTTCAATATAATAAATACGCCTCAGTTTGTGAATGAACTAAGTCTTAGATTGATAATCATTTTGAATATTTAGCAGTACCGTACCCATTGGTGATAAACTAGTTTTCAACCAATGATACCCACAGCTACAGGAACTCTACTTGTGACACCTCTTACACAAAATACTTATGCAGTGCTATCAGACGAAAAGATCAACCTGAAACAAACTGTGAGAAGTTAGTTTTACAACCTTCATACCTGGATAAAGAGCTATTCCTATTTGAGATATCTATGAATGTTGCTGTATAAGACGATTTAAGAAGAAACTGAATTCCTTCAGCTACGCCAATGTTTAAAGAAATCGTCTTAACGGCACTAAATCGTGGTTTGTGAATCGTTTACCAGCCGTACTATGCCGTATTTTGCTGGCTGGAAGGAAAAAAGCTTACTGTCAAATTTCACAGAAGGAAATGGGGTACGAAATGTGTCCCATTGGAAGGGCATGATGTTTTATTTAAATGATTACAAAATAAGGTGAAACGAACAGTGAGGGTGTCAGTATAAGCAAATAACTGTTGTCAGTATGATGTTGCACCACCCAGGGCCTGTAATGATAAAGGGCCCGTTTAGGTTAGGCATATTTTTTGCAGAAGTGGAAGAGAGAGTACCACTAAACTCTACAATCCGTATGCATTGCATACACACAGAAATTACTGTTACAGTGTACTTATGGAGCCCAATGAGTGAACTGCATATTTTTCGGTGAGAAACAGCACTGGCAAACAGTCTTCGCTACATTAGGTTACTTAAACTGGTGTCACTCTAAGCTAGAATATATGGTCAACGACTAAGTGTATGGACAATGAGTCGGATGCAGGTTTTGCAACCGTGAAATACTATCCTACATTATAGAAGCGAATATTAAATTTGAACCAATATTGCGATAATTTAGGACTTGGATAGCTTAGAATCAAAATCTTTCTGTTTATTGCAAAGGAAAACAATTGATTTTCTAAAACATACTCTGTCGTACACAACTTGAAACAGGTCACGTCGACCAAATCATATGGAGGAACTGACAGCGACGTATATCGGAAGACAGTACGATCCCTAGGCTTTTGGTTTGGCAGTATTCGTCAGCCATTTCTAGGCGCACGTAAATGAAGAAAGGCAGCGTGTATTTGTTATCAAGGAACGTCTTCATCAATTACTTTAGTTTTAATGTAATCGACGAGTATTTGCTGATGTTTGATATTAACATGAAAAGGATTCCGTAAACAGGGAAAGAACCTGTTCTTGGCCAACTACTTCAATAATCACCAAATGGACTTAAATAATCTTCAAGCTCATGGGTTCCAGCAGCGGTATGAAGAAAATCATAGTAATAATGACGGTAATAATCGAATTATCCGGTAACTTCACACTTCACAGTAGATTTTCGCGAACTAAGAAATTTCCTGAATTAGTGAAAATTTTAAAATGGCTTCAGACTGAGGCTATCATGCCTAGAAGAGTCTTTACATCCTGCAGACGTGAAAATAGCATAACCTCCGCTTCAGAAGCTTGCTTCTACTTAACCACTTAATAGACTCGCATTTTTTCTACCGTGGATAATTTTGTAAGCTAAGCACATCAGTGAAGGAAGCCGTGAAGGAAACAAAAGAAAAATTCGGAGTAGGTAATAAAATCCATAGAGAAGTAATAAAAACTTTGAGGTTCGCCGATGACGTAATTCTGTCAGAGACAGCAAAGGACTTAAAAGAGAAGTTGAACGGAATGAATAGTGTCTTGAAAGGAGGATATAAGATGAACATCAACAAAAGCAAAACGAGGATAATGGAATGTAGTGGAATTAAGTCGGGTGATGCTGACGGTATTAGATAAGGAAATGAGACACTTAAAGTAGTAAAGGAGTTTTGCTATTTGGGGAGCAAAATAACTGATGATGGTCGAATTAGGGAGGATATAAAATGTAGACTGGCAATGGGAAGGAAAGCGTTTGTGAAGAAGAGAAATTTCTTAACGTCGAGTATAGATTTGTCAGGAAGTCGTTTCTGAAAGTATTTGTATGGAGTGTAGCCATGTATGGAAGTGAAACATGGACGATAAATAGTTTAGACAAGAAGAGAATAGAAGCTTTCGAAATGTGGTGCTACAGAAGAATGCTGAAGATTAGATGGGTAGATCACATAACTATTAAGGAGGTGTTGAATAGGATTGGGGAGAAGAGAAGTTTGTGGCACAACTTGACTAGAAGAAGGGATCGGTTGGCTGGACATGTTCTGAGGCATCAAGGGATCACCAATTTAGTATTGGAGGGCAGCGTGGAGGGTAAAAATCATAGAGGGAGACCAAGAGATGAATACACCAAGCAGATTCAGAAAGATGTTGGTTGCAGTAGGTACTGGGAGATGAAGTATCTTGCACAGGATAGAGAAGCATGAAGAGCTGCATCAAACCAGTCTCAGGACTGAAGAACACAACAACAACAACAACAACAAGCACATCATCCGTTACAGCGCACTCCTGGGGCTGGGAAATATGGCCACAATGGTCTGGTGGAACGAACTATCACAAGTGAAATGCGTGGGTTCAGGCATTTACTTTTAAGAGGCACTAACAGATTTACTTAACCTCTGGTAACCTCAAAAGAAAGTCGTAATAATCCAGAATCCGCATTAAACATCATCTTCCTTCATTCCCAACAGGACAAAGCGGGTTTACTTTGGGAAATGACATAGGTGGCGGTCATGGTAAACAGAAATACTGTCGCCAGGAAACTTATTTAGATTAGAAAAATTTTTTTTTGGATGAACGGATAGCCATTTAAGGAACAGAGCTCCTATTTTAATTGTACTTGATTGACCTAGAGACGTTGAAAAATTTGGTGCTGGGCTGTGATTCGAATTTGTGTCTCCTCTTTTGAGGATCTGAATCCCTCGGAACAGTATAGTTTAATCATTTCGTTCCTTTTTCCAAGACTGCAATTTCTTGTCAAACACGCAAACATCTTACTGTTGGTGAGTAAGCAATTGAACTTAAGCTATATTCGTGGATGATAAGAACTATTGGAGTGCGGTTCGAAAGTCGCTCAGGCACAAAAATTTTTATCCTTATTTTACATTCAAACATCTAGCAGCTGGTAAGAAAAACCGATAAGTATCATTTGATTTTACTTAGTTAACAATCCTATTACGTGTAGGGTTCGTATCTTCGTCACAGAACTTCACATCATGCACTTCATCTTTAAATGCATAAACACTTTGTTACTTCTGAATGGAGGTATATCAGACATCTTCCCTGGTTAGTCAACAAGTATGAATGGGTTTTGATAGGAGTCCCGGTTTATTACAAAAACTGTCGTCTTTTATTAGATTTGGTTACTGATATTGGCGAAAATTTCGGTAATTCATGAATCTTCACGGCTAGTCAGCAATATGATACGATTAGATTAGATTAATACTTGTTCCATAGATCATGAATATGAAATTTCGTAATGATGTGGAACGTGCCGTTTTAATGAAAGATTTCTTTACATACCGGTATTCAATTTCTTTACAACAATTGATTACCTTCTCTCTCATTCTCTTTTATTTTTATCTCTCCCTCTCTCTCTCTCTCTCTCTCTCTCTTGTCTCTCTTCTCTATCTCTCTCTCTCTCTCTCTTTCTCTCTCTCTCTCTCTCTCTCTCACACACACACACACATTCTTTTTTTATATTTATTTGTTTAGTGTGCTCGACTGTCGGCGAGGCACGAAAACGTCCGTGTATAAGTTTCTTTGTTTCAGTACAGTTAGAAATAAATATAAAAACAACTATGAGAGTTACTGATTTCTGTTTCTTAGTTTGCAGTCAGTTCTGAGTATTATTAGTAACTACGCTCCAGTCCCTAAACCTGGTTACAGAAATGCGAATCAGACGCATTACGTATTCCAAGCCGTAGCAGCCGCGTCTTGGAGACACCAGCTGTGGACAGTTCCCAGCACGCTGTAGGATGACATCGGTTCGTCTTCTTCCTGCTGGTACTGTAACTGAGATTTGGCAACAAGGCAACGTGTGTTTGGCAACTCTACGATCGACAAGTTACTTCCTGGTGTGCACGGAATTAAGCCTCAAAGCTCACTTGATTTTTCTTGTTATTTCAATTGAATAATCTGAGTTATTATCGCTTGAGGTGTAAGAAAAGACTGTGAATTTACGGTTTTCAGCGCAGGAAAGTCGTTGCACGAGGAAATCGCAACTAATCTCGTCCTTTAATTATCGGTTTACGAGTTATAGCCACTATTGGCCTCGTAACGGGAAGACAGAACACACACCTTCGCCAGCTGTGTGGGTACGTGCTGACCTGTGAAAAAGCGTCTGGTATGTTTCGCGGTTCCAATCTCGCCGACTGTTACGTTTTTCTCCCAATCTGTGAAAGAGCTACAAGCAGTCAGAACAAACATCGATAAGGAAATCGCAAGAAAATACTTTCAGCTCATAGTGAAAGGTGAAAAACTTACAATGCTGCGCGGCACGACAGGTAACGCCTCTTTCCGCTGCTGACAAGCAAATTTTGGGTTTCTAGGAATACGTAACTTTATTTATGAAATGCCACATCTGCATATCTGTAGAGTATGACACAGAATAGCAAAAATGGTTCAAATGGCTCTGAGCACTATGGGACTCAACTGCTGTGGTCATAAGTCCCCTAGAACTTAGAACTACTTAAACCTAACTAACCTAAGGACATCACACACATCCATGCCCGAGGCAGGATTCGAACCTGCGACCGTAGTGGTCGTGCGGTTCCAGACTGTAGCGCCTTTAACCGCTCGGCCACTCCGGCCGGCACAGAATAGCAATTAAACACAGACATAATCGAAATGTAAGTGAGTAGTAGTTTACTAATTCGTGCTGATAGAGACACGCTTGTGTACAGATACTCAGTTTTATTAAAACAGACTTTCGTCGTAAGGTTATCGTGGGTACTTTTATTTCATTTCCTATAATACAGTGCACAGTTATCCTAAGGTTTCTTTTAGTGTTGTTAAAACAAAACTAAACATGAGAGAGAAATTAATCGTCAACGATATATGCGAATTTTCTGATGTTATCTATAACAGTCTGACAATGCACATGCAGTTTACTGATTACATGCATGTAGAAAACTTGTTCTGAGTTAAAGCTGTCAAACAAGGTTTGAAGAAGAATAAAATGCCACTACCAGACGACAGCTAATGTAGAAAATACTTTTCTTCCTATTTTGGCATGATGCGCTCTCCCCACACATAATACAAAAGCTTTGAGGAGCATCTGCTGCCTGGCCATCTTTTAAACCTGAAAAGAACAAAATGTCGCAGAACGTTACCTTTTTTTCCACATGGGACTATTCGGGGTTGAGAAGTGAAGGGAATTATGTTCAAAGTACCATTAGATTGATAACTAGAGCAGACAGCAGAATTGTGTTTTAAAAGATATAGCAGCGAACGTAATAGAACTCACGACGCCTTATTTACGGTGCGCGACACTTAATATTACGCTAGAAGCTGTCATGTAGCTACAGCACCTAAAGGAGAAAACATAAGTTCCTCCACAACTTTCGCATTCCAAAGTGCTGTGAGACAATGCATTTGGCCGGGTTTAGGCAGCTTTTGTTTCGCACTGCACGACGTTTTCGACAAACGGATAGCGCAATATCGTATCTCAAGTGGAAAGGAACACCTCCTATTTAAATTTCTGCATCCTACACTGTTGGCAGTTATGTTTAGGTGGCAGTTACGAGATTTTATTTGCACTGTGTAGCCGAGGCAGGATTTGGTGGTGTGATGGATTGATGGTAGGTTCGTATTACAATGGTCTTGGTTCGATCCTAACTCCTGCCGATGATTTTTAATAGGGAAAGTCAGATTCTATACTCTTCTGACTACGCCAAGTGAAGAAGGTATAATGGCATTGTGGTCTGAAATTCACATTAAACAAGGTATTCCTTCTCTACCAAGTAGACGTTACGTTGAACCATAATAAAGTCAGGAGTGGCGAAATGTGGGAACTCTATCACCAGTAACCTATCTTATACTAGTTATTTATTTCTAGTGACGAAAAAACGCTATGTAGGATCACAGGACACTTATTCCACCTTTTATTTGAGATTCTGTATGTCGATAAAATTGGTTCTGAACTGGGAATGCAACTCAGACCGCCCTTAACGCGGAATTTGATCCTTTCGTGACAATACAGCTTGACTACAACTTGTTGTTTGTTCTAAACTGCAGATTCCTCAACATCTCCACATATTGCGCGTGAATGGGTTCGAATCCTGGTCTGGCACTAAAGTTTTCATTATGTATAATCAAGCTCTTGCATGAGAACACCTATCTGCCGATGGATAATATTTTTGATTTTTGACGCATTTTCATTCGTTTTCAACACCAACGATATCTCCCGTTTTTGACTCCCAATGAGACACACAACTATTTGAGAGATCACTGTAAGTTCAAGGATGTTATTCCGAGCTGTTAGTATAGAAAAATTCGGTAGCTGACGTCTCTTTGTGTGTAGTCAACAACGATATGTGTGGAGTTCGATTCCCAGTCAGCACTGAACTCTTCGTCATATTATTTCTATTTCAGAAACGCTCACATGTCGCTGCTGGTGTAACAAAACCATATTTAACGTTTGTTTTCTCTAGAATACAACAGCGATAGGTGTCGGGTTGGAGTCCTATGAAGGAAAAAATTAATGTTTCGTCTCGTCATTTCAGTTTAAACATCTAGCTACTGCCGAGAAAATCCGATATGTCACACTTGATTGTGCTTCGATAACAATCCGATTAGGTTCTGGGTTAGAATCCCTGTCCAACACAAAGCTTTACCTCACGGCATTTCAAGTAAGTTACTTGTGAAGAAGCAATGTTTAACATCTCTCGTAGTTCGTTAACATCGACGACAGATACTGGGAAGGAATTCGCGTCCGTCAAAAAAGTTTACATTATGTAATTTAAAGTTCATATTTGCTAACTGATACTGTCTAAAAGCTAGGTACATCACTCTCTGTATGCCTAGTCACGAATAACTGTTAGTTTCCGTCAGTCACGAAATCTTAGTCTTCATGACCTGGGTTTGAATCCATACGCAGAACGAGACGGTTCGTCGTGTCATTTGAAGTTCATACATATTCTCAACTAGCTGCTCGTGAATAACTTAAATTTTTAATGTTATTTTGTGTTAAATAACAAGTACGGTATGTTACTTTGAAGAGGAAATCATGAATACGACGAACTTTCTACGTGCATTACCTATCTGAAGTAATAATGAGAGTGGTAACATTTCAGGTATATCATTTATTGCAATAAATGTGAGTTTGCATGCCTTAAGCACAGTCTTATCTGTGATAAGGTGTTCTCTGATATTTATATTATCGTGCTATTACTTTAAATCTAGAATTATTGCGATACAGAGCAGTGTTTTCTAGTGGTGACTTGTTGGAACCATTTTCGATAGTCAAACGACTGTACCTAGGAGCGATTAGAGGACCTGCTAGACAGCTGCGTTATGTGGGTTGCATGCGAATCAGGTGAAATGCACTTTAGGTCGTTCGGATACTTTTGAGCATGACTGTATATGAGCCAAGAGGGAACAATAAGAATTTAAGACTAAGAACGAGGTGCTGGTATTCAGACGTTTGTAAGACAAGGTTGTAGTCTTTCACCCCTACTGTTCAATCTACACGTCGAAGAAGTAATGAAGGAAATAAAAGCAGCGTTCAAAAGTGGAATTAAATTTCAATGTGAAAGGATGCCAGTCACTGATGGCGTTGCTATTAAAAGTGAAAGTGAAGAACTACAGAGTCCGTTAAACAGAATGAGCATGTTAATGAGTACAGAATATGGATTAAGAGTCAGTTGAAGAAAGGCGAAAATAATGAGAAGTAGCAGAAAAGAGAACAGCGAGACACTTAACATCACTACTGGACATCACGAAGAAGACGAAGTTAAGAAATTGTGCTACCTAGGTAACAAAATAATCCATGACGGACGCATCGAGGATATAAAAAGCAGAGAATATTCTACAGAGGTCGGCTAGTACCAAATAAAGGCCGTAATTTGAAGAAGAAACTTCTGACAATGTACGTTTGGAGTACATAATTGCCGGCCGGGGTGGCGGAGCGGTTCTAGGCGCTACACTCTGGAACAGTGTGCCCACTACGGTCGCAGGTTCGAATCCTGCCTCGGGCGTGGATGTGTGTGATAGGTTAGTTAGGTTTAAGTAGTTCCAAGTTCTAGGGTACTGATGACCTCAGAAGTTAAGTCCCATAGTGCTCAGAGCCATTTGAATCATTTGATATGAAAATCAATGTAGTACTGACAAAGACGGTGTTGGTATTCTAGAGAGGTCGAAGAGTACCAAATAAAGGCCTTAATCTCAGGAAGAAGCTTCTGACAATGTACGTTTGGAGCACACAATTGTTTGGTAGTGAAACATGACTATGGTGAAACCAGAACAGAAGAGAATCGAAGCATTTGAGATGTGGTACTACAGAAGGATGTTGAAAATTAGGTGGACTGGTAAGGTAAGGAATGAAGAGGAAACGAAGAGCGAACAGAATGATAGGACATGCGTGAAGATCAGGGATGGAAAAGACAGCACATGAAAAAAATTCGTGGCTGGCCGCAACAAACTTCGTAAGAGTGATGACTAAAAAGAAAGGGAGGGTGTGGGGATCCTTTTCATGGCTCACGTTCCTCTCTCCGTGAGTCATTTTCGTGGCAGATGGTCTGGTTGCAAGCACTGTCTCCTTGAGAACCGGCTTCCTACTCCATGTCGGCTTATTCTGCAGCACTGCTTAATGCAGCAAACTCACTGCGGCTATTCGCGCTCTTTCAATAATCGTGAAATTTGGAAAAATAAATAACCCCAATAACAAAGGATACCACGTGTGTGTCATTGCCATTATGGTCACAGAGCATCTGGACACATGTCTTGGTACCATTAACTAATTTTAATGTAAGACCAAAATTAGGTTTCCCGTCAAATCGGTACACAGAAATTTACTTTAGAACTGATTCAATACAATTCATACATACTGTAGCTCTCCTCACGCTTGTCTGTGTGTAACTATGTAATACTGGTACATTTCACGTTAAACGGCGCTCTGTACGGAGGCCGGTGGCAATTTCGGCAGGGTGGCTGCCGGCAGGTGCTGGTGAGCCGCGCCCCCCCAGGCCGCCCTGGGCTCCGTCCTGTCGGCGTTCTGCGTGATGTAGAGGGCCGCATTACCAGCCACACGTGCCGGCCCGGCGCCCGGCGCGCCGGCTGAGTTGCGTGCTCGGAGGCCGCGGCCGGCCTATTACGGCCACTGCTCCTGCAGGGCGCGCCGTTAACGCAAAAATATCGACGCCGCACTGCGCCGCTCCGAGCGTGTCCTAATTAGTACCCACCCTGGCGAATTAATGCCCTGCGAGTTGTATCTCACTCACTGAAAAGGTCGCGACACCCCTTTTCAACGACTTATAACACCCAAAGGCCACAATTCAGGGGGAAAAAGTCATTACATTACACGATATGAGCACTTGAAAATGTTTTGCGTCATACTGTGGACTAGCCGTTGTCCACGGCTCCACTCGCGTATCAGTATTTTTGTTGTGATGAGTGATGGTGACTAAGAAAGCTGCTGTATGTGCAATAACATCAGCTGCCCTCACACTTCTGCCTGTTCAGGTAAGCGTAGCTCGATATGTGCGCCCCGCTTTTCCCCCTCCCAAGGTAACCCAACACACAGTGTGAAGGGATGCACAGTGTCGCTCCTCAGCCGTGGTTACAGAGCAGTAGCATGAAGCACCTGTGCTTCATGCTATTGAAGTATCTATATTATACAATCTCTGCATTATGCAAAAAAATAGTGTGGAAGTATGGATTAAAGCCACTGCAGGCTGTATAAGGATTGTATTCATTATTTTGAATCGTAACACGTAGGAAATTTCAAATGGTAAAAGCATTTTCACAAATATGATAAAACTCAGAAATCAAATAGTAAATAACTTTTACAGAAAGCAAGTTTTCTATCCTAATGCGTATCATTTTCCACAAATCAATAACTGTATTGTGCTGTACATTATGCCGAGTTTACACCAATATTCAACAAAAGTAGTAGGAATAATCCACTAAAATACGGTCCCATATCATTAACATCGGCATGCAGTAGTGTTTGGAACATGTATTCGAACATTACGAATTATCTCGAATAGAAGGGTCAATCGACACAGTCACCACAGATTTAGAAAACATTATTGTTGTGAAACACAACTAACTCTTTACTTACACGAAATTTTTAGTTCTATCGACAACAAATTCATTCCTTACTTCTGGATTTTCCATACTTTTAAATTTCCAGAAGGCCTTTGACACTGTACGACACAAAACGCTTGTAGTGAAATAGCTTGCTTATGAAATATCGTCTCAGTTATGTGGCTGGATCCGTGATTTCCTGTCAGAGAGGCCACAGCTCATAGTAACTGATGGAAAGACATTCAATAAAGCACAAGTGCTTTCTGGCGTTCCCCTAGGTAGTGTTACAGACACTCTCCTGTTCCTTAGCTATATAAACGATTTAGGAGATAATCTCAGCAGCCGTCATAGTTTATTTGCAGATGACGCTGCCGTTTATCGTCTACTGAGGTCATCACAAGTTCAAAACGACCCTCAGAACAATTTACAAAAGATATCTGTATGGTGCGAAATTTGGCAATTAACCCTAAGTAATGAAACGTGTGAAGTCATCCACAAGAGCACTAAAAGGAATCCGTGAAACTGCGGTTACACGATAAGTCAGTCAAATCTAAAGGCAGTGATATCTAGGAATTGCAATTACGAAGAACCTAAACTGGAAATAACAGAGAGAAAATGTTGTGGGGAAGGCAAACCAAAGACTGAATTTTTTGGCAGAACTCTTAGACAATGTAACATCTACTCAAGACACTGCCTGCACTATGCTTTCCGTTCTCTTTTGGAGTACTGCTGTGCGGTCTGGGATGCTTAACAGATAGAATTGAAAGAGTACATCGAGAAAGTTGAAAGAACAGCAGCACGTTTTGTATTATCGTGAAATAGGGGAGAGAGTGTTACTGACATGATACAGGATTTTGAGTGGACATCATTAAAACTGTGGCGGAATCTTTTCACGAAATTTCAGTCCCCACCTTTCTCCGCTGAATGCGAAAATACTTTGCTCACGCCGACCTGCATAGGGAGAAACGATCATCATATTAAAATAAGGGAAATCAGAGCTCACACGGAAAGATACACATGTTCGTTTTTACGTGCACAGTTCGAGATTAGAATAATAGAGAATTATTGTGAAGGTGGTTCGATGAACCGTCTGCCAAGCGTTTAAGTGTGATTTGCAGAGTATCCATGTAGATGCAGATGTAGATGTAGATGTAGCCTTTGTTCTTCCGCATACTTCGGATTATCTCTATATCAAATTTCATCGAAATCGGTTCTGCTGGTTGGTCGTGAAATAGTAAAAGACACAGATATTTTCGCATTTATAATACTTGTGAAGACAAAACTTTTCAGTTTCCTATTTTCGTCATCCATTTATGATGAAATAAAAGCAAAATGCACGACGAAAACTGTAGTGAAGATACCTGTGAAAACCCCATGAAAGAGATTAACAAGTTCGAACAGACAAACAGGCAGATACGACGGTTTGGTATATGACTTTACATCAGGCTACCTTATTTTCTTTGCTCGGATATAGATTAAATACAGCCTATACGGTGCTCCAAGCTATGCTCAAGCTAATTGTGAGAACCCCACGAAAATTCCTCCAGTAGTTTTGGATATTAGCGTTTTCAAACAGGGTAACAGGCAGATACGTTATTTGTACAGTTATGTTATTAATGTAGATAAAAGGGTGTATCTGACGTCCAGGACGAAAGTCATTGTTTGCGAGCATATCAGTCACTTACCTTAGGAACCAAGATCTCTAAGTATGGTTGCACTGGAATCGGAGACTGCCAATAAGAATACCAGTTAAATGAGTACAATAGTCGGTTTGCAGCAGTGTAGATGGTGTACGAGTGTGACCAGTCAAGACCGTCCAACACTGAAGTAAGTCATGGTAGTGGAAGTGGTGCGCATATCACAGTCTAATGTACACAATCAGCGCAGTAAGCTGGGTGAACGTGGAAACGGAGCAGAATGGTGGACAGGAACTGTCGGTTTTAGACGTACTATTTGTGATTTTATAGCGAATGAAATTTCCGCTTTGTTGGTGTATAAACCTTGTCTACAAGGAATGGTGTACTCCTCGCAGCCAAGTAGCGCAGTGCAAGAGTAATCGTCGTACAAAAATTTCGAAATTAAATCCACACACTAGCTACTGCTGCCAGTGAATAGAGATAGATAGCAACCAGTTTTTTGGAGCATACATTGCGAATGGATGTGCAAGCAATGTATATCTGAAGTCATATTCGTCACAGAAGGCCACTGCTCACAGTTGCATAGAAAGTGGTACATCTGCATGGAGCCAAACAACTGTATAACTACACAGTAGCTGAATAGAGGTGTGAGTTTTGATACGACTAGTCGGCATATCATCTCATTTCAAATGATGCAACACGTCGAGTGCACTGGCGGACGAATGTAGCGTTTAACCCACAGTACGTGTAGACTGAGTTTTGGCCTGAGGTGGTTGTACGATATTTAGCGTAGCATGAGCTGCACACAGAACTTGTGATTTTCGTGAATATGAGCCGGGAATTTTCTTTCAAGAATCTCCGTCTCCAAATATTACACCACTTTCTACAGGGAAGTAACAGAAATCATTGGATACCTCCTATTATCTTTTCGGACCTCCTTTTGTCAGGCACTCGAAGTGGCATGCCGTCAACAAGTCGTTGGAAGTCCCTGCTGCCTCTATAGCAGTACATAATTGCAAAAGTGTTGACGGTGTAAGAACTGATCTCTCGATTATGTCCTATAAATTTTCGATACGATTCATTTCGGGTGATCTTTGTGGCCAGATCATTCGCACGAATTTCCCTGAATGCTCTTGAAAGCAATTGTGAACATTTCTGGCCCGGTGACATGGCGTATTGTCATTTACAAAAATATCAACGTTGTTTGCTGAAAATTGTCTCCAAGTAGCCAAAAATAAATATTTTCAGTCAGAGAAACCATTCAACAGCCAACATCGAATGAAATATTTCTTTATTTAAGACAACCGGTTTCAATAAACTTTGCTGTCATCTTCAGGTTGTAAGGTGTCACGCAAATCCAACACCTTCCATGAAAACCCTGACATGATATGCAAATCCAGCAGTATGTCACATAGCTCCGAATAAAATCGTGACATTAAATTAACCAAAGTAATACGATCAACGAGTGAGCAAATGGAATACCACAGACTAACACAGGAATGCCTAAATGCATGTCATACCTTCCCACCGTGAAACAGACACAGTTCCGAGGGGAGAAACGAGAAGCCGAGAGCAGAACCGTGTTAAGCTAGAAGACCCTACGATAAGGGACGGACACCCACATTGCCAGCCAACCGCCAGGACCACCCTCCAACCCAAGTTAAAAGATAGAGCCCTCCAGAAGAACAGTAGAGGTCTTACGAAAACACTAAAAGGACCATACCAGCTGCAAGTTTTAGCGTGAGAATTTTTCGCGTCTCTGTTACGTTGCAAACGTGGAAAACATTGCCCCACCACAAAAAGTATAACGTTTCTCATTGGATAGACAAAATTTTTGTAGGCGGAGCTTAAGGTTAACATTGAGAACCTGATTGGTCAGATGAAAACACAGTCAGATAGTTTTTTTTTTCAAGCAACTTCGGTAAATTGTAGTAAGGAGAAGTTAGGGGGAGTTGCTTCCGAGACAGCGAGCTGTATGGAGCTGCGCCACCTGTCGCCCCCTGACGCTGCCTAACCAACAAGGTAATGAACGCACACGATGCTGCACAACAGCGCATAAAGCTTCAGTCAGAACTGCAGAAGTCTCATCTGTTACACCCCCCTTTTACGTAATACTAGTTTCGATAGTCAATTAAATCTCATGGTGTTCACATTTGCTACTTGAAGTAAAAATCTGAAACGTGATGATTTTTCTGTTATATAATTATTGAGAAGCCACATCAGCCACTGTAATTTACAAGTTAGATAAGTAATTCAAGATAATTGAGGGTCACTGTAGACCATTTTGATAGTTTACACTTTGTGAAACTTAATTTAAACCTAGATTATAGATGTGATATGGCATAGGTCATCCTTCGATCTATTGTAGAACTTGGAAACCCATTCAGGGAATATCCGTTCACATTTTTGTTGAATACAGTGGGTTTTTATCATCCTCTATTAAAACATTTCCTTTTATCAATAGTGCAATTTATAAACAATGTTTTGTGAGATGAATAAAATTTCCAATGGTAAACTTAACTGCTTTTTTGACGTTATTTTACCAGCTAACTAAAAATAGGAAAGCCTTGAACCCCTTCCACTAAATTTAGTTAGTATTAAGATTCTTTTACAGGGAGTGCAGTGGAGCTGACGCTGAAATCATTAATGGTTATATCATCGCTAGTCTCACTGAAGTCTTCTGAACTCTGCATGTCATGTGTGGTCTGGCGTCTCCTTACCAGCAACAGGTCCTAGGTTCAAACTAGTAAAATCCCTAAAAAACACCCTCAGAACTTCGTTGCGCGAAAGTGGTAGGGAGACACAACTTAGAACAAACAGAAACCACGCAGAATGTTAGAAGGTCCTAAAACCTTTTTCTTGTAAATGATGTTTATTTTACGCTGAACCTCACGCACCATATCTCAAATAGATAAAAATGAGCACTTTGTAAGAGGTTTATCATCGCTGAAATATTTAAAAACATAAAGCACCTGGAGCAAAAGACCATGATAATATACATATTGCCTGCAGATGCTTGTTACATCAAACAAACATGATACACAGTAGTACATGTGTTTACATATTCTAAACAGTGCGAATCCACTGTTCAAATTTCAGTAGATTCGCTCTGTTCAGTATATGTTCAGTATATGTAAGAAGATGTGCTCTTGTGTACAAAGTTTGTATGATGTAACAAGCATTTGTCAGCACTGTGTATAAGAACATGGCCTTTCGCACAAGGTGCTTTATGTTTGTAAATATTTTAGCGATGACAGGTATTTTATAATGTGCTGATTTTTACCCTCTTGACATTTTGTGCGTGAGTTTCAAGTAAAATGAACGTATTTGGTACAACAAGATTTTAAGACCTGAAGGTGACAGCCAACTCTGTTGAAACCCGTTTTGTTAAATAAAGAAATGTTATGTGTGATCTTGGTTGTTGAGCGATATTTTACAATTAAAACAGACCGACCCACAATACTTCCAAAATGAGAAAATTCAATAATTTACAGTGAATTGTCGGTTCAGTGGGACTGGGATGACCCAGCCTCTTCCATGTAAACAGAGTCAACACCATTATGGAGCCACCACCAGCTACCACGGTGCCTTGCTGACAACCGGGGTCCATGGCTTCATGGGTTCTTCACCACACTCGAACCCTACCATCAGTCCTGACCAAGTGAAATTGGGACTCCTCTGATCACGCCACTGTTTTTCTTTCATCTAGGGACCAACCGATATAGTCACGAGCCGAGAAGAGCCGCCGCATGTGATGTAGTGCTGTTAGCAAAGGCAAAGTATACATCCGTAATAAGTCCCACATTGATTTTTGGAGTTATTTCATGTAGTGTTGCTTGTCTGTTAGCACTGAAAACTCTACGATAACGAGGCTGCTCTCGGTCGTTAAGTGAATGCCTTCAGCCGCAACGTTGTTCCTGGGGAGAGGTAATGCCTGAAATTTGGTATTCTTTGCACCCTCTTGACACTGTCGATCATGGAAAATTGATTTCCCTATCGATTTCCGAAAGGGGAATTTCCCACGCTTCTAGCTCCAACTACATTCTACGTTCAAAGCCTGTGAATTCCACTTGTGTGGCTATAATTTCATAGTAAACCATGTTACATGAGTTCAAATGGCAGCTCCGCTAATGCATTTCCCTTTTACACCCTGTGTACGCGATACGACCGCCATCTGCATCTGTGTATATCACTCTCCCCTGACATTTGTTACGTCAGTGTACATCTTTCTGATTAGTATTTTTCCACACTCTCGCCTTCCATGATGAGTAGAACCGTGTTCACGAGGATGTACGCATACTTTCCTGGTTTGAAGAACACACGGGCACATTACCGCATCTCGGCTGGCCCGCTAATATTCTCGATGTAATTTCAGAGAATAAGTCTGGGACTGTTTGGTAGCAGTCGGCGTCCCTGAAGTTTAGTATCCCTACGGGTGCTAATCACTCATGAATGACTTCCCCTGCATTTGGTTTACCCGTGGACTCTTACTGTCTAGGAACTGTGGCTATTACCAAAGTTGGCTACGGTGCTGCACATCACCAGTGTGTCATGTCTCCTCCGACGGACAAACTTACTGTCCGGGAATCTACGTACTCATAAAATGAATCAATCATACTAATGTATTCGCCAACATTATCATCTACATTCAAAAAAGTGCAATTCTGACAAACGTCATGAGCTAACTTTATTAATGAAGATTTTTCGGGAAAAAATAACTTTGTTGTATGGCACGGACGCTTGTGATTCATGGACTTTTTAGGATTCTCTAGAAGCTGAGGAATTCCAAAAAGACTACAAATTCCAAATCAGGGGTCTCCAGCAGATATCGGAAATCAGTCACTTACAGCTCACACCCACATCTTCATATGTCAGACAGTCAGATCTGTAGCAAAGGTTGTATATCGACAGAGTATCAACCAATACTCCGACATAAAAACAAAATGGCTCTGAGCACTATGGGATTTAACTTCTGAGGTCATCAGTCCTGTAGAACTTAGAACTACGTAAACCTAACTAACCTAAGGACATCACACACATCCATGCCGATGCAGGATTCTAACCTGCGACCGTATCGGTCGCGCGGTTCCAGACTGAAGCGCCTGAAACCGCTCGGCCACTCCGGCGGGCACTCCGACATAGCTTGTGCTATCTGTTGTCGTCCAGGAGAACATCAGTAATGATAAACATAGGTAAGATACGACTAACGGACCACAGGAAAAGTCTAACTGTGTGAGTCTGTCGTGTAGAGCTTCTGAGGGGAAGTTGGTAAGGCGTTAATTGTACCGAGGGTCTCAGTTTGGAACCATACTTTGCCAGTTTTTATACTGTAGCACAGGTAAGAATGTTAAATGAGACAACATGTTCATGAAATGTAAAAAGGCTGTTCTGAGTTTATAGCGATGTTCTAATACGAGTCTGTTTCCGTTTCGTTTATTTGAAAGTAGCAAACCTATATAGGTCACTTGTAGTTTCTCAGAATAAACCAAAGAATCAGAACACAACAATAAAGAAACAAATGCGTCACACATTCGGAAGTATTAATAGTAATAGTAATACTAATAATAATAATAAGCGGAATAATTGACTCCTAGATGTGATCATCGTCGTATATTTATAAACTCCAAATAGTCCGTTTGCGTGTCAGGAAGATGCTGTAACACATAACAGTTCCCCACTTGCTACAGCACGAAATCTGATAGGACCAGGGCTCATATCGGGAGCCTTGGTTTACCGACGCAAAGCTCTACCTTCTTTCCCACGGCAACTAGACACGACAGACGCTTTCAGATTTGCTTCTCATGTGCTCCGTGGGCCATTTGGTATTTATTACTTACCGTTTACGCACGTTCTTCTGGACGGCAATGCGTAGCTAAAACAATATTTGGGTTTTTTGATTGTTAATCTATCGACATCTACGTTTTGTACCAATCTGACTGACTGAAATGTGGAGGCTTGGATGTCAGCCACAAAGTTCCGCAACCGGAATGGCGTGTGCGGGCGGGTGTAGCTTTGCATTGTGCGCATTTCACATGTTTACAGCTCTTACCATTAACGTCGCTTACAAAGTAGAAATCATTTCAAAACTGTTTTGTCCAATCCAATATTCATAGTTTGACCTTTATGCAAAATTTCCTTCCGATCGTGCAGTTCCATTAGACAAAAGTAGTCAACAACCATTGATTCTTGTCCGCAGCTCGTGGTTTAGTGGCTAGCGTTGCTGCCTCGGGATCACGGGGTACCTGGCTCGATTCCCAGCTGGGTTGGGAGTTTTCTCTGCTCGGGTACTGGGTGTTGGTGGTGTCCCCATCATTTCATCATTATCATCATCATTCGTGTAAGTGACTAGATTTAACTGTGAAAAAAAAATTGGTGTGTGTGAAAACAGGGCTTCGTACGGACACTGATGACCGCACAGTTGAGCGCCCGATAAACCAAACATCATCATCAACCATTGATTCTCACTTGTTTTCCTTTTAAGGGGAGCCGGAGGTGGTCAAATCCAAATAATTACGATTTTTTTTTTTGCTACCGAAAATTAATTGGAACATTCCTCTTTAATGTAAACTTTGAATTATTGTTCTACTCGCCCTAGAAGTGGAGTTATTACCATTTTCCCCCCACGCCTGCAGAGGAAATGGGCGGCCGCTGAATGCATCTAACACCCTCTCGTGACTGCTTGGGATTTTCTCGGCCTGTTACGCATACAGCGCCTTATGTTACGCATACAGCGAGTGTGCAAGGGTTGGCTACATTGTTTTCTGTGACAAATGAAGCGCGAAGAGCGCGGAACATCGTCTCTTTGCTGTTTACCATTTCGAATTAGTTCAATGTTAAGCCTGTTGTTGGTAGTATTATACTTCTTGTGCAAAGCGTTGTTCTGGTTACAATGCTACGTTTTAGTAACCATGTGTATAAGAAGAAGAAGAATAGGGAAAAGAAAATTAACACTAATACCAAGTTGTGATATTACAATTACTGAAACAGTGCGTTCTTCTGCTAAGCAACACATGGCCGGCCATAGCCCTGTGACATCTTCTAGCAAGAAGCTGACTGGTGGAAGTTACAGATTTCGTGAATATGATAGTGACAGTGATGATATTAACGAAGTACTGAATATTGGATTATTATCTTCCGTGCTGAAAGAAAGTGTTCTGTGCAAAATGTGTTCAAGTGTAGGAGTGGGACTAGAGATAACAAAGCACTTTGGTTTAGGTTGAGATAAAGATAATCTGTGCATGTTGCAAGTATCAAGTGACTTTCTACAATTCACATGCCAATCACTTTGGTGAAAATGGACGATCTAGAGTGTTTGATGTGAATGTTCGACTTGTGTATGGTCTTCGATCCATTGGAAAAGGGTCTGCTGCTGGTAAACTGTTTTGTGGTATTATGAACTTGCCATCGCCTCCAAGCAAATTTGGGTACTACTGTGAACTGGTAGGATCCTCTGTTGAAGATGTGGCTTTGAAAACCATGAAGGAAGCAGTGGAGGAATCTGTAGAAATGAACGGTGGTTCTAGGGATTTGGTAGTGGCATTAGATGGTTCCTGGCAAAGGGGGGGTCATAAATACCTGAATGGGGTTGTAACTGCTACTTGTGCTGATAGTGCAAAAGTGATAGATGTTGCAATATTATGAAAACATTGTAGGTGCATAAATAAAATCAAAGGAGAGCACAGTGGAACCTGTGAGGCAAATTTTAGTGGATCAAGTGGAGCTATGGAAGTGGATGGAGTGAAACAAATTTTTGAACGTTACGTAAAAATACTACCTTGGGTATGGTGACTCCAAAGGTTTCAAGATTATAGAGGAACTGAAACCATATGGAAATGAATTTGTAGCTGAAAAGTTGGAATGCATTGGGCATGTGCAAAAGCGTATGGGTGCACCGCTTCGAAGGCTCAAACAAACTTTGAGTTCAAGTAAGCTCAGTGATGGAAAGACAATAGGAGGGAGCGGCAGGCTTACTGATGAGGTGATTGAACGTCTACAGATATACTATGGGTATGCTATAAGGCAAAA
This sequence comes from Schistocerca nitens, assembly GCF_023898315.1. Classification (NCBI taxonomy): domain Eukaryota; kingdom Metazoa; phylum Arthropoda; class Insecta; order Orthoptera; family Acrididae; genus Schistocerca; species Schistocerca nitens. The sequence continues at coordinate 515,496,361 of NC_064615.1, forward strand.
TACAAGTAATGTTAGTGACATGCGAAAATCAGTGTGGGCATTGTTCCTTCATACTGCCTCTTCCAATGAATACCCTCAACACAGCCTGTGCCCAAGGGATTCCTGGTGAAAATATAATGCAAAAAAGGACTATGATCACAAAAATAGTTTGCCAGCAGCTGTGATAAATGCAATAAAACCAATTTTTCATGACTTAGCACAGCCAGAATTATTACACATATGTCTACACGGAAAGACGCAGAATCCTAATGAGAGCGTAAACAATTTGATTTGGAAAGTGATTCCTAAAAGGGTGTTTGTAAGCATAAAAACACCGCACTTTGACATTTATGATGCAATAGCAACCTACAACCAAGGGAACAGTGTGAAGTGTGAAGTTCTGAAGGCATTAGGATTTACAGCTGGGTTGGACACTGTACGAGCACTAAGGAATATTCACAGAGAAAGGATAAGAGGAGCAGAAAGAAGAGAAAGGCATATGAAGTATGATGGAACAACAGGCCAGAAAAGAAGACAGAAGGGGTAGCTTTTGGAGGATGAAGAAGAAGACCCTGATAATCCATCCTATAGTGCAGGAATGTATTGAGAAACTTTGATAGCCATTTCCCGTAAATTAGAATTTTTCGAATATAAGGAACATTTTCTCAAAATCCACTCAAGCTAGAGAGATGAAATTTTTATACAGCACTCCTAGTGGTCCAACTTACATTGTAACACAGCCATTTGGCAATATGTTCAATAGTTTCATTTCAGTTTAATTATAAAGCAATTACTTGTAAAAAAATTTGGGTCATTAATAAAAAAATAATTGGAAGGAAACTAGAAAGATACTCCAAAATCCCTCTGTCATAACTGCAATACTAAACCACTCTATATGTAAAAAAAAATTAAAATTTTTCTATTTGGTAGTTTATTCGTAAATGTTCCTCAAACTTAGTGATTTTAACATGGGCAGCATAGGCAAATTACGATTTTATCTAGACATCTTAACGCTATGATATTTTCAGTATAGTGGAGCATAACAAAAATATTTTTAAATCAGGTTTGAGATGTAAGTGTGATTTTACAAATGCGATACGTAATTTTTGTAAGAAGTTTCAAAATTAATCAAAAAATCTTGAAATGATTTAAAATTTTTCTGCACTCCAGTTTCAGTAGATGTGCAGGACTTTGCCGAACGACTTTTGGAAACTTGGACATTGTCATTTTCGTGTATTCTGAGAGAAATATAAAGAAGTTTCAAAAATAAAGGTCTTGTAAAGTTCAGTTGTTTATTGTAGTTAAACTAACATTTCTATCTGCTTCCACCATCAAAATCAACCTCTATTGTAATGTGATCATCTTTGCGTTCTTTCTACTGACAAAGAAGTATCCCTCTCCTAGATCAATCTACTTTCCCCGCTGATCACTTCGGAAGCATAGCCTATTTGGGTTAGTCTGACCTCGTCCAACAGCTGCAGACCTCTCACAGTACTTGCATCAGTATCTTCACCAAAGCAATTTCAGTACACTAATCTCTACCCGTTCACAACCAATAAATCCAATAGTAGCTCTCTCTCCATTCAATGTTTTCACATCAACGAAGACGTTTATCTTTAATGTTTAATTCAAGTTTGGTTTTCTGAATGGTTCACTAGCCTATATTAATCCAATACGTTGGTACTTACTGAGGGGCCCTTGTCTTAGCTAATCACGAGAAACAAGTTTGAATGAACCAGTAATATACAGTGGGATTGGATGATTGTGTAGAAATACTGTAACATTAGTTTCGGGTTTCCTATATTTTCATCACGTTTGTGGTTCTGTAGGACAAACATTGTGGCATTGGTTGTCACCCGTTGACTGTCTGCTAAAGAATGCTCCCCAGAGAGTCTTTCTCGTATCATGCAGAAGTGCGATATTATATCTCATTCCTACCGTAAAGTATCTTTGGTGGCCATCTGCAACGGTACAGATCTTACAGCGGACCTCCGCCCATCAGACAAATTGCAGATTAAATTTTTTTCGGCAATTCACTGTCTGAACTTCAACAACACATTCAGTTTTGCAAATTGCATGTTCCCCATAAGTACTGCAACTATAATAGACCTCTGAGCTTTACTATAACTATCCGCTAGAAACTCTGTTGATCTCTCTCTTTTCAAGTTATGTTTAAACGTTTTACAGCAACTCCAGCCACCATGTTCACATTACTGTAGCAAGTTCTGTTTCTTTTTCTTCCATTATCAATTATCGTAGTGCTATGAAAGTACGTCCTAATGCATATCATTTCCAGTATTGCTGCTTGTGACTGCTGCAAAAGCAATTTCCGAGGTATGCTCTCTTCTCTTACGTGTGCTATCAAAAGTGACGGAATATTGATAATGTTTTCATTTTCTTATACCTCTTCTTTCACAGTAGCTTTCACTGAAGATGTTGCAAGATAGTCAACTGATTCAGCTATAAGCGTCGTTATGTTGTTTCGTAGGATGTGGTAGAATGACCCCTTCTTTAATGGTTTGCACTGAATAAAAAAGTTTGACAAACAGCTAGCCCACCCACATTTCTGATGCAAATACTGGAGGTCAAAACGGATTTGCTATTATAAACCGTACACACGATACTGTTATTAGCAGCATTTCCACTTGACAATACCTTCATTTGCTTTTGATGCACCACAATGTAAACCACAAGGAATTACTTCTGCAAGAACGCCATTAAAATTGATAAGTCATACATTAAACAGGTGAACCAAGACCAACATTTTTTGTTGTTCACTAAAATGTATTAATATATTTCGGTTCTAAAGGCATTAGTAGTTGAGCTATTTTCGAATACTGTCATTGTGACAGTCAGTTCAGTTGAAATGTTTGATTATTTTCAAACATTTGTAATTATGATTAGTTTTCTTTGGTTCAAATGGCTCTGAGCACTATGGGACTCAACTGCTGTGGCCATCAGTCCCCTAGAACTTAGAACTACTTAAACCTAACTAACCTAAGGACATCACACACATCCATGCCCGACGCAGGATTCGAACCTGCGACCGTAGCAGTCGCACGGTTCCGGACAGCGCGTCTAGAACCGCGAGACCACCGCGGCCGGCTTAATTTTCTTTCAAATGGATCTGACACTGGTAGGTATTTTTTTCACCTTCAGAGATAAGTTGTGCCGCGTGGTCGATACCTCGCGCCTGGTGCGTTGTACACTGTCTTTGCTCATGAGAGTATCTTTGATTGGCGGACTCTGGGCAGTAGAGACAGGATCCGGAGAGGGAGGGGGCCCGGAGAGTTGAAACTGAGCGGTCGTCGTGAGCAGATGTGCAAGAGCCAATGTACTTGTTTCTTCTGAGCTGCGTGCCAGTATTTTCCGCGCTATCATTGTTCTAATGGAGTGCGGCGAGCCGGCCTAGTGAGCCTTGCTGGAGTGGGTGTTGACGCGCCGTGCTTGCCGGTGCTACAGCTGTCCCGGGCTGCGTCACACCTGCGTTTTCCCTGGGTTCCCTACTCGGGAATGCAGCCCCAAGATTGCCGCTACTTACTCCACGGCAAGCATCGTTTGTGAGAGTTCCCGAAAAATTCGTCTCTGTCGTTGGTAGCTTGTGGTGTTGGAGCAGCATGGTACATGCCTCCCCCGCGTCGTTTGAAATTGGTAGTAATACGGCAGCAGGGTGATGGAGTGGTTCTCGCACTAAACGAAGCACACACACGTGCTTATGTTTCTCCCGTAGAGCAAATGATGGCCTATTCGAGTTTGTTGCTCTTACGAAAACTACGGGCGTCCTGTTTTACGTTAGGATTTAATGACTGTGGCCTGTATTTTGATTTTAAGCACTAGCGGGCTGGACTCTGCTGGAAGGGAATCCTACACTATAACTCTGTAGGATTAAGAAGAAGGTCTGCTCTGTCTTGTGGCTGCCCCCAAATTTGTACTCAGTAGCATAACCTGTCTTTTAAGATATTCACCCATCTTGCAGAACGCTAGCATAGTATGTCTTTTAAAATCCCGCAACCACCTTGCTGAACAGTTAGTGGTAGATTCTGTTTGATGCTCCAAAGGCCTTAACATCTGCTACGTAGCTGGTTGAATTGTTGAAGCATCTGTTTCCTGAAGATATCTGAAGTGCCGACAATTTGTCTAGACTACATGATTAGCCAAGAACGGTTCACATAGAGACAGTTAAGTTGCTTGGTGGCTTGTGGATGCTATTTTCTCAAACCATCTTTGGTGGTTTTAGTACTTTCTGTGTTTAGTGTTTTAATAATTTCTGAATTCGACTGTGCCCGCATTAGTATTTGCCTTATAAATGGTATATTTGGGGTTGGTCAGAGGTTATGTCCTTACAGCTTGTGGAATTATTTTCTGAGGCCTACTTTTACATCTCTTAATTCTGAGGTGCCTGCATTTATATTTGCATTGAGTGTGGTGCCGTTGAGGCGAGACAAACGTTTGCGGATTATCCTTGCATAGTCTAAGAAAGCTTTGCTACGGGTGTTGTAGTTCCAGCACTTCTTTCCATGCTCGTTGGAGTCGAGGACTGGTGCGAGAGATGTGAGTCTACCGTGCCTCCTGCGGCCTTGCATCACAATCAGACATCGATCTGACCAATTTAAGTTCATACGTGGTCGATATACTTTCTTCTGTGACACGAAAATCTTGAAACTCGGTTATAGATTAATGTGAGCCTCGAGTAAAATTTTACTCCTAAAATCTAGGTGGTTCTAATGAAAATACATCTACACTTGGGGTTAATTATTGTTATTATTATTCTGAAGAAAAGAAATCTATGCTTGGACCTTGTAACATGTTAATAAAAAGGTCTGAAGTTCAGTAAATTAGTTATAATGACTGCTAAGTAACAAGCGATGTTCAACAAATGTCCCAGTTCTTCCTCTAGAGCCTGATTGTTGGTGTCTTTTATCGTGGTATTTGACCTTGTTTACCGTATCGAGAGGGTTACTAACAGAAAACACACACTCACACTAAGAAATTACTGCAAAATTTAGTATTAAATGGACATTCTTCATAGGGATGCGTGCGGAACCAATACCATTTCTGGCGAGAGTGCCGACATCATATACTTCGTAAATACCGAATTTTCTTTATGAAACGAATAGAACAGAATTTACTTTACTGTATGGTGCTTGCCATGTCTGTTCATCGTGTTTTCGCCAGGTACTCAAAAAAGTTTTAAGAGTAGTTTTTTGGAATTTGGTCTGTAACACTATCTACGACAACCAAAGAAATTATATCGTGCCTGTAGCACAAATCGACACAATAAATGTGTAATAATAAAACTGACTTGGTATTTATTAATCATTAATATCAATAACAGATGTGACCTCATCATGATCAAGTGACCATTTACACATATGTTTCTGCAGAGATGTAGTCACCACTAGTTACTGTTTCAGTATGTTTGTCTGACAGAATATGGCGAGAGACGGAAACGAGAGCTGAAATAAAATATCTCGCTGAAATAGTAATATTTCGTGGTAGCTCCAATGCATTAAGTTTCAAAAGACCATCTATGATAACTTACAGAAAACTGTATGTATTGAGTCTATATCGAAGTACATACATTTATGCATGGAACGGTATTGAACACACTTTTTGATAGAACAGGCTTTCACTTTTCTCTTACGATTGCAAACGGCAATTCTGTGCCAGTTTAAAAATCTCTCTTATGTGTGCAAGTCTGTATGGTTTACAGTCGAAACCTACATTATAGTAATTTTGGAGCAAGTGTCGTGGTCTAAAGGAAAATAATTTCGTTTAGTTTTTCGTCAGTAAGCACCAATCGCACTTAGATTAATACTTATGTACATCAGAGATGTAAGTCACTCTCTTGTATTTACTAATAGATTTATAGCATCTGTAGCACGGTCCTGAACATTTTGGTACGTTCCCTCAAAGTGATATCAGAGAACTCCAAAGCATTTCAGCAACTAACGATACTATAGTTTTAGAACGAGCTATATCGCAGGTGTGAAACAACTTTCTGCAGCAGAGACTTCCGCCCAATCAAGTACTGACCATTTTATGGATTCATTATTTTTATTGTCAATGCACATCTCGCACGACACCTACAAACATTATACGAGTATTTCACTGGCACTGTATAGCTACATATAAAAGGCATCTCAATTAACTGCTGCTTCTTTGCATAAGCACATATCTGTTTCCAGAATGAACTTCTATTTATTACAGTCAGTTAAACGTGAAACGTTAGTACATAATACCAATTTCACGGTGAAGTGAACAGCAAGAAGGGAACTGCACATTACACGTCGTGGATCGTTCGCATACGTGAGCGATCGCCACGCGCTTCCCCCTGGGACTGGAGACAACTCCTGCTGCGGGACGTGCCATTAACGCGAAAATATTGACGCAGCGGGGCGCCGGATGCACCACGCCGTAATTACTTATCCCACGACCCGGATAGCACGCTCTTCCTGGATATTATCGATATACTCGTAAATTTTTAAGGGTATTTAGCGAGTAGCGGCTATAATGCTGAGGGATAAATAGTCTTAATCCTGCGTAAGTTACAAAATTTATGTGACAGAAGCTCTCCTAGTAATCGTAAGATAAGGCGACTGGCCGTGTTGCTGATGAATAAATGAAGTCATAAGGGAGCATTATTACTCTCTACACCCGATGCTAAGCGGACATTTTAAGTACATTGTACTATATTTAGTACAGACCACAAGTCATGTTTTTCTAGTGGCGTTCATAGTACTAACTGCTGTAATGTATATTTTCGTTGAATTCTGACTCTGTATTAATGTAGCTGTTTCAAAAAAAAAAAAAAAATTCGTTCAAATGGCTCTGAGCACTAGGAGGCTTAACATCTACGGTCATCAGTCCCCTAGAACTTAGAACTACTTAAACCTAACGACATCACACAACACCCAGTCATCACGAGGCAGAGAAAATCCCTGACCCCGTGTGCGGGAAGCGAGAACGCTACCGCACGACCAAGAGCTGCGGACGAAGCTCATTCATTCACTATTTTAAAATACTTAACGTCCGTGGTCACTGATGTTTTGGCTTGAATTCCGCAACAGAACTTTGTACCCCTTTTTGGTTTGTCATAGCAATGGCCCATTATGGGATGTAGTGGACGTTGTTTGGACATGAATTGTTCATCAAAAATCACTATTAATTTTAGAGTACATCTTTACTTTTGAAGCAAATTTTTCATAGCACCAGAGCACTCATCCCTAAACTTCGCCGGAATCACGTTGGACTACGTATGTGTTTCCTTCCACCAACGCTACTTCAGCAAACTTCTAGCAATTATCTATCGATGGGAGAAAAGAGAGCAAAGGTTAATATTGCTTCCCAAAACATCTAAGGGCAAAGAGGTTTTGGATGAGTTTGAGGGACAGACCGACGTGATGCGTCGTTAAGACACTGACACAGTTTCGGAAGGAGATAATTAATATCGCCATTTTCCCATAAATATTTCTGCCTACATGTCTTCCTTCAATCGTTGGAGACACATACCACAATAGTCACTTAATTGAGCTATGATCAGTTCCGTCTTATACCACCAGCTGAGCTGGGCTCTGTGTCTTAGGATGTAGCTTTCAAAAAATGTTAAACTCTGTCTTTGCCCATTCTCTTCTTCCTTATGTAGTGCTAGGCAAGATAACTTTCAGTTAAGCTGATAAACGAGAATTTAATTGGAAAGATATCTAGTTTGAAAATTGCCAGTTACGACGAACAAGCCACTTCAAACTTTTCTATTGTATTTCGCGTATCTCGCGAGCCATTAATTGCAGATACTTTGCAGAGATGTTCCTGTAACCTACTACAGGCAACACAGTCTTTGAGGCTGTGTGATATCTGGTGGAAGCATTGGTTTTGCTTTTCCCAACGTATTGACCACTCAGTGCTTAGGCGGTCCCCGAGCACGCAGGTAGTAGCTCTTTGAAGAACTCACTGTTCCTGCTACACCGGGGTGTTCAAACAGGTCACTGGTGTTACGGGCGGTTGCCGTGAGATTCCAGTTCTGGTGAGATTGTTCTATTTATGTAATTACTAGAAGTTACTGTAGATATGTGAGAACTTTCCATTAAATTATTCGTGAGATGTATGCATCTCACTGGTAAATTCCTCGCCTATTCATGCTGCTAAATTTGTTGGGAATCGTGCAAGTGGATATGAATTCTGCGTGTTGTTGCTAGCGGTTTGCCTCATTGTGAAGTAAATACGAACCTAGATACACAATCGAACTTTTATGAGTTAATCAGAAACAGTATGCAGTTAGTTCACTCACTACTTCGTTCAGTTTAGTTTAGCCTATGATTTACCTTGTTGTGTATAGAACTGAGTTAATGTGACACTGGTATGTCCGATTTGTCTTTCACGTGTCTTTGTAATGCCAAGTGGCCATGTGTTATTACGTTCATTCAATTTTGATCCAGTTATATCATTTAAATTCAAACATAATTTCTTATTAAACTTTCCTCATCATCTATTCGGTATTTAACTGAAAGGTGGTACAACCTTTCGTCTGCCACTATTTCATAATTGCATGTCACATAGCGGCCGACCGCGGTGGCCGAGCGGTTCTAGGCGCTTCAGTCCAGAATCGCGTGACTGCTACAGTCGCAGGTTCGAATCGTGCCTCCGGCATGGATGTGTGTGATGTGCTTAGGTTGGTTATGTTTAAGTAGTTCTAAGTTCTATGGGATTGATGACCTCAGATGTTAAGTCCCATAGTGCTCAGAGCCATTTGTCTAGAGAAAGCTGTGTTACATTGTAAATGAAATTGTAAACAGAATGACCGTTTGGAGGGGTTTGCTGTCGAGCCAGTCCTGCTTTAGAGATAAGCCTTCCAGACATAAACGAGTAGACTATTAACCATCCTAAACACCGTTGTTAATGAAAAGCCGATCATAGCTCACTTGACTTTGTCATGTACACTTAAACAGTTGTTTTAGTAATCTTTAATTATTTGGGCATGTGAGTATTTGAAACTGTGTGTGTGTGCGTGTGTGTGTGTGTGTATTAAGCATACCTCGCACTGGTGAGAAACATTTGACACCTGAGCAAATGTGCTTGAATCTGTGTTAGCCCCTGTGTGCAGTGGCTTATGCAAAACAAAATAAATTTTGCTGAAAATCTGACACCTCCATTAATATTCTTGTATTAATGACTGAGTTACCGAGATAAAAATCTTTTAAGAAGCGCCAGCCTATTACAAAGAGGCTATCCTCCAACATCCAAGCTGCCCTTTTTTGCCTTTTCCGTAATTTTCCAAGTTTTTGTTAGGTTGATTCCTTGTCTGTCGGTCTGTTTGGTATATGTTTTGCAAACTGATTTTATATTAATTTCCCAGTTAGGTAGAGACTTAGCTCAGATTTGGAGGACAACGTAATATTAACTCGCTTTCTCATCATTGTGTTCGGTAGAGGTGTGAGTTGATATGAAAAAATTTGCTAACGCGTGACATCTCCGCAGTCCTGCTGGACCAACAAGATGTGCAGGTAGTGTCAGGATGCATTGCAGGCGCTATTCGAGTGGACGGGAATGACTGAGTACAGAGAGGGAGGAAGAGGCGATGGCTGGCGCTTTCTGGTTTGTCTGTTCAGCATAAATTTTACAATAACTTTAAACTAGCTTCATGAAACTATCAACATAACTAAGTACTGGATGACAAGGGAATATAAAATTGCTTTTTTGTCTGGTGGATGTCGGAGGACATTTTGGATACCACTGCCATTTCTCCGACTTCCTGCTTCAGTTGTGAATTGTTCGCGGGAAGAAAATTTACTGGCCAGCCTCCATGCGAGTTAGAATGTCTCTAATTTTTACTGTGGCGATCTTTTCACGAGATGTGTATAACAGAGATGCGATATGTTGGTTGAGTCAGGTGAAGGGGAACTGAAAGAAACCTGAAATTTGCCACATGTAAATTTGGAAATTAATGGTAAGGACTAGGAACGAAACTGCTGAGGTCATCGGTCCCTAGGCTTACACACTAATTAAACTAACTGAAACTAACGTACCCTAAGGACAACACACACACACTCTTGCCCGAGGGAGGACTGGAACCTCCAACGAGGGGAGTCGCGCGAAACATGTCAAGACGCCTCGGACCGTACGACTACCTCGCGCGGCTTGCCACATGTGTCTGTTGTAAACTTCTTTGAATCGATTAAAATTTTTACACGCACAGCACTAAAATTGAGGATATATGATTTAAATAAAAGAAATATTTCATCTACAGAACTTTCTAAATCGGACTAAAAAGTAGAAAGTAATTTCTCCGTGCCTCTTACAGATTCCTAACTCAATACACACAGACATGGTAATTTGTGACCCTGAGCTTTTAATAGCTGTGTAAAGGCTTGTAAGATTTAAAACGAAAAACGAGGGGTGCATGCAATACATAACTGATGGATGAATAGTTATCCTCCTTACTATTACAATACTTATTAACTGCCGCTAGAATGGTACACCTCCTTACTACGAGGGCGTGCTTAAACGTATTTTTCTATATTGTTCTCAATAACGGTTGAGGTATTGCATGTCATGCACATTACTCGGTCGACTTTCTCTCCTCGCTGGCGCAACCATCTGCCACAAGAGGACTCCGAACTCTAGCGTTTAATATAACTGTGTGTAACGTAATTAAGTCGGTGCGAGAGAAAGAATGTGCTGCAATCGTCTTTTTAACCACAGAAAGAATTGCCTACAGTTAAGATCAGTAGAAGAATGAATGCTGTGTACGGTGATGATTGTACTGACATCAGTAATGTGATGAAAGCTGAGTTCACCACTTTGACTCCGAAAAGAAGAGAGCATCAACGGAGTTCCGCTACATAAGGTATTCGACACCGCAAAGTTCATGCCAATAGCAGGCAAATTTACGCTCGCAGTATTGTGGGCTGATCCAGAAGTTCTGCATTTCGAATTCATCATCATAAAAACTCTGCAAGGTACGGTGAGGCCCTCAGAGAACTGAAAGCACGACGTCGAAGAGTCCAACCACTCACGAACACCCTCTTCTTTAGCATGACAATGCCAAACTACCAATGAGCGCCGCGACATCTGCAACGGTCCGACGGCTTGTGTTCACTCTCATCGATCACTTTCCACGGTTCCGACTTGGCCTCATTCAATTTTCGTCTTTTTGCGAAACTTGAAATTCTTCTATAATTCTCTTCAGTTTGTTTCCTTAATCTTACTTGAGCGTTGCAAGGCTTGCATTTTTATCAGCGTTATCTAAACGACTCCTTATAGGATTATTTACTCTTCTTTAATATTCGTTCCATTTGTCTTTAAATAGTTCGACGGATACACTTCTAGATAAGCGAAGGTTGCAACTCCAGTGATCGAATGTCAGAAGCGTTGTTGAACAGTATCAAGGTTTTTCCGTCTTTTTCTTCCACTACGTTGTCTTCATTTATGCTGAGGATCAGCCAACAATGCTTGTATTAATCGATCGTATTCAAATGTTCGTAGAGTTCGTAACAAATTTCTAAAGATCTGATCTCCTAGTAGTCATCTACATGTACATACACACTCCACAAGCCACCGTACGCTTGGTAGCGAAGGTTACACTGTGCCGCAAATAGTCCTGTTTCACTCGGAAAGAGGCAGACGGAAAAACGAATATCAATATGCCTCCGTATGAGTCCTAGAATTTCGTATTTTATTTTGCGGTCCTTACGCGAAATATATGTCGTCGGCGGCTGCATAGCTCTGCAGTCAGCTTTAAATGCTGCTTCTCAAAATTTTCTCAATAGTGTTGTGCGAAAATAACGTCGCCTACCGTCCAGGCACTCCCATATGAGTTCCCGAAGCATCTCCGTGACACGTTTCAACACCTAAAATGCAGATAAAATACCCTCTGGACCATCCAAAAGTTTTCGGCGTTTAATATCCGTTGGTAACTTGTACTGTACTTCTGATCCTGAATATCTAAGTTTTATTAGAAAAACTATAGTTAATATGTAATGGATGACATACTGTAATTATTTCTGACTGTATATAATTGATTGTAATTATGATGTAAATATTGTAAATTGCTGTATGAGAACCAAGGGAACTTTATTTTAATGCACCAATAGCAACGATGAGATGACAGTATCTGTGTCACTGTTTATCTTTGCTTATGCAGAGTCTGTCGCGCTGCGAGCAGAGAGGAAGCTGACTGGTCCCATAATTATCTGTGGCTCTGGAGACTCCTCGGGTTCTCAACCAGCAGCAGCAGCAACAGCGGCAGCTCAGTATTGTCGTGGGATACATTCTTCGTCGTCGCCAAAGCTACAACAACGTAAGACTGCGAAGTGAAAAGAAAAACCTTGTAGATGCATTACCCAGTGGGATTTCTTTCACGAAGTATGAGTAACTTATTAAAACCAGCAATAGTTAGTCGGGCACCTGTGTTAACATTGTCCTCAGACATTATTACCCAGCAGGATCTCTTTCCTTTCCCGGCAGACACGGAACGTCATAAAAATATGAAAATTAGTTTACTATTTACTGCCAGTTTTGTTTGCTTGCAAATGACCAGCTCCAGTCTAAATTTTCTGTCTCACGAATTTTGTCAGTCTTGTGTTGCATTACGGTGGCTTAACTAATTTGCAATCTTGAGTATCAACTTCATTCACTTAAAACAACTTAAAATTTCACTCGCAAAACTAATAACTGAAGATGCAGCTCAAATTAAGAGAGCACAATTTCATTTATTCTGATTTGGCTTATTGAGTGGCTTCCGTTGGACTGGTATGTATTCTATTATTGTTATTTTGAAAGAAAAATCAGTTGCCTATTTCTTAAAGTAAATTCAATTCAGTCTTTAAATAATCAAAAGTAAAGTTCACAAGACTAGCTTCACAAGACTATCTGTATCCCATGGAATGAACCCGTAGACATCTGAATCTATAGTCGGTAGTTTAGAGTACTGCATGATCTGGGCATTTACGCGCTACTGATTGTATCCCGAATGACTCTAGAATCGTCACAGCGGAATTTGGTGGCTGGTAAAAATATCCAACAGTTAGCTTGGCTTCACCTGGATCTCTATATGCGACCAGGTAACATCACCGTCGCACTCAATTTCGACCTCAATAGAGACAATATATTTGTCAGCTGCGAAGAACATTCCCTCTTCTATGACATCTAATCTGTCTTCCTGATATATGTTTCATAACTCGCTAGCTCCTTAACTACGAGCTTTGTACCTCTGGCTTTAGTCAGCTCTCGGTCCCTAGAATAATTTCAGCATGAGAACTGCCCTGGAGGGCAGTAAATTCGGGAACGTTGTTACTAATACTCCGATAATTTACTAATAAAATTTTGACACTAAGTACCTTCACTCTGAACGTGGACCGATTTCGCTACCTACATATCGACTGGCGAGTGTTCATCAGAATACTTCAAACTGCCGCTTGGTCTAAGATATCCAGGTTTGCACTCCACAAATACTCTGCTACCCGAGTAGTTCCTTCCTTTGTGAGTGCACTCCCGACGTATCAAGAGGAGTCCTACAATTCCCCACAGGACAACGCAGGTCCATAAGTCTACAGTCCATCAAAGAGTCGATGAAAAGTTTGGGTGAGACCCTGCACTCGGCTCCAAACTGAAGGACCCCGATGAACTTTGGGAACAATGCTACAGATTGCAATCCCTGCTTGCACTCCATGCGCGAGGCCAGCAGCTTGCACCATTTCAGCCAGACGCCTATATGAAGTGAGAATGGCCTCCGAACCCATGCGACTGGCTTCGTTGGTGCCGACGTGAACCACAACTTGCACACGACATGCCCTGCACGCTCTTTAGCCACAGGGAGGGCAACCTCCATATCCCGGATGAGGCCCGCGGGCTGACAGTGTGCCCTTTGACTTTCTTTCCAGCAGTGAACGCTAGCCTCCTGTTCTCTCACGGGGCAATTACCACCACACTGCTGTGAGTGCGGACCTACCGCTTCAGGTACATAGGCGGTGCTTCGGCAGGAGAGCACATGGGCGAAACAAGCGACACGCTAGATTCTCCGCCGCCGCCACATCCCGAGGCAGCAGTCGGAAGGCAAGTGACCGTAGCCGAAAGCGCCTTCATCTGTTCGCGAACTGCCGCCACCTCTTTCTGTGTTCTCACACAGCATGCGCACATACTACCCATCCTAGAAAGACTAACTGCACAAGTTAACTATAAAGCAGACAGAAGCCCAGATATCCAATGAAACCTGGTAGTCAAGGGAAGGCAGGATTCCGTTACGACTGTGGACGGGGCCATAATCATTTACTATTGGTTGCCTTTTACAGTTACACACAATTTGTTTTAAACTAGTAATTCCAGACTCAACAATAAATAAAAGTATCACACGTTATTAATGAAGGAATAAACAAATGTGTAAACAATAGAGTTTTCAGTGAGTTACAATTTTGCAAACCACCATTAAATACTGATACAGCAGATAATGTTTTAGAAGTAAGCCTCTGTGATCTGGACAGAAAGCCTTACACGCCTGGAACGGCAATAAATTATGAATTTTTGAAAACTCGCTGCAACTTACAAATGACTGGTAGTGAAATATTAAAGGCAAGTCACCACAAACACAGCAGACGGCATCAGACGCCAGTAATGACAGTAGATAAGGGCTTATTGGGTAAACACAAATACCAAATTAGAATTTTAAGGCAAATGACCACAATCACAGCTTAAGACCTTACACGCCAGGAACGGCAGTAATATAAAAAAATTGGAAACCTGCTGTAACACAGCAAATACAATAGCAAAAGTTAATTGCAAAAAGAAAAAAAAAATAGCATCTGTCACCAAATGAGTGAAATAAGATGATGGTAAACTTTGTAACACAACCCTCAACATCCACTGAACACTACACTGCTACATTTATCCAACAAAGCGACCAGAACTATTAACTAGACATATATAACCTTTAATGTAGGCGTTACAAGGTACTGTAATAAATAATAAAATAATAAAACACAAGGACCAGTACATAGGTTCCCTGAAGGGTACCGAGGCAGATTATACCCGCAGAAAGCGTGGACTGAAGGAGCGTTGCACTGAACTACTTGCCATCAGACCTCCTTTTAGAACGAACCAAGGGACCACAGACGGTGGTCCAGGAATCTACCTCTGAGAAGGTCCGGCAGCAAACACTTTCGCGAGCGATGAGATAGGCAGTCAAGAGTTGCATTCACTTCACAAGATGGTAACAGACTAGTGGCGGTCTAATGAATGACTAATGATAATCTTGCTGAAGCCACCTTACGTCCAGCCGGCCGCTGTGGCCGTACGGTCTAGGCGCTTCAGTCTGGAACCGCGTGACCGCTCCGGTCGCAGGTTCGAATCCTGCCTCGGGCATGGATGTGTGTGATGTCCTTAGGTTAGTTAGGTTTAATTAGTTCTAAGTTCTAGGCGAATGATGACCTCAGAAGTTAAGTCGCATAGTGCTCAGAGCCATTTGAACCATTTGAACCACCTTACGTCCAAGTACAACGATGGAACAATACGCCAAAGTCGGAGCCGGCGGTCTGCACTTCGTCCCTAGGATACTGTGTTTGGAGAGTTAGATGTTTTAATTCGGCGTTCAAATTATGATACTTATAACGGATTTTTTTGCTAGATATTCTTTTCAAACGTGCCTTATTGCCGTTCACTTCCAATGTGATAATGAACTATATGAACTGCTGGATGGTTTAGCAATGGGTAACCCATTAGGTCCTACTATAACTAATTTCTGTATAGAGAAATTCAGTCAGCTTTAGAAAAATCAAATAAGAAAATATCTAGCTGTCATCGGTTTGTGGATGACACATTTGTTGTCTGGCCACATGGTAAGGAAATTTACGACGAATTCTTTCGTTTTCTAAATAATACAAATCCTAAAATCCGGTTCACCATGTAAGTAGAAGATGATAACAAAAGACATTTCTTGGATGTTTTAATTATGAGACAGACAGATGTATTTTTAGAACACAAGATTTTTCAAAATGTAACGCACACGGATACATATTTACATAAGAACTGTGATCACCTCCCATAACAAAAGAGAGTTGTCATTAAATGTCTTACCATTGAGCTAAACGGATTTGCACGCCGAATACGTGTGCTTGCCTCTGGAATTCCAAAAGTTAAAAGATGTGAGAAGTAATTATTGTTGACTACTATTGCACTACATAAAAACCTAATAATTTATTTCTGTACTTGTATTATCAGAAATCACTCGAAATGGCTTAGTATTAATGTCTAAACAATAACTTTCATTTCAGAGACCATAGCCGTTTGAAAATACAAGCTGACTGATACAAAGAAGAAGACGGCAACCTTCTACTGCTAATAATGCGTACGTACAAAAACACTTTCTGGATGCTTACACAAGTAAACGGTTTCGAAACACAGGGTCATCTTCAGACGGCTGTTCACATTTATATTGCATTTTCCGATGTTTACTTTAGTTGTGAAAATAATAGGTAACGCCTGATGTAAACAACAGCAAATGCCGGCCTGTGTGGCCGAGTGGTTCTAGGCGCTACAGTCTGGATCCGCGCGACCGCTATGGTCGGAGGTTCGAATCCTGCAGCGGACATGGATGTGTGTGATGTCCTTAGGTTACTTAGGTTTAATTAGTTCTAAGTTCTAGGACACTGATGACCTCAGAAGTTAAGTCCCATAGTGCTCAGAGCCATTTGAACCATTTGAACAACAGCAAATATAATGTAAATGTGAAGATTTGTCTAAAGATGAACATGTCGATTCTAAGCCGGTAATCGCGATATTTATGTAAAAATAAGCGTTATTAACAAAGTCTGGTTACTGTTTTCTTATGTACAAGAAACATTTTGTAAAGAATTTCTTCTTTATGATTGGAACTAGTCAGTTTCAGTAGCATTGTACCTGGAACTTTCTTAATAGACTATTTGTTGTCTAATTTGTCTAACTCTTTTTAGCGGTGATCGATGAGGAGCATAATTCTGTGGTATCAGGATACCTTCTCAATTTCTTTACACATTTCAATTACTTACAGACAGAGATACATTGCTTTTTTTTATTTCTCCTAATTAACGTTAGATTTGGTCCTTGAACGTTTTTCATTTCCACTCTTCGTCTGTACGCTACCAGCAGAAAATTACGACCACCGACTTACTATCGATATAAACTCGTCCAGGCGTCGCCTGATGAGGAATGACTGCTAGTCAGACACGCGCACGGAGCATGTAGTATCAGTGAGCGTGCTGACCGTGTGTAGGATGGGAAAGGCGCGATCTATCCGAGTATGTGCGAGGGCAGATCGTGATGACCTCGAGGCTCGGCATGAGCATTTCGGAAACCGCACGACTTGTCGGGCGTTCGAAGAGTGTTGTGGTGAGTATCTTCGACACGTGGTGAAGGGCGCTGATGACCCCGCTGTTTAGCGCCCGTAAACCACAAACACACACACACACACGACACGTGGTGAAACCAAGGTGAAATTACGTCCAGACTTTATGGCATTGAGTGGCCACCCCTCATTATAGATTTCGGAAGTCACAGGCTAAGACGACTGTTTTACCAGCGGCAAGCTGAGACGGAATTAACATCAGACTTTAATGCCGGGCAGAGTACAAATGTGTCTGAACACACAGTGCACCAAGTATTCCTAAGGATGGGCCCCTACGCAGTCGACGACGCTTGCAGGTGCCAATGCTAACACCACGACATCGGCAACTACGACAAAAAAATGGGCACGTGACCATCGGCGCTGGACGTTGGCGCAGTGGCAGAGCGTTGCATGGTCTGATGAATCATGATACATCCTTCATAATGCAGATGGGAGGGCGCGAATCCATCGTCTTCCAGGCGAACTGCTCCTTGAAACCTGTACTGCGGGACGGAGACAAGCTGGCGGGTGATGCATTACGCTCTGCGGAACGTTCAAGTGGGCATCCACAGTCCAGTGGAGCTCGTGCAAGGCACCACGACGG
The DNA here is from genome assembly GCF_023898315.1 of Schistocerca nitens. Classification (NCBI taxonomy): domain Eukaryota; kingdom Metazoa; phylum Arthropoda; class Insecta; order Orthoptera; family Acrididae; genus Schistocerca; species Schistocerca nitens. Next base: position 515,514,291 of record NC_064615.1, read on the forward strand.
TCAAGGAGTATCGTACACTGGTTGCAGATCACGTACACCTCTTCATGACGATCATGTTTAACAACGGCAATGGCATTTTTCGAAAAGATAATGGGCCATGTCACGAGGCCAGGAGTGTGATGGACTGGTTAAAGGAACACAGTGGCGAGTTCCAGTTGATGTGCTGGTCGCCCAATTCGCCAGATATGAACCCGATCAAGTACATCTGAGATGTGACTGAACGTGGCGTCAGAGCTCATCTGCTCCTTCCTAGGAATTTACGGGAATTACGTGACTTGTTTGTGCATATGTGGTGCAACTCCCTTCAGCGACCTTCCATGCCGTGACGTGTGGCCGCTGTTATCCGCGCCAGATATGGGCATTCCGGCTGTTAGGTAGGTAAACATAATGTTCTGACTGATCAGTGTACATTAGTTTAAGTTTATCTGATAATGTATTGATTGGTCCTCTCTTACGGTTTTGTGGGGCGAAAGTTTACTGTTAATAAAATTACAGCTGATTGAGAGTCCACACTTGCACAATCCGCTTCCAAACTGCAGATCCCTACTTCAAAAACTGAAGCTAACTAAAATTTTTTGCTCTACTTCTTATCGCTATACTATAAGTACATTTCTATCCATGTCTGTTCCATGTAATACTCCTTCATTTGTAGTTCCATCTGTTCATCAGTCGCTAAAATGAATAGTGTATTTTGAATGATCAGATCCGCAAGGATCTTTCACAATAAATGCAGTTGATGACATAATTATTTGAGGTCGTAGTCGTAGTTATCATTGCACGTAAATTAAACACCTGAGTTATGGAGAGCAGGTAGCGAATAATGTCGATCAAACAATGTCAGTTGCAGAGAGATAAACTGCATTTAATGTCACATCCATGGCGTAATGAGGAACCAGGTGATATCAAGACAGTTTCAGGTTTTGTACCAACTACTTAACACAGAGTATAAATAATAGTCACTGGTTTGTGTGGCTTGTAACCTTTTGTAGATTTCAGTGTATAGGTGATATTCTCAAAAGAAACAGAAAAGGCAAGTGAGGCTGAGGGCCTTTCGGATTTCGGATCACTTTTCCTTCTATTCCACCTTATTCTTTTTCATTTTCTTAACCAGCTAATAGGCTAAGCGGCATACAGTACAAGACATGAAGGGAGAATACTCACATATTAGATTACCATTGGGCTTTTCAAGCCTCCTATTGATTGAAATGTATGCAAAATACTGAACAACAGTTGTGAGTAATTTAAAGGAAGAGATAGAGGTATTTGAAAGACAGGTGACTACAAAAAAATGGGTGCGGTTCAAACTACAGACAAACTAGAGATATTTGAAAAACGAGAAGTTATGACGAGATCTACAAAAAAAAAAAAAAAGTTTATGGCTGAGCGAAGATCAATCGCTCCTTGATTCATACACCCAATGAAAGTGAACAGGCTAACGAAACCACATTAATAAGTGGAAAGCACTGTATTGCTTGCGTTCTGCCGAAGTAATTTCTTTTAAGTTAACCGGTTTTGGGCTGAGAAGTTCAGTCTTGCTTTATTTTACTATTGTCACCAAAAAAGTCAGTTAAAGTCTGATAACGGCCTTTTAAGCCGAAAATCGGTTAACTTGAATAAATTACTTCGGTTGAACATAAACAATATAGTGCTTTTCATATATTATTATGTTGTTCTAGCAAGAAGCGACGGAAGAACCAGTTAATATGGAACAAATATTCCTGCATTTCTGGAAGAACAACTTGACAATAGCATTGATTACAGAAATATGAAAAGAATTAGTAAGAAACACCATCAAAGAATCGGAAATAACAGAAACAATCCTTGTTAAGAACACAATACTGAATTTAGAAAGACCTTAAAAGCAAAATAAATATGAAATCCTCTACAACATGAGCAAAAGGAAGGAAAAGACAACATTGTAGAAAATGTGGGAGGAACTGATGTTATGTGGTCCTGGTTGGTTAATACGAAAATAAAAAGATAGGGGAATTGTGTAACAATACGAAAGACACAAGTTAAACAAAGGTATTTGACATGTTACATAAAATTATATGGGGTGGTTTGTCGGAGATAGTCATTCTGCCACCACAAATGTAAGAAACAAAGCAGAAAGAAGTAGGAACTGTAATGGTACAGATATTAGATGAATAGTCAGAAACATCTGCACATACAAAGAACGTATTAATATGAAACTATTGTTAACATAAGCTTTGAGTGCTGCATTATTACTACAGATATACTTTGTCAGCTTCTAAAAACATACAAATCTCTTGGTGATATGAAGGATTACTCACATAAAGTAGAACGGCAGCTCTTGTTAGTAACTCTACTGACAGACGACGTAATTCATGCAAGAACGATTGTCTGAGTGCCTCTAATTTTTGTACATTTAAAGAGGATGTGATGTCACCTTTTGTAGTGTTAGTGCAGGCACAGAATGGCGTTGGCTTGCTTCCGATACGCAGTAGGTACATTGGAAGGTGGCGGACCTCATCTGGGCTTCAGTTGCGCCTAATAGCGCGCTAGTGCAGAGTAAGCGGCCGTTAAATTGCCTGACCGCCGCGGCGTGCATTGGCCGCAGAACTTGCCGGACAAGTGTAAACACGGAACGCGGGGCCACACAGCTACTGCGTTTAATTGCGATGCCATGCAGCCGCAGTGGCACCGCCTGATTCCGCGTTTTGCTGTGTACCACTTCAGTTCAACTTAAACTGGCATCCGGTACAACGAGAACGTTATCAGCTTTCATCGCTATTCATCTGTGTCACATGTAGTCCGTTATTATTCCGCTTGCAAAGGTCCGGTTGCATGGTTTTTTTTCAGCTCACGTTCAAATATTAATTACAAATCGTAAAAGAGAGAATAATGAATCAGACAGTGTTACTGGGTGATGAGACAAGGGCGATTAGTGGAGAAATATACTTTTTACAATAATTTTGTGAAAACGCGTTGCGTGTGATGAACACCCGAGATGTCACGTATCGTTGCATTCTGCGGAATGGAATACCTTGGAAAATTTATGTTGACGCGTTGGAGGCATCGAACATTTTCCAAGGAACAAGAGACATTACACAACCCGCCAGTTGACGATTTTTTAAGTAAAATCATTAAAAATCCCACTTCCTGACATTCATTCGCTGTACTGTACTCATTCCTGACTGACCTGATCGTAACTGCACTAGGCTAGAGCTATTGCAGTTACCGTTATCACACACAAGAAATGTATACAGCTGTAAACAGACTTTAGCTGCACAATTTATCATTGTATTACGAAAATGAGTGCTGGAACCGGACTGGAATACGGATTTCACGCTTTATTCGAGCAATCACATTAACCACTTTGGATATCTGAGCATGGCAACTTGGCTGCAAAACCCCTATGTTACAGTATGTCCATGTTCTGCACTCGCGCTGCTTCTGTGAATCTAGGACGGGGAGAGACTTACGTGTTACTGTCACGGCCTGTCTAGCCGTGCAATACCATTATGCGGTGACTGTATTTCACGGTGCACTAAGTTATGTCGTGGAAACATTTTTGCATGTCTGAAGAACATTGTACACTAAGCCGTAAAACACAGAAACTGCAGAATAGTAAAATATTTAAAACATGTTAGGCACGTTAACACTATGCCGCGCATTCCAGAAGTAGGCGATCTGAATCTAAAGTTGTATGGAAACTATGGAAAAACCTCCCAGAGGATTCGAAAAGATGCATAGGTAGTATTCACAAATACATGTCTACTTTTTTGAAAAAAGTTGAAAAAGAAGACCTCTGGAAAGGAAATTTAAGTACCGTCAGAATAGTAATAGCATTCGAGGTAATTGCAACCGCAGTGAAAGACATCGCGTTAATATGGTACAAAGGGGAAGAATACTGGTACAATCCAACCGATCGCGGTAGAGGTTTTGCGCCACGATATTACCATGGCAGCAGTGGTGCGAAATACTGAGGGTTGTGAATGCTACGTGCCAAATTAGCAGACACAAATTTCCACTGCCTGGGCACAGGAAACAGCATCGGAGTAAACATTACGAATTCCGTGCAGAACGCAGAAACTACCAACCAGTAGCTCCCCGTGTGAGCGCTGTAGCCCCGACAACGGAACATGTTAGAGACGTCACAGTACGGATCAATCAGCTTCAGTAGCTAACGACACTGGAGCAAGAGAGAATGATAATACGTGTTTAGATGTAATAAGAAATGGGGAAAATAATTTCAATGTTAATGAAGTTACGAATTCTTGTGAAAATGATTTAACAGGAACAATTAGGAGTAATTCTTAGGAGAAGAAAGATGAGCTCTACAAGGGACTAAAGCAATGGGAATGGTAAGATTTCAAGAGGGTTTATGCGACCTGAGAGTCAGATAGTAGCTTCAGGGAGAAAAAGGGCGTCGAAAGCAGGAGTTGCCTGACAGAAGGAAAAATGTTAAAATAAATAGAGATGCACAGAGTCCGCTGAAGAGGTGACAGGTACTCAGATAAAATGCACCGCACAAAATTCCCGATCTGCAAACTAAATTGAAAATAGTAGAGGAAGACGAATACAGTCGTAAACAGCAGGAAAAATCTATACCTGACATCAAAAATGTCAGGAAGGTAAACTCTTTATCACTAGGAAAGAAGTAGTGGATACAGACGATAGCATAAAATTATTGAACATGATAATCACACCAAACACAATCTGGAAATACACATTATAGCGTCGATCAAGAAGACACATCAGGTGAAGGGTCTGCTGAAATAGAGAAGGACTTATTACGAGAATACAGTGACCATTAGTGTTCCAGTTATGACATAAATTCGGATAAAAATTACCTCAATACTCAGAAAAGCGTTTTTGTTAGAACCAAAAGGTGGCCTCGAATGGTCAGCTTCAGAAGGTAGTCCCGATTAAGAATATGGTGAGTCAAGTGAATTAGATAAATGTGTAACGAAATAATTTTATGCACAGTAAGATGAAGTACATTCAATACGTATACACTTCCCATAAGACGTTCAGATTTCAAAAGATTTTGAGATCCCTAAACCAAAGAAACCCCAGATACAGTTAAAGTGCATCCTCTGGGATGAAATTAGGCCACGTTTTACAACTATCTGTTTGACATTCAAAGGAACTGCTCACATTAAAGCATACTTCCAAAATCAAAGAAACTATTATGAGTTCAAAGTACAGTAGACTTAAAATTATATGTCCACAGAAAAGAATAAGACTTACCGTCATGTGAAAACATGACTAAAGTGCTGTGTATTCTTGTAAATATTGTTATTGTAAGTATAATTTAAACTGTTAGGATGAAAGACCATTATAATCTTACTTATGGAAATACACAGAGTGAGTCACTAACTGTTGCCACCAAGAATTACTCCGAAAGTATAATAGGGGCTGAAATGTTTGTGGGACAAAAGTTGAATGGGACAACGACGGCCATAATATGACGTTGGTATTTTGTTGCTAGGTGGGGTCGCATCAGAGGTATGACGATCAACCTTTTTTTTTTTAATGAGATGCTACAGTTTTGTAGTCATTTTCTGATAGCGGCTATCGAGGCGAATCTAATGATGTGTAACAGTTAGGTCTTTGAATGTCAAAGGTCACAAAGGTGGCATGAACGTCCGTTTACAGAAGGTGTTCGAAGTGATGACCATTGGTATCAACGCACTGCTGCAATCTTCTTATCATGGACTGATGATATTGCTTATCATCGGCACTTATCAAAGAACATGCTCTGACAATTCTCTCTCGCATTCCTTCAGGTGTCTTTTATGAATCCTCAAAAGAAAAAGCCCAGAGGCGTCAAGTCTGGCGAACCAGCCGGCCACGACACATCTCCTCCGAGACGAATCCAACGACTTGGGAATTGTATCTGCAACTCATTTATAGCCATAAGCGAATAATGTGCAGGACACCCATCGTCTTGATACCATATCCTGTTCCTTGTTCCTAAAGGTATCTCTTCCAGTAACAGACATAATGTTTCTGTGCAGGAATGTGGTGTACTTCCTACCATTAAGATTTCCCCCGATAAAATAGGGGCCTATAATTCTGTCCTCCAGAATTCCACACCATACATTCACCGACCACGGTTCTTTGGTGTGCAATTTGCCGCAGCCAACATGGATTTTCATTTGCCCTATGATGCATGTTATGCAAATTAACATTTCCATGGTTGTGAATATAGCCTCGTCAGTAAATAAAATCAAATTAATCAATATGTCATCTCTCTGAATCTGCAGTTGAGCCCATCGTCAGAATTCAGTGCAATGCATACAATCCGTACCAGTTAATTCCTATTGGAGTCTGAAATGGTAAGGACGATATTTATGGTGATGCATAACACGAAAATCACTACTGTGGCTCATGCCAGATACGCTTGCGACTTGACGCGAACTAACACAAGAATCTCGAACCACAGTGGAAAGAGTACCAATTTCCGTTTCTTCGTTAGTAACTTTCCTTTGCCGGATATGTTTCCGGTGCATTAAAGAGCCAGTTGTTCTCAATTTATCATACACATATTTAAATGTACGATGTGTAGGGTGTGTACGTTGAGGCTATCTTTCAGCGTATAAGTCTCTAGCTCTGAATAGGAGTTCGTTGGCATTCTCCGTAAATGAGATGCATATACACTTGTTCTTCGAAGGAATACACCATTCACATTCGCTTGATTCGACGATACTAGCCTTACCGTTCCTATTAGTGGAGTATTTCGAAACCGTCGAATGTTGTTTACATGTCAATGGCATGTTAGATGGATACGCCGTATTCGGAGAATATTTACTATTTGCCCGATATACAAGAGAGAATTGTCAGAGAACGTGCTTCGTAAGTGCCGAAGTGATACGGAATATCACTCAATCCTTGATAAGAAGACTGCAGCCTTTCATTGATACCAATGGTCATCACTTCGAACACCTTCTGTAAAAGGACGTTCATGCCACCTTTCTGGCCTTCGTTGACCTTCAAAGACCTTACTGTTACACATCATAGGATTCGTCTCGGTAGCCGATATCAGAAAATAAGCACCAAACCACAGAATCGCATTTGAAAAAAACATTGTTGATCTTCATATCTCTGACGACCCCACCTAGCAACGAAAACCAATTTTATATTATCGCCTCCGTTGTCCCATGCGACATTTGTCCAGCAAACGTTTCAGCTACTATCACTTTCCGAGCTATTATAGGGGACAATACTTTGTGACTCACCCTACGTAAGTTTCAGAATTTGAATGATTAGCCCTCTGTCCGGTAAATCATCCACGTTTCCTACTTATGTACGTTTTAACAAGATATTCTATGAAATGCATGGGACATTCTGTAAAAGGGGAGGTTCATCAAAGGACTACAGTGAATAGTGATCTGCAACCTAATGATGCAATAACAATGTAAATCGAAAGCGAATAATGAGCAGCCAACATTGTAAACGGGTAGGATATTTCTGATAAACAAATATGGTTTAAATGCGTTTAATACAAACTGCGTCAATTGATAAAGGAGCAGGAAAAGTTTGTGTACTTATTGTTAAGTATTCTGTTAATTGATATTTTATGGTCTTTCAATGAACTGCTTATAATGAACTGTATGCGTCAGATGAAAATTGTCTAGTAACTTAGATGTGTTTCGCAAAATGAAAGTGAAATATTTTAGTAGTTTTCTGATAGATATATACAGTTAGTTCCACTAGAAACCACACTCCGTTATCTGTATGAAAAAGAAAGACACTGTTATAAATATATGTGTACATGAAAAGACATGTTATTACCAACTGCACAATTACCTAATAGTTAATCCAGTCGCCGACATTATCTACCATTTCGAACCTCTAAATATCGTTTGGCCCACTTCACAACGAATGTTTTTCACTTTCTAAGAATTTTAGGAGCAGCTGCATGTGAAAGCTTTGACCCCTTTGAATAATCTACAAGGAACAATGCCTCGTGAGGCTTCAGATTTCTTGCACTGATTTTATATTGCAACAGACAAAACAAAACTTTCAATTCTACACTGTTATCTATACGCTGTGCAATAGAACATTTATTATAGATTCGGCACAGTTGGCGAGGCTGTAGCACGCTTGAGATGGCCGACTTCAGTGAGACTACACCTGAGTCTGTGCAATTTGCGGAATGTACCGACCATGAAATAAGCCACGACTGCAAGGGGGTCAGCAAGTAATCTAAGAGGTCCCTGTTCGTGGTTTTCCCTGGAATGTGGACGTTCCGAGTGCGAGACGCTGTGTGTCCAGAATGCAGAATAGCGGACACTAAGGACACTGCACTAAGGACTAAGGCACATATGAAGTAGAAGAAACGAGGCACGGAAACACGTTTACACAACCTCCCTCATTGTGCGGTACTACATTTGCTACAAACGTTAAAAGGTGTAGATGTACAACTTTTTTAAAAAAATAATAACTTCAAAATTTCTTAAGTGACCATGAGATAGTGATCATAACATTAACATAAATGTTTTCTGGGTATGGTACCGAGTCGTAATGTAAAAAAGGATTAAACCCAGAAGATGGCCGCTGCAACCGCGGCCGAAACGTTGGTTTTTCTCCAGCAGCTGTAGTTTTTTACATTATGACGCGGTACCATACCCAGAAAACTTTTATATTGACTGACTCTGGCCGCGGAAGCCTACGCAATTATATCATAACATTAATCAAACTATGAAGCTGTGGTGAAAAGAAATGCCTCTGAATTATTTTATGTGAAAACTCTTAAAGGTTTTGAAATAAAACATACGTTACTAGCATTCTACACCCCCTGCCGCTAGAGGGCTTTCAATTGTGGTGTGTAACGTGGTGGTCTGTAACCTAACTTTGTCGGTGGGTGAGGAACTGCGTGCTGTAATCGAATTTCGAATTCGCAGGTTTCGTCCACGCATGGGGCACCCTCTCCTTCAGCTCGACAGTGCCTGACCACACACGAGCGTTGCAGCATCTGTAACAGTTCGATCTCTTGGGTTCTCTGTGATCGATCGTCCTCTATATAGTTCCGACTTTGCCCCATCCGATGTTCATCTGTTTCCAAAACTTAAAGAACACCTTCAAGGACTTCCGTGTTGAGACGGTGCCACCTGAGGTTAGGGTGTGGCTCCGTCAACGAAGTCAAACATTCTACAGTGACGGCATCCACAAACTGGTCTCTCTCATTGGGAGAAATTTGTTCGTCGCTTGCGTGACTATGTTGAGAATTAACTGTGCAGGTATGAATAATAAATATGTAGAAAGTTAATAACGTTTATTTCATTTAAAAAGCTGTACGAGCTTCTACATAAAAAATTCGGCCGGCTGGAGTGGCCGTGCGGTTCTAGGCGCTACAGTCTGGAGCCGAGCGACCGCTCCGATCGCAGGTTCGAATCCTGCCTCGGGCATGGATGTATGTGATGTCCTTAGGTTAGTTAGGTTTGTTCTAAGTTCTAGGCGACTGATAAGATCAGAAATTAAGTCGCATAGTGCTCAGAGCCCATTTGAACCATAAAAAATTCGGAGGCACTCCATCAGGCCCTTCTATTTAGAATAATCATGAGAAGTTTTATTACATCAGTACTATTTGAATAATGACTAAATAGTCATAAACTAAGAAATAATTACGAAAGTAATATGTATAGCAGACATAGAGGAGACAGAATAGTTATCTACGGATGTACAGTTATTTTTAGCTTTACGTATTTCATGGTGAATAATGCTACTTGTGACCGATTTACTATAATGAAATACAAATAAATCCATGAGATGGCGGTTGTATTTAGCTTGCAAAGCATTTGATCTTACAAACTGAAATCCGTCTCATCACCTGAAATATTATGAAACTCTTTCTCTGTTTATTATAAACCTGTGTTAGAGCTAAATTTAATATAGTTTTTATTCGCCAAAAAGTCCGCATTTTACTGACGAAGGACATTATGAATGCATAATATGTAAAACCCAATTAATTGACGTAATGCAACACGTCACAACTATTAGGCGTATGATATGTTTAAATGTACAATTGTATCAGTAATATTTACAATAAAAGAATTTTGTGAGTATTTTAGTGAAGACTGAAGGTTATGTAAGGACAGTGACCACAGTGACCTGTGTCAGCCGGTTGTGTGAGCAGAGGCACAAGCTATGAGACTGTGTGGCTCGTCAGTCACTATTACGCTGCGCAACAATGAAAATGTAAATCGAATGAAAATAGTCAATTCCTATCAGTTCTACTGTGCTGATCGCGAATATCACGAAGACAATTCAAAATTAGCTTTTGTTTTCATTTTACACTGTTTTAACACGGTAGATAATTATATACAGATATTTGTTAAGTTAAATATCAAATATTTTAACGGTTTGTCAAAGTCATAACAACTGGTAATAATGGATTATATTGTTGACCCTGGTCTTACTTAACTTGCAGAATAGTCTTGTGGTATGTGTAGACATAAATGGTCTAATGAAGGCTCTCAGAATTAATTACAATCCTGATGGATGGAGACTCTCTACTGATTCGTCAGAGTTGAGCAGAAACCAGTGCTTTTACATATTGGTAATGAGCTTCCTTCTGTTCCAGTTGGGCTTAGTGTACATATGAAAGAGTCACATCAAAACATGAAAATTTTACTAGAAGCCATCAAGTATAATGTCTCTCAATGCCAGATTTGTGATTACTTGAAAGTGGTAGCACTGCTATTAGGTATTCAGTTGTTGTTGTTGTTGTGGTCTTCAGTCCTGAGACTGGTTTGATCCAGCTCTCCATGCTACCCTATCCTGTGCAAGCTTCTTCATCTCCCAGTACTTACTGCAACCCACATCCTTCTGAATCTGCTTAGTGTATTCATCTCTTGGTCTCCCTCTGCGATTTTTACCCTCCACGCTGCCCTCCAATGCTAAATTTGTGATCCCTTGATGCCTCAGAACATGTCCTACCAAGCGGTCCCTTCTTCTAGTCAAGTTGTGCCACAAACTTCTCTTCTCCCCAATCCCATTCAATACCTCCTCATTAGTTACGTGATCTACCCACCTTATCTTCAGCATTATTCTGTAGCACCACATTTCGAAAGCTTCTATTCTCTTCTTGTCCAAACTGGTTATCGTCCATGTTTCACTTCCATACATGGCTACACTCCATACAAATACTTTCAGAAACGACTTCCCGACACTTAAATCTATACTCGATGTTAACAAATTTCTCTTCTTCAGAAACGCTTTCCTTGCCATTGCCAGTCTACATTTTATATCCTCTCTACTTCGACCATCATCAGTTATTTTACTCCCTAAATAGCAAAACTCCTTTCCTACTTTAAGAGTCTCATTTCCTAATCTAATCCCCTCAGCATCACCCGATTTAATTTGACTACATTCCATTATCCTCGTTTTGCTTTTGTTGATGTTCATTTTATATCCCCCTTTCAAGACACTGTCCATTCCGTTCAACTGCTCTTCCAAGTCCTTTGCTGTCTCTGACACAATTACAATGTCATCGGCGAACCTCAAAGTTTTTACTTCTTCTCCATGAATTTTAATACCTACTCCGAATTTTTCTTTTGTTTCCTTTACTGCTTGCTCAATATACAGATTGAATAACATCGGGGAGAGGCTACAACCCTGTCTCACTCCTTTCCCAACCACTGCTTCCCTTTCATGCCCCTCGACTCTTATTACTGCCATCTGGTTTCTGTACAAATTGTAAATAGCCTTTCGCTACTTGTATTTTACCCCTGCCACCTTCAGAATTTGAAAGAGAATATTCCAGTTAACGTTGTGAAAAGCTTTCTCTAAGTCTACAAATGCTAGAAACGTAGGTTTGCCTTTCCTTAATCTTTCTTCTAAGATAAGTCGTAAGGTTAGTATTGCCTCACGTGTTCCAACATTTCAACGGAATCCAAACTGATCTTCCCCGAGGTCCGCTTCTACCAGTTTTTCCATTCGTCTGTAAAGTATTGCCGTTAGTATTTTGCAACTGTGACTTATTAAACTGATAGTTCGGTAATTTTCACATCTGTCAACACCTGCCTTCTTTGGTATTGGAATTATTATATTCTTCTTGAAGTCTGTGGGTATTTCGCCTGTCTCATACATCTTGCTCACCAGATTTTGTCATGACTGGCTCTCCCAAGGCCATCAGTAGTTCTAATGGAATGTTGTCTACTCCCGTGGCCTTGTTTCGACTCAGGTATTTCAGTGCTCTGTCAAACTCTTCACGCAGTATCTTATCTCCCATTTCATCTTCATCCTCTTCCATTTCCATAATATTGTCCTCAAGTACATCGCCCTTGTATAAACCCTCTATATACTCCTTCCGCCTTTCTGCCTTCCCTTCTTTGCTAGTAACTGGGTTGCCATCTGAGCTCTTGATATTCATACAAGTGGTTCTCTTCTCTCCAAAGGTCTCTTTAATTTTCCTGTAGGCAGTATCTAACTTACCCCTAGTGAAACAAGCCTCTACATGCTTACATTTGTCCTCTAGCCATCCATGCTTAGCCATTTTGCACTTCCTGTCGATCTCATTTTTGAGACGTTTGTATTCCTTTTTGCCTGCTTCATTTACTGCATTTTATATTTTCTCGTTTCATCAATTAAATTCAATATTTCTTCTGTTACCCAAGGATTTCTATTAGCCCTCGTCTTTTTACCTACTTGATCCTCTGCTGCCTTCACTACTTCATCCCTCAGAGCTACCCATTCTTCTTCTACTGTATTTCGTTCCCCCATTCCTGTCAATTGTTCCCTTATGCTCTCCCTGAAACTCTCTACAACCTCTCGTTCTTTCAGTTTATCCAGGTCCCATCTCCTTATATTACCACCTTTTTGCAGTTTCTTCAGTTTCAATCTGTAGTTCATAACCAATAGATTGTGGTCAGAATCCACATCTGCCCCTGGAAATGTCTTACAATTTAAAACCTGGTTCCTAAATCTCTGTCTTACCATTATATAATCTATCTGATACCTTTTAGTATCTCCAGGATTCTTCCAGGTATACAACCTTCTTTTATGATTCTTGAACCAAGTGTTAGCTTGATTAAGTTATGCTCTGTGCAAAATTCTACAAGGCGACTTTCTCTTTCATTTCTTCCCCCCAATCCATATTCCCCTACTATGTTTCCTTCTCTCCCTTTTCCTATTGACGAATTCCAGTCACCCATGACTATTAAATTTTCGTCTCCATTCACTACCTGAATAATTTCTTTTATCTCGTCATATATTTCATCAATTTCTGCATCATCTGCAGAGCTAGTTGGCATATAAACTTGTACTACTGTTGTAGGCATGGGATTTGTGTCTATCTTGGCCACAATAATGCGTTCACTATGCTGTTTGTAGTAGCTAACCCGCACTCCTATTTTTTTATTCATTATTGAACCTACTCCTTCAGTTAGTGTATACTAAATATTGCTGTTTTCTCTGTGAATGAGATAGCCGAGCTCGTGCATCTCATTACAGTAAACATGAATGGCCCACCAGAAAATCTCTTCAACTAGGTATAAAGAACATTAAGAGTGAATCTCTAGTAGACCCTAAAAAGATTCTGCTCCTGCCCTTGCACATCAAGTTTGGTCTCATGAAAAACTTTCTTAAGGGAATGAACAAAGATGGTGACGCATTTAAGTACATGAGGCAGAATTCCCTTACTTAAGTGATGCCAAAGTAGAGGAGGGCATCTTTGAAGGCCCACAGATTCGAGAGCCATTGTAGATAACATGTTGTCATCTTATTAAAAACTGGTTGCAACGAGTCATTGAAAAGGCATGTCTTACATAGTCATCACGACTTCTTCCCCAAAGATTGTGGTGCAGTAAGTGATGAACATGGGGAGCGATTTCATCACGATATTGCCACATTTGAGAAGAGGTATGCCGGAAAGTGGAGCCCTACTATTTCAGCAGATTTCTGCTTGACTGTCATAAGGATGTTCCCGTGTGTGTTTATAAATGTCAAGCCAAGCGGAAACAGTCATCTTCTGAATTTATCTCTGAACAACATATCTAATTATATATACTATACATATGGACATTTAACATTTGTAATCCTCTATGTACGTTTGTGACCAGTTAATTTATATATTTTCTTTTGTGCTTTACATAGTTCTGGTATAAAGTAGACTTACAAAGTATTTTTATTCATATAATATTATCTTCATTTTTTTTTCTTACTATTTACTTTTGTACTTCCAGAAAGGCACTGAAATTTATGAATGCATAACACATGACATAATTCAAGTAATTATTCACTTACAATTTTTTATGCTGAATCTTGGAACATAAATGCATATTTAGTTAATGAGTTATTTATACGAAAATGTAGATAACTTTTTCAAAAAACTAGAGCTAAATATTTATGAAGATGATGATTTTGTATCATTTTACACTGAAATAAACATAACTCAAAATCATGCATCTTACACACTTTCACTTCAAATTTGTTGTTCAGCGTAATGTTACAAGTGGTATGTAAATGACAGGAAGAGGGTGTGGGAATGGAAGAAAGGAAAGGAAAGGGAAGAGATTCATGACGTCAGCTGCCTCGGGACGTATGACGAGTCTTCTGCGACGAGTGGAAATCTGTGCCTGACCGGTATTAGAACCCGTGATCTTCCGCATAATAGGCAGTTGCATTAACCTTTGCGTCATCCGGACACAGTGTTGATCGCACCTGCGCGGGCTATCCCGTCATGCCTCCCGCCTGACCTACATTCCTACCTAGCGCCATCTATCCGCCGTCCCCCTTGCTCATTACTTTGAGATTCCCACAGGATTTTGAACGTCATGGTGCATTGTGGATTCATTTCCCATCGACGTAAATCAATCATATCAACGAATGGTGTCTGTTCTTTCGGACAGACACCACGCATTCATGTAAATGTTAGAGAAGTCTCGTTTGGGAGTTGTAGGAAGTGATGGACTTCAACTCATAACTTACTAAATTCTTGATTTAGTTCGCAGACAAATCAGCTGCTACATTTACAGCAATCAAGTGCTCACAAAGTAAATGTTAGTTTAATAATACTGCAGCCGCACGATGTGAGAACTCAGGAATTTCACCTCTTTTGTCCTGCCTGCATTTCAATGAATTTCCAAGAAGTTAGCATAGCAATAATTGGATAATGTGGCCACCACCAGAAACCAACGCAGTCAACAAACTGTAAAATCAGTCGCACACTTTTATTGACATTCAGTGTTAATTATTAACACAGAGATACGATCGCCGATTTTTTAACCACGGCAGATTCCGTTTGCACACCATGTATAGTGTTCTACGCTGATTTCGACATCCAGTGTTGTTTCATATTCCCCGCTGTACATATAAATAACGACCCTCCCTCAGTCATCAATAAGGTCACTGAAGTATATTCTGTAAGACGCTGCGTCTCCGTTTGCACATTGCAACCCCAGAGTGCAATGCACGGACACTGTGACGTCTGCACTTCCACGTCACTGCGTGAGACCAACAACCCCCGCGCGGACAATGGACGTATCATCGCATCGCCTGCCTGATGAGCGGACGAACACACGTTGGTGGTCGCAGCAGAGCACTCGGGAGCTCCCTTTAGAGAGTCGAAAAGCGGATGCCAGCTGCGAGCAAAGGGGTTTCTCGCATTTCACAGGCCGATCGCTGACGCGGCTGCATGGGCCGGCTACATGGCCTGCGGTACGGTTCCGTGTGCTGCATGCTCGCTTTGTTCAACGACGACTGAGTCTCGCAAAGTACTTTCGTGGTGGGACATTAATGATAGTGTTTTCATTTTGAAAACGACACAAAATTAATCGAAACAGGAAACTTCTTTTCAGGAAATTATGAGGGCTGTCTAGAAACTAAGTTTTGAAATAATAAATTAACGTTATGGAAAAACCAGATTTTATTATATACATTTCAAGGTACATTCTTAACTTATTTTCCTACTTAATTGCTGTTCAAACAGAGGTATTTATCACATAGTGGAACAATACTGTCTCTGTTGAAATCTGTCGCCTGCGATTGCTACCACTGATTTATATTGCTATACAGATGGCGTCACTAGCAAAGTGTTAAGTAGCGAGCCATGTCTTCTATGCTGGGATGAGTGTGGCAGTCTCTCGGTGCCAAACACGGAAAGTATGATGGATGATCAAACACCTCCCACCCATAACCCCGTAGGAGCTCTAGAGAACGACTGGCAGTTTGTGCATGTGCGTCGTTGTGAAAAAGAAAACAGAACAAAAAAATTGCCCTTCGTGCTGATTGTTCCCTGACGCTTGTTTTGTATCGCCTGTGTTAACTTTGACAGTGTTTAACAATACCTCTACATGCTTCGTGCAAGTCTTGTCATCAGTTACGATGGATAACTTCATTACCCAGAGACCGCTACGGTCGCAGGTTCGAATCCTGTCTCGGGCATGGATGTGTGTGATGTCCTTAGGTTAATTAGGTTTAAGTAGTTCTAAGTTCTATGGGACTGATGACCTCAGAAGTTGAGTCCCATAGTGCTCAGAGCCATTTGAACCATTTGAACTTCGTTACCATTTTTGTCGTAACATTCGACGAGGGTCACTGTTGCAACCAGTCTCCGTTTTGTGCTGTCTTCCGTTAGGCTCTGAGCACTATGGGACTCAACTTCTGAGGTCATTAGTCCCCTAACTAACCTAAGGACATCACATACATCCACGCCCGAGGCAGGATTCGAACCTGCGACCGTAGCGGTCTCGCGGTTCCAGATTGCAGCGCGTAGGACCGCACGGCCACTTCGGCCTGCTTTCCTTTAGGGTTTTACGAAAACATTAGCTGTAACAAAGATTCTGCGCCACAATTTCATGCATTAGACTCCTTGAAATTCAACGAAAATTTTGCGCAAGTTCCCTAATCGTGAGACGACGATTTTCACGAATTATGTCGTTGATTTTCATCACCCGATCGTCAGTCACAAGGCTAGGCCTACCACTACGGTTGTCATCGAGAACATTGGTAAGAACATTTTTGAAATTGATACACCGTAGCCTCAGTCGTGTTTCACTCATTAATTCCTTTTCACACACTTCACACAGGTTGCGATATATTTAGATTGGTATGCAGATTTTTGCCGACAAAATACAAATCACAGAAAGTACCTTTCAAGTGGCTGGATGTCGTGTTACAGTGCACGCTGTAACACGTCACAGGAAGCAAATTAGCGGAGACACAGGTGACGCGCTACCACCGGGGAATGCGTACTGAGTGTAGGAACGTTATGGCACCAAGATGGCAGCTGTATCCCCTCCCCCACCCCTCATCCCCGCCCCCTGGAACAGCCGTGATAGACCAAAACGTCCTTTACTTTCTAGATAACCCTCCTACTTAACGTGAGTTTCTGGTGCCAGGTTAAAAATTTAAATGAGCGGCAAAAAGTCAGCCAAAGTGTTGTCTCTTTTTAACATTCGTCTTTTGTAACGTCGGAATTATACCATTAGACGAGCGCAAGTTTTGACGCCGCAGTTTCTTAACGGTCTGCCAGAGACATGCATTTAGCGAACAACGTACAACATACCGGGTTAACCGACTTTGCCCTTGTGGCGTCCTGTAGCAAGTCTAGTTCAGAAGAATGTGGAGCGAATACCACAATGCGCACAGAAACTATTAGCAATTCACTAAAACTTGAACATGGTAAACGCTTAAGGCGGAAACAGGTAGCGTTCACACAAATGACACGAAGTTGACGCTGTCGCTGACACTTATGACGTTTAGCACTTCATTTGGAAATTTGTGGAAAGGTCTTATGGGACCAAACTGCTGAGGTCATCACCGTGCGGGATTAGCCGAGCGGTCTTAGGCGCTGCAGTCATGGACTGTGCGGCTGCTCTCGGCGGAGGTTCGAGTCGTCCCTCGGGTATGGGTGTTTTTGTTTGTCCTTAGGATAATTTAGGTTAAGTAGTGTCTAAACGTAGTGACTGATAACCGTAGCAGTTAAGTCCCATAAGATTTCACACACATTTGAACATTTTTTGATGAGGTCGTCGACTTCGCGGTGAACGCACATTGGAAGCGTGTATTCGTCATCGCCATATTGGCGTATCACCCGGCATGATGGTTCGTGGTGCCATTGGTTACACGTCTCGGTCACCTCTTGCTTGCATTGACGGCACTTTGAACAGTGGATGTTACGACCCGTGGCTGTACCCTTCAATCGATTCCCGCGAAACCCTACATTTCAGCGGGATAAAGCACGACCGCATGTTGCAGGTCCTGTATGGGCCTTTCTGGATAAAGAAGATGTTCGACTGCTGCCCGGGCCAGCACATTCTCCAGATCTCTGACCAATTGATAACGCCTGGTCAATGGTGGCCGAGCACCTGGCTCGTCACAGTACGCCAGTTACTACTCTTGATGAACTGTGATATCGTGTTGAAGCTGCACGGGCAGCCGTACCTGTACATGTCATCCAAGCTCTGTTTCACTCAATGCCCAGGCGTATCAAGGCCGTTATTACAGCCAGAGGTGGTTGTTCCGGGTACTGATTTCTCAGGATCCATTGCGTGAAAATGTAATTACATGTCACTTGTAATTTAATACATTTGTCCAATTAATACCCATTTATCATCCACATATCTTCTTGGTGTACCAATTTTAATGGCCAGTAATGTATATGCATATTATTGATTTTTATTTTCTTAGCAGACGTACGCTGTTGAAGGTACTAAGATGAATACTCCTGAAAAACACGCTAATTGCTTACATTGGTATTAAGGGACAACACAACATAATAGAATAACGATACCATACGTTCTTGTATCGGCTGCTACCATTAATTTGGCGTGCTTTGTTGGTTTCCGTAGGACCTCTTTCTAATACCTGACGCCAGTTTAAAGTTTATGTTCCCTACTTCAGAAAAAATGAGGGAGAGCGTTGTTCTAAATTCAGCGAATTTTCTCTTGAGAGTATTAACCTCATTTCGGGTAATAGCCTGTGACGAATGGCTTTGGATGTTCTAAGTGAAACAGACTCTACGGCTCTGAAGCTGCTTACCAGTTATGGGATCCTATACGTTGTCCATGTAGCTGTAATGAACTACACGAAACGGTACTGAGGTAAGCTTGGAGAGAACAGGACACATAAATCGTGTGCCGTAATAAAGTTTTCTGCAGAACAGTGACATGCTTTGCCATTAGTCCTAATAACTGTTAGCGTTAAAACTTCCGTTTAAGATGACGGCTAGGGCAGGCGGTTGAAATATTATGCCAATTTTGCTAAACGGAAACATGTTTCGCCGCATGTAAATAGCAGTCACCTGTTCGTTTCTGACTCTGTGTTTGGACTAATCACAGGAACTATTGCAAAGAATTAGGTACAGTTTCACTAATTAGTTGAATTATTTACAAGGAAGTTTTGTGTATACAAGTTATAAATATTTAGCGTTCATTGACTGATCTATGGTCAATTAAAGTCCGCCGTCGCTGCGAAAATGATGCCTTTGTCATTAGTGGTGATTAGCGTTAAGGCCGCATGATTACCGCACCAGGGCAGGCTCGCGGACGACAAGTACCGAATCTATAATGTTTCAAAGCATATGGATAGTAATGAATTTGCGTAGGATTGCACTTTTATTGTTTGGGATGAGGTTCCGGTATCCCATAGAATATCGTGTTACACAGGAGAATGAGAAATATGCGTAACAACCATAGAGTAAATATCTCTGGAGTGAGCATTGCGTTCTGCGCATGTTGTCAACATTAAACCAGGATTGTCACGTGATCTCGGGACTTCGCTGTGCCTGTGTGCTTTCTGCAGCGTTTGAAGCTTATAATACCAAGAGTTTTTGTTGTGTTTCAACGTTTGTTGATAGTGTATTAGCGATGGTGAATTACGTTGTTGCTACGGATGGAAAGAAAAATATGTGAAAAGAGGGATAGTAACTTTTCATGGGTACATTCCATATAGCTCTAATTACAGTTTTCATTTTAGTAAGAGACACTGTATACGTTTAAAAATTTCGAGACGCATTATAATTAAGACTTGATTCTGTAGACCTATTTCTCTACGATTTTATGACTATACAATAGATATTACGGCTCGTACAAAAGTTTACAAACAATCGCTTCCTCTCGTAAATTTGCTAGTAGAACAGGAAAGGGAAAGGTTAGTTGTTTCAGTAAATACTATCCTCCATGCATTTATCAGTGACTTGTCAATTATGTGTATAGATTACTCCGTCTACTATTTATTTAATGAACTGGGAGCAAGTACTTAAAATGCGTTACATAAATACCTCAAAGTGCCACCAGTAAGAAAAATTGTCCTTTAGGTCGCAAAAACGAGAAAATAAATACGCAGAAATACAAGAAAAAAGGACGAATTAGCAGGGATATAATCACTAATGTCTGGTAAATTCAGTGGTTTTCGGACACTTGCGAAAGTACTGACGTATTGTCAAGTCGTTTTGCAGGACTATCACTGCAAAAATGTACTTCAAGCTCTGTAATATTTTAAAGTGCGGTATCATACCAAAAACTACCAAAAATCGAGTGTGCCGGCCGCGGTGGTCTCGCGGTTCTAGGCGCGCAGTCCGGAACCGTGAGACTGCTACGGTCGCAGGTTCGAATCCTGCCTCGGGCATGGATGTGTGTGATGTCCTTAGGTTAGTTAGGTTTAAGTAGTTCTCAGTTCTAGGGGACTGATAACCACAGCAGTTGAGTCCCATAGTGCTCAGAGCCATTTGAACCATTCGAGTGCATCTGAACTATGACACCTATCGCAAAGAAGCAGAATGTAATATCACTTGCGCTTAAAAGTTACGTAGCTGGTTTATTCGCAGCATCAAATTGATACTGTTAAAATGTCTTCGCAACATATACAAATAATCCACGACACGTACGAAAAGAATCCGTCTATACTAGGGATGTAGTGACATTCTAAATATACAGGGCGCTATACGAACAAACACACGACGTCCCGAGATCACATGACCAGGCCGGCAATGTATGTTGACAACACAAAATCTGTTCTGCGCATGTGAATGCTCAATCCAGAGATATTTACTCTATGGTAACAACAACGGCCCTGTGAGTAGCTGTCCCGCGTATTCTCTGGAGATTTGCGTCAAATCTTCCATTTTTTTTTCTTTCTCTTTTTTGGCCACTGCTGCCGTTTGTGGCAGTGTAGTGCGAATGGTTTCGGGTGCGTCAATTATCTTCACTTTCATTATTATGACTTCATCTCTTGCAGTACGGTCGAGGGTGTCCGCTTGATCATCGCAGTTCCCCGTGATGATTTCGGTTATCAGCTCGTTCTGAGACACTTTCTTCACGATTATGTGACCTATTGTCATTTTCGATTCTGCAGCTAGCACATTTTGTACTACCTGCGCATATTCGTGTGTATGTGTGTGTGTGTGTGTGTGTGTCTGTCTGTGTGTGTGTGTGTGTGTGTGTGAATAGCTAAGGGACCAAACTGCAGAGGTCATCGGTCACTAGACTTACACACTACTTAAATTAACTGATGCTAAGAACAACACACACATCCATGCCCGAAAAAGGACTCGATTCTCCGGCGGGAAGCGCGGCACAATCCGTGGCATGGCGCCCTAGACCGCGCGGCCAGTGCGGGCGGCATATACGTGGATCATGCCGATGTTGTCCAGTACGGACACGACCTGGAGGCCGTTGATCATTATTGAGTTAGTAGAAGCTCCTTTTTTTTTTTTTTTTTTGGTCATCAGTCTAGTGACTGGTTTGATGCGGCCCACCACGAATTCCTTTCCTGTGCTAACCTCTTCATCTCAGAGTAGCACTTGCAACCTACGTCCTCAATTATTTGCTTGACATATTCCGATCTCTGTCTTCCTCTACAGTTTTTGCCCTCTACAGCTCCATCTAGTACCATGGAAGTCATTCGCTCTTGTCTTAGCAGATGTCCTATCATCCTGTCCCTTCTCCTTATCAGTGTTTTCCACATATTCCTTTCCTCTCCGATACTGCGTAGAACCTCCTCATTCCTTACCTTATCAGTCCACCTAATTTTCAACATTCGTCTATAGCACCACATCTCAAATGCATCTATACTCTTCTGTTCCGGTTTTCCCACAGTCCATGTTCCACTACCATACAATTCTGTACTCCAGACGTACATCCTCAGAAATTTCTTCCTCAAATTAAGGCCGGTATTTGATATTAGTAGACTTCTCTTGGCCAGAAATGCCTTTTTTGCCATAGCGAGTCTGCTTTTGATGTTCTCCTTGCTCCGTCCGACATTGGTTATTTTACTGCCTAGGTAGCAGAATTCCTTAACTTCATTGACTTCGTGATCATCAATCCTGATGTTAAGTTTCTCGCTGTTTCCATTTCTACTACTTCTCATTACCTTCGTCTTTCTCCGATTTACTCTCAAACCATACTGTGTACTCATTAGACTGTTCATTCCGTTCAGCAGATCATTTAATTCTTCATCACTTTCACTCAGGATAGCATTGTCATCAGCGAATCGTATCATTGATATCCTTTCACCTTGTATTTTAATTCCACTCCTGAACCTTTCTTTTATTTCCATCATTGCTTCCTCGATGTACAGGTTGAAGAGTAGGGGCGAAAGGCTACAGCCTTGCCTTGCACCCTTCTTAATACGAGCACTTCGTTCTTGATCGTCCACTCTTATTATTCCCTCTTGGTTGTTGTAAATATTGTATATGACCCGTCTCTCCCTATAGCTTACCCCTACTTTTTTCAGAATCTCGAACAGCTTGCTCCATTTTATATTGTCGAACGCTTTTTCCAGGTCGACAAATCCTACGAAAGTGTCTTGATTTTTCTTTAGCCTTGCTTCCATTATTAGCCGTAACGTCAGAATTGCCTCTCTCGTCCCTTTACTTTTCCTAAAGCCAAACTGATCGTCACCTAGCGCATTCACAATTTTCTTTTCCATTCTTCTGTATATTATTCTTGTAAGCAGCTTCGATGCATGAGCTGTTAAGCTGATTGTGCGATAATTCTCGCACTTGTCAGCTCTTGCCGTCTTCGGAATTGTGTGGCTGATGCTTTTCCAAAAGTCAGATGGTATGTCGCCAGACTCATATATTCTATATGCCAACGTGAATAGTCGTTTTGTTGCCGCTTCCCCCAATGATTTTAGAAATTCTGATGGAATGTTATCTATCCCTTCTGCCTTATTTGACCGTAAGTCCTCCAAAGCTCTTTTAAATTCCGATTCTAATACTGGATCCCCTATCTCTTCTAAATCGACTCCTGTTTCTTCTTCTATCACATCAGACAAGTCTCCGCCCTCATAGAGGCTTTCAATGTATTCTTTCCACCTATCTCCTCTCTCCTCTGCATTTAACAGTGGAATTCCCGTTGCACTCTTAATGTTACCACCGTTGCTTTTAATGTCACCAAAGGTTGTTTTGACTTTCCTGTATGCTGAGTCTGTCCTTCCGACAATCATATCTTTTTCGATGTCTTCACATTTTTTCCTGCAGCCATTTCGTCTTAGCTTCCCTGCACTTCCTATTTATTTCATTCCTCAGCGACATGTATATCTGTATTCCTGATTTTCCCGGAACATATTTGTACTTCATCAATCAACTGAAGTATTTCTTCCGTTTCCCATGGTTTCTTCGCAGCTACCTTCTTTGTACCTATGTTTTCCTTCCCAACTTCTGTGATGGTCCTTTTTTGAGATGTCCATTCCTCTTCAACTGTACTGCCTACTGCGCTATTCGTTATTGCTGTATCTATAGCGTTAGGGAACGTCAAACGTATCTCGTCATTCCTTAGTACTTCCGTATCCCACTTCTTTGCTTATTGATTCTTCCTGAATAATTTCTTGAACTTCAGCCTACGCTTCATCACTACTATATATTGTAATCTGAGACTATATCTGCTCCTGGGTACGCCTTACAATCCAGTATCTGATTTCGGAATCTCTGTCTGACCATGATGTAATCTAATTGAAATCTTCCAGTATCTCCCGGCCTTTTCCAAGTGTACCTCCTCCTCTTGTGATTCTTGAACAGGGCATTCGCTATTACTAGCTGAAACTTGTTGCAGAACTCAATTAGTCTTTCTCCTCTTTCATTCCTTGTCCCAAGCCCATATTCTCCTGTAACCTTTTCTTCTACTCCTTCCCCTACAACTGCATTCCAGTCGCCCATGACTATTATATTTTCGTCCCCCTTTACATACTGCATTACCCTTTCAATATCCTCATACACTTTCTCTATCTGTTCATCTTCAGCTTGCGACGTCGGCATGTATACCGGAACTATCGTTGTCGGTGTTGGTCTGCTGTCGATTCTGATTAGAACAACCCGGTCACTGAACTGTTCACAGTAACACACCCTCTGCCCTACCTTCCTATTCATAACGAATTCTACACCTGTTATACCATTTTCTGCTGCTGTTGATACTACCCGATACTCATCTGACCAGAAATCCTTGTCTTCCTTCCACTTCACTTCACTGACGCCTACTATATCAAGATTGAGCCTTTGCATTTCCCTTTTCAGATATTCTAGTTTCCCTGCCACGTTGAAGCTTCTGACATTCCACGCCCCGACTCGTAGAACGTTATCCTTTCGTTGATTATTCAATCTATTTCTCATGGTAACCTCCCCCTTGGCAGTCCGCTCCCGGAGATCCGAATGGGGGACTATTCCGGAATCTTTTGCCAATGGAGAGATCATCATGATACTTCTTCAATTACTGGCCACATGCCCTGTAGATACACGTTACGTGTCTTTAATGCAGTGGTTTCCATTGCCTTCTGCATCCTCATGTCGTTGATCATTGCCTTTAGGGGCAATTTCCCAACCCTAAGACAAGAGAATGCCCTGAACCTCTATCCGCTCCTCCGCCCTCTTTGACAAGGCCGTTGGCAGAATGAGGCTGACTTCTTATGCCGGAAGTCTTCGGCCACTAATGCTGATTATTTATCCAAATTTATGCAGTGGCGGGGATCGAACCCGGGACCGAAGACGATTTGATTATGAATCAAAGACGCTACCCCTATACAAATCGTCTACTTCTTCTATTCATATTATAAAGTTCATGCTAATCTCAGAAATTTGATACGGTTTTCACTAACACGTAGACTGATTAAGGGCGGAAGGAGCAGCGGGACAGCTGGCAGCTTCCATCATTGCCACGAGATGTCACTCCAAACGTAAATTAAATGTGAAACGGATAACATTCGTCGCCCCTGAGAACTTTCCTGGCGCATGCTGCTTAAATCGTTTAAGCTATGTGGATGTGATGATATTCACGTATCTAACGTTGTTCTCAGAACTTTATTCGTAAGTCTACGCAGTACTCCGTAAACAAAATGATTGTTACGTCGGACAAATCATCCAGTGGTCGATACTTAGTGCTATCAGTGCAGACCCATGCGGGTCAATGGTTACCAATAAAACCAATCCCTTCTAAAAATGTTATCGAAACACTTGGGATAACATGAAAACGTCTTTTGTGGACAGCGTTATAAAGCGTGTATCGCCATTAATAGTGAAAACTAGAACGAATGGAAATGTACGATAGTTGAAGCTTAAAATCTCTGGTAAACACGAGTCCGCAGTCGAGCCATCTGCAACATAATTGAGAAAATGTGAAAGTTGTCCTATTACAAACGAGCTAGATATGTATACTTTTAGGTATGCCTCATTTAATTGGGCTAAAAACACCAGTTTCTTAGCTTTCTGCGTGACCCTATATGACGGTCACCATGTTTTAGTTTGATCTTGCATTACGTATCTCTAAACTGATTGAACCATGATAAAAATATTTCTGTTTTGAAGAGCGCGCCGCAGTGCGTTGTGTGAAGCAGTCGTCCTCCGTTTCTGGCGGTAGCGTCGCTGTGGTAATCGCAACTTTGGTGTCTCCCTCTGGTGGGAAAGCGGAAAGGTTGCCTGTTCACGTGCATTTAAGGGGCGCTAGGTAGAGAGGAGTCGGTCAGTCGAGGCGAGTCTAGTCAGTTGGTCATCCGACTCAGTGTAGGGCAGTCAGTGTCTCTCTGTCGTCGGAGTGGAAATATGTCTGTCGTTTGGATCAAACTTTAAGGCGGAAAATGAGAGTCTCGCCACTCCGCCAGTAACAGAACTCAGCTAGTGGTCGCCCGGTCGGGGCTGAGTTCCTGCATCTGAGTCTGCGCGTTAGGCCGCCAGTCTGCTCGAGTTGCTCGGGCAACGGTCATTGGCGGTTGGGTTGGTCGGTTGGTTGGTCGCGCACTGAGACACAAGATTACTTGTCCGCCTTGAGCGTCGGCGCATGTGAAACCCCACGTGAGTCCAGTGGGCAGCACCATATAGAAAGGGGTAGTGGCTTCGCGGTTCACAAGAGAGCAACAGTAGCGGATCCACTACATCGGGCTGGCCGGAGCGAGCTGCGACGCCGTGGGACGGGAGATCGGCTCGCCTTCCTGCGTCCGTTGAAGCGACTGCCAGCAGATGGTTTGGGAGAGCGTTGGGGATGCTGCGCCAGGTCTTCACCAGAAATCGCAGTTTATTAAAAGCTAAGTGATTGGAGATATGTTGTGTCGTTTACTTGTGAAATTCTACTTGTTTTCTTGGTGAGGTCACCAGCCGCTCTGTTTTGGGGTCGTCCCACCATTCTTCTCCGTTTGCCCACCCGCGGGAAGGTGGTTATTGTGAATTGGGTGGTCCGTTTTTCCCTTGTGGAATTGGGGAGGTTTAGAGCAATCTGTGGTTCAGGTTGTTTAGTAATCCCCCTTCCCCCCCTTTCAATCTGCCATACGTTAATAGCTGCCTCTGTTATGTTTGTCGGATTCGGTGTTAACGAATTTATTGCTTAAAGGCCGAATTCTTGAAATACGAGGGCGGTTCAGAAAGTAACCTCCGATTGGTCACAGTGCGGGTTGTGGGGGGACTAGCGATTTCTAAGACTCTCTTGTACGAGATAGTGACAGCAAGATTGGGTTACCGTAAGTTCTGTGCACGATGGGTGCCCAAAATTCTTACCTACCACCACAAAACTCAAAGAATGGCCTCTGCATTAGACTTTCTGTCACGTTATGAGGACGAAGGAGAACCATTGTTAAACAGAATCGTGACCGGTGACGAAACCTGGATTAAGTACGTGAACCCTGAGACAAAAGAACAATCAAAGATGTGGGCACATTCAAATTCGCCTACCAAACCAAGAAAAGCCTCGCAAGATTTTTCTGCCAGAAAACTGATGGCAACGGTGTTTTGGGATGCCAAAGGGGTGTTGTTGGTTGAATTCATGGAACGTGGTACGACCATTAATCAAGACGTGTACTGTGAAACAATAAAAAAGTTACGACGGGCTATACAGAACAAACGCCGTGGTATGCTGACTTCCGGTATCTTTTTTTTGCACGATAACGCCCGTCCTCACTCTGCTCGCAGAACAACGGCCCTTCTTGAGTCCTTCAAGCGGGACGTTATCAACCATCCACCTTACAGCCCAGACCTGGCGCCAAGTTATTATCACCTCTTCATGCATTTGAAGAAATGGCTCGGGTCACAGCGGTTTGATGACGACGAAGAGCTCAAAGATGCGGTCACAGGCTGGCTCCAGGCACAAGCGGGTGATTTTTATGCAGAAGGAATTTCAAAGCTTGTGAAGAGATACGATAAGTGCCTCAATCGCTATGGAGACTATGTAGAAAAATAGTGCAAAGATGTAGTTGTAAGATGTATATATTAAAATATTTTTATTTAACTTGGTGTATTTTTTTAAATCGACCGGAGGTTACTTTCTGAACGGCCCTCGTATGTTTCTATCTTGCTTATCATCTTGCGAGGTGGTATATGTGTAATGTAGAGAATGTTGTACATTTTATGTGAGTCTGCATTTTATGGGTTTTATTTAAATAGGCATTTTAGGTTATAACCTTGCCACCCCTCCACCGTAAAAGTCGTTAAAAGAATTGCACTTTCGGTGGCAAATAATTTGAGGGTAGTACCATTTCCATTCCTATTACGGGGTGCATAGTTTACATGTTTGTTTAAAGTAATCTGGTGTGTTACAGATTTGCACCAGTGTACTCTTTCAGAGGTTGTTGTGAGCGGGCATGACTACGGCAGTGTTGAAAGGGAGCAGGCAAGCTTCTCAGCCCGAAGGCTACTACTGTTAATATTGTTCTTGCCTTTAAATAAAACTGTAATTTGATATTTCGAGTGTGCTTTTCTGCTTATGATTTTAAATCTGTTTTGAAAAGTCTTTTAGGAAAAAAATTCACATTTGTTAAATTGTGACTTGATATTTCGAGTGTGCTTTTCTGCTTAACATTTTAAATCTGTTTTGAAAAAGCTTTTAGGAATAAATTCACATTTGTTAAAGGTAATTTTCCATCAGTTACTTCCTGGCAACTACTTCCACGCTCAGCTAGTGTGATTAAATGTGTCAATGTTCTTGATGAATCAGCAGTAAATAAAGTAAATTCTTTAAGAGAAGATTCTGAACGTAAATTCACGGTTCATTGATGATAATTGTAATTGTTACATTAATTTAAAACTGAGGGCAGCAAGCAGGAATTTTACAGACCTATATCTCTCAGACGGGGAGTTTTGTGTGTGGGGAGTAGAGGAGGAGGGGCGGGGGACCTATCGGAAATGTCAGCAGTACTGCCTTATTAATTGTCGCAAGGAGGCAGAATGCTCGCCACTATCGCCAGTATGAAGCTAGAGTGGAAATATCGTCGGTGATCGACGACGTCACCCGTCATCAAACTCTTAAGTTATTTGAACAAGAGTGGAAATCTTATAACATCAGCGTAACGAAGGGCACCGCGCTGCGGTTCCCTCCAAGAAAAAGCCTTGAGTAATGTATAGATCGTTGACGCGCCAGTCCAGTCACCTAATTTATCATCCAATGAGTAAGTCTGGGATGCTATGGGAAAAAGATTCTTTCATGAACGGACACAGTACGGCAGAGTATTGTACCACACACTTATGACACTTAAGCAGGGAGCCAGACCTGCTTCGAAATGATGCCAATCAGTAACTAAAATCTCGCCAGTCGCGGGTTTGAAACCCTCCACAACTTAAATTTTGATTAAAAATCAACATTGACAGCCGAAGACTTCCGGAATAAAAAGTCACCCTCATTCTGCCAACGGCCTTGTCAAAGAGGGCGGAGGTCCGGATAGAAGCACAGGGCACACTCTTGTAATTTGGATGGGAAACTGCCCCTAAAGGCCGAAGAAACAGCAATGATCAACGGCATGAGGATGCAGAAGGCAATGGAAACCACTGCGTTAAAGACTCGTAACGCGTATCCACAGGACATGTGGCCTGTAATGGAAGAAGTGTCATGATGATCTCTCCATAAGAAAAACATTCCGTAAGAGAAGAAAATATAATAGTCATGGGGCACTCAAAGACAGTTGTAGGGAAAGAAGAAATGTTGCAAGACAGTATATGGTCTTCGGACAAGGACTAATTGAGATCTGCATAAAATTTCAGGTAGTAATGGCGAATACTCTGTTAAAGAATCACATGAGAAGGAGGTACACATGGACAAGGCCGGGTGATCGGGAAGATTTCAGTTAGATTACATCATGGTCACACAGAGATTCCGAAATAAGATACTGAATTGTTAGACGTACCAAATAGGAGATTTAGACTCAGGTAACTATGTAGTAGTGGTGAAGACTAGGCAGAAGTTTCATATGTCAGGAAGAATCGATACACAGACGTGGGATACGTAAGTACTAAATATGACGGGATACACTCTAAGTTCTAAGATTAGATTTACAGCACTACGGACTAGCTTAGCAGGCAGTACAGTTGAAGAGGAATGGACACCTCCAAAAAGGTCAATCACAGAAGTCACTTAGGAAAATATATGTATAAGAAGCTAACTGTGAAGAAACCGTGGGTAGCAGAAGAAATATTTCAGTTGATCGATGAAAGAAGGAAGTACAAAAATGTTAAGGGAAATTCAGAAATATAGAAGTCGCTGTCGAATGAATTAAACAGAAAGTGCATGGAAGCTAAGACGAAATAGCTGTAGGAAAAATGTGAAGAAATCGGAGAAGAAAAGATTTTCGGAAGGGCTGATCTAGCACAAAGAAAAGCCAAAACAACGTTCAGTGAGATTAAAGGCAAAGGTGGTAACATTTAAAGTGCAACGGGAATCCCACTGTTAAATACAGAGGAGACAGCGGATAGAGTGACAGAGTACACTGGAGGCCTCTGTGAGGGAGAAGATATCTCTGATGTGGTACAAGAAGAAACAGGAGTCGACTTAGAAGAGGTAGTGGATCCACTATTAGATTCAAATATTTAAGAGAACTTTCGAGGATTTAAGGTCAAATGAGACAGAAGGGATAGATAACATTCCATCAGAATTTCCAAAATCATTGGGGGAAGTGGCAACAAAACGACTATTCACGTTGGTGTCTAAAATGTTTGAGTCTGGAGATACTTCATCTGACTTTTGGAAAAATATCATTCACACAATTCCGAGACTACAAGAGATGACAAGCGCGACAATTATCGCACAATTATCGTAACTGCTCATGCAATCAAGTTGCTGACAAGAATAGTGTACAAAATAACGGAAAAGAAAACTGATGATGTATTAGATGACGATCAGTTTGGCTTTGGGAAATATAAATGGCGGGAGGCAATTCTGACAATATGTACAAGAGCCAGGAGGTAATGATAAGATTCAAAACCAAGAACGGAGTGGTGGGATTAAAAAGGGTATATGACAAAGATGTAGTCTGTCGCCCTATTGTTCTATCTGTACATCGACGATGCAGTGACGGAAATAAAAGAAACGTTCAGGAATGGGATTAAACTTCAAGGTGAAAGATTATCAATTATACAATTCGCTGATGACGTCGCTATCCTGAGTGAAAGTGAAGAAGAATTACATGATGTGCTGAATGGAATGAACAATCTAATGAGTACAAAATATAGATTGAGAATAAATTAAAGACACCATATACATATAAGTATATAGTTCTGGCAATACCGGCCAGGACCTTCTTCTTCTGTGCGGATGCACACATATTCCCCGAACTCTTACGGGACTAGGTAAGAATGTGTTGGGGTGGGACACTACGAATGTAGAGTGTGAGATAGTCCATGCAGTGACATTATCCTCTGTGCCCTCTGTGGCTCAGATGGATAGAGCGTCTGCCATGTAAGCAGGAGACCCCGGGTTCGAGTCCCGGTCGGGGCACACATTTTCACCACTCCCCGTTGGTATATATCAAGGCCAGTTAGCAACTGAAGGTATTAATATAATTCTAATTTCGTTCTAGACGGCTGAATTTCATCGGTGGAGGCTGTAGGAGTCTGCATTGGATACATGGCAGGCTTACATTGCCTTTCTGGCCGCAATCGACACAAGTACGCGGCTATGCATCGTACATGGTCATGGTCCTGCAACCCCAGTGCCTGTCGCTGTGGCCGAGTGGTCCTAGGCGCTTCAGTTCGGAACCACGCTGCTGCTACGGTCGTAAGTTCGAATCCTGCCTCGGGTATGGATGTGTGTGATGCCCTTAGGTTAGTTCGGTTTAAGGGGATACGGAATCGGATTTTGGGTTAAAAAATCGAATTTTTTTTATTGGCGTATTATATTCTGCCATGTTTCCTCTTTAAAATGACGTATCATACATAGCTCTACTACAATTATAACTATTTTATTTTTATATATTTGTGAGATCGGGTATTGCGCTTTAGTTATACACGTCTCTCGTGGCTGACCATGAACTTTTTGGCAGTACCTTTAAAGTGACATGAATTCAAATATCCCGGTTTCCAGCGACTATTTATACACTAGTTGCCCGAAAATGTTTCTCTCTGGTTTCCTCAAGTTACTCTTTGACTTTGTGGCGGGACTGTTTTGTTAACAGTGTGATATAAGAAAGTAGTTGTTGTTGAGTTATTTCGTATTTAGTGCTTCATTTTTCGCAGTGAAAATGCCTAGAGCTAAAGCAAAAGTATTTAAAAAGCGTGTGAACTGGCAAAAGAAAAGAAATAATGATTCATTAGCAAAGCAAAGCAGTTCATCATCATCACTGTTGGAAAATGTGAATCCACTTATTACTGATTTGCCGAACGAACTTACACCAAATGAAAACAGTGCTTCTCATAAAAAACTAAGAGATTTGGAAGAGAAATATAATTTACTTGATAGAGGGAATGAAGTTTTTGAACTCATTGATATGAATATATTGTGTGAAGCTCTTGAAAACAGTTTGTGCTGCAAAAAATGTCATGGAAACATTTCTCTGAAAGTAGAATCCCATGTTGGCCTGGCTGCCCAGTTTAATTTAATATGCAGTGTTTGTAAATACAGCTGTAAGTTTCCAAGTTCGGTTTCAGTAACTGTAAATAATGGATACAAGAAAACTGAACTTTATAGTGTAAATATTAGGTTAGTTTATGGATTGCGAGCAATTGGTAAGGGCAAAGCAGCTGGTGATATGCTATGTGGTGTTCTAAATCTTCCAAGTGCACCTTCAAAGTTTGAAGCTTACAATTATGTACTAGGATCTGCAGTTGAAGATGTAGCACAGAAGTCAATGCAGGTTGCTGTGGAAGAAGCAGTGGAAGAAAATGACGGCAGTCGTGACCTCACAGTGGCGTTTGATGGCACGTGGCAGAAAAGGGGCCACACCTCCAACAATGGTGTTGTAACAGCAACTAGTGTTGATACTGGCAAGGTTATTGATGTTGCAATAATGTCTAAATACTGTAGGTGCACAGGCAGGCTGAAAAATGAACACAGTGATGACTGTATTGCTAATTATTATGGTAGTAGTGGTGGCATGGAGGTTGCTGGGGTGAAGAAAATTTTTCATCGCTCTTCACAGTGGTATAATGTTCGCTATGTCAAATATCTGGGAGATGGTGACTCTAAAGCATTCAAAGAAGTTTTGGAAAGCAAACCATATGGGAACAGTGTAAATATAAGCAAACTTGAATGTATAGGACATGTGCAGAAGAGAATGGGTGCTAGGCTGAGAAGGTTAAAATCAGTTATGAAAGGGAAAAAACTAGATGATGGGAAAACCTTGGATGGCAGAGGAAGATTGACTGATTCCATAATAGACCACATTCAGAACTGCTATGGCCTTGCAATCAGGCAAAATACAGGCAATCTTGAAGAAATGAGGAGAGCTATATGGGCTTTATATTTCCACACCGCATCCACGGATGAGCATCCACAACATGGTTTGTGCCCCAAAGGTGAAAACAGCTGGTGTAAATACAATAGGGGACTAACAACAGGAGAGAAATACATTCACCACCACAGTCTACCATCAGCCATCATGGCAGAAATAAAGCCCATTTTCAGAGATCTGGCTGACAGAAGTCTTCTGATGAAATGTCTTCACGGAAAAACGCAGAACCCCAACGAGTGCTTGAATAGTGTGATATGGCATCGTCTCCCAAAAACAGTGTTTGTCGGAATTAATACACTACATTTTGGTGTGTATGATGCTGTGGCAACCTTCAATCTTGGAAATATAACTAAATGCCAGGTCCTTCAAAAGTTGGGTATGTGTGTTGGTTCCCGTACGGTACGTGCTATGTTCTTTTTAGATCAGCACAGACTAAGGCATGCTGATAATATAATCAAGACATTAGTGAAAAAAGCAAGACAGGTGCAGAGGGGTGCCAAAAGAAGACTTGAAGATGATTATGAAGACTGTGAAGGGGGTATTAGCTACGGATCAGGAATGTTTTAATCTTCTTTCTCCGTTTCCCGTAAGTTTACTTTTTACTTCATCTAGGAACATTATCTCAGGTACTGGTCAACCTAGAAGTCTGAAATTTTTATGACGTAGTGACATAGGTCCCTATTACATACTGAAACAACGATTTTTTAATTACTTGATTTACAAAAGACTTATGGGTGATAGTCTAGTAAAAAGCGATGGAAAAAATTTACTTAAAAATAAATGTACAATATCTCTGTAAGAAAATACTTTGACAATAAACTGTTGTTTCAGTATTGTTGTAACATATGAATGCACATACAGTAAAATTTTTACCTCTCTGTCTCCAGTAGTTTGTGAGAAAATGTTCCCTATAGTAGGCATATATTAACATTGCGGGGATAGGTGATTCCGTATCCCCTTAAGTACTGATGACGTCAGATGTTTAGTCCCATAGTGCTTAGGTACTTTTTTTTTTTTTTTTTTTCAACTCCCAGTACCGAAGTAGGATGGCATGTGCCTTGTCAGTTTAATCTTGATCTGTCACACACCGATTAAGATGTGATATGTATCAGACGTTTGCGTTTTCCACTTTCCAGCCAGGTGGCTTATTGCGTTACCATATGGTTTGAACGCTGTCGTACTACATGTGGCGGGACTTCGAAAGGGAGCTCAATCACCCTCAACGTATGGAAGCCAAATACCGAGTGAGATATCGTGACAGTATCCATATTGCCGTCAAAGTGCCCAAAATTTGAGATCATGAGCGTGTCTGTCCACGACATATGTACGCATCTACTCATTTATCAATTGATATAGACGACGCTGCTGGTAACTGACAAGTGGATTCCAGTGATCCTTTGAGGTGCAATGTGTAGATGTAGATGTAAAACCTTCCAATTCATGTGCTCGAAGTCTTGTGTGGTCCGCTTGAAAAGAGATCTTAATTGTGGCCTTGCGGTACGAGGGTGCCATGGCGCTCTCGAAAGACGCACGCGATATACTTCCTGTGGCTGGGGAGGACGTAAACAGGAAAGACACGTGCTCAAGCTGCACGACAGGCGCGAGGCAAATGAGACGTCCTGCCTCACCTATGCCTTCAGGAATGTACGTCCGATAGGACTTTGCATCGTATTTCTGACAACAGGTAGTGCAGTATGGTACTTATACGCCGACATCGGCCAAATGACTTTCAATTAAAATGTTTCCCCTATAGAGGAATATCGATAAAGGTTCTACTTGTGCAGGCGTGGACACATGGTTGACGACATATGGAAGTTTCATAACGGCTGCAGTGGCCGCAGTATCTGTTCCTACGGACATGTTTGCACAGGCACTGCAATATCATACTCGCCCTATGTGAAACAAATTCCTCTTGATGCCATTCAGAAGCTGTTTATTGCCATGTCACAAAGAACACAACACTGCCTGTGAATACATCATATTGATGCCGATGACGGAAAAGAATGAAATGAACATTTCATCATTCAGTAACTATTACGTGATTAAAATCTCCACAATATTTGATAAATTTCGGATGAATGCTTCACGGTACAATAACTTCCGCATCCATAAGTGCATGTTGTATTGGTTCTGTATGCTAGTGTAGTGAGGGAGGTCAAAAGGGCAGTCTCCAAGTATATGAGGGTTGGAACAAATAGTGGTAACTATTTATTCACAAGCGCTACATAGTTGTTACATGGTTGCAACTGATACTGTCCTTCAAAGTAGTTACCAGCGTTGTGAAGAACCCGTTTTCAGCGATTCTGAAGGCGTAGTGTACCGTTAGCAGAGCCTGTTCTGTTGATGGTGCGAATGGAACGGTCTAAGGTTATGGTGATTCTCGTGTACGACTGTGGTGTTGTTGTCCTAACACATTACGTTCCTCCACGGCAGACCGTCAATGCACAGTATTACTGTTCGTTTTTGGAGGATCACCTGCGACCAGCTTTGTGAAAGAAGCGGCGACACTTTCTGCGCAACCCACCCGTCATTTCGCACGACAATGAGCGAGCGCATACAGCGCAAGCTGTGGCTGCTTTGTTCGGTCGATGGGATTGGTAAGTACTGTACCATCCACCAAAGTCCCCGGACTTAAGTCCTTGTGACTTTGATTTGATTCCTAAGTCGAAGGAACCGCTTCGTGACATTCGCTTCAGACCTGTTCCAGAGATTCGTTAGGGGGTAGACAGCTCCATTCAAACCATCAACAGAATACGCTCTGATAATAGAATACTACGCCTTCCAAATCACTGGAAACGGGTTCTACACAACGCTGGTGACTACTTTGAAGGTCAGTAACAGGTGAAAACATGTAACGCTTTTGTATCGCTTGTGAATAAATAGTTGCCGCTATTTAAGTTCCTCTTTAAATGTTCAAACTCACTACCAGAATTTTATTACATTCATAATAGGCGTCTGCAGAAAATAGAGCTATTGTTTTACCTAAAACAAAAGGTTCACAATCGCCACTGAACCTAATTTTTCGTATATAACAACATCTAAATTTCTGCATCGCTGTATTTCAATCTCTAAAGGCTGATGTCGTATTGCGCGTCGAGATCCGTAGGCCAGTGATTCGGACATTCCTGCGTTCCATTGTGTGCGTGCACCGCCGCCCTGTTCCGCCACTTCCGTGCCTTCCGATAGCTTTGTAGGGATTCCGGGTACCGCCTGGATGCGCCGCTGCCGGCACAAAGGAGCTTCTGGCGCCTGCGGTCAGGCAACCCGCAGAACTCTACCGCCGGCACTCGCCGTGACCGAAAGTGGGCGAGCATTTGGACGCGCCCGAGCAGACACCACCCACGCACTGTTCTCCGTTTTCTCAAGTCAACCCGTTTATGAGCTGCGGCTCAGCCACGATCCCGAAATAAAGGAGCTCTAGGAACTATTGTATGAGGAAAACATTCAAATGTGCGTTTAACAATGGTAGTGGGACGATATGAACTTTGAATATCTGGCATTGCAGTTGTCCTGAAACTAGCCACGTGACAATTTCC
Organism: Schistocerca nitens; assembly: GCF_023898315.1. Lineage (NCBI taxonomy): Eukaryota > Metazoa > Arthropoda > Insecta > Orthoptera > Acrididae > Schistocerca > Schistocerca nitens. The sequence continues at coordinate 515,550,866 of NC_064615.1, forward strand.
ATTTATAAAATATCTGCAGTCGATATCCGCTGGTAAACTGTACCCCAAAAGACCGACCTTTGTGGTACAAAGCGCCCACAACCTTATTTAATAAGGAGCAGTTTTGTAGAGAAAAACACTCCATGATTCCTACAGTTACATCACATAAAGGAAAGCTGGTAATAACAGCCACCACGAAAGTAATGTTTTTTTTATTGTTCTCGGAAGTTGCGTCATAGATGAGAACATGAAATACATCCGTAGAAACTCTACACATTCTGTCACTATAAAAAATATCTTATTATTTAAAGCCCCTTTCGTAGTAGGAACGTGAACTTGAGATGATGTCTGCAAAATTGTCACTTTGCCTGATAGGTAGGGTAAGGTGCCCACGGGCAGAGAAAACGAAAAGTAAGTCTCAGATGCAGTGTACTGTTGTTTTCAGAGACTTATGCTTCGATGAATCATTCGAAACCGTGTCACCCAATCCTTGCCAGCATGTTATTTCGCTCACGAAGCTTAAACGCCAATTGGCGTATATCATTTACTAATTTGCCATAAATCTTAGTTTTGTGTCAAAAATATGATTAAACGGATCTTTCTTTTACTCTTCGTTGAATACATATCTGCAGTTTCTATGAGTATTGTCTCTAGTACTAAACCGGATAATCGGGAGTTACAGAAAACTGGAACGACCGGGCCCACAAATCAACTGGTTGTTATTTCATGCAAATAACAATTTATTGATATATTGAAAATTAACTTAAAGTGAAACAAATAACTGCTGCAGTTTAAATCTTAAGGCCAGATTTTAAAAGAATTATAACATGCTTTAATAATAATAATACGAAGAAGAAGAAGAAGAAGAAGAAAAGAGCCAGCTATGTAAAAGTTCAGGTGAAATTGCAGTTTATCTTAAGGCCACAGTCTGGAGAAATATGACTACAAGAACACTCTTTTCAGACTAGTGTAGTAAAACGAAGCCACACCTAATACTCATCTTGTGTAAGGTGTCGGCGCTGCATGGATGCAGGAGGTGCCTTGAGATGGTAATTTGTAAACAGACAATCGGATAACGCATCCGGCATGATCGGTACAGAGTGAAGCAGACGAACCAGGCAGCGAGTAATGTGAAGCTGCAGTCCTTACAACCGGATGAATTGCAGTGTCAATAACAAGCGATCCGACGGCGACGTAGTTGCCCTTACCGCAGCCTGAGGCACGTTCTCGAACTCGACGAATGCAAACCCCACCAACCGACCGCCACGCCCCACACACCACTCTTCCAATAGCCAGTTTCCTGTGTCAGACGAATGCGGCTTTCGCAGGCCAACGTGGCTCAAACAGCCCCAACTCAGTTCTCAAACAGGAACCTGATGACACAAACAACTCGGCTCTCACCTGCAACTCCGTTGTCTCAGACCACCTGTCTTCCCACTCAGAGACTCACCATACAGCAAGCACTTCCTCCTAGGCCGACTACGACCAAAGATGCTTAAGGAACAAACAGTAAATCGATGGCAAACTCAAGCCAGTAGCGCCAGAAAAGACCCGACCGAAGCAAAATATGGCGCCACGGCTCAAGTACCATCATTTTTTCTAAGAACTCTTCTTTTATGTGTATTTCTTGAGACACTGTATTGTATGGATGCTGTAGTAAACGGCATATTTTCTCTCGTTACAGAATCTAGTGCCTATTCCAGACCTCGGGAATCCTATGATTCCTTTAGTCATGTTGTAAGAAAATTTGATGGCATCTTAACATGCACCTGTAATTAAAAAAAAATTACCTTTTCTTGAGCTGTTAAGGCGCTAATGCCATAGCATATTTATTTTATGAAACACTCTTGTCTTACCATCAATTCCGTTGTGCTGAAGTAAGTATATTACAAAATACATGATCGGGAAAAGTGGCCTCTCAGACGACTGACCACTCTGCTCGACAGTATGCCCTTGCGCTAAACGTTATCTGAATACGAATCTGTATAAGCTGGACAGTTCATAAATACATGGTTTGGAAGGCTAATATATAAGGTTTTACCAGCACAGTATCAATTAGCAGCCACGATATATATATATATATATATATATATATATATATATATATATATATATACATATATACGCAAACGAGTTTGTAGCTTGCCTTACATGAGACGTAGAGAAAAGAAAAATATTTCGCTGCAGAGGAAATTGCGTAACTATCGCCACGAAACTCGCTAACCAAACCAAAGAAGTCTCTTTGCATAATTTTTAATGTTCGCCTCTAGGACGCAGCAATCTCCAACTGAATAAAGCAAAAGGGGTCACATTACATGCTCTTGCCGCTATAGTCATCCTTACTTTATAGGGGCGTAAATGGAATTGGTAGGCAAGTAAAACTGTAATGAATAAAGGCAGTGAATGCGGAACGCTAGCTGAAATATGACGAATATAGTGGGTAGATAAAATGAACAGCAACAGCCACTTAGTTGTTTAAGAGTCTGTTCAGTAATGCTTTCTTGTATCTCCTATGCCCTGAGTAGCAAATCAGTGGGGATGCCGGGCCACAGCTGAAGGGTTCACGGCTAGCCGACACGCCAGTCAACAAATATCTTCACGATAGCACTGATGGAAAGCTTAAAAACGCCAAGATGCCACCGGTGGCAATTTTAAAAATGAACGACATTGGTGGCGCGAAATTTGAAATTCCAGATGGCGGAGGAAGGAAATTGAAATATCCAATATAGCAGAACTACTACATTTGTCCTTAGTACCCCATTCCCCTCCACATTCCCACTCCACCTAAACTCAAAGTAATATTTTAGCAGTCAATAAAATGAAACAGCCAGCCTAGGATTTTACAGAGCATTTAAATAATTGCAGACAGTCAAGAGTACCTACTAAATTATGTAAGTTCGATTGAATTCCATAAAAATGGCACTAACTTCAAATATATTTGCCTCTCAACTGTGTAAGTCAATTCCGTCAGCCTCAAACCCCCACCTCCATAACACTTGCATATGCACATAGCCATACACACTCAGATCTGAGAAACATTCAGTCATAAATTTTCTGCCACCTACATACACGAAATGACCAGAGAAACGATAACTCACTTGGAAAATTTCCCAAATGCTATTCCAGAATAGGACCATAAAGAAAAATTTGGGGCGTCCCATTGGATCGTATTGTCTAAGCTACACAATATATCTGTTACACAGATGGTCACTGTTATTCTCTTTATTCTTTCTCAAAATATCCACAGTTAAGAAGTTAGTGGTGTGCAGCGTCATTTGGCTGGCAATAGTCTTCCAAGCTAGAGTTACAGCTATTTTTATCTCTGTCCCGCAGGGGCAACGGCTGTGTGCAACTTGACTTATCATGTCTGTGTTAAACAGATGTAATTAATTATTCTTTCAGCACAAAATTGCGGTATTGGCAATGAACGTTAACCATGTAGCACAGAGTTGAGAGAAGTAAAACTTGCGTCTGTGTTTCCACAGCATTTTCATCAGAGACTGCATTATAGTTTCCTTCATTGTGTATATATGAAAGCCCATATACCTTAGAGGTATTGTTCCTTAAAACATGGCAATGAAATATACTGACGGCAAAAATAGTAACAGCAGGAATTGACTAACTTACAGCAATGAAAATTCTGGAATACATTTGGCTAGCTAACATATTTAAGTGATTAACACTGCAAGATCACAGGTAAGTGCGAGATAAGCCTTTGCAAATGAGTAATGTTGGTTCATTAATACCCGGTGTAGCTACTTGAGTATCGAACGCGAGCATGCATACATGCATACATTGTGTCCTACAGGTGCTTGACGACAGTTCGTAGGATGGAGTTCCATGCCTGTTGCACTTGTTCGTTCAGTACAGGAATGGTAAATGCTGGTTGTAAATGACACTGGAGTTGACGCCTACTGATGTCCCGCAGACCTGGTGATTGAGCTGGCCAAGGCAACTTTTCAACACTATAGAGCATGTTGGGTTACAGCAGCGGTACGTGGGAGAGGATTATCCTCCTGGAAAACACCCCCAGAAATGCTGTTTGTGAATGGCTGCACACCAAGTCGAATCATCAGATTTACGTACAAATTTGCAGTCAGTGTTCGTAGGATAACCACGAGATTGCTCCTGCTGTCATACGAAATAGCATCCAGACCATAGCTAGAGGTGTAGGTCCTGTGTGTCTAGAACCCAAACAGGTTGCCTGCAGTACCTCAACTGGCCTGCTTCCATCACATAGACATCTATGGCCCCAACAGAACGAGCTGTCATCAGAAAAGACAACAAATCTCCACCCTGTCCTCCATGGAGGTCTCGCTGGTTTGAATTTGTTGACTCAGTACGGTAGTATGTTACAAAAGAAGAAACTCCACTGTAAGTAGCTTGCTGTCATTGCCAGACCATCACACATGCCGTCGTCATGGACGTCATAGTCGTTGTCATCGTTCAACGTTCTCTTCTTTTGGGCAGAACATCTAAGTCTTTTATTCAGTACTACTATTTCTATTAATGAAATTTATTGTTTGTTTGTCAATTACTCGTAGTTCAAGAAAGTAGTGATCCATCTGCTTGCGTATTGCAGACCTTGAAGTGTCTGGGTGAGAGCGGGAATGAAAAACTCAGTGAAAGATTATCGGTGTTGCTAATGCAATAGTGGCACCTAATACTGAGCCCAAGACCATCAGCACAGAACATGGAGAGAAAGCACTGGTTTGCGAAATCCTTGCATGCTCAATTTGCTGACTGGTGGTAAACGGAAAGTCCGAGAGAGGGCGGTAGTAGTACGTCGGAAACGAGTGACACTGCGGGATATAGAGGAGGCACCATGGTGTGAAATGAGAGGCAGGTAGGAACTTCGGCTGGACGCAGCGAGTGGCGAGTGCGGAGCCTTGGATAGGGACCGTACCTTGGTTAATGGGCAGGTTGGCGTGGGTGGTGCTTGGACGCCGAGAACACCGCTGTGAGGAACATCAGCCTACTGTTGCTTACTTCTGTCCGTGACTTCTCAGCAAGCTATGTGGCCACTTTCAGTTTCTGAATCTGGTGAGAAAAATGGTTCAAAGGGCTCTCAGCACTATGGGACTTTACATCTGAGGTCATCAGTCCCCTAGATCTTAGAACTATTGAAACCAAACTAACCTAAGGACATCACACACGTCCATGCCCGAGGCAGGATTCGAACCTGTGATTGTAGCGGTCGAGCGGTTCCAGACTGAAGCACCTACAACCACTCGGCCACACATGCCGGCAATCTGGTGAGACATTTCGTCTGATAAGTGCATGTTTACATTTTACATGTAAGAGAAAACGTCCTGCACTGCTATGGCGCCCTAGTGGAGCTTATGGACAGCCAATGTTCCGAAGCAGTATAGCATTGCTAGCCAAAATGTTATATAGTGGTGAATTTTAGACACATCCCTGCGACTTTATGAGACAAATATTCTACCTCGAGTTTAGTGGCTTTTATTGATTTTCCGGGAACATTATAAATTGCTTGACTTGTGGCTGAGTTCCCAGTCTTTTGTAGCTTAAATTCAAGGCCATGGCTATGGTGTGTAGACACTGCTTGTACAGACCTATGTAGGAATGTCACTCTCACTTCCCTTAAGTGTAATTGGCTAGTTGCGATTTGCTTTGGACATGTCTGGAAGAACAGATACCATCTTCATATAGATAAGGCTTCCCAGCCAATGATCTTATTCAGTGCGGATTCACTCGCATTGACCAAACTCTTACGGGAACAAGTAGACTGACAGCCGCAAGTAATGAGTATAGTAAGCAGGGGCACTACAAATGTAGTGCGTGGACAGTAATTTCGAAATGTGGGTCTCATGGGGAGCGTGCCAGTGAAGTCGCACTCTGTTCTATGTCCTCGATTACTCAGTCGGATAGAGCGTCTGACATTAAAGCAGGGGATCCCGTGTTCGAGTCCCGGTGGGGGCACACATTTTCCACTGTCCCCGTTGATACTTATCAACGCTTGTAAGCAGCTAATGGTCTGGATTTCACTGTAATTTCAAAGGACAGTTGAGTTTTAATCTTGGGGAGGTATTATAGGATCAAAGGACATTGTAGAATTTGCGGAAGAGCATTATTAGTGATAAAATGTCTGTCCATCTCAAAAGTGGATTGAATGACAGGTACTATCTATGCAGGAATACATAGAAGGGGTACTTGTCGCTAGTATGGCTTTAGAGCTCGACGTGAGTGAGGAGGAGATGATAGAAGATGTTCTGAGGGGGGTTAAGCCCGAGGCCAGTAACTTTTGCGGAACTAGACCGATTTGAGCTTGCGACTTATTTTATTCGTATTGCCGATACTAAGCGGAATTTGTCAGAACAACCCATCGTTAGGCATGGAGTGGAGAACTGGTTAAGACGAAGTGGTGTTTTCGTTCTGGTGATCCTCGACCATAGATGAATCGGCGTCCTGAGCCGCGTAATGCGCGTCCGGCCAGCTCACGCCAGAATTGTCAGGCACGTTGAAGTCTAAATTTCGTTATTAAACACTAACCGCATTAGGTCTTCCGTCAATCCATTTTTACCCCTTCTTCGTGCTGCAGTAAATCATCAACCCTTGTGTGCTTTAACTGATTCAGACAGTAGCCTTACATTGGTTGATTATGACTGGTATATCCGCAATGGCAGCATTTGTAAGTTTCCTATCCTACAGCTGGCGTTGTCTGACAATGGGCAGATGCTGCCTCTGGTTGGTCGTTGTAAGGCGAGTATTATTTGCAAGGGTTTGCTTGAGCCGTTCAGTACGCCGTTGTCAAGTAGCTATGCGTTACGGTTATTTTGGGCTACGATTGAATCCAGTGTACTGGTTTAATATTTAATTATGCGAAGAGAATATTTTCTCTTAAATTTTACTCTAAAATGAATTCATATTGTGCCAGTGTATTACGGTCACAGGAACTAAGGCCGTAAACATCATGATTTTAAATTTAAGATAGGTCATCTTGGTGATTCTGAGGCTCAGGTGATGCTGCGCTTACCGGATATGTTCACCGACAAATTAGGTCTTACCAATAGCCGGCCACGGTGACCGAGCGGTTCTAGGCGCTTCAGTCCGGAACCGCGCGACTGCTACGGTCTCAGATTCTAATCCTGCCTCGGGCATGGATGTGTGTGTTGTCCGTAGGTTAATTAGGTTTAAGTAGTTCTAAGTTCTAGGGGACTTATGATCACAGCTGTTGAGTCCCATACTGCTCAGAGCCATTTGAACCATTTTTTTTTCTTACCAATAGGATTCGATCTAGCCTCTGGTAATCCATCACGTAAAGTGGGACGGCACCCAAACACGAAGTACTTGAATAATGCTAATGACACAAGCGGCTGTATTTGAATCCCACATCATTTATTCTTTTTAAAACATGCTACCAGTTCCGACACCGAATGGTGTCATCTTCAGACACCAAGTGGAGCCTCCCATGCACAACCGTTTTCATGTGCAATGACAGAATCGTATGCAGTGGATCAAAATGAACTCGAATCCGTACCTTCTGTGGCAATAACATGCCTGGCATGGTCAGAAGACAACTAGAACTCCAATGGACATGGAGGCCAATGAGACATCTTAGTTTTGGCCCGTTGCATACTACTCTGTTGATTGCACATGAAAATGATTATGGATGGCGGGTTACGCTTGAGGTCTGAAAATGACACCATTTGCTGCCGAAACTGGTAGTGTGTTTTAAAAAGAACAAATGACATTGGATCATTGGATTCAAATACAGCAGCTGGTTTTGTTATCAGTATCGAAGTACTAAGTATACAATAAATGATCCGCCTTACTGACGATGCGTCAGCCCCCATACAGGTTGTCACCACCCAAAATGAAAATCCTGAGACAGCTGGTAGAGGAGATGCTCCATGAAGGAGTTATTAGGCCAAATACCTCTACCAATACCTCTACCATGTTTTTAGTTCTGAAGGGTTAGTTATACATGTATCGACTGATGGTTCATTATAGACTATCCATGTATCGACTGATGGTTCATTATAGACTATTAAATAAGAAAGTTGTCCTTGAATTTTTGCCGCTACCGGACTTGTTCCACTCTTTGGCCTGGTTTTGCTGGTGCTCGTTTTTTTCTATATTCGATCTTAATCAGGCTTACCACCAGATCTCAATGACTAAAGATACTGCACAGGTGACGGTGTCTTGTATGGACAGGAGTTTATACGAATTTGAAACTTCCTGGCTGATTAAAACTGTGTGCCCGACCGAGACTCGAACTCGGGACCTTTGCCTTTCGCGGGCAAGTGCTCTACCATCTGAGCTACCGAAGCACGACTCACGCCCGGTCCTCACAGCTTTACTTCTGCCAGTATCTCGTCACCTACCTTCCAAAATGGCCAAATTACCATTTGGCTTATCAACTGGGGCTGCTGTTCTCTCCAAATTTTTTGAATTATTTTTTGGGAGGCATAAAATTTAAAGCAGTTTATCATTACTTAGATGACTGGGTAGTTCATTGTGCTAACTTCGAGAAACATTTTCAAGATATGGAGGAGATTTTGGGGTAGTCTCGTACTACACTGTGAAGCCTTCCAAAATGGCATCGCGGGGTAGCAGCGTAGTCTGGGGCGTCTTTTCACGGTTCGTGCGGCTCCCCCCATCGGAGGTTCGATTCCTACCTCGGGCATGGGTGTGTGCATTGTCCATAGAGTAAGTTAGTTAAAATAAGATTAAGTAGGGTGTAGGATTAGGGACCGATGACCTCAGCAGATTGGTCCCATAAGACTATACCACAAATTTTCAATTTCCTTTCAAAGTGAAATTACCTAGGCTGGATATTTCATTGTTTGGCCGTTTCGTTTCTGCTGGCGGGACCAAGTGATCAGAAGCTTGACTTAGAGAAGCATGGACTTAAACCCCCTCTTAAGACCAAGAACGGTGTGGCCTGGTTAATTTGGCTGGAGAACTTCTTTCGGAAGATCGTCCTAATTCTGCCCATACGACGGGCCTCTTTTATGGTGAATACATTTCAGTGGGGAGAGTCAGAGCTGTTCTCATTTGATTCCGTTAAAGGAATTCACCCGTGGTCCAGCAGTAGCATCTTGAGCTAGTTGTCAAAAGGTCCTCGGCTACGGGTTCGAACTCCGCCACCGCTTAAATTTTGAATAATTATGAGCATTGGCTGCCGAGGACATCCGGTATAGTATGCCACCCTCATTCTGCCAGCGGTCTTGCCAAAGAGGACGGAGGAACACACAAAGTTTCCGGCCACTCTCTCTCCCTAGGGGTGGGAAACTGCCCATAAAGGCACAAGAATCAGCAGTGATCAACATGAGGATGCAGAGAGCAAGGGAATAACTGCATCAAAGACATATAATGTGTATCCACAGCATATATGGCCTGTAACTGAAAAAGTGTCAGGATCGTCACTCCATCGGCAGAAGATTCCGGTATAGTCCCCAATTTGGATCTCAGGGGAGGTGAGGGACTGAACCATGAGAAAATGATTTAATAACAAACGAAAGGAAAACGTCCTACGAGTCGGGGCGAGGAGTGTCGGAAGCTTAAACTTGATAGGGAAGCTAGAAAGTCTGAGAACAGAAATGCAAAGGCTGATCTCGATACATCGGGGATCACTGATGTGAAACGGAAAGAAGACAAGATTTCTGGTAAGATCAGTATAGGGTAAAATCAACAGCAGCAGAAAATCGTATAACAGGAGAAGGAATCGTTGTGTATATGAAGGTAATACATCAGAATCGACAGAAAACCAACATCGATAATCATCTTCAGCTGGTGACGTCGCAACCTGAAGATGAAGGGACGAACAAAGTACATGATGATATTGAACGGGTAACGCAGCACGTAAAGGGACACGAAGATCTTATAGACATGAGGGACTTGAATGCGGTTGTAGGGAAAGGAGTAGAGGAAAGGATTTTGAGAAAATATGGGCTTGGTGCTATGAATGAGAGAGGTGAAAGACTAAGTCTTGTAATAAATTTCACTTAGTAATAGCGAATACTCTGTTGAAGAATAACAAGAGTAGGAGGTATACTTGGAAAATACTTGGAGATACGGGAAGATTTCAATTAGGTTATATCGTGGTCAGACAAAGATTCGGAAATCAGATACCGGATAGTAAGGTGTACCCAGTGTCAGATATAGACTCAGATCACGATTTGGTAGCGATTAAGAGCAGGCAAAGAAGTGGGATACATGAGTATTGAGGAATGAAGAGATACGCTTGAAGTTCTCTAAGGCCATGGATACCGCAAATAGGAATAGTTACTTCAGCAGTACAGTTGAAGAAGAATGGGCATCTCTAAAAAGTGCAATCACGGAAGTTGGAAAGAAAAACATAGCTACAGAGAAGGTAACTGCGGAGAAACTGTAAGTAACAAAAGAAATACTTCACTTGATCTATGAAAAAATGAAGTAAAGAAATGTTCAGCGAAATTCAAGAATACGGAAATGCATGTCGCTAAGTAATGAAATAAGTAGGAAGTGCAGGGAATCGAAATCAAAATGGCTGCAAGAAAAATGTGAAGAAATTGAAAAAGAAATGATTGTCAGAAGGACTAATTCATCATAAAGGGAAGTCAAAAGAACCTTCGGCGAAATTAAAGGCAAGAATTGTTATGTTAAGAGTGCAACGGCAATTCCACGGTTAAATACAGAGGAGGTGGCGAGTAGGTGGAATGAGTACGCTGAAGGCCTCTATGAGGAGGAAGACTGGGATATCCGGATCAGAAGAGAATCGAAGCATTTGAGACAAGGTGCAACAGTTGAATGTTGAAAATTAGTTGGGCTGATAAGATACATAATGACGAGGTTCTGTGCAGAATCGGAGAGGGAAGTAATGTGTGGAAAATACTGTCAAGAAGATGGGACAGGATGATAAGACGTCTGTTAAGACTTCAGGGGATAACTTCCGCGGTACTATAGGGAGCTGTATAGGGTAAAAACTATAGAGGAAGACAGATATAGGATACATTCATCAAACAATTGAGAACGTAAATTGCAAGTGCTGTTCCGAGATGAAGGTGTTGACACAGGAGAGGAATTCGAGGCGGGCTGCATCGAATCAGTCAAAAGTTTCATGACTCAAAATGGACGCTTTCAGTGCGATTTTCGACCAAGAAGTTAGTCACCACTGTGAGGAACAGGAAATAGAGGAACCAGTTAGGTTGCTTGGGTGTTAAACTGAGGTTCCCGACTTATTTAATCGTTTGGGGCACAAAAGACCAAGATCCTCTTTTGTGAAAGATTAAGGAAGATTTATTAATTGGCAAATCCATCCTGGCATATAATTTGCAAAAGGGAGTGTTGCGCTATCAGGGCAAGCGGGATAATATGGCCAAGATTTGTTTTCCGGGAGACATGGTTCCAACCATTTTACACTACTGTCGTAAGTATGTGGTTATAGAGCATGTGGAAGCGGTTGAACCCTTGATAACGTTCGGGAATTTCTTGCTTGGCCTACCTTGTAAAACGATACTCGGCGTTTTGTGGGGGAGTATCATGAATGTAAAATCGCTAAAACCAACTTCAATCCTCATAGGGGACTTTTACAAACCTAAAGCGGCCACTTTTCCATGGATAAGCTCTCTGTCGATTATGTTGGCCCCCTGCCGTATACTCGCAACGGCAACCGGGGCATCCTCGTCGTTGTTTATGCCTTCTCCAGACCTGTGTGGTTAGTACCCAGTAGTGGGGTGACCACTGGGTTAACTATTCGTCATTTGTCGGGGATTTTTTCCAAATCTAGCCCTCCAAGTACCATTGACTGCGACAACGCTCCTGCCTTCCTCTCACGACAGTTAAAAATTTTGTGCTTCAACAACCCTATAAGTAACTACACGACTATACTATACTAGCTTCCACCTTCATTTGCAAAGAGAGTCAAGCTCAATTTAAAGGAAGCCTTAATTATTTTCCATTCTCATTCAAGCCATAATACCAATACAATGGCTTAATTTGGCGTTAATTCCGCCTACCATGAAGCCCTTAAAACCACATTCGCTTCCTTGATGTTTGGTCATCGTCAACTCCCCCCGGCCAACCTGTTCTGACGTAATGACCTGCTCCCTCAGAAAGTGACTCCTCGAATGATTCAGGAGAACTGCAAACAAGCACAACGAAATATTGCATCGCACATCAGAGGCAGGTGCTCCGTTAAAATTAGGGGTTTAGCGAGTATAAGGTGCAGGCAGACTGGGTCATTAGGTTTTCAACCGAAACGTATCTGAGAGCGGTCAAGGCAAGGCCACAATTTCTGATAAATTGGCATCCTGCCTTACAAGACCTTGTTATCCAGGTTCTTAACCAAGTCTCACTATTGCTGCATAACATTCCTCGCAGGTCAAGGGAGGGAGCTAAGTTTTCCGTTCCTAGTTTGACAAATACTGGCAGTGTTGAGTTTTTGGTTGTGGAGGAGGAGCCATGGCGCTTACCTCGAGATATTGCTTGCAGGCTGATCCGCCATCCTTACATGCAGAATTGGTTGGCTGGTATGGTGAAAGTCTGGGAGAAGGCGCCAGTAGTACATCCGCAACTAGTGAAGCTATGGGATATAGAGGGCGCCGCGCTGTGAAACGAAAGGCGGTTAGGAACTTTTGGTGGACGTGGAAGGGGCTTACGGGGAGCTGAGGAGAAGGATTGTGCCCTGGTCGGTGAGGTTGCTGCTTTCACGTTGCCGTGTGTGTTGTTTGGACGCCGACAAGGTCGTTGGGAGGATCGACAACTTTCAGGTGGCGATTTCTACTCAGGACTTCTCGGCAACTCATTTGGCTACTTTCAGTTTCTGAAGCTGACGAGACATTTCGACTGATAAGTGCATTCTTACATCTAAGGGAAAACGTCATGCGCTGTTTCGCAGTTCTAGAGGAGCCTATGGACGAAAAGTCTACCATCTGTTGAGGTGTAATAAGCCGCCACTTAAGACAATGCTGCGAAGCAGTGTAAGTGCAAATGTTATATAGTCGTGACTGTTTGACAGATCGCTGTGGCCTTATAAGGCGAATACTCTACCTTGAGATAAGCATCCCTTATTTATGTTCCTGGAACAACAGTAATTATCTCATTTGTAATCGAGTTACAAATCTCTTGTAGCTTCGATTCAAAGCCAGGGCTAATGTATATTGACACTGTTCGTGAATACCAATGTAGGGCCGTCACTCTCACTTTCGTAAAGTGGAATTTGTTTGTTCCCCTCGGGTAAATGTTCTTCCTTGTGTTCAATAATTTGTTGACTTAGGATTTTAGTATGTTGTGGTTCAGTCTATAACACTTCTGTCTGCTACTACTATACCATAACCTCAAAGCCTAAGGCAGTTCGTATAAAGAAATTATTCTTATTCTAGTAATTATAGTATGCAGAAGCAGAACAGTGTTAAACTCTGAGAGGAATTTTGTTATATTGACTGCGTTTTACCTAACGGATGTGGCTTATCGGTAGTGAAACTCAGAATTACGTAATTATTCAAACAGTAACAAATAATGTTTTACCTAGCTACACTGTTTAATGAATAAGGAAAACGGTCGGCAGCCTAATAAGGGAAGAGAAAGATTAACGTTCTTATTTAAGAAAGTAGGTATGAGTAAAGGATAAACACAACCTATACCTTACCACACGCGAGTGTAATGAACTGACACTTGCATATGTCAACGTTGAGGTTGAAATTAACAGCTAGAGCAGCACAAACTATTTGCAAAAATATAACAGATAACGAAACACACTATTACTTTCAGGGCTTATTCAAACTGAATGGCCTTTATAATCTTACTATTAATATTCACTGCAGGAACATTAATTGGACATAGGCTCAGTATTATTGTTCAAACATTTTCCCAGCTGACATAAAATTATAAATGTAGTTCACTACAAAATTATGATTTGATCACAAGGTAAGTCTCTCTCAACTAAATACTTTTCTATTAAGAATGAAGGTTATCAGGTTACTTGTCACTGTCTTTTGAATAAAGGAATTAATGTTTTCATAGATAGTGGTCATCCCGTTACTTGTTACCTAGCATTAACACAATAGACAAACTGTGGATCCTGTTTTACTATTAATATGCACTTCCAATACACAAGAGAGACAAACACTTATCTAACGAGTATATAACCTTCCATAAATGCAATTCACGACTTCTAATACAGTCAGACTCAATGTTGACAAATTTGCCAGATACCGAATCACCTTCTGTGATTTACAACAGGCAGCAATGTGATCATTTACTAAGCAAACCCGTATAAGCCTCAGTCTTAAGATCTTTTAATTTCGAAGTTGGCAACAGCACTTTAATAAGCAGTTTAAATAGGAAAATTATTTTCAGTAAACATCATTTACTTCAACTCACCCTCTTGCCACATTAACTTTAACTTTCTTCTTACTATGTTAGAGAGGCATTAATTAGTAAAACACTGGGCTTGAATGTTCTTTCAGTAAGGACACTCGGTAATCATCCTTCAAATGGATAGCAACCTGAGAGGTGTTGTGATAGGGAAAAATCAAGGTAGGTACATGAATTCAGTTATAAGTTACCTTATATTTGAGCACACTAACACATCCAATAAGCTGATCCTTCACTGTACATCATTATAGTATTCCGTTACAGTGATTCCGCAAATGCGGTGGTAACTGCATGTTGGTAGGTGGATTTGTAGGCTGAGTTGCTGGACTCTGTCCCTCCTTGCTGGCGATGATGGATACCAATTCCAGTCGTTGCAGCTATTTATCCATCCATCTGAGGCATTGTAAATTGGCAGAAAAGCCTCCCTCGGAAGCAGCACAATGTGCAACTTTTACATGGCAGTGCACAGTTTGGTGGCTTGTCCCCGACTGACTCTCAATTCCACCTTTTCTACTTAGGCCATTCACAATTTGCACGCGCTACACAGTTCTATTCCCGAGGGAATCCACAACACCTCTTAATACAAAGTAACTAAGAAGCCATAGTGAAGGTCAGCAGTTTACATAACAGCAAACAAACATTTAAAATAAAATAGAACCTTTGTACATATTGACATTTCTAAAAAAAATTCTTTAAACAATTTCCAAATATATACAGTAAATTTTGTCTCCATCCAATTGGGACAAAGAATTAAAATGACTGATAAACTACATTGCATAGAATCAAATCATGACCTCAATATTTTTACAAAGAAAGGACTATACTTCTAATAATTTCCGGGTATGCAGCCGGATCCCGTCGACATTCTGCCACGATATTTCGGCCCAGAGACGTCCGGCCATCATCAGGTGAGTACACAACTACTGAAGAGCCCAGGTGTAGTCGCGGTATTTATGCCGATTCTCGCGCATGTGAAATGTACTGGCATCCTACAGCACATGCGTCAGGTGTTGACATGCGCAGCATAGCCGAGTTGTACGTGCTGCCCTCGGTGGTGAAAATAAAAGTTCATCAAGTCATTGAGTATCGAATGACACTGTCGATTCCGCTGTGATTGTATAATTTTAATAACAGGATTCCAATTTTTATCCAGCTGAAAGCCGTTGTCACGATTTATAAGATTATTGGCAAGACGTATTTCCACTGATTCCATGATTACGGAATCCCAAAAACCGGAAACCGGGGATAAAATTTTTGTTCCATTGTATTCCATTGAATGTCCCAATGAAATACAGTGCTCTGCTACTGCCGATTTTGACGGTTGCCGCAGACGGGTGTATCTTTCATGTTCTATACATCGTTCATGGACAGTTCTTGTCGTCTGGCCAATATATGCAGAACCACATTCACAGGGAATTTTGTAGACGCCTGCTTTCTTCAGTTGTAAATCGTCTTTAACGGATCCAACCAGGGCCTGGTTCTTTGCTGGTGGACGGAAGATAACCTTGATTTTATTTTTCTTCAGCAATCGGCCTATTTTCGACGACACATTCCCGGCGTATGGAAGGAACGCAGTTGATTTAAAGTCGTCATCTGCGTCCTCAGTGCGTTGCTTCTTGTTATGATAGTTGCGCATGGCCTTCCTTATTTGGCGAGAAGTGTAGCCATTCTCTTTGAAAACCTTCTCCAAGTGTTCTAATTCTGCGTGGAGGTTTTCATCATCCGATATTATATGCGCTCGATGTATTAAGGTACTGAGAACGCCGGCTGTTTGTGCTGCGTGATGGCAGCTTGACGCCTGGAGATACAGATCTGTGTGAGTCGGTTTCCTGTACACAGAATGTCCTAATGACCCATCATTTTTACGGCGTACTAGCACGTCTAGAAATGGTAAAGTGCCCTCTATTTCAATCTCCATCGTAAATTTGATGTTCTCATGTAATGAGTTTAAGTGATGAAGGAATTTCTCCAGTTCCTGTCTGCCATGAGGCCATACAGCAAAAGTATCATCTACGTACCGCCAGAAGACCGTAGGCTTTAAAACAGCAGACTCAAGTGCTTTCTCCTCAAAGTCCTCCATAAAGAGATTAGCTACCATAGGCGACAAAGGGCTCCCCATGGCGACGCCGTCTGTTTGTTCGAAGAATTCGTCATTGAATAAAAAGTACGTTGAGCAGAGTATATGTTCAAACAAGGCCGTCATTTCTGCACTGAATAAGTTACCAAGAAGATGTAATGATTCCATTAAAGGCACTTTGGTAAAAAGTGAGACCACATCAAAGCTGACTAATAAATCCGAGCTCCTATGCTCGGATTTATCTGGCCTCATTACTAAAGCCGTATGTGGGTAAGTGTTGCCACCATATACGTAATTCCAAGGATTTTGTCAGCCGCTTGAAGGAAGTTAAGCTTAGCAGCTCGGATTTATTAGTCAGCTTTGATGTGGTCTCACTTTTTACCAAAGTGCCTTTAATGGAATCATTACATCTTCTTGGTAACTTATTCAGTGCAGAAATGACGGCCTTGTTTGAACATATACTCTGCTCAACGTACTTTTTATTCAATGACGAATACTTCGAACAAACAGACGGCGTCGCCATGGGGAGCCCTTTGTCGCCTATGGTAGCTAATCTCTTTATGGAGGACTTTGAGGAGAAAGCACTTGAGTCTGCTGTTTTAAAGCCTACGGTCTTCTGGCGGTACGTAGATGATACTTTTGCTGTATGGCCTCACGGCAGACAGGAACTGGAGAAATTCCTTCATCACTTAAACTCATTACATGAGAACATCAAATTTACGATGGAGATTGAAATAGAGGGCACTTTACCATTTCTAGACGTGCTAGTACGCCGTAAAAATGATGGGTCATTAGGACATTCTGTGTACAGGAAACCGACTCACACAGATCTGTATCTCCAGGCGTCAAGCTGCCATCACGCAGCACAAACAGCCGGCGTTCTCAGTACCTTAATACATCGAGCGCATATAATATCGGATGATGAAAACCTCCACGCAGAATTAGAACACTTGGAGAAGGTTTTCAAAGAGAATGGCTACACTTCTCGCCAAATAAGGAAGGCCATGCGCAACTATCATAACAGGAAGCAACGCACTGAGGACGCAGATGACGACTTTAAATCAACTGCGTTCCTTCCATACGCCGGGAATGTGTCGTCGAAAATAGGCCGATTGCTGAAGAAAAAATAAGTCGAGGTTATCTTCCGTCCACCAGCAAAGAACCAGGCCCTGGTTGGATCCGTTAAAGACGATTTACAACTGAAGAAAGCAGGCGTCTACAAAATTCCCTGTGAATGTGGTTCTGCATATATTGGCCAGACGACAAGAACTGTCCATGAACGATGTATAGAACATGAAAGATACACCCGTCTGCGGCAACCGTCAAAATCGGCAGTAGCAGAGCACTGTATTTCATTGGGACATTCAATGGAATACAATGGAACAAAAATTTTATCCCCGGTTTCCGGTTTTTGGGATTCCGTAATCAAGGAATCAGTGGAAATACGTCTTGCCAATAATCTTATAAATCGTGACAACGGCTTTCAGCTGGATAAAAATTGGAATCCTGTTATTAAAATTATACAATCACAGCGGAATCGACAGTGTCATTCGATACTCAATGACTAGATGAACTTTTATTTTCACCACCGAGGGCAGCACGTACAACTCGGCTATGCTGCGCATGTCAACACCTGACGCATGCGCTGTAGGATGCCAGTACATTTCACATGCGCGAGAATCGGCATAAATACCGCGACTGCACCTGGGCTCTTCAGTAGTTGTGTACTCACCTGATGATGGCCGGACGTCTCTGGGCCGAAATATCGTGGCAGAATGTCGACGGGATCCGGTTGCATACCCGGAAATTATTAGAAGAAGAAATACGCCGGGAAAATTTCAGAAGTCACAAAGGAGTATACAATTTTGTGTTATCGATTCAGACACATTTATAGAAGCTCAACGATGTAACATTAAATAAATCAAAAGGCAAAATAAATCAGTAAATGTTTCGTTGAAGGTTCCTGTAAGGAGTACTTCAAGGAAACATCTATACCACCTAAGCGGTGTTGGCTACAAAAAAAAAAAAAAAGAAAATTACACCATCCAACTTCAGTTGGGACAAAAAATATATATATACATATTACAGACATACAGTATATACACTAAGAAAATTCTCACATTTCTCCCAAAACTATTTTCAAAATAAGACATTTACAGTAATTTTCATTTCCACACTGATTTACAGAAACTAATTTTCATCATTACACAGGGCATACATTAAATTTTCTGTCTCTTGAACATAAATACTATATCACTGACAGATAAGCTGTATACAAAATCATCTGCTCGTTAGTACAACAGGTATGGCCTTCAAGGAAAATAAAAAATAATACACACAACAACAGAGAACGTTTTAATTTAACAAAACAGAAATTTGTCTTTCAATACTTTGAAAAGAATGTAAATATTCGCAGGGAGACAAGCATACTGATGATCATAGTACATTTTACAAGGTTCAGCAGTTAATGAGATGTTAGAAAATTCAGTTTGCATCCACATATGTACAAATATTTATAAAAACAGCTATGAGAATCTTTTCTAACTGATTCTTTAAATACAAAAGTAACTTTTCATGGTTTTTCCAAATTATTAACTTTATTAATAGCAGTCCAAAATGTTTTTTGCACATAAACACACTAACCTATTCAGAACCTTTCTTTAAGCATCATTGCTATGTTTTAAAACAAGACAGTCCAATTTTTAATTTACACCAGAAAACCTAATTTAAAAACATCTATAACTATTTGAACAAGATTCCATATACATTTTATAATAACTTTTCAGTGACTCCAATAAAAACCTAACTTATTTCCCTGCTTGCCTCAGCACTAGCAGTTCATGTAACACATTCTGCCCATTATTGGTTTGGCAGTTTACTATCACTCATCAACTCCTTGCCAAACATTGGCAAGCCCTTTGGCTACTGCTCACATAGCATATTTGGTAGTCCTCAACTTCAGGACCAGAGCATTTTTATTCCTTTCGTCTTGTTTTTCTGCCCAACAATATATTTTTGAACAGTTTATTGTCATCATCTCTAAGTTTTTTCATCATTATGTCACATCTTTGGTACAAATTGCAGTAACGGTATAAAACATAAAACCTGCAACTTGGAAACAGCAATTAGACAGTTGAAATATTAAATTATTCTTTACACTGTGATAACATCAGGTAACATACACATAATTAATCAAGAAAAATTTAAATGTCATAATTGTGATCAAATCTGGATTTAGTATTCTTACTACACATTTGTCATTGTTTTTCTTCACACACTTTTAGGTCATTACGTATGTCAAGATCTGAACAATAACTTTATATCCCATTGCAAGTGCTTTCTGCCAACCCCTTGTGGCACTAGACAAATACATCTCACATCTACTTTACAGACCTTTGTCAGGTTTATCTCCTCAATTTTCATCACCGTTCTTACCCTTTTCTATACAACTATCTTTAGACGTTAATCATATTAGATTATTACCATTATTCACTCTTGCATCTTTCTGCATAGAGCCATTTATTCATTTACTTTCACTGCATGTTACTATTTCCTTTTACTGTACCCACTTACTTATAAAATACTTGATCATTTTCTAGTGTGCCCAATTTAATTATTCATTTACTTGTCCTCAAACAATACACATTATCTTACTTCTACATCTAGACTTTCTTGTTTATTCTGATAGAGAAGAAGGAAAGAAGATAGTAAAAGTTCTGAATGATGAAGAGGAAGGTTGGCAGCACGAAAAGAAATGGAAGTAGTGCTGGCAACGACTGAGGTACGTAGTGCTCGTCGGACACTTGACAATGCAAGGAGTGCATGTCCCCTGAGGCTATCACATTTCATTCATCATTGGTTTCTGTGGACATACAATTTCAGATCAACTATATTTCTAACTCCTAAAGGCTTCCTTGACCTAGGGTACACAAGAAAATAAGCATTTGCATGTGGAGTTCCTTGCAATTCAAAAGGCCCATTGTAAATGTATTTCAATTTAGAAATTTCATTATTAATTTCACTAGATTTTTCATGGGTCTTCACTAAAACATAATCTCCAAGCTTAAATTTAGTTGTTTTGAGGTTATTATCATGCCTTTTGGATCTAGTGGCCGCTTTCTCTTTCATTCCTTTCTTAACTAACTCTTTTTTGTCATGCAGGTTAATTCCTACATTAGGTGGGAATTGCAAGATCTCTTCAATAATACTTTTACTTTTACGGTCCAACAGAATTTCTTCAGGGGTAAAACCGGTGGTTTCATGGTATAAGGTGTTCATGGTCTTTTCAAAGACACTTACGAATCTTCCCTAGGCCTTATGGTTATGGTGACAGTAGGTTCTACCTAACTTTCCTAATTCACGCATATATCTTTCGACAGGGTTACTAGCCGGGTGGTAGGCCGAATTATATTTAACTTGAACTTCATGTTGCTTCATACCTTCTTTCCAGATTTTTTAAATAAATTGTGGTCCATTATCAGACAAGACTGGTTTAGGTTTTCCAATGGTATTAAAATACTCAGTCATCTTACTAAAGACTGCTTTAGCAGTGGCTTTCCTGATTGGATATAATTTAATAAATTTGGAGAACACTTCCAACACCACAACAATGTGAGACCAATTCCTTGAGGTTTTAGGTAAAGGACCATACAAATCCACTGACAATAATTCTAATGTGTCCTCTGGTACTGTATTCTGCATAAAACCTTTATCTACTCTATTTGTTACTTTTGTTCTATGACATACATCACAAGATCTTATTCTCTCAGTAAGTTTCTTAGCAGCACCTGCATTACTCATGATCACATCTGTTAACTTTTCAATACACTTTTTGGGACCACAATGCCCTAAGGCCGGATGAAAATAATGAATCACTTCTGTCTCAAATTGTCTAGGCCAACACACTTTCCATTCTTCAGTACTGGTATTCTTTCTCCTGTATAAAACTCCGTTAAATATCTTGTAAAATCTACTGATTTGGTAGTCCACAGCTCGTGGTCGTGCGGTAGCGTTCTCGCTTCCCAAGCCCGGGTTCCTGGATTCGATTCCCGGCAGGGTCAGGGATTTTCTCTGCCTCGTGATGACTGGGTGTTGTGTGTTGTCCTAAGGTTAGTTAGGTTTAAGTAGTTCTAAGTTCAAGGGACTGATGACCATAGATGTTAAGTCTCTTAGTGCTCAGAGCCATTTTTTTACTGATTTGTGGGAAGTTAGGGTTACTAAAATTAGCTTTCACTGACTTCCATATTTCATCCTCATTCTGGTGGAACCTCATGCTTTTACAAATTTGCTCAATTCATTTCCTACTTGGAACCTCCTTATTATATCTTATATGAAATTGGCCATCTTCATTACATTCCCTCTGTAAGTTGTTCATACCCTCAGGCAATCGTAATAAAGCGTCAGCTACGTAAATGTCACTACCCTTAATATACAATATCTCATAATCAAACTGTTGTAAGTACAGGGCCCATCGACTCAACCTCCCAGTAAACAGTCGACAGTTTTTCAAAAAAGGTTAAAGCCTTGTGGTCTGTATGAATTAGAGTTTTATGTCCCCATAAATAATTCATAAATTACTTTAATCCCCAAATGATTGCTAAAGCCTCTTTCTCTGAAACAGTATAGTTTTTCTCGTATTTAGATAAAGTCCTATTAGCAAAAGCAATGGTCCTATGTTCTGTTTCCCCAGATTCTGTGTTTTCCTGAAATATTTCAACACCAGTACCATAAGCACTAGTGTCTGTGATCATCTGGAATGGCTCATTTAAAACTGGATGATGTAAATAGTTTTCCCTTACTAACTCAGTTCTTAAATTTTCAAAAACTTTCTGACATTCAGATGTCCAAGCAGGTACACTATTTTTCTTCAACAAGCTATAAAAGGTGGCTACACTGAGCCAGAGCGCCAGAGATCGCGCCAGAGAGTTTTGTTTGGCCGCCTCCACTGGCAGTGATTCTTGAGAACTCGTAGTAGGCAGTGATTCTTGAGATGTCGTGGTAGGCAGTGCTTGTCGAGGACTCGTAGTAGTCAGTGCCTGTCGAGAGGTCGTGGTGGAGTGTGCTTGTCGAGATGTTGTAGTAAGGAGTGCTTGTTCCATGTTTTATGCAGTTGTTTGATGGGCTAGACAGCAGATATTGTTGGAATGATCAGAGTGCTTTGCGTCAATATATATGAAGGTAAAATATTCTGTGTTTTTCTTTCATTATTTCAGTGTCTTAAATAATGCGTCATTACAGGTTCAGTCAACAAAGCATCTGGCTTGTGTTCTTGGATTAGAGTATAATTCTGGTTTTCTTGAGTAATTATGGTATTTCTATTTCCTTTAATTAATTCAGTATAAATGGTATTTGAAATTTTTTGTCTTATTGAAGAAGAACTGTGCCAGATGTATACGTTGAGTCATACTTCCACACACAGAACAGTGACACTTGTGTTTTGGTTTCGTAGGTTTTATAGTTGCTGGGGACTTAATTAATTAATTGTGTTAACGAAAATTTTCATTTCATTCTTTGTTGTTGTTCTATGCAGTCAGATTGCGTAATAATACTAGTCAGGGCCAACCGTTTACGAGACTTCGTAATCGGACAGACAGCTACTAAAGCAAAAAATTAAAAGTATTTGCATTATATTTTAATTAAGCCCCCATGCACGTGGCGACCGCTGCTTCGGATCGTCCCTTGGAATTCTTCTGATTGTAGAAATAGTAGACAGTAGGGTTGTTGTAGTAATTTGTAGTTAGTAATTGTAGTCTATATTGCATGTGTAGATTTGGTAATTGTCATTCTTCTAATGGTATTTTTTTTGCAAAATTTTATTTTTTGTTGTCTTGTCTATGGGTGTGACAATTTAGTGCAATTATTCCAATTGTTCGATTAATCGTGTTTGAGGGAAACAATTCGTGTGAATGGTATTGTTGGAGATAAAGAGTCATTGTGTGTAATTTTCATATAGTGACGAGTTTTGCATGTTTTGTAAATGATTACGCGATCAATGAAAAAGGCAAAAATGATGGATAGTCAGAATGACGAAATTGTTGACATGGCGAACTCGCCAACACAGGACAACAGTATGGTGAATAATGAAGTGGAAAACAATTTAATAAGTCGGGAAAATAGTCCGGAACCATTTCACAATTTTTCTCAATCGGGAAATTCACAGAATACGAGATTAACGATAGAGGACTCTGAAATAGTATCGAACACAGATAGCTTTACAGCTATGACGAAGGAAACTGGTTTTGCGGGAAATGTTAGGGGCGAAAGGAGTTTCGAATCAGTTACTATGGAGCAGTTGATGAGTGCTATATTAAAAATGGAAACACGGTTTGGATCTGAATTAAAAACACAGAATATTTTACCTTCATATATATTGACGCAAAGCACTCTGATCATTACAATTTTCCATTCCAACAATATCTGCTGTCTAGCCCATCAAACAACTGCATAAAACATGGAACAAGCACTCCTTACTACAACATCTCGACAAGCACACTCCACCACGACCTCTCGACAGGCACTGACTACTACGAGTCCTCGACAAGCACTGCCTACCACGACATCTCAAGAATCACTGCCTACTACGAGTTCTCAAGAATCACTGCCAGTGGAGGCGGCCAAACAAAACTCTCTGGCGCGATCTCTGGCGCTGTGGCTCAGGGTAGCCACCTTTCAGCTATTCAAATATGGGCTGTGGAAAGCTTGCCCCTTCCCAAATCTGCGGTAAAACCCACAAAGACGTAAAAACGCTTCTAATTGTTTCCTGTTCGTTGGAGGAGAGCACTTTTCAATGGCATTAAGCTTTTCTGGGTCCTTGCCAATTCCAGATGTGGTTATTATGTGTCCTAAAAATTTAATTTCTGTCTCACAAATTCAGACTTTTTTAACTTTAAAGTCATGCCCCCTGCTTGAAGAGCAATAAGGGTTTTGTTTAACAGGTCACAATGTTCTTTCCAGTTACGAGTAGCACTCAATAGGTCATCCACATATACAGTCTATCTGGCACAAAGTCATTTTCCTAAAACAGAATCCAAAGCCCTAATGAAAACAGAAACAGAGGTACTTAAACCAATTGGTACAACTTTGTATTGGTAACATTTTCCTGCAAACAAAAAATCTGTATATTTCCTAGAATCTTTGTGTAATGGGATTTGCCAATATCCGGCAGTGAGGTCTAAACTGGTTAGATATTTTACATTATGGAACTTTTGTAATAAATCATCTAAATTTTCAGGTCTGTCTACTTCTCTCCTGACAATTTTATTCAGTGTCCGTGCATCAATGACTACTCCTACGCCTCCATCCTTCCTATTGACTATAAAAAGTGGACTATTGTATTCACTATTGCTTCTCTCTATTACCCCCCATTCCAACATTTTATCAATTTCAGCTTGTAGTGCGTCATTCGTATCTATAGGTATTGGATATGGTCTGAGAAAGAATGGTTCATGTTCCAGGACACCCATACCGTATTCAAAGTTATTTATGACACCTGGTTTATCAGGGAACACTTCCTTATTATTATTCAAGATATTAAATAAATCCTCTTTCTGTTCACATGAGATCTCCTGGATAACATCAACAATTTCCCTAAAACAATCAGTTTTTTGATAATTCTGCAATAAATCTTTCACATGGTATATTTCATATTGTTGGGATAAACCATCATTTTCAGATTCTATTTTTAACAATATGGGTTCTACATTAATATCCTGGACCTAGTTGTCACCTTCTAATTTTATTTCTATTGTTTTTGTTTCCCTATTAATCTTAATGGTTCCACTACCACAATCTAAAATTACTTTTTCCTTGTCTAGCCAATCAATACAGATTTTCAACAATTCACGTTCTACTATATGTATATCTGGAGGTTCTTTAGGTTTCTGTAAATCTATTTCTTTCGTTACATTAAGCAAAACCTGCCCTAATATAGTGTCATCGGGCGGCTCTTTCGGTTTTGTTTCGGTTATGCATTCCGGATTTTGTTTCGAAAAGATGTCATTAACTTTTTCGTAACCTCTTTCTGTAAAGGTATAATTATGTTTGTCGACCTCCGAAAACTCATCTTTACCTTAATCAGTAGTCCCTCCTTCGTCTGAGCTATCGTTAGGTTCTATTTCGTTATCAGATTCGAGCAGGAAAGCAACTTTTAAACAGTGAGGTAGATTATCTCTAGATGTTTCAGTTACTTTGTGTTTTGAATTATTTTCTATACTATGCACATCGTTTGAACACTCAGGTAGTCCTGTTGTATAACTCTGAACGATTTCAGCCTTAACTTCATACTTAGTATAGTTGTCATATACATCGATAACCTTCATTTCACTCTTTCCTTTACTGTCAATTTCAGATAACCGTGCGAAATTCTTCCCAGACCCTTCTGCATCAGAACCACAAAACCCCTTTCCATCAACAATAATTTTATCTGCACTGCTTATAATTTCACTCTTACTAACGTCCTTCTTGACATAACTTTCACCTATTATTAATTGTGCACACGTCTTTAGCGTGGCATAGTCTACCTTCCTTTCCTCTTTCTTCATCATAACCCCCCCCACAACTACATCTTTTACCTCATATACATCAGTAACAGTACAAATAATCTCCTTTTCAGTCGCCTTCTCTGGCTCTCTTTTATTCTTTAATGATGTCTTTTCGCATGATTCCGATATTGAGTTAACCTTATCATATGACATTTTAACTTTATTTCCAGTTTTACATGCGTCTATTACTGAAACCGCCCAACGGAACTGTCCGATCCCGCTTCTTCTGTTTCTCTCTACAGCAGCCATCTTGTTCTGACCTCGTCCATTTTTGTGTGCTGCCAAGTGTAATGTACGGTGCTCGAGCAAGCGCTGCCCCGAGCACAAACGGTCACGTGACTTCGCACTGGTAAAGCCACTATGTATCACTCCGCGCCCGTCTTCTATAGGCGCGTCCTTAACCTTCCTGCCCCGTATCTTACATCTTTCCTTCTCAGATTTATGATTTGACATCATTTCTTAGGGCCCAAAACCGGTTTCCGCGTGAATCCAGCCCGTAACACACGCGGTTTTCAGTTTTCCATTTCGTCTCTAGTTTGGAAATTCCCCGTCATGTATCCCCTGCCGCGCGTGGTATAATTTCCGCTACCTCTTGCGCGAAGTCTTTGAATCGTGTTTACACGAAATCTATCATTTCAGGTCGTTCCTTTTTGTCATTACTTTCACGCGAATAATTGTCGTTATTATGGGGACGAGGCTCACGATTTCGTCGCCAGTGATCTTCATCATCTACCCTTTACAAGAACGCAGAAAAACTTCTGTGGGTACTCCAAACATATCGCTTAGAATCCTCAGGCAGTTTCTGCCAAAGAACCCAAAGGATCTCGGCTTCAGTCCTCCTAGCCTTCAGATGTATCAGCTTTCTATACCACGATTCGCTAAACTCTGTCATGGTTTGTCTACCCCTGATATCATACAGCCTGGCCATTAGGAACTCACGCCACAACTGGTCTTGTTTTTGTTCTGACCAGTATTCGTTAATAAATTTTTGTTTAAAGCTTTCAAAAGACATCTGGTTTGTATCCAGATTCAACCCCCACCTTTTTGCTTCTCCCATTAATGCACTGATTACAACATTAATTTTTTCCAGGTCAGATAAATATTCAGGTAATTTCCTTTCGCAATTCTTTTCAAAATCAAGAGGGTGCCATCCGTTGTGTCTCTTTCTAGTGTCGAACATTTCCTCGCCCTCAAATATTTTACTGAGAGGCATCCTTTCAATAAAATGTGTATGTCCTGTTTCTATTTGTCTTTCCAAGTCTTACATTTTGCCTTGGATTTGTGAAGTATTATGGTCACACTTCTTTTCGCAAGTAACAATCTGTTTGGTTAGTTCTCTGTTTGTTTCTGTTACCGATTGTTTAATCTGTGCAAATTTCGCGTTACATTCTCTTTGTATTGCGGATTTAATACCGAATACCATTTCGTCCACTTTAGTACTGACTAAGGGTTCTATTTGATCTTAAATTTTAATTACTTCAGTGTCAAATTTTCGTTAATGTCATCAATCTGTCCTTGTACATTGGCAATATGGCCATTGATGACTGTAATTTCGCTTTTAATACTTTTGATTTCATTACTCACTGTTCATACCCTTGAGTTGACTTCCTCAATCTGTTTACCAAGTCTGGTACTCTGCATTTCGCTTTGTTTACTTTGTGCAATAATCTGCACCTTGATATTGTCATTTTGCGCAGACAGTATTCTAAGCAAATCAGTCAGATCTGATGTCTTTTCACTTTTAGGTTCTAATGCATTTTCGTTTTCGAATCCTACAGCCCTCTCTGTTTTTGGTGATTCAAACACATCCATCGATTCGTTAGCATAGCCACTGTCTTTGACAACATCGCCTATTTTATCATATTTAGTACGCGCGACATTCATAGCTTCGATCTGTTTATTGACTTCTGCGTGATATCGTACGTAATTTAACTCGCGCGTTGTGCCATCTGTTGATGTGCTGCCTGAACTGCTCTCGATTGCCTTCTGCTCTCGCGTGTCTAGATTTATTTCTAGTTTCCTGTCCATTTTAGTTACTGTTGAGTGCTGATATCTTTATTTTCAATTTAAGCGGAACTTTCACTATTCGTTCTGTCATATAATGTACAGGTTCGAGCTGCTGGACGTTTTATGTTCACTCTATGTTTGTAAAATGCCAACTACTTGATAATTTTTTCCGTCTGTAGATGGTAAATTTAACAACGTCCTGTCACGCGGCGCCACGCATAGCACTGCAACCGGATTTAGATAGTTTGTGCAATTAAACACCAAATTTGGTTTATGACGTACTATGCCCCAACAGAACAAATACTCCTGTCACGGTCGCCACGTATAACGCTTCTGTCTGTTACTACTGTACCATAACCTCAAAGCCTAAGGCAGCTCGTATAAAGAAATTATTCTTATTCTAGTAATTATAGTATGAAGAAGCAGAGCAGTGTTACCGCCTGAGAGGAATTTTGTTATATTGACTGCGTTGTACGTAACGGATGTGGCTTATCGGAAGTGAAACTCAGAATTACGTAATTATTCAAACAGTAACAAATAATGTTTTACCTAGCTACACTGTTTAAAGAATAAGGAAAACGGTCGGCAGCCTAATTAGGCAAGAGGAAGTTTAACGTTCTTATTTAAGAAAGTAGGTATGAGTAACTTTAACGGATAAACACAAACTATACCTTACCACACGCGAGTGTAATGAACTGACACTTGCATATGTCAACGTTGAGGTTGAAATTAACAGCTAGAGCAGCACAAACTATTTGCAAAAATATAACAGATAACGAAACACACTATTACTTTCAGGGCTTATTCAAACTGAATGGCCTTTATAACGTTACTATTAATATTCACTGCAGGATCATTAATTGGACATAGACTCAGTATTATTGTTCAAACATTTTCCTAGCTGACATAAAATTATAATTGTAGTTCACTACAAAATTATGATTTGATCACAGGGTAAGTCTCTCTCAACTAAATACTTTTCTATTAAGAATGAAGGTTATCAGGTTACTTGTCACTGTCTTTTGAATAAAGAAATTAATGTTTTCATAGGTAGTGGTCATCCGGTTACTTGTTACCTAGCATTAACACAATAGACAAACTATGGATCCTGTTTTACTATTAATATGCACTTCCAATACACAAGAGAGACAAACACTTATCTAACGAGTATATAACCATTCATAAACGCAATTCACGACTTTTACTACAGTGAGACTCAATGTTGACAAATTTTCCAGATACTGACTCACCTTCTGCAATTTAGAACAGGCAGCAATGTGATCATTTACTAAGTAAACCTTTATAAGCCTCATTCTTAAGAAGTTTTAATTTTGAAGTTGGCAACAATACCTTAATAAGCAGTTTTAATAGGAAAATTACTTTCTGTAAGCATCATTTACTTTAACTCACTCTCTTGCCACATTAACCTTAACTTTCTCTTTCCTATGTTCGAGAAGCATTAATTAGCAAAACACTGGGCTTTAATGTTCTTTGAGTAAAGATACTCGGTAATCATCCTTCAAATGGATAGGAACCTGAGAGGTGTTGTGATAGGGAAAAAATCAAGGTAGGTACATGAATTCAGTTATAAGTTACCTTATATTTGAGCACACTAACACATCCAATAAGCTAATCCTTCACTGTACATCATTATTGTATTCCGTTACAGTGATTCCGCAAATGCGGTGGCAACTGCGTGTTGGTAGGTGGATTTGTAGGCTGAGTTGCTGGACTCTGTCCCTCCTTGCTGGCGATGATGGATACCAATTCCAGAATCGTTGCAGCTATTTACCCATCCATCCGAGGCATTGGAAATTGGCATAAAAAGCCTCTCTCGGAACCAGCACAATATGCAACTTCTACATGGCAGTGCACAGTTTGGTAGCTCGTCCCCGACTTACTCTCAATTCAACCTTTTCTACTTAGGCCAACCAAAATTAGCGCGCGCTACACAGTTCCGTTCCCGAGGGGAACCACAACACCCTTAACATACAAAGTAACTGAGAACCCTAAGTGAACGTCAGCAGTTTACATAACAGCAAACAAACATTTTAAATAAAACAGAACCTTTGAACATATTGACATTTCTGAAAAAAGTTGTTTGAACAAATTCCAAATATACACAGTAAGTTTTGTCCCCCTCCAATTGGGACAAAGAAGTTAAATGACAGATACACTACACTGCATAGAATCAAATCATGACATCAATGTTTTTACAAAGAAAGGAGTATACAATTTTGTGTTATCGATTCAAACACATTTACAGAAGCTCAACGATCTAACGTTAAATAAAACAAAAGGCAAAATAAATCAAGAGCATTAGAGCTTTGGTGTTACAAGTCCATCTATGGACCTGTGTCATCTCTTCAGTTAACGGACGAAAACTTATTGCAGGTTTCCGGTGCCCCGGTCGGCCATGAGTCTAGCATCGCCCTGTTAGCGACCGACCGACGTACCGGCCAACAGACCGACGTACTGGTGTTGTATGATGATGCTTGGTTTGTCGATATTCAACTGCGCTGTTATCAGCGCCCGTACTAATTCCCAATCTTTACACAGTCCAGACTCGTCCCTTTCACGAATAATGATGAAATGATGATGGCAACACAAACACCCATCCGCAAGCTAATTCCCAATCCTACCGGGAATCGAACCCAGGACATCCAGAGGCAAAAACGCTAGTCAGTAGAACACGAGCTGCGGACGCCGGTGTTAGAAATGGCCGAGCCGTCTCATATCGGTTTTCAGAGATTCGAGGCCGAAGCTGTAAAACAATAATAACTTTATTGTATGTATCTTACTTTCTTAAACGCATTGGCTTCATTCTGATGTCTGTTAACGTCTAGGTCCGAAGCTTACTTCGCAACGACGCATTGATATTTAATTAATCATCTGTTGAGCGTTTTGATGTTAACTATCTTGTAACATGAACTGCTGTCAGTTAAAGACTTACTGAGTGCAGTGGCGCATGTTTGTGACGAGCAATTGTTAACTGGAAGATTATTAACAAGAGTTTGATATGTGCCAGGCACACATTTCTCTATAATTTCAAATACCCTACTGGACAGTAAAATTGCTGCACCACAAAGATGACGTGCTACAGACGCAAAATTTAACCGACAGGAAGAAGATGCTGTGATATGCAAATGATTAGATTTTCAGACCATTCACACAAGGTTGGCGCCGGTGGCGACACTTACAACGTGCTGACATGAGGAAAGTTTCCAGCCGATTTCTCATACACAAACAGCAGTTGACCGGCGTTCCCTGAGGAAACGTTGTTGTGCTGCCTCGTGTAAGGAGGAGAAATGCGTACCATCACTTTTCCGACTTTGATAAAGGTCGAATTTTAGCCCATCGCGATTGCGGTGTATCGTATCGGGACATTGCTGCTCGCGTTGGTCGAGATCCAATGACTGTTAGCAGAATATGGAATCGGTGGGTTCAGGAGGGTAATACGGAATGCCGTGCTGGATCCCAACGGCCTCGTATCACTAGCAGTCGCGATGACAGGCATCTTACCCGTGTGGCTGTAACGGATCGTGCAGCCACGTCTCGATCCCTGAGTCAACAGATGGGGACGTATGCAAGACAACAACCATCTGTACGAACAGTTCGACGACGTTTGCAGCAGCATGAACTATGAGCTCTGAGACCATGGCTGCGGTTACCCTTGACGCTGCATCACAGACAGGAGCGCCTGTGATGGTGTACCCAACGACGAACCTTGGTGCACGAATGGCAAAACGTCATTTTTTCGGATGAATCTAGGTTCTGTTTACAGCATCATGATGGTCGCATCCGTGTTTGGCAACATCGCGGTAAACGCACATTGGAAGAGCGTATTCGTCATCGCCATACTGGCGTATCACTCGGCGTGATTGTAGGGGGTGCCATTGGTTACACGTCTCGGTCACCTCTTGTTCGCATTGACGGCACTTTGAATAGTGGACGCTACATTTCAGATATGTTACGACCCGTGGCTCTACCCTTCATTCGATCCCTGCGAAACTCCACACTTCAGCAGGATAATGCTCGACCGCATGTTGCAGGTCCTGTACGGGACTTTCTGGATACAGAAAATGTTCCACTGCTGCCCAGGCCAGCACATTCTCCAGATCTTTCACAAACTGAAAACGTCTGGTCAGTGGTGGCCGAGCAACTGGCTCGTCACAATACGCCAGTCACTACCCCTGATGAACTGTGGTATCGTGTTGAAGCTGCATGGGCAGCTGTATCTGTACACGCCACCCCAGCTCTGTTTGACTCAATGCCCAGGCGTATCAAGGCCGTTATTACGGGCAGAGGTGGTTGTTCTGGGTACTGATTTCTCGGGATCTATCCACTCAAATTGCGTGAAAATGTAATCACATATCAGTTCTAGGTTAATGTATTTGTCCAATGAATACCCGTTTATCATCTGCATTTCTTCTTGGTGTAGCAATTTTAATGGCCAGTAGTGTATTACTCAAATTGTTCCGAAAAGAAAAATTGTTACTGACAGCTTAATTGGAGTGAGGCGCATATTTTATTAAATCTAATATATTATTGAAATTCTTGTGAACATCTGCTTTACTGAGTGTTTTGACGTATTTTGTTAACTACAAATTGTTTACTGTGTAATGAGCATTTCATTCGAGTACAGTATTACATACACCAAGAAGTTTACTTAGTTGTCTCCAAGTACTCATTGGATAAGGTTGTACAAATAAACTGTCATAATGCAAACTGTGAATGATGATGCTGTTGCTGGGCCAACCCTCCCAGTACATGGCCTTGCGTGTTGACACTTGTGACCTGTCCCTACGACCGCCATTTCAATAAGTATGGTCAGGAATGTTGAGTATCAGTAATGGTGAATTTTAATTTACCACAATGGTTATAAGAGCATGTTACGGTGGAAGAGGGAAGAAAATGGATACAGTTGATTTTAGAAGTAGTTATGAACTAAAGTTATTTCCTTTTCTTTGTATGTGTCTATTAGAAAAACAGTTTTTGAAATTGTCAGTTCCTATTCATGAATTGTCATGTAATAAAAGTATCAGAAAAATTAATGTTCATTCCCTAAGAGAAGACTGCCGTTACTCTGTGGTTAATTTTCTAGCATGTTTTGTTCCCACATAAGTTCGTCTACATCGACACAAAATATCCATCACATCAAGACGTGCCTACGACGAAAGATGGAGTTACTTTAAAAATTTTACTGTCACCTATAAAAGCAGCCGGTGAGTCCTTACGGCACAGCTGGCTTACAATCCTACAGTTACTTGGAAACCTATTCAATTCGAATTCCTCCTGTTTGAATCTAAGGAATTCTTAACTACTACTCCAACTGCAATTGCTAGTAGAATACCAACTGTGCCAAAGGGACCCACACACCTATACGAATTATTACAGCACATTGTCTAGAACAAGCACCCTTACAATTCATCAGAAGTGAGAGGTGTGATCTTCATTTTCCAATGTTTGTGTGGTGTTAAAGACTTTAATGCTGCTTCTGCTATGCCCCAAACCTTACAAAGACAACAAAGACAACTATGTATGCTCTGCAAACCTCCATACAATACATAGTGGAGATTATTTCCGTTAGTCGATCCATTTTGCTGTTCCACTTGCATATAGAGCAGTGGGGGAAACGAATATGTGCCTCCGTGAAGTAACTTTAAGCGTTCAAGTGTGGTGAAGCGGTGCGACTTGCACTCTGCGGTATGGATTTCATGGAGAGACTCAATCTATGGTGGACGTATCTTAACTGCTCTTCAATTATGTTGTCAAGTGTGTATTGGAACAGAAAGATTCAAATTTCTGGTTGGTGTATTCCGATGTGTGACACTAGCGGCTCTTTTTTATACTGAAATGTTGTGGTTTTATAGGTAATGGACTATCACTACCTGAAGATGTCTCTGTTCGTTACATACTGTCGTTGACTATCATTTTTCAGGAATCATTTGAACATACCATAATTTCTGAAACGTAATCGGAGGTGAATTTTGCAAAACGTTGACGTTGTCCATCTGCATAAACCTATAAATGGCTTGTGTCAAACAGAATCAATGACGCCTTTGCTGTCCTAGGTAGAAATTTCATCCTCTCGAAGTTCGTGACCATTGCGTGTGGAACTTGCTAGCTGGATCTATGTTTAAATACATCTAGATAGAGTTAAATCACCATCAGCATGTTCGCATTATGTATGTTCTATTCTACCTTGTGTGCATATGTCTGATTCACAAACAAGACGGAAAAAATATCTGTTCAAAACCTGCACTACTCGTTAGAAATGTGTTTCGAACATTCAGTATCCAAGGTGTGGGGGTTTTGGGTCTGTGGCAGGAATTCAAATACCTTT
Source organism: Schistocerca nitens (assembly GCF_023898315.1). Lineage (NCBI taxonomy): Eukaryota > Metazoa > Arthropoda > Insecta > Orthoptera > Acrididae > Schistocerca > Schistocerca nitens. Next base: position 515,585,136 of record NC_064615.1, read on the forward strand.
TTGTGATAATTCAGTGGATGGTACTACCATACATCAGACATGTACCTGTTCTGTCAGTTCGATGTTATAGTGGAAATGTAAAATGTATTGTGTGAAGTAACATCGAGTTGATGCACACAACCAAATGTCTATATCACTAGTTGTCTGCTCAGTTTTGTAAGACGCCCTACGCTCTTTCCGGAGACGCAATAACAACAACATGTATTGCATCCTTTCCAAACTACCAACAGCTTGTTCAGTTCATGAAACACAGAATCGCGACAGTGTAACTCGTAAAGAGGTGGACCATTATGGCAAAATTCATGTCGTCTGTAAAACATTCATTTCAAAAACACAAAACTACACCGGGAAAGGGGTTTAAACTAGGGTAGATTGAAACTTAATTGATTTTTGATATGTTATTCGTATATTTTGCCATAAGACTGAAGTGAAAATTGAATGACGTGCCGTACGTGTGTCGCCTACCCCAATTTACAAATGTTATGGGCACGCTTGTTAATGTGGAAACTCCGATTTAGGCGGAAAATTGATTAATTTGTAGTACAGTCATCGATTTTAACGCAACGTTCATTGATTTCGGTACTACATTCGATAGTTTCAAAATCGTTCTATATCTGCCTGACTGATGTTAAGGCGGGCGCTGTTCTGCACATTAATGTGAGGTGGGGAGCTGTTGTGTACTGCAAGCGCTTCCCACTGTGCCTGTTATCCGGGGTGAGTAGATTGCTGTCCACATCCCTGGCATTGCTGTTCTCAGCTGCCAGTCACATGAATCATAGTGTTTTTATGAATACACTTATCTTCCTCGCGTTATTTCCCGCTGCGTCTCTAGCTCTCCAGGTACAGTGTTCACATACTCTTCACCAGATGGAGGCAATGGTCTGCGCTGAGTTGTGTTGTGTCTGCCATCCATCTTGAAGTTTGTGTACAAGTATGATATTGGCCACAATGGTCGTAGAATATAACATACTTTGCCTGTCATGTGTGTTTGCCTCTTCTTTTTGATGAGTATTCGTCGACCTATAATGCATTAGAAGTATGTTTCATTCTCAAATGTTGGTGCTACATGCAAGTGTTTGACGACTATGTGATTGCTGGTCATGTTCCTGTGCGTAAAATTCGTTCCCCACAAAACTTTTAGGGGTGAATTTTGCTGTCATAGTATCTCAACTGTTTCTTCTTCTTCAGAGTCAATGCACAATTGCTCAATGCCACGAAGGACGAATGAGCATCTCTAGATTTTGGAATTTCCATACTTCATATACACGTTGTTACAAGATTCTTCAGCTTTTCAGATTTTTGACACTCTGTCATTTAAATTAAAGCGAAAGGTGGTACCTATATTTTTGCGTCACTTTACCGTAAGTCATGTCGGCTGTGTCTATATTGTTGTCATAACAGCATACTGGCGTTGGAAATGGGAACTTCTGTATTCGATTTAACGTTAGGTTATTGAACTGGTAATATATGTATGGTTTCTGCCTGCACGGAGCTGTCCCTGGTGCTTGTTGGCGCGACTCCAGGGAGATACTAGGGATAATGCAAATGAGGTGGTGGACTTTTCGACCGGTCTGGCGGTCATTAACTTTGCAACTGCGGAATAGGAAACTCTCAGTGGCAGTGTATTTGCTTCAATAATGATGTAAATGTTTATACTACGCAGATTGAGAGGAATAAGTCAGGCCAGCGGTATGGGGGTGAGTCTAGAACGCTCTGACGCTCACAGTGTTTATTCAAATAAAGATGCAAGTGGAGAGACACAAACTTAGGAGAAGTAGTATGCAATGGCCATACACATCTGAGTGAATAGCACACAGGGGGAGCAGTGAAACGTGTTAAGTAGGTCAGCAGAGAGGTCTGATTCATACAAATATCTTTTGTCTCAGAAGACATAGTGTCAATATTTCGGAATTTGGGTGATGACAGTAAAGAATTAGTCGTACTGACTAACGTCTGGGCCAGTGTGTCAGAATTCTACACCGTTCTAAATAACCCAACAGGACTGAGCGGGATTGTGATGTCACAGAACCAGTGTCAGTATCCCAAATCTTGGATCGTTACATTATAGAACTAGTATGACCCGGTCACCATGTTTAGTTGCCACATTGTTTGCAGGTCAGTCATCTTAGGTTCTGACAATCATAGAGCTTGTGCCAGTATTCCGGTCTTTGATTGTGATGTCCAAGAGCTCTTCCACGATTCCGAGTCAACCAACAGGATAGAGTGTCAGCTTGGATTTCCTACTAAATTATACTTAGGACTACAGCACTACTACCACAGGGGGGGGGGGGAGACATTTTTTTTTTTAATTTCCCATCAAAGATTGGTATTTACCGCCAAAATTTGAATGTCCCACCGTTTCTTTCATAGGATAGTTAACCTTTATCAGATAGAGGTTGGGGTGGGGGGTGGGGGTGGGTGAAGGATTCCCATGACTCAACAATGACATCACCAGTGACAACAGTGTGCAAGAACTGTTCTTACATATCTACTATGGCTGTCTGTCGTACATTCAGCGGAATACAGGGTACTGGTTGCTCCTTCATCTACATCTACATATATACTCCGCTGGCCACCAAGCGGTGCGTGGCGGAGTACACAATTCGTGCTAAAGTCGTGTTTCCCCCCTTTCTTCCACTCGCGAATCGCGTGAGGGAAAAACGACTGTCTGAACGCCTCAGTATGAGCTCTAATTTCCCTTACCTTTGAATGGTGATCATTGCGCGATTTCAAGGTTGGTGGTAATAATATATGCTCTACATCCTCGGTGAAGATCGGATTTCGGAATTTAGAGAGCAGCCCCTTCGTTTAGTGCGCCGTCTAACTGCAAGTGTGTCCCACATCAAACTTTCTACGCGATTTGTAAAGCTCTCGCGATGGCTAAATGTACCAGTCACGAATCTTGCCGCTCTTCTTTGGACCTTCTAAATCTCTTGAATCAAACCCAACTGGTAAGGCTCCAATACAGATGAACAATACTCTGAGACTGCAAGCTATTACCTTTGCTGAAGGACTGCATCGCTTCAGGATTCTACTAATAAACCGCAATCTAGAGTTCGCCTTACCCGTTACTTGTAACCGTTTCGAATGTGACACCAGGTGGTAGATTTCAAATCGTCTGATATGCCCAAAGATTTGCATCATCGCAGTTCCCAGAACTCCTGAAGATAGACGTGGACGATGGATAATGTATCACAGACACAATCCCTTTGACCAGACATGTCACTATATCCACCCAAAGATGTAAATAACCACGCACGAGCAGCGCCTATTAGATGGAGGGAGAGTCCGACAGCCTATCATGTCCAGTCATTCCACCAGGAAGGAGGTACATGGCTAATGTTGTCTGTAGTTAAAGCATGCCTGGACGGTCAATACCGAGGTTCGATAGCGTCCACGTTGTTACTTTGTGCCATGAAGGGCTCTCAACAAGGGAGGTGTCCAGGCGTCTATGAGTGAACCAAAGCGATGATGTTCGGACATGGAGAGGAGACAGAGAGACAGGAACTGCCGATGACATGCCTCGCTCAGGCCAGCCAAAGGCTACCATTGCAGTGGATGACCGCTACCTACAGAGTATGGCTCGGAGGAACCCTGACAGCAACGCTACCATGTTGCATGATGCTTTTCGCGCAGCCGAAGGACGTCGTGTTACGACTCAAACTGTGCGCAGTAGGCTGCATTATGCGCAACTTTACTCCCGACGTCTATGACAAGGTCTGTCTTTGCAACCACGACACCTTGCAGCGGAGCACAGATGGACCAAAAAACATGGCGAATCGACCGCTCAGGATTGGCATCAAGTTCTCTTCACCGATGAGTGTCGCATATGCCTTCAACCAGACAGTCTTCGGAGACGTGTTCGGAGGCAACCCGGTGAGGCTGAACGCCTAGACACACTGTCTAGCGAGTGCAGCAAGGTGACGGTTCCCTGCTGTTTTGGAGTGGCGTTATGTAGGGCCGACGTACGCCGCTGGTGTTCATGGAACGATACTTGAATGCCATCCTCCGACCGATAGTGGAACCGTATGGGCAGCAATTGGTGAGGCATTCGTCTTCATGGACGACAATCACCCCCATCGGGCCCATCTTGTGAATGACTTCCTTCAGAATAACGACATCGGTCTACTAGGGTGGCCAGCACGTTCTCCAGACATGAACCGTATCGAACATATCTTGGTTAGATTGAAAAGGCCTGCTTACGGACAACGTGACCCACCAAACACTCTATGGAATCTACGCCAAAACGCCTTTGAGGAGTGGGACAATCTGGACCAACGGTTCCTTGATGAACTTGTGTATAGTAGGCCACGACGAATACAGGCATGCATCAAAAGCAAGAGGAAGTGCTACTGAGTGTTAGAGGTACCGGTGTGTACAGCAATCTGGACCACCACCTATGAAGGTCTCACTGTATGGTGCTAAAACATGCATTGTGTGGTTTTCGTAAGCAATAAAAAGGGCGGAAATGATGTTTACGTTGATATGTATTCCAATTTTCTGTAAAGGTTCCGGAACTCTCGCAACCGAGGTGATGCAAAACTTTTTTTAAGCCTGTATATACGTTTTTTTGTGTAAGATATCAATATCCACATTTCTTGGATTTGTGAGTGTTTTCTGCCATGTACTATTCGGCAAAAAAGTTATTTTTAGCATGTTATAGTCTGATATAATGATAACGAACCCTTTTTTGTTCGTTAGTGCTTATAGTTATTGTGATACGTCGAGGTGAAACATAGTGCACTTGAAGAAAGTTTGCAGAGAGAAATGTTGTCAGTGGATAGTTTATCTTTGGTGCATTGTAGATCATACAGTACTGTGCATCACAAGTAGTATGTCTTTGACATTCATTAGGAAATACATGACAAATTTGGAAGCTGGCACCGAAGCTCTACACAGGACGCTGTTGCTGCCTTGTTGCTTGTCGTACCTCTGCTGTGGGAACTCGAGTGTCACGCATACATTCATTGCATCGCGCGATTTCTATTGCAACATGTTGCATCGCGTATGTTATTCTCACAGAAAAATGTCGCGCCCTGAAGTATTTCGCTGCCAGGAGGAATTTAATTACATCGTGCTTCCTGCAACACTCGGAATGAAAGTTTTCTAAGAAGTCTGCAGGAATATTAACTGCCTACGAGGAGTTGCAGCTGCACCGTTCGCCTTCCTCGGTGCCGCCTTTTCACGGCTGCTCGCGGACGCGCCACCCGCCTCAGAGGGAGTCCTGCTGGAGACCAGGTGGGCGCGACGGCCGGCGAGGCCTTTGTCTGGCGCGCCCTCTCATTCCGCCAGCCATCAGCGGCCGCGGTCTCGCGATTAAGTTTAATGGCGCCAGCTCTGTTGTGCCACCTGCCCACGCGTCGCCCGCTTCCCCAGGCAAGACGCTGTCAGGGACATACGCGTCAACTTCAGCTCCTCGCCCACAGACCAGCAGAACTTCACCTCGTGAATTTATAAAGCCCTGTAAGAAGGGCCACACGGCGGACGAACTGGAGAGGTGATGGAAATGCTCTGTCGACGCGCAGCTGAAATAGATTTCCGTTGCTTTTCTGGATGCATGCTCAGAATTGAAGGAAGGGTGACCAATGCAACGCAAAGCAACTGAACCTGTACAAACGTAGAACGGTCTAGAATAATAACTGTGAACGGTTTAAACAGGTCTCGTAGGCTGTTTAAACTAAACCTGAGTAGTCATTCTCAGTATAAAGAACTGGAAAACAGCAAGTAAAAGGGAGTCTCCCAAGACAGCGATAAATACAGGGTGTTTCAAAAATGACCGGTATATTTGAAACGGCAATAAAAACTAAACGAGCAGCGATAGAAATACACCGTTTGTTGCAATATGCTTGGGGCAACAGTACATTTTCAGGCGGACAAACTTTCGAAATTACAGTAGTTACAATTTTCAACAACAGATGGCGCTGCAAGTGATGTGAAAGATATAGAAGACAACGCAGTCTGTGGGTGCGCCATTCTGTACGTCGTCTTTCTACTGTAAGCGTGTGCTGTTCTCAACGTGCAAGTGTGCTGTAGACAACATGGTTTATTCCTTAGAACAGAGGATTTTTCTGGTGTTGGAATTCCACCGCCTAGAACACAGTGTTGTTGCAACAAGACGAAGTTTTCAACGGAGGTTTAATGTAACCAAAGGACCGAAAAGCGATACAATAAAGGATCTGTTTGAAAACTTTCAACGGACTGGGAACGTGACGGATGAACGTGCTGGAAAGGTAGGGCGACCGCGTACGGCAACCACAGAGGGCAACGCGCAGCTAGTGCAGCAGGTGATCCAACAGCGGCCTCGGGTTTCCGTTCGCCGTGTTGCAGCTGCGGTCCATATGACGCCAACGTCCACGTATCGTCTCATGCGCCAGAGTTTACACCTCTATCCATACAAAATTCAAACGCGGCAACCCCTCAGCGCCGCTACCATTGCTGCACGAGAGACATTCGCTAACGATATAGTGCACAGGATTGATGACGGCGATATGCATGTGGGCAGCATTTGGTTTACTGACGAAGCTTATTTTTACCTGGACGGCTTCGTCAATAAACAGAACTGGCGCATATGGGGAACCGAAAAGCCCCATGTTGCAGTCCCATCGTCCCTGCATCCTCAAAAAGTACTGGTCTGGGCCGCCATTTCTTCCAAAGGAATCATTGGCCCATTTTTCAGATCCGAAACGATTACTGCATCGCGCTATCTGGACATTCTTCGTGATGAATTTGTGGCGATACAAACTGCCTTAGACGACACTGCGAACACCTCGTGGTTTATGCAAGATGGTGCCCGGCCACATCGCACGGCCGACGTCTTTAATTTCCTGAATGAATATTTCGATGATCGTGTGATTGCTTTGGGCTATCCGAAACATACAGGAGGCGGCGTGGATTGGCCTCCCTATTCGCCAGACATGAACCCCTGTGACTTCTTTCTGTGGGGACACTTGAAAGACCAGGTGTACCGCCAGAATCCAGAAACAATTGAACAGCTGAAGCAGTACATCTCATCTGCATGTGAAGCCATTCCGCCAGACACGTTGTCAAAGGTTTCGGGTCATTTCATTCAGAGACTACGCCATATTATTGCTACGCATGGTGGATATGTGGAAAATATCGTACTATAGAGTTTCCCAGACCGCAGCGCCATCTGTTGTTGAAAATTGTAAATACTGTAATTTCGAAAGTTTGTCCGCCTGAAAATGTACTGTTGTCCCAAGCATATTGGAACAAACGCTGTATTTCTATCGCTGCTCGTTTAGTTTTTACTGCCGTTTCAAATATACCGGTCATTTTTGAAACACCCTGTATTTTGTACTGAGCCAGAGTTCCTAAACAACCACCAAAAACAAAAACCATTTACTGTAAGACGTTGCTTGCTGCAAATAAGTTAGCAAATGAGAACTCTGAAATGCTGAAAATAAAAGCAAATCAGAAAGAACTGTCGCTCTGCAGCGGTGTGTAAGATAATTTGAAACTTCCTACCGGATTAAAACTGTATTCCGGACCGAGACGCCAAACTGTAGTATTTGCTCTTCACAGCCGATTGATCTACCGACGTAGCTATCCACACAGAACTCACGACCCGTCTACACATCTCTACTTCAGCCAGTACATCGCCTACATTTCATAATTTACAGACGTTTTCCTGTATACCTTGCGGGATTGGTCACCCGGAAGAAATGATATAGCGCAGACAAGGCTTAGCCACAGCCCGAGGGGTTGGTTCACAAATGAAATTCTCACTCTGCAGCAGAGAGTGCGCTGGTTGAAAGTTCCTGGAAGGTTAAAACTATAAGCACGACTGGGGCTCGAAAGAAAGACCTTTGCGCAAAATTAAATTATTGGGTCCATATCGCGTCAGTACAGCCATAGGACGCAACACGTCAAGTTTATTAGTTGAATACAAGCACATACGTTCTTAGCGATCTGCCAAACCTAAGTGGGCCTCATTTCTTTAGACTACGTCCATGCCTATGATAGGATTCGTCATAAATTTTTAGCCAGCACCACGAGTAAGATGGCATTCACAGAACAATTTATCAAATAATTAATGGTTTTTGCATAAAAGCCACTTTCAGAATCAAAGCAAACGGCCACATATTTGCTCCCGTTTCAGTAGGACATTCTCTAAGACAGTGACCCCCATTATCAGCGTCCTTGTAAGCTCTAAATACCAAGCCACTACTTAGAACAGGACAAACAATATGGTCGACTTTGCAAATTTTTTATTACAAAACCGTGTTCTGGATGCACACAGGCGATAGCAGTTTCATAGTTAACAATGCAGTTGTAGTATCGTTAACGAGACAGATAGTTAACTACCTCGGAGATACAGGAGCTAAAATAAGTCATCAGATATCCCAGGTGATGCAACTAGATAACATAACCAGAGACTTCCAAGAAAACTGCATCACGACAACGGAGCGTAGGGCAGAGTTATTAAAAATTGTGGCTAGTCTCCAAGAAATGTGCCGGGACCCACAGACTTAACGTTTTGGAGGGAACAGTTCAAGAACTCAATCAAATACCGAATGGAAATTGCCTTACTTTTCGTATGGTTAGAAAATATTGCAGAGTGCTTAATATATCATCGCACTGAGCTGGAAGAACATTCTTGCAGTCAAGTGTGTTGCCGGTATGGAAGGTTAATTAATAATACTTACAAACTACGAAAAAATCACGTACTACACTGTTGTCGTAACCAGGCTTATGCATCGGATGCCAAATCATTGACTCTAAATCCCAGACATATGTATGCAAGGCACAAGTCGTTATATGGAAATGACCAGAAAAATATAGCCAATATTGTTCGCATGCATCCCTTATTAATTACAACAGATCTTATCACCGAACCGGACTGTCACTTCCTCCTAAGTCCCAGAATACAATAGCGGATAATGTGTGAGTTTTACTCAGTAGAAAACGAATCTCACACTTACATGGACTAGAAGCGACTTTTAACCACTGAATATTTGTGTATAAGATTTTCTTCAGCCCTCCGTCATGGAAAGTTTTCTAGTGCAGAGAAGCTACCTCAGAATACAGCAAGCCAACCCAACAATGGAGGAAATGAAGTGGAACCTTCCATCGGTGTTACTCAACGAATCGTCTGAGACCGAATGGAAGATAACTGCAACATTTCAACTGCCCGGCTTCTAAGGAGGATCCTTCTCATGTCGGGGAAACGGCAGGTATTTTATTTATTTATTTAAGAACTATGTCTTCGTTTAATCGTTTTGACGACAATGGTTTGGTTTCCCAGTACGTTTCTGTTGTTTCTTTTCGTTTTTTCTTTGTCCATTAACGCAGTCTCCAAAACTATTTTCATTGTCAGAACGATTGTGAGCTAAATTTTTTCTTAATTCTGGGGACCCCTTCGGTTAATGCAAATGTTGGGCTACAGAAGCAACATTATATTACACCAGTAGACGTACTATAGACAACGTCGCTAATAAATGCCATTTACTCATTATAAAAGGAAGTGTAGGTTGCCGACGGCGATATGTAGTGATGTGATCGGCAGTGCTGGGCGCTGTCTGAAGTAGATGTTAGTGAAACTGTGCAAGTAAATGCCAGTCGTTACTCCTTGAGTCAGAATCTGGTTCAGCCACGTGGCATTTTTTTTAATGTCCTCGTCGTGGTAACCGTGTTTCTGCGGTAACGTCTCTTATCTTGATGAGTACAACACTGGTCCATATTATTTGTAGTCTTTAATAGAACTTTTGCAGAACGTGCTAAGACACTCTATAAAAAATCTCACAATATTTGACACAAAAGTCATCCAGGTTCTTTTAAGGACAGGAACGAGAGAATATTATTATCTTCAGCATAGAGTGATCTTAGCTCAAACTTATAGCAAAATTTTCTCTTTTACGAAGTTGGTATTTGAATTTTATGACAGAGTAACTAACCGAATAAATATTTATTTCATTGGTACCAATGAAACTGGTAATGATATTCTTTTTTTTTCAAATTACTCACTCAAATATATGCAACAAGCTCAACAGCAATCCTTTTGCCTTCTATTTTGGGAACACTAACATTCTACATTTCGAAAACTATGAGGTATTAATAAAGTTACTGAAGAGAAAGTTTTTTCTGTATGCATACTGTTCACAGAGGTAGCAGACAGAACAGGGATACAGACGTAGCAGTAAAAATCATTAAGATGAAAATAAATAAGAAACAAATTTTTAACAATGAATTCATAAATTCTGGTCTCTAAGTAAAACTACAAGCCTTCTGGGAATAATAAGTTCAGCCGTTTACCGTAATTGATCTAAACACCAAGTTTAAGGGGAGTAAGTGCGTTCAAACGGGTCTCTGTATTATTTGTGAGATAGTTTCAATTGGAAGTGTACTTTTATCATTTCAATGTTAATATTGTAAATGTAATAAAATCTGTAAACGTAGGCTTCCGCTGGCGTTGTCGCAGTCAATAAAATTCTTCTGGGTTTGAGGCCGCATCTGTAAAACACCGACGTTTCAGCGACTTCCTAAGGGCGCCTTGCAACAGTCGCCGAAACGTCGGTGTTTTACAGATGACAATGCGGCCTCAAACCCAGAAGTATCTGTTCGTTCTGGATTCACTTAGTTCACTATCTGTTTCTCTGGAAGCTATCGTGTATACCTATTAGTTCTTTGATTTAATGCTCGCGTTAAAATATTTGATGCACTGTGTAAATAGATGTGCCAGTATTCCACATGCATGTAGTTCTTTGTAAGTGTTGTACTGAAAAAACAATAAACTGTAAATGGTAATGGAAGATTTGCAGATAAAAATATTGATGAAGTCCAATATGGCGCATATGGAATGAAACGATACCTATGGGCGACATTCTTCTACAGATTATCCACTGATGATATCTATATGATTTTTGCCCACTAGTTGTTGGTTCACAGTAAGACCTGTAAAACTCAGGCACCAGGTACAGAGGAACAGGAACGACTTAGGCGCAGAAGCAGCATACCATCTGCTGTTACGGAAGGTATTAAACCAGCGTATAGAGAGCTAGATCGTCCTAACTTTCTATCCAAATGTCTCTATGGTCGAACGCAGTGATCAGTGTCATTTGGATTCGCAAACGAAAAAATTTGTTTGTAAGAATGAAAACTCTATAACTGTCTTTCTCTGATGCTGATATAAGGTTTAATAACTGTAGAAAGGACGCTAGAGCAATTTGAAGCGCTCCAGTAATTCTTCAAGCTTTTTAGAGAATGCATCGAACCATGAAAGACCAGTGTGGGGTAGAAGAAATGGTTAAAGAAGGAAGAGACAGGAGAGACAACGTGTGTAGGCTTCCAGGAGGATTAAGAACAGGATACACACACTTCTGATAAAAGGCCTGGCTGATTCTAGGAGCTTCCATGCCTCCATATGTGAGCCGATATTTTCAGAAACTTTGAACTTGATTTCCTGAAAATTAACTTCCTTTAAATGTTTGCCCCATTGTCTCAGCGACTATTACAGATATCTGTACCTAATTTTAGACTGTCACAGTATACTGTAGCTACTGAACCACGGAAATACCTCTACGTCTAACCCTTTTTTTACTTATGAAGGGAAAAAGTGAAGTTTTTAAAGAAAAAACTGATCGTAATCTAAAAAAAAGGTATTTAATTAATTATCTGTTGATATTTTCTGAAGCTGGTTCAGTAATACGGAAAGGAGCCGTAAAATATTTCCAAAAAAATTTGGGTCTCTATTTATCAAAGTTTCTGAGATAATGGGTCATTAAAACTGCTGTTTTAACACTGCAGTACTTCAGGGCTTACGTACTCCTCTTAAAATCTGTCAGACGACATTTATTAAAATCTGCTGGGATGTATAATGACCGGAACCGCAGAAGCAGGTACGAAATTTGCACAACAATCCAAATGACGGGACAAGTGTAGAATACGGGTTTCTGACGGAAATTGTGATTCATTTCTTCCTAATTCTTAAGGAAAAAAGAAAATCATATCTGTGGTCTGCGCGTATGAAACAACAGACGCCAAGATGGCGGAATGCACTACGTTTTGAAATACTTTAGCTAGATCTTCATTTCAGAAAGTAATTATTTATGATCTCGTTTGAAATTATTTTTTGCTTACCCGAAATTTACTCTCATTACTGAATATGAGTTTGAATAAACAGGAAAGGTACCTACACTGCTGGCCACCGTAAATGCAACACCCTGAAGGAAGCATCCGAATCAAGTGAAATTTACACCATGGGTTTGCAGCGATGATATATGCAACTGATTAGAATTTCAGCGCAGACGCACATCACGCGCGCCTGTGGCGCCACCTCATAGCGCCATTTAAGGCTTGGCGATTTCGACGAGTGTACGTTCGGCACGTGTGTTTACCTTGTGGTTGTTTCACAAGACCATCAGTTATGCCTCGTAGACAACAGCGAACATCTTTTGATAAAGTATCCGAGTTCGACAGAGGAAGGATAGTGGTTTACCGAGATTGTGGATTATCATACAGAGAAATCGCTAGTCGTGTTGGACGAAACCAAACAACTGTAATGCGGATATGTGACCATTGGATGCAGGAGGGTACGACGGACCGACGTGGTCGATCGCATTCACCTCGGTGCACCACTGCACATGCTGATAGGCAAATTGTGCGCATGGCAGTGACGGATCGCTCAGTGACATCCCGAACCATAGCACAGCACATTGCGTCTGTAACGCATCATCCAGTGTCTGCGCGTACCATTCGACGCCGTTTACAGCAGAGTGGTCTGTCCGCAAGACGTCCATTGCTTCGTCTACCATTGACGCAGAACCACAGACGTCTCCGTCGCCAATGGTGTGATGACAGACGGATGTGGACGGCAAAATGGAATGACGTTGTCTTTACTGACGAGGCACGCTTCTGTCTGCAGCACCACGATGGTCGGATTCGAGTGTGGAGACACCGTGGAGAGAGGATGCTGGACAGCTGCATTATGCACCGCCACACTGGTCTTGCACCGGGTATTATGGTATGGGGCGGTATTGGATATTACTCTCGCACGCCTCTAGTACGCATTGCCGGTACTTTAAATAGCCGGCACTACAGATCCGAGGTGCTGGAGCCAGTTGTCCTTCCTTACCTTCAGGGCTCGGCCACAGCCATATTTCAACAGGATAATGCGCGACCACGCGTGGCACGCATTGTCCAAAGGTTCTTCGTCCATAACCAGATTGAATTGCTTCCCTGGCCGGCTCGCTCTCCGATTCTTTCGCCGATAGAAAACATGTGGTCCATGGTTGCTCAACGAGTGACCCAGATTACATCCCCAGCTGCCACACCAGATGATCTTTGGCAACGTGTGGAAGCTGCTTGGGCTGCTGTACCCCAGGAACACATCCAACGTCTCTTTGACTCAATGCCGAGACGTGTGGCAGCGGTGATCTCCAACAATGGCTGCTACTCTGGCTACTGATTCTGGCAGGAAACACATGTCACAGACGTCTGTAAACGTAATCATTTGATACTTGGTCAACATGTTATCTACAAAATAAATCTTGTGGTGCTACCTCTTGTCTTTCTTGGTGTTGCATTTACGGTGGCCAGCAGTGTATTATGGAAGTGTTCGCTAATGTGAGAGAGCTAGTTTCGGAGCAAAGTATTTGCCCAGCATTTTTGGGAAGTGTAAGGACTTAGTTCTCACAGTGCCTGAGGCATTGAGCAGTGGCAATAAGACCTGTACGGATATGGAAAACATAAAAAACAAAATAGAGAATCATTTATTTTAAAAGTGTCGAATTCCAAGTCTCGTAAGTGTTTCTGATTGTAAGGCTTTATCATTCACACTGAGTAGCTGTTGCAACGTCATTCATATGACTCTTTCAATTGCAGTAATGAATAGTCCTTTAATGCGAGGTAGCTTTAATTCAGACTAGGTTTTTAGCAGAAAATGCTTAAAATTCGTTACTGTGAGGATCCTAATGCGCGTAGGACACGCTGGCTCGTGGTAGGATAACTTCAGCTTGCCACCCCACTAGCCGGATTGAGACACATTTTTCCTAACTGGTTTGACAGTTGTGTGAACTTCCTTGTGAACCCATCTAGTGCTGTTCCTTTTTTGCTAATGCTTGATGTATCACATTAACGTGATTTGTAGAGCAATGGGAAACCGTATCCACAGCATTTGTTTAACACGCCATTCCATGCATATAATACAGTCTCTAGTGTGGAATCCATGGTACCGTTTAAAACGCATTATGCCTAAGAAATACAAAATCAGTGGGCAACTAACCCAGGACAGGTGTAATTTAATTTTAGATTACGAAGCTATTAGGACCGGTCTGCTTTAGAGCAGTAACAATGAAAAATCCTACAAACGGCAACTAGAAAACAGTCTCATCACCTGTAAGGGGCATACTATTGCAGACTTTCCAATGCAGCAATACTTTGACATAAGATGCAAATAACAAAGTAAATATGAGTCCAACTGCTATCCAGCCAGCTCCCAAAATCGGCACTCCACATCAGTGCAACATCAAGCCCTATAAAAAGACATTACTGCACGTTTCGACTTAATGGACCGGAGAAAATGAAATGTCTTGTGTGTGTGTGTCTGGGGGGGGGGGGGGGGGGGGGCTCCCAGCAGATAGACCTGATCTCCGGCCACTGTGGCCGAGCGGTTCTAGGCGCTTCAGTCTAGAGGCGCGCGACCACTACGGTCGCAGGTTCGAATTCTGCGTCGTTCATGGATGTGTATGATGTCCTTAGGTTAGTTAGGTTTAAGTAGTTCTGAATTCTAGGGGACTGATGACAGATGTTAAGTCCCATAGTGTGCTCAGAGCCATCATCAGATCTGATCGCCTGGTGCAAGTCTGTTGAGGTGACCCCACTTCGGCGGTGATGATGAAGACGACACAAACACAGTCCCTGAAGAGAGAAAATCTGCAATACATCCGGGAATCGAACCCATGCCCCCGGCATGACATGCCGGCACGCTGTCCGCTGAGCTACGGTGGCGGACTAGTGACCGGCGAATGGCCCTTCTGGAACAGGATCACTCCATTGGGATAGCGCATCCACACACATTGCTGTGTAGTTTGTCTGATGACGTGCATGTTCTGATCCGCGACGAGATGACCATAAAGCCGGTGGATCATACGTGCCCCATCTAACGACATCCACCCCAGCACGAGACTGTGATGCAAGCAGTAGGCGAATATTGCCGCACATACTGTGGGTGTAACGTGCTCCATGTGGCCTGTTGACCATAACCAGTTCCTCATTCACTAAACTAAGTATTGACTGTTCTGAAAAGACGGCAAGTGTCAGTCACGGTAGACATTAAATCAGCGAACAAAAGCCTATAAAGTTTGCGGCCATCAGAGAGGGCACTCTTAGTTGCTGCCCTATGAGTTCTAAGGCCAGCATACCGTAAGAAGTTGCGAACGGTTTGTGAGCATTCGCGGCATTTTGTCTCATCCATGAGCTGGACGTTGTTCAGAAACGGACGTTCCATATATGTATCAGCTAATAAATTGTCTTGCTGAGGCGTCGACACCTTTCTTAAGTCCGACTCTCAAAGCCGGCCAACTACACTCATGTCCCACGCTCACCACTCTTTTCATTTCCGGGTACACCAATGTTGAAAGCCGCACCTGTTCGTCGCTTCATGCGCGCTGAAACCATCATACTGGACAAGTGCCAGACGCTATTTCTCGTGGCGTGCGTATGCTGAGACTTCCTGCCAGCAAATGACTCTTTGTCATACATCCATCTCTAGTGCTGTGTGTTTTCGTGTTCGGGATACCATGGCTACATAAGTGCTACGCTTACATCACATCAACAAACAATCTGATGTAAAAGACATAGTATCGAGTGGGTGCGAACACTAATTACTTCGGTGAATTACAGAATCCCAAACGTCTCCCAATGGCTACTTCGTAATTATACCAATTAGCCATTATTTGGGTATTGGACGCAGAAGCAGCTCGGCGTTTCAAGCAGATAAAAGTGACTTTGTATATAAAGTAACTGTGTATATAAAACGATATGCGTAATTATACGCTGTCACAGGATATCAAAGAAGCCTGTAAGAAAAATCGTCACAAGCGAAAGGGAACTAGTACTTTGCTAAAAGTGTGTTAAACGTGGTGCTGTTACCGTTGCCAGCGTGAGTGTTACGTTACTCCTGTTGAACGCTGTACACAACCGAAGCTACCCAGCTTACCAATACACATGAATAGTTATGTTTTAGCGACTGCACATAAGGTAATTGTCAAATCCACATTTTATCTGCAAAGCTCTCTTCACGTTTATTATTTAACCTTGTTTCTACTACAGGCCCAAGTCCTCTGGTTTTCTTCGAGTTTTGAGGTTTGTTTCTTTCTCATTTTCTTCTAATATGGCAACGAATAGTGTGAATTAAGTATTTTGTATAACACTGTCGATTCGTTTACTTAGCACTTCGAAATAAAAACAGACACCAACGGAGACTTCATTCAACAGATTCAATACGTCTAAAATCATGGTCACCGATTTACAAACTGCCTCAAACGGATTCCCTTCCAGTTACAGAAGCATCACATCTGAAAAACAGTGCATCTCAACCTCCAACTAAACATTCTCCACTGAGGCCCTTTCTTTTGTGGCTGTGGCTCGTGAAATCAATGGTAGAGGGCGAAATGAGCTACACACTACAATGACGACTGGACTACTACACCAACGAATGCATAATATTGTATTAATATACGCCATTTGCCAGTATACTGTATTATTCACTGACCAAGATATACAGTTGACACTCTTTTAGAACTTTGGTTCTCTATGCATATGTTACATGTTTAGAAGACAATGACTGAACCAGGCTGACACAAGGGTCGTATGCTGCAAACACGAAATAGTACCAGTATATTTTCAAAATCATAACCATATGGAATGCTATCTTGATTTATATCAAATGACCGTTTTAACTCTGAGAAATACCAGTCTGAAGCACAATTTTATCCAACCAAATTTTATGAAATGTAACCATTGTTTTCAAGCGAATGTTTTAATTAGTAGATGATAATGAAGATGTATTGTGTGTGAGTGTCTGACCCATGCTTCGACAGAGGAAGCTCAGTTACGGCAAAAAGCTGTACCTAAAAAGTGATAGACCTCAACTGTTGTGATGATTTTGTAACAGATTTTAGCAGTGCATGTAAGTTATTCCCAGCGAAACTTATTATTTTGCTTTGAATAGAAGCTAATTCTTAAATTTAAAAATGTTAGCAACTTCTGGCTTTATAGTTAATAAGAAACTATGAGTTAAAGCTAGAATCATTGACAGACGGTTGTTGGTGTAAGTACGTGTAAACCTTTTTGTCTGAAGAGAAACAAGAAATGAGAAATATTCGTATGTTAAAGTGAAAAGTTTATTTAATAGTACCTACTTTAAGTCGTGTAAAATTAGGTCAGGAAACCGAGAAGCTTGAATTCTCAAGCAATGAGTCGATTATCAATCTTTGAGTACAGTAAGCATTCAGGCCTTGAGAACTATATCACAACCGATATTCCAAGTGCTGTGCAATGTCTGAAAAACGACAAGATCAGTTATGGTTAGAGTATTTAACCGTCTATTAGTCTCGGGAATGAGTCACAACCGTCAGGTATCTGTATTTATCCACAGCAATTAAATTTAGACGGAATGCGTAGATCTCTATGTGGGGAAGGCAGATACCAGACTGAGATTTATCGAGTCGATTCCAAAACACTTTTTGACCAAATCTTGAATATTGCTGTTTGTTCTAGGTATCTAATCAAGCTATATTAATGAAAAACAGAGGAGATTCAAGAATGATATGCAAGCTTCGTCGCTTGTTTACCCAGCTTGAAAACGTAACTTTCTTTTATTGTTATCATGCATGTGCCCCTGCTGCCTAGAAACCACAACGGACAAAATGGTTGGGGAGAGAGTCTGATTTTTAAAGAGGACCTTATTAAGACTCATGTTTTTAATTTATGCTAAAGATCTCCGTAAATAACGGTAAATCATTTTATTCAACAAAGAACTCGGAGTTTTCACCAAGTGTAGACATAATCTCGTTGCTTATGAGTGCTGTATTTTGACTAAACACTAAGAAACTGCCATGCTCCAATCTCGCTTCACCCTCCAAGCACAATTTACATTCTTCTTCATTCAGTCTAGATCCGAGTTAAATAAGAGATCAGGAGTGGATGAGCGCTAACTTATTAGCACACCATGACTATTAAAGACAGGGCTTCTGGACTAAAGAGGTCTCGTTCGACAAAAAAGCAAGAGCAATTTTTGTTGGCGAAAATATAAAGCATCTGGAATTATTCAATCTTATACTTCCCTAAATTTCCTCATATAAGTATGCATCTGTCACTTCTTGCAATGTGAGAAAAATCATATTCTTTACTGAGGAATGTCCAAGGAGGCAAATACATGAGCCTTAATGAGAATAATTAGGATTATTGTTTCTTTATCATATGGTACGGCTTTTAGTGCTGTGAGTCCCCAAAGAGATGCTCGGCTCACCTTCCATGCAGCTCTATTAAGCAGAGAGCCTGTGTCTTTAAGAGAACTAGAATCTGTCAGAAAATACAGCTCTTCGGAAGTAATTGGTTGTGGCCTATAGTAAGGGACCAACCCCGACACCTGCCTAAGTCGAAAATGGGAAATGGTAGAAAACCATTTTCAAGGTTGCCGTAAGATGATTTTAAACCACCTCACCTTCCGAATCCGGAGATTGCGAGCTCAGAGACTCAACAAGCAGAGCTCCACAAGTCCGTGAAGAATTAGGAAAAACTAGTCGTTGTGAACTGTTGTAAAATAAAATTAAGTGCATCGTAACAAAAGATTGAATTTTGACATTACATGTTTTTCTTTAACGGTGCGTGTTTGGTCATTTGATAGTGCATGAAATCATGAATATTCTAAGATTCAGTTATGCATGGAATTGCTTTTCTTCACTTTTCATAGATTTAGGACCAAAGGGGAGGAGGGTGAGGATGCAGTGCCAAGTTGACTCGAATGAATTCAAGCAGCCTGCTGAAAAAATCTCTTAGAAACGAATGTACTACAGAATGCTCGTCAAAAACCCCTTCCACCCTCCACAACCCTTCCGCCCGCCGGCCAACCATCCTTCCATATTGGAACTGGTTTGGAAAATTGAGCACAGTCCACGTGACCAGACTTAGAGATATTTTGCCATTTGGGCCACTAATGATAGACCATACAGCAATTTGAAGTTTGTTTAAAGAAATACAACAATCGCTGTTTGGGCGATATTGCTGTTGATCAACACGATTTGGATCGACACAGACAGATCCAAGTATATTTTTGTACACTTATTTTAATTTAATGTTGTTTATAATGATATTTACCGCTCCGCTGCCTTATGAAATACAGAAATATTGCAACCCCAAAACTGTCTCCAAACAACGACTCCAGTGCTAAAATTAAACAGCTGTAGATAGGTAATTAGGCTATAATAGTAGTGTGTACATATATTTAACTTATCTTTGGGTCAGCGGAAGAATCAGAATCGATTTACCTCTTCAATTGTGGTATAAACTTCTCCATAATTGGAAACTATAAAACCAGCACAAAAAAACCATCAGTAGCACATACATTAAGGTCAGTAAAGAATTGAACTGATGAGCAAAACAGCAACTGAGATCAAGCAAGGCAAACATATCGGTCTTCGCTAAAATAAGCAGGGGCGATAGTTGATAGTGTTAAGGAAGTGTAAATACATTATCGTTGGTCTTGGTGATTGCTGATAGTGCGTATCCGTATTTCGTCACGTGCCTGAAAATCCAAGTATCTTTCAGTTTCACTACATGGCACCTACCTCGTGTGTAATTCGTTTGGTGACCGTGGAGGTCTGGCCCCCTTGGACAACCCCCGCCGCCCCCCCCCCCCACCCTGTGGCCTCGTCCTTGCAACCGACTTTAACTTTCCATTGTTTATTAATAATTTTATTACTCACTTCTTCATGCAAAACGATTATCACAGCAATAGCACTTCTCAGATAACTCCGGTTATAACAATAATACTCACAAACATACTACATTAATACAAAACATATTACTTTAATCACACAGTAGGTTCTAGGTTCTTACATATCGTATTTACATCCCAGGTCACACACTAGTACACATGTTACTTCAAAAGCAGTTTGCGACCTCTGGCTCTACCAAACTGTTACTGTAATTCGGGAGACATAGAACAGATATAAGAGTGCAAACACCATATATCAACAGTGCCTGAAAATTTTAGACTCAGCTCCACTGGTTTTACGCTTGCTTCACGTTCTAAGAGAGATTTTGTGCCGTCACCAGCACTCTACGGACGGAGGTTCCCTTGACGACTCCATAAAAGATACACGATGCAACACGGCGAGCGCACAGTCGGTCTCCTCGTATCCTCTGGTCTCCGTACTGCAACATGTTACGAAAAAGAGCCTCAGGCCCACATAAATTGTAGCGCCTGGCTTCACAAATGCGTATCACTGCACCAAACGCAGTTCATCGCATGTCTTCGTCGTGATCCTGTATTACATTGTTCGTGTCATCAATTTTTCATAGGCCTTCTTTTTTTCTTTGAACGCCAGCTCCCTCTTGGATACTTACCGAGTATATTGTTTAACCTACACAATAATAATTCCTTCAGTACGACACCGTACAGTATATTATATACAGACACCTTATCCATATAAGTATATAGTTCTGGCAACAACCGGCTATGACCTCCTTCTGCTGTGCGGATGCACACATATTACCCGAACTCTTACGGGACTTGGTAAGAACGTCTTCCACGAGCAATGAGTGTTGGGTAGGGACACTACGAATGTAGTGTTAGGACATATAAGGTGAGAACGTGGGTCCCGCGGGACTCGTGCGTCAATAGTCCCTGCAGTCGTACAGTTCTCTGTGCCCTCGGTGGTTCAGATAGATAGAGCGTCTGCCATGTAAGCAGGACATCCCGGGTTCGAGTCCCGGTTGTGGCACGCATTTTCATCTGTCCCCGTTGATATAGTATATCAACGCCCGTCAGCAGCTATAATTCTAATTTCGTACAGTATATTGTCTCATCACCTATTTGAACTCTTTGCACTCTGAACATTTCTCTAAAATGTTTTTGTATGTACGGTCCTATGCGTTCAATAAATTTTATGGAATACATTGTACATGTCTAAGCCACCGGCAGAGGCTTCGGCATTGACAGTGCGAGAGCAATAAACAATGTTAAACTCAGAGGACGCAGCAGAGAGGTGGAAAGATCACGCTGATGAACACCACGAGATAAAGAGAAACTGTCTAATGATGTGACTGCAGAGGAAGTGGAAGTCAATAGGAATGCACAGGGAATTCAATTTTAATGTCAGAATTTCACAAAGGTTTCTAAGAACGGAGCTCAAATCAAGCGAAAAGGGTTGATAAAATTTCTTCGGACTCCCTAAAAACATTCGGAGAAGTGGCAACCAAATGACTACATAAGTTATTTTATAAAATCAGATTCTGGTGACACATAAGCAACATTTCGGAGAAATATAATCTGCATAATTCCGACGATAGAAAAATGTTCAAATGTGTGTGAAATCATATGGGACTTAACTGCCACGGTCACCAGTCCCTAAGCCTACACACTACTATTTATCCTAAGGACAAACACACACACCCATGCCCGAGGGAGGACTCGAACCTCCCCCGGGACCAGCCGCACAGTCCATGACTGCAGCGTCTTAGACCGTTAAGCTAATCTGGCGCGGCTCCGACGATAGCGTGGCAAAGTATGTCCGAGAACTATTCCACAATTAGCGTAACATCTCGTGCAGCCAAAGTGCTGAGAGTAATGACATAAAGAAAAAAGAAAGGGAAAATTGAGGATTGTTACATGGCTATCAGTTTGGCTTTCGAAAACGTAATGGTACCAGGGGAAGTTCTGACATGACGATTGATAAATGAAGCATTTCTTAAGAAAAAGAATAACACACGTCCACGGGATTTGTCGGCCTAGAAAAGTAATACTGCGATGTGAGATATCTAGGAACTGCTTCGATCGTAGTCAAGGGAGCTGTAGAGTGTAAATACTATTGCTTATTTGATTTTAGGGAGGGGACCAAACAGCGATGTCATTGGACCCATTTGGTTAGGGAAGGAAGTCGGCCGTGCCCTTTCAGCGGACCACCCCGGCATTTGCCTGAAGAAATTTTGGGAAGTCACGTAAAAACAGACAGAGACTGAATACAGCCAACAAATAGTATAGGACGTTGGATGCAGTTTGTTCTTTTTTATATTACTTTATTTTTTCCGCTACTAGTTTCGTGCATGCTTTTTTTTCAACCAGTATACGTATAAAATCCAGCTATTATAAATATAGGGTACAAACAAACGTTTGTTCATTATAAGCTCATTATTTCCCTACATGTACGGTGTCTTGATCCAAATGTGTCGGGTACGATTTCTTATTTTTCCTAAGGCTTTAATCTATGCCTCTCCGCTTGTTTGAACTCTGTAATTTTTCAAATATTTCCTAATGAGAAAAATTCTGAGTTGCACCATGGTTCGGTGGTTTCAGAGCTGGTAGCAAGGCAATGCCGTCTCGCCATTAACAGGACTATGCTTAGCATGGCTCTAACGTAACATGTTCAAGCAGGTCGTCGGGGTGACAGCAGCTTTATCTTACTTACGAGGTCTTTAGGGTAGTTAATGGATCATGACATTATTTTGCTTTCCCATTTTTATAATCTAACTTCGTGGCTTCATTTTTTGTTAGATATATAGACTCTGACTACATGTTCTCATTTTGATGGTAGTCCATTATTTAGGTCTATCTTTTGTTCTGAATTATGTACATACTGAGAGGAAATTTATTAATGTTCTCGAAAACTTTTTATTTCGATGTTAAATATTTGCGTTTCAAGTGTTGCTTCAATTTCTGTCAAACGTGTGTAGATTTGTACTTTATTTTCAATGTTCGTATAGCTCCCCTTTGAAAGATTATTGGTTATGTCAACCACAGAATAATGGTCTCCTCTAAAATGTGAACTGAATGTCTCTAAAGAGAATACGATACTGAAAAATATGGTCCGGGGCTCGAGAACGTTTGAGCGTTGCATAAATACTCAACAGGCCCAGGAAGGAACAATGAATCTCATAGTTCAGAGAGCGTTTACTTCAGTGCGACTTAAGGATGATATTATATCACTCGCTCCTGTGAACGGGAACGTGTTATGCAGAGCTTGGTGCCTCTCGCGTCCATCTAGAAAAGATAACCTGAAGATGCCTAAATAAGGCGAAACACGTCGTTGAAAAATAAAAAAAAATAAAATTGCAACAATGATCATGAGAAAAACTCTATGAAAGGTATCGAAAAGTGATGGAAGAAGCGTGAGTCGTCTGGCGGGGGGGGGGGGGGGGGGTTGAGGAATGATTATGGTATACCATGCACCATGTCTCGAAATCGCTAGGTATATCGACAATGACCTCACACTACACTTACATCATTTTAATAACAGTCGCAGTTTGGAAACAAGAGTGACGTGCCCAAACATTGTACCAGAAGGAAACATGACTTACGCTGTTGATTCCTCAGTCTTTGTATAGCACAGAAATGGCTGAGATATTAAGCTATAAGAATCTTTGACCACTTGATTATAGATGTGAATAATATAACAAATAATTAAACTCACTTTAAACCGAAACTGATAACAGGCCTGCGTGATAGAGCCTTCTACATCTTTGAAGAAGTTTCGTATTTTCAATACTACATGCGTCTCTCTTCGTGAGAGAGACTGCAGATAGATTAAGCTATAAATTATCATGTGTAGGTATGTTAAATAAAATAAAGGTGACCTAGACTAATGAAGAAGACAATCACGTAAATCATCGGCATGTTTGCCATATTTTTCACTGAGAAACTGTGTTGCAATACTTAAGTGACACGTTTTACGTCATTGCTGTAGACCGCAGTTGTGATCGACAAAAAGTGCAAATAACTAACTTATTAAATGAGACACGTGCCGTACCAGGGCTTATTGCATATAGGTATAGACACTTCCCAAGATACAGAGAAGTGGTTCTATTAGGCCGTTGTACAGGCGGCGCGTGCGAACTTCTTTGTGAGCTGTTGTTCTGTGGCACATATACAGACGAGATAAGAGCTAACAGAAACGACACTTCAGTAAACCACCAAATGAAGCAACACAACGTTCGCGACAAAGGACTCGGAGACTACAGGAGTGG
Organism: Schistocerca nitens; assembly: GCF_023898315.1. Taxonomy (NCBI): domain Eukaryota; kingdom Metazoa; phylum Arthropoda; class Insecta; order Orthoptera; family Acrididae; genus Schistocerca; species Schistocerca nitens. The sequence goes on from NC_064615.1 coordinate 515,609,337, forward strand.
TTTTAGTGCACACATCCGGTGATCGAGTTTATGGTTCGAGTGGTTTCCCAAAATGGTCCAAATCGGAAACTGAGATGATTCTTTTATCTGTGTTGCGGTCGACTTCATCTGATATTTACATCAGAAGACAGTGTTTGCTCTATAGTGGGAGATAATCCGTCCAGTCCAGATTTCAGAAAACAGAACCTTCATTATTTTATTTAAATCATTCACACTTTTTTCAGTACACCAAAAGAGGATCTACTAGCTTGCGGACCTAGTTCCCTCAATAACCACATGTGTTTGCTCACAGGGTTTTTCATCAAGTATTAATTCCTTAGCCCTGTTAGCCCTGCGCATTACAAATCTTAGTTATTTGAAAATCTTATAGAATTTACTGCAAGTAGAGAATAAAATCGTCATTCGTACGTTTAAGAGTGATTCAGCGGAGTATGCAAAATATAATAAACTAATAAAGTGAAATTTTCATAACGTGACCGACAACTGCTTCAACAGAATGACATTGATTATCTGTTATTTGTTTCTTGCTACAATTGTAATTCAGATCTGGTGTGCTCTGCTTCAGCTAAGAAAGTGTTAATAACAAACTATGATAATTAGAAATTTCGCACTTGATAATGGTTAACATGAATGATGAAAGTTTCTGTTAGACTCCAAATAAAAAAAAATAACAAGGCATTGCTGAAAACTGTATATATGTATTGATAATGAGAACAATAACCGTACTAAGACTGGTCAAATCGAGTACGATGAGCAGTTAACGCTACAGATAAAATCATACAAACATTAAGGGATGCTGTAGACCGCAGTTGTGATCGACAAAAAGTGCAAATAACTAACTTATTAAATGAGACACGTGCCGTACCAGGGCTTTTTGCATATAGGTATAGACACTTCCCAAGATACAGAGAAGTGGTTCTATTAGGCCGTTGACCCTGAATTTTTGGTGATAGGAAGTATAAAATACTGGGATTTAAACTATTTCTACATCTTGAAAGGGAAAAATTATGGAACTGAGAGCTCATTGAGAAAAAGAGGTATTTGATGCCCTTTGGACCATTAGAAAGGAACTTTAGGCTGTTGTCGTACTAATATCGTGGCTGAATATTTTTAAAATCATTTGGTGGAGCTTTATATCTAAAATAAATAACTAAATGCAAGACACTGAGATAAGTAATTCCATTTATTTATCGTATGATGAAAACAAACCCATATATATATAACATTTGTGGGCAAATGTACACAGCCACGATCTCGCACAATCTTACATCTCCAGATCTAGTTCCCTGATCCATTTGATCACTTCACCCACTGCTAGGTCCAAGTTCATTATTGTTCCTTTACACGCTGGAACAATACAGTCAGCAACGATGAGATGGATAGATTGTAAGGAGACGCCATAGTCACAATATGCAGATCTAGCCCTTGCAGCTTTTGCAGGAGATAACCACATCCGCCTTGTTCAGTTCAAAGTCTCGCTGACGTATGGCGAGATGGCATAGTTGTACCCGCGTGGAAGCGGTGAGGATTTGCCAGTTGCCGAAATTAGAGCATGTCCTAATTGTAAAGATGTCACGGGTACGGTGAGATATAAGGAAATCTATTTCGTTTAATTGCAAAGGAAGAAAGAACAGAAGACAATGACATGGATTCCAAATATTTATCGCTAAAATTACCATCAAATCATCGACACTATCTTAATTACATTAGATATAAATTCCCTGTAGAGCTATCCGACTTACTTTTCGTTCACCATTTTTGTAGTTTTTATTTTAGAGTTAATCGGTGTCACATTCCCTTCATCTTTGTGACTTACATACAAGGAACGTTAAAAATTTGCCGAATCATCGTGTGACTGATCAGATAACCCAAGTTAACGAAGTGTGGCCAGCTGAACAAAAGCATCTGAAAACCAGCTGCGATCAGCCACTATATTGTGTAGTGGTGTGAATGTCAGAACAATAACATGTGCTAATACAGTGAGCAACAGTCATACTAAAAATACTTTTACCTGCTCTGTTAATGGGGAAAATGGCTTCTCTCTTTAATGTATCGTCAATCTCAGCAGAGCACCTGTACTTGTTTGTCGTTGAAAAAAGGGATGCTCAGCAAATAAAGGACAGCACAAATTTTATAGTCGGGCCAGAGTTATTGAGTCGTAATTGGCCTGCCGGTTCCCGGAAGCAGGGTGCTGTTTCAGATTCAATTAAAGTTATCTGTAAGTTGCTTCCAGTGTATGAACCCGTGGATGGCGCGTGGACTAATGAACTGCATAAAGCTCTCGGCAATCCGAAATTAAAACAGGGAATCCAATTAAAATTTTCCAGTGAAAGAGAGTTTTTATGCTTTGTGTGGGTAGGCAAATTTATAGTCCTGCTTTTGTAGTTGGCCGTAATGGAAATAGGCCATCACGAAAATAACACTCAAAGTAATTAACTTTTGTACACTTCCTTCGTCTTCACATTTGCTTTCGTACGTGATTCTACATTTTGTCAAGTCCAAAGTCTGGAAAGCAGCGGAAATATTTTGATTGCCTGGACTGCTGATGCCAGTTCGTTCATTATCTCATTACTTAACAATTGAGATCAAAAATCCCGCTCTATATTTTTGCCCATTTCATGAAACCGATTCATGATACTGACGCTTTCTCACCTAAGATCTGTCAGGGTGGAATCATTTCACGTAAAATATAATGCATTAATAAACTCGTTTGAGCCAGATGTGTGAACATTACCAAACTATCAGTTCAGAAAGTTTTGGTTGTAGAATACTGATGCGAATGTTTTAGAAAAGAATGAAAAGAGGGGGAGAAATTTAAGAACATGCGAGGCAATACTGAATCTAGAGCATATTTGAGAAGACGGGCTGTGGGCAGGAAAACGTTCTTAAATGGCATTTAGAGGTTAAGAAAAAACTTTTGATGATGATGATTGGGATGACATTTCTGAATTTTTTATGATAGGAAGTATCAAATACTGGGATTTAAACTATTTCTACATCTTGTACAGAAACAAAGAAACGATGGACATTAGAAGGAAGCAGTAGTCGAGAAGGGAGTGAGGGGAAAAAAAATAAACCTGGAGGCTCTCCAGTGACATTGCAGTTCTGTGAGAGACAGCAAAGAAGTTGCAAAAGCCATGTAAGGGAATGAACTGCGCCTTCAGAAGAGGTTATAAGATTAACATAAACAAAGGTAAAACAAAGGGAACGGAGTGTAGTGGGAAACTGGATTAGGAAATGAGTAACTAACAATACTGAATGAGTTTGCTGTTTGTGGAGCAAAGTAATATATGATGACCAAACTAGATGGATACAAAATTCAGGCTGGTGACAGCAAGGGAAAAATATCTGACAATGAGGAATTTCTTAACACTGAAAATAGATTTCAACGTTAAGCAGTATTTTCTTGAAGAATTTGTTTGAGTGTAACCTTGTACTTTTGTGAAACTTGGGTGATGAGCAGTTTATGCAAGAAGCTTTGTAAAGGTGGTGCTGCAGAAGAATACTGAAGATTAGATCAAATACCTAATGAGGAGGTATCAACAGTAATTGGCAAGAAAGGTAATTCATGAGACATTACTGAAAGAAAGGTTTCGTTGATAGGACGCATCCTGAGTCATCAAGGAGTTGTCAGTTTAGTACAGACGAAAAGTGGTAGTGGGGCAGAGGGAAGGCTGTAGGGTGTAAAGTTATAGAGAATGGCCAAAACTAATACAGCAAGCAGTTTCAAATGTAAGTCGGTTGCAGTAGTTCCGAAGAGGTCGTGACGACTGCACAGTACAGACAAGCCTGGATGGCTACGTCATATCACACTTCAAAATGGAGTCCACAACAACAACAAATGTTACATTTTTCAGAATAAAATTCCGTCATCAGTTGAACAGTCACTTTTATTTTGCTTAAAATTCAGAAAAACATCATGCTTCTCCAGCAGTTATGAAGAAATATGTGTCCTACTTGATTAATAATGAGATATGTGAACTGTTGATTCTAAAGCTTATCTGTTACAGTTAGAACACAGTAAATTATTACATGCCACAGAATTTTACATCTTTTAAAAACCTATTCGTGAGGGGTAAAATGTGGAACAAGACATGATTATTCAACAAGAACACAACGAACTTTAGGCTCCCGAATATCCTCAAAGTTCATTGTAAAATGAAAGGACTTATAATACCCGTCATTTTGATTTCCTTCAGAAGAGAATTAACAAAATCAACACATCGTTTGATGCAGCAGAGCTAAACATTTTAAATTAAAGTCTTGAATATAACATTGAAACTCCACTATCTGAGACTACTGTTACTGGACTGACGGTTGATGTGACCATTGGCATGGATACTGTCAGTAGACAGATGTGAAGATAGGTTGAAAGGTGAAATAGCTTCTGACAAGAGAAAATACTAACAGCTGTCGTAATTGTTCTCTTTTTACAGTGAAGAACATTAATATATAGGTCAAAGAAGGAAGTGGTTTCGTCATTAAAGCAAAAGAAGTTAATGCTTCTGTCACCTTGTATAAAGAGGACTACATTAAGAAAAAGTTATAATTGATTTATAGTAACAGCATTCACACCATTAGCAAGAATCGCACTACTAACTTCACTAATGAACTTACAGAGCCATGTGATTCCTGCAGTTCTCTCTTCTCTCCCAAAGTCTGAGCTAGAATGCTAAGAATGATTCGTAAGAAACCAACCTTTCCTCCTGGCAATGTACTAGAATCCTCTGATTTTACAAATCTATGAGTATGTTAAAATCAATGTAACGTATAACATATGCCGCAGTTTTTATATAGGATGGAGAAGTAGGGCATTCAGGGCCTATTTTTGTGAGCACTCACTCAACAAAGATGGCGAAAATTCATGCAAGTCAACTTTTGCCGAACATCTCAAAATCTAAAAACATACGTTTTCTCCTCCATCTTTGCTTAAGACGGAAATTCTATTTGTATCTGACAAAGATTACAGAACGAATCTTTTGGAAGAGTTTCAAATATGTAACGATTCCCACTACCAGCCCAAGAGCTGTTATATGGTGAGCTGGCATAGAAAAACGGACACTATTTCGACTGTATAGTATCTATTATTAAATGGTAAAGATTTGTTCCTTCCTGCTGGTACATCAACTTAACTATAGACATAAGTGTGGTACACTTACTGTAAATTATCCGTCTGTGGTTGTAATTATCATATGCACTTTGTAATTTTCGACATGTCATTAAATCGTACTTTTGGGAAGAAGATACTGACAACTGATAAGGCAATGTTAACCAAATTCTGTAATACACTTCTTATATATAAATGTCTTACCAAGTTCTTATGGTTACATCATCTGAAATTTTGTAGACTTCTGAAGATTACAGATTAATCTTTTGAAACCTGTTAAGAAAAAGAAAAATAATGTGTAACTGACGATTAAATTTTACTCTGAAATGTAAACGATACTACAGTTATTGTGAAAATAGCAGCTATGAGTAATATTATAGGTCTTCTTCTCTCTTCAAAAATCTCATTTTGTAGCAGTATTTTTAATAGACAGCTTAAGAGCCAATAGACTACTCTATTTACTTGGTAGAAACTTTTACTCGTAAGGACTGCTGCGTAAAAGCTAAATACATTCATCGCTATCTATCTGTAAACGAAAATATAAAACCGGTTATGTCAAATGGCATTGACCCCTGGGTGCTAGCCCACAAAGCAGTCATTCGAATCATGTTGGTGACAAATTTTCGTCAAAATGTTATCGATCCTGGGAAAAAAGATAAAGATGGCGTACAGTTTGCCATCCCATTGACTGCTGGGGACAGTAAAGACTTAACACAAGCTCGGATAGAAAAAGTGAAGTCTACGAAACAGCCTAGATGATCGAACTAAGCGACATGCGCATTAAGGGAACATCCGTGTTAGAGGAACCACGATAAACCTTAATCAGGACGACCTAAAACTGATTTTAGACCATTCATCTAGAATTTGAATCCACTGTCCTGACTTATGCCACACCTCGTTCGGTACGGGGGAAATGGATTGTGACACCTCCCCATAAGTGTAATAAGAGAGCTTACAGAAAAATAATCACTCAGAATTTTTTATGTGGAAACCTTAAAAGCTTTTTAAATAAATGAGATTTAACATCTTTCTTCTTCATGTGAACATATTTTCCGCTCCCTCATGTATGGACGAACTCTTCGAATTAGAAACTCGAATACAATACGCTGTTTATCGCGCACTGATATAGTTCAGTTTCAAGCTAAAATTCGGAGCCCTCTAGCGGCAGAGGGCAGAACACATGCAGACGTGAAGAGCACAGACGTAGAATGTTACTAACTAATATTTCATTAAAAAAGCCTTAAGAGTTTTGACATAAGAAATTCTGAGGCATTGATAATGAGCACGCTCTCTTATTTGCATAGTCTCACATGCTAAGGCAAAGTCTACGGTGTCAGGAGTAGGGTTTACTCAAAACTGCTTAGCTGGCATACATACTGCAAGTGCGCCTCTTTGTGATGTCAACGGACGTAGATCTCATTAGCAGATAAGAGCAGTAATTAGTCGAATCGTAACGAGCCATTCGTTGTTTGAGAAGTCTTCTAACAAACTCTTGTGAACTCCTGAACCGGGTCAGCTACTGTTATCCCACATAGAGCCACTAAGAAGAAGTTATGTCTACCACAAACAAGGTCAATGAATGAGGAGGGTGTGGTAGAATATTGTAAGTATAATTTGTTCGAAGTCACTGTAACGATACATCCTCATTATCTTCAGCACTGTCTGCCTTATGACAACGATGTAGGCTGCTTATTAGGCGCTTGTTCGGCCGATTCTTGAGTACTGTTCATCTATCTGGGACCCCTATCTGGTAGGACTGATGGAGGAGGTGGAGAAGATCCAACGAAGAGCGGCGCGTTTCGTCACGAGATCGTTTAGCTGGCGAGAGAGCATTACGAAGATGCTAAGAAAACTCCACGGGCAGACGTTATGACGTTACAAGAGAGGCGTTGTGCATCACAGAGAGATTTATTTCGGGACAGCACTTTTCAGGAAGAGTCGGACAGCATATTACTTCCCCCCACATATATCTCGCGTATTGACAATGAGAAGAAAATTCGAGAAATTCGAGTCAATACCGAGGCTTACCGACATTCATTCTGCCCAGGCACTATTTGCTAGTGGAACAGGGTTAGAGGGATCAGATAGTGGTACCGAAAGTATTCTCTGCCACACACCATTAGGTGGCTTGCGGAGTGTGATGTAGATGCACAACTGAATGGTACTTCCATTAAACGATTTATTAGATTTTAATAGTTGGTTTTCTAACCGTTGATTTTAGTAGTCATAACTTGTTCTTAGTGTGCTCTACCTGGGATAACGGTAGCTGAATATATTCTGAAATTTACTAATACATATCCAAAAGAATTACTGTAGAAACCAAACATATATAAAAGTAAGATTCAGTCAAAGATTTATTTGAGAAACAATACACGGTCCAGTCACATCAATATGAACACCGCCTGAGTCGGGCGTCACCTTGCAGTAATCACACACAGGCGGCACGCGGTAGCACTAGCAATGGAAAGTATATAAATCGTTGATTTGGGACACAGGAAACAGTGCAGTCGTTGCCGTAATGAAGCACTTTATCTTCCGTCTAATAGGTCATGATCATTGGCTTTCGGGTCAAAGGTGAAAGCTTCAACGAAACGGCGAAGTTCGTAAACTCTTCGCGTGTAGCAATAGTTAAGGTACACTATGCACGGCAAAATAGCGATATCCAGAACGGGCGCCGAGACATCTGTGGTGCACCACGGGCTACAGATCACAGGGGTGGACGAGCACTGCGAAGAGGTGAAAGAGCGAGTAGACGAGCTACAATGGACCACCTTGTTAGGGTACGGCACAATAACATGGAAAGATACTGTACTTCACACCCGTTATTAGTTTAAGTAGCAAAGGTATCGATCCGCCACGCTGTAGAACGCGCGTTGCAGCTAATTCTGGTTTAGCTGATGTCAGATGAAATAATGTATGCTCGCAGACAATGGTTCCATTAATTGCTGTGGCTTGACACGACCACGAGAATGGTAGTTGCAGCAGAGCAGTCTGGGAGTTGATACTCTGAACGTTACGAGTATGCGGGCGAGTCATTCGTCCACTTACACCTGCTAGTGAGATGAGACGAATTTCTTGCGCGGCTGAACGCTAGCCGGCCCAGGGCACAAGACGCGATGCGGTCAGCCCTGCTAGTTGACGGTTTCCTGCCAGCCAGGTGCAGACAGGAGCGGCATCACTGGAAATGAGTAAATCCAAACGCTGGGAATCTGGACTGTTGTCAATCACATGGCCTTGGTGCAACAGATAATGCTCTAGGAAATAGCGGAGTGTCAATCTTGAAGGTGGCTAAATAACAGCTCTCTCAGCTGCGGTAGTAAGACAGAGTTAGATATTGAATTGCGATCTCAAAAAATAAGGCGCAGCCAGTGGCGCATCAGTGGCTCTATATCTTTAAAGCTACAGAAGTTAATATCTCACAGCGAATAAACGTTTTCACACTGAACCTCTGAATCAACAACTTTTAAACACTTCATGCGATTTCAACAAACAATATCTCAGTTAATCGCATTGCATGATACCTATCATCTCTGAAAGCCACTCATCTGTATCTATTTTATATATTGACTTATGACGGCTTTTCTTTCCTTTTTATCATGCAAATGTTTGTCAGGACATTATATTCCCCACGTTTACACAGCAGATGAATTCAGCATGAGTACCTCATAATTTTTGATTTATTTAGTGAACGGTTTACTGTATTGCCAATAATTTGATGTAAATTGTGATTTCATTTGCTATTAGGAAACCGTGGTAATATAAAAGTTGTAAGTAGCATATGTTAGCGGAAACCTCAATTGAACAGAGAATTAACAGGCATTTTTCTTAGTCAGGCCCAAATACTTGTTTAAACAGTGTATAAGGACAGCCTGTAGTCACTTACCGTGCGGGCGCTTGTGCAAAGATATTGGCTAATTCATTTATGGACAAACCTTTAGCTGTATGCATTGTACGTGGTCTGTGAGTGACCGAAAGTTTACAATGTTTCTTTCATTTAAATATTGTTGTAATAATATGTTTAGTGCAGGCAATGGTGAAGATTAGTCAAATCATATCGGTAACATGTAAGAACGACGTATTTTTGGCGGGGATGGTCTTCAATGGAAAAGAAGACATTAGCGCAACACTACAGGAGTGAAGTGGAGACTGGAACTTTTGGAGTGAAAAGCTCAAGTGAAAGATAAGGGACACTTAATGTCGAGTTCTTGAAGAAGGCGGATCTGTCTGCAACTTTTGAAGGGACTTCGTATATTGAGAGATCTAAATGTGCGCCAGAATAGGACCCTAACTATTTCCGCTTGTATTACGAAACTAAGAATAGGCAAAGTATGACTTACTGTTCTGTGCAACTTGTGTGTTAATTTGTGAATTATCATGTTGAACTCTGATCTGTTATGAGCTGGTGACCATTGCGTCTATTTTGATTACGAAATGTACGTAATTTTCGTGAGTCTTAGATGATTATTTAGTTTTCGGATTTCGCTACCATTCCAGTAACACTCTCAAGGTAACTTTAGTGCATTTGATTAGAGTATTTTAACTGAATACTGTATGACCACTTCCTGTTTTTTTTTGAGAGATCTTTCTTTTAATAAAAATAATTCAACGTAAATCTGTCATCTACATCAATTACAGACGGCAGAACATAATTCATGTAATTAAATTATTTATTTAATTATTAATTTGTGTTTCTGTGTATTTTATTAACTCGTAATTCTAGCGAATATATAGACTTTTTGAAGGCAGGATCAAAGCTACGTGTTATCATTTGTAGGGAATTAGATACGCTGTATAAAAGCACACGTGCGCGGCTAGATCCCAGGACTTCATTAAGCTATTCTTTTTAAACAAAGAGACTCATCCGGTTTGCTTGTATGGATGTTGTTGAAAAGAGTAACCACTCAACAGTAACCGTTAGATACCGTCACAATGGGGGTTTTTGCCCGGGATTTAGAGAGTCTAATCCCTTTGGAATTGCAGTTGTCATTCCAACACGTGAAAATATTCTGTGATCCAGGTCCAAATTCTATTGCATGACAAGCAGTTTGCTGGGGGCTAAGAGCATAAAATTTTGGCGCAGTTTCATCTGTGGGAATCGGTACCTACACCTATGTGTGGGGACGTGCGCCGCGGATTTGCAATAAAGAAGTTGAAGACTACTCAGAGGCGTGGTGAGTTGGAGTCTGCAGCGACCAGCTGCAGCGTAGACGTCGAGGACGGCATAGCAGCATCGGCGGCCACGGGAACGCCGACCACCGTCGGCGAGTTCCAGTTCATCAACATCGACACTTCCGGCAGCAGTAGTACAGCACAAGCACACAACATGACCGCGAAGTTCAATACTTGCGACGATAATGTTCAAAAGCAGTATCATCTTGAGTGGTGCAGCTTCCAACGATTAAGCAATCACCCAGCATGTGTACTACAGATATTTCGTAAGTAGGATGTTTACTGTTTAAGTAGGCTGTTTATGTTTTTATGTTGGTAAAGCCACGTAGCGCTCTGTATGAAAATTACTGACTGTGCTTTGTGCCGTCTGTGGCTGGTTAGCATTGTTGTTTGCTATTGTAGTGTTGGGCAGTTGGATGTGAACAGCGCGTAGCGTTGCGCAGTTGGAGGTGAGCCGCCAGCAGTGGTGGATTTGGGGAGAGAGATGGCGGAGTTTTGAGAGCGGACGATCTGGACGTCTGTCCGCCAGAAAGAGTAAATTTGTAATACTGGGTATCATGAACTAATATATTTATTATGACTTTGGAACACTGTTAAGGTAAATACATTGTTTGTTCCCTATCAAAATCTTTCATTTGCTAAGTACGCCTATCAGTAGTTAGTGCCTTCAGTGGTTAGAATCTTTTATTTAGCTGGCAGTATTGGCGCTCACTGTATTGCAGTAATTCGAGTAACGAAGATTTTTGTGAGACAAGTGATTCTTGACAGGTATAGGTTACTGTTACTCAGGGCCATCCTTTTGTAGGGATTATTGAAAGTCAGATTGCGTTGCGCTAAAAATATTGTGTGTCAGTTTAGTGATGATCAGAATAAGTAAAGAGAGAAATGTCTGAGTACGTTCAGTTTTGCACATCTGTTTGAAAATCAAATAACGTAAGAGGTTTACCAGAACAGTAATTATTAATTTTTCTAAGGGGACGTTTCAATTTTAATGGGCCAGTTAGTCTAAAAAAAAACGTGGTGATGTTGATAGGCACGATATTAGTGGGACGTACTGATTCAATGGTGTGGTCGAGAACAACTGCTGAAAATGTGAGCGCTGAAATGCGTCTACTGGCTACAGAAATAAGTTCAATAGAAACAGGTGTAGGTCCAGTAGAGACAACAGTAACGGCAAGTGTAAAAGTAAGGGTGAAGAAAATTAAATCTGATACAGAAGGGATGATTGATTCCAAATTAGAAGCTATAGAGCAGATGTAGGCAAAATTTCTGAGGAGGTTGGCCTGGGCCTGATTTTATACCAGAGTCGACATAGTGGAAGAAGATTTAGGCAACAAGTTGGAAAAGATACAGGACCAACTGGGGCGAAGTGAAAATCTGTGTGCAGAGAGAAAATGCGCTTGAGGACGTAAGCGATCAGTCTGTTAACAATTTTTCTGGTAGCGTGGTAGAGATTGAAAAAGAGGTAGTGAAAAATAGACAACAGTTGGAAGCAGATATCAATAAAGAAATTCCGCAGCGGGAGCACCAGATTAAATATGTACGGGCAGAATTAAATGGTTTAGCAGCGAATAAGGCTTCTATTGTGATGGGTGTTCCAAAGGGTAATACAGAAACGAGAAAGTGTTTTGCAGATTGTTGGAAATAGCACCTAGATGATTTTATTGGTGCATGTAGAGGAATTTCGGAAGAAACAAAAAGTAAATTAGCTAAGACATCTTGTGGGCAATGAACAGTCAAGGGCAAATTTAATGAGTGCTTCGTCTGAACTGTGTGTGAGAGTTGTTTCCTCAACGAATTCTGGAGTAAAGCGAAACGAACGCGCCTTCAGAATGAGTCCCTGTACGGACCGAAGTGGTCGATGCAGGAGTTTTGTGTGAGTGAACTAGCTAAGTTGGCCCATACTGTATAATTCGTCCACTGGGATTGTTGACGGAAACTACGATGATCAGGCAAAGACTCCTGGAATATTTTGAAATAAAATCTGTTATACAGTCTGAGAAATTCCGTTGACAAGTTTTTAGGTTTAACTGAGAGAAATTCAAACCACACAGTTGGAACAATAGACAGGGAAATGGGCACCAGAAAGAGAACAACAGCCGTCCGGTGTGGTCGATTGGTTCTAGGAGCTTCATTCCGGAACCACGTGGCCGCTAGGGTCGCAGGTTCGAATCCTGCCTCGGGCATGGATGTGTGTGATGTCCTTAGGTTAGTTAGGTTTAAGTGGTTCTAAGTCTAGGAGACTGATGACCTCAGATGTTAAGTCGCATAGTGCTTAGAGCCATTTGAACCAACTGAAAGAGAACGACAATAATATCCACAAGAACTGCAATTACAACTTTCGTAACTGGAATCAAAACCGGGGGCGAAGATGTGAGAGGCAGAAACTTTATCAAATGCAACGCCAGAAAAAGGGGTTGGGAAACTAGGGATCGACGCATCTCAGGTCCGGCCAGGGTGGCAAAATAAACCGGCGTTGAAAAGGACAAGTTATTTTAAGAGTTCCGCTGAAGTCGACAATTTGGCAACAAATATTGGAGTCAGAGGTTATTAGAAGTAAAAATAAAGTGGGAAATAATTGTAAGCAGTGTAATAATAAAAAAGGCGCAAGAAATTTTGTAAAATGTATTGAGAGATTCGATAATGATGATATGGGGATGGAGAATCTATTTGGTGAAAGGGAAGTGAATGATGGAATGAACGTACGGTTTTTGAGAGATCCTGTGATCAAAGGAGAGGCAGATGTAGATCGGAGAAATTAGGTGACGCTATCTGTGAAGGCAGCGAAGCAGTAGTCTCGTCAGCTGGAGACGACGTTTATGGTATATCAACGGAAGTACGTCAAGGTATTTGTGAAAGCGGCGTAGCAGTAGTCTCGTCAGATGGTGAAGAATTTTATTATGCGTCAGCGAAAGTGGGTGATTTATTGCTAAGGAAGCGACGTTGACTTCTTAGAGGCTGAAGTTGCGAAAGTTCAAGCTACTAATTTAGATATCACGGAGGAAGAAATTTGTGCATTCCCTTCTGTTGATGGAAGTGAACCATTGACTCTTGATGAAGGTATGAATTATTAGTGGATGTGTGAAGAATGATTGTGAAAGTAATGTGTTATGCAGTGGATCAGAATGCAAAGTGTTAAAGGAATCTGAGAGAAGAGAAAATGTTATGAAAACAGAGGTACTTCCGAATTGAGCGGAATTAGAGTTTATAATGAATTCTGATGTGGTGTGATGCAGTAGCGGCAATTTGAATGTTGTGACGGAGGAGGTTGACGAAGTTATTGGTGGTGATTCTAAAAGAATCTGTCACGTAAGACGTAACACCCCTTTTACTTCGTGAACGGTTACACACATCGCCAAATGATAGAGCGTCGAGGGGTACGTATGTTTTTGTTTGCTTTATGTTTCTAGCACTGGTATCAAGGGAAATACTGCAGCAAGCACGCTTTTTAAATGGACTGTAGACTTCTTTAACTGCTTTCGATAGCCCTTGAGAAGACAATTGCAGTTGTATAGCGTTTGTTAATGTTGACGGTGACACCTGACACTGAGAAAAATCGAGACGTCATAGCACTTGAGAGTACGGTGTCCGGAATCTGCACTAGCGGTGCAAACACAGCCAAGCAGACCTCTTGTGCTACGCTGAGTCAACACATCCATCTGTTTATTTATATGCACTGCAGGCCGCTCATTTCTGCTTCAGCATTCGTTTCGCGCAGACATGTACACCAACGAGAAGAAGCTGGATATTCTACTTTTATATGGTGAATGTAAAAGAAATGCCGTAAAAACAATACAGCGGTATAGGGTTATCTATCCGGATCCAACACGCCAGGTGATTGCACCAATTATTAAGACGTTAGTGCGGACAGGCTGCTTGAACGTCAAAAAAGAGTACAAGAAAAAAAGGCTGTAACTGACAGAGAACACGAAGAAACAGTTCTGGCTACAACTCTAATGAGTCCTAAAATTGGTACGAGACATATTTCCAAGAAATGTGGAATCAGTCAGATGAGTATCGTTCACATCCATCACTACATTAGGCAGTCGAAGACCATGATTTCGAACGTCGTAAAGAATGTTGTCGGTTTGCCTTCAGCAACTGAGAGACGACCCTACGTTTTTCCAATGTGTGCTCTTTGCCGATGAAGCAACGTTAACTAAACACGTTAATGTAAATTTGCATAATCTGCACTACTGCGCCGTCTGGCTTCGTGAGGTGCATCATTAACGTTCGTGGAGCGTAAACGTATGGTGCGGAATCATAGTAAATTACATTGTGGGACATTACTTCATCTCAGACGCTCTAGATGGGCATTCGTGTGCAAAGTTTCTGACGATCATTTTGCCCGGTCTTGTACAAAAATAACCCTGGATAATACACAATGTATGTGGATGCAACACGACGGTTGTCCAGCGCAGTCGTCCCGTGTTGCAATGAAAACACTCAATGAGAACTTTCCTAAACGTTCAAAGTAGAAATGCGGTTGTCAAATGTCCTGCGATGTCCCCCGAGCTGACCACTCTTGATTTCTTTCTTTGGGGAGCACTCAAAGATGCAGTCCATGACGAAGCCCCAACCACGCCAGACAATAAGCGTCGTCGAACCGCCAGTGCATGCTCTACAATATCAGCCACTGCAGTTACATCGGTTAATGGTTCTTTCGAACGGCGATTGCAAATGTGTTATTCAGTCCATGATCAACTGTTCAAACATTCTTAAATAAAGGAAAAAGTTATTCTTATTAAGGCAACATTTATTTTATCTGGTTAAGATGGTTACCAACCCACTGTCACTAAATTGTTTATTTCATTTACGTGTGCATGAAACTGCACTGCATTGTGAAATACGCCGGCAGCGTGTATTGCACGTAGCTGGTAACATTGCCATTACGCGTTTACGTTCAGCACGAAACGATGTTCCATTAAGAAGAATATTCATTTTGCGGTGTACAGGTGGTCACCAAAGCGGTTACGTTCAGCACGAAACGATGTTCCATTAAGAACAATATTTATTTTGCGGTGTACAGGTGGTCACCAAAGTATTTTTAATAAAATGTTTAGTTTATGAATGTTTCCCACATGATGTAATTTAGAGCATTGTAGGTACAGACAGTGGTTAGAGAGCATATATTTTACTGATAAGAAGACAGATCAAATCTTCCATATAAAATTTAGGTGCTTAATATAGTAATTGCTATTTGCAGCGTATAAAAGTTCTTTATTTTTGAAGGATTAATAGTTGATTTCCCTGTTTCAGCTCACGTAAATCTTGGAATATACACAAATGTGAAATTGTTTTCGTGATACGTAAGTTTCTAGCCTATGTCGCATTTCCATATGCAACGTTTGTTGGTGAAGCTGCACCCTCGTCATAAGCTAGGTCAAGGGGAAATAGAGCTTTGTTCTCGTAGCGCAGGCCTACCTTACGATATACACCTACACAGTCTGGTCCGAGACGCCTAGTTGGCATTGTTTGCACCGCAAATACTGTTTATGGCCACCATGATTTCACATTCTAGGATGTTTCTCGAAATTCTATACGGCAGTTTTCAATTCAGCGATAACAAATTCTTTATCACTGTATGTGTCTTCTCAAGAGTTATCGATTGCAGTTATTAGAAGTGTAAAGAAAGAACCTTTTCGCTTCAGTATCTCCGTTGCTACCAGCTCGAAAAACATTAACCAAGCAAAAACATACTCATCCCTTGAAGCTCTAACATTTCCCGTTCTGTGCAGGGGAGCGGACGTAGTAAGTTTTGTGGTTAGTAATGAGAATGTCGCAGCTACCGATATGATTACTTCAGAGTAAGGGAACAGTACATTTAATGCTTACCGGGATGATGAAACGAAGGATTCTGAGGGTGAGTTAAGGACTGCTAATGATTTAAGAGGTGGATTGGTAGAATATAGAAATGGATGGAGGGAAATTATTTGTGTAGGAGTCGATGTTACTACTGAATGGTACCGCAAGGAAGAAAGTGACTACTCCATAACAGATTGGAAATGATACGGGAAAATTTAGAAGTCGTTACTACGTCAATGGCGCGCACAAAGAGTAGCAAGAGATCTTGAAGAGAGGAAATACGAAACTGCGGCTTAGGAAGGGTTTAACGAATTGTTTGAGAATCATAATGAAATTGGAGATTTCTCTGATGTTGTAATGTATACAGTAGATGTGGAGGAGATAGGAAGGGATATTGAAAATGATATTTTGAGGCAACAGTGTTTAGAGAGAGGTGAAATTAAAATGGGCAACCTGTATGTGAACTGATCTATGTTAATGATAAAAGAGAGTGGGGGTTTTCGAAGCCAAAGGTGGTGGTCCAGTCGTAGACACAAATTTTGTCTGTAAACGTAAGAGATCGTTGGTGAAAGAGGAAAGAGGGCGCGAATTTGAGCAGGTGAAAGAGTGGAAAACAATAATATTCTGAACATAGTCACACTGCCGAGAAAAATGCTATAAGAGACACGGTGACTGAGTTGTACCTTCTGAGTAGAGACAAGGGTGTGTACAAATATATGTGTTTGTGTGATTTCATGTGTGGAATGAAAGAATTTTGTGTGTGTGTGGGGGGGGGGGGGGGGTTGGAGGGTTTGGGGGATGTTATTTCTGTTTGGTGTAAAAGATAGAAATGGTGAATGTGAAATGTCTGTAAAATGTGTGGAGGCAGAATATAGTGCAAGGAGAGTGTCGACAATGACAGCACGGATTTTGGCGTTCGGAGGGTGGCACAAGATAATTTCGTTATTTACGTTAGACAGGAGTATGAATTGCTTTTACGAAGGATTTGGGGTTGGGGGGTATTTAACGGGTTTACTTAAACGCGTTACTTGTATTATTTTGGATGTCTTTTACACATACTAAATGTAGTTTATTTGAAATTATTGTTGTTCGCACAAGATTTTGTGCACGGATGTCATTGGACCTCATTAAAGTTTTAATTGTTCATGAACGTAGAAAATGGTGTTATATGCAAAACTTAAGTTAAGATTTCGGGGGTATATTACTAATGGTAATCATATAATGTATGTTGTTATGGAAGGGTTTTGAATAGATTTAGGGATATAAAGTTATGGGGATAAAGTCTCGGGTTAAACCATATTATAGAGAAAATAAGAGTGAAAATTTGCTGAATTTATGATCCAGTTATGCGCTGAGTTAAAATAAGGGCTAAATGGGCTATTACTGTGAGGGATAGTATTAGTTTTCAAGTTTCTAATGAGCTGCGATAAAATTATAGACAAATGGTAAACTGTCCGTTTATTTGTAATGTCAAACAAGTTTCATAGCACGAAAAACATATTTTCTAGTGGGAACGTGGACAGAATGTTTGAAATGTCATGCTAAATCAAATGTGTTTTGCCCATGCTGTAACTCAGGTTTTGCTTGCTGTCCCGTTTCTGAATACGTAAATTCCACTGTGAAGAGCGTTCACTATTTGATCTATGGGGATTTGGGAAGCAGTATGATCATTGATAACTACACCCCAGTCGTATTTCGTCAGTTATCGTCCATCGGCACTGACGGTGAGTGCAGATTGACAGATGTTCGGCGCAGCCAAGTGCGTCATAAATGTCGGCAGTGACTGCTGGACTGTGAACGATCTAAACTTCGATGCTAGAACACTTTTCTTGTGTTGTGATGGCGAAATGTTATAATGTGGTAGAAAAATGTGCTATCAAATGAGCGCAAAAGCTCTAGAAACGTATGAAACGAGCGAGCTGACACGAGAGTTTTTTTCAAATTTATTTTGGCATTTAATTAATTTACCGTAATTTTATAATTTGTGCTACATTTAGAAAATTAAGCTCTTTACATGACATATCGTAGATCGTATATAATACACCACCACAGATATCATTTATCTATTGTTCTGACATGTTATTAGGGTATTTAATTGATTACGTCATGTATTTAGTTTTTTAAATTTGGTGCGATGTAATAAGCCAAAGTAGCCAACTGTTGTGGCTCATTTCAGTGGAAGGATGTATCGTCACGAGCATATGGGCATATTATTCTTACACACAGTTCAGGTATTGAGGCTGAACGCTAGAGGGCCCAGGGCACAGGTCACGCTGCGGACAGTCCGGGTGGTTGATGGTTTCCAGCCAGCCACCCATGTGCAGACAACAGTAGCGTCCCGGAGACGGGTAAATCCCAACGTTGGGAATTTGGATGGCTGTCGCTCTTATGGCGTTTGTGTAACACATAATGCTCCAGGAAATGGCAGAGCGTCGGACAGTCTTAAAGATGGCTCTCTCAACTTCGACAGTAAGTCAGAGTTACACACTCAAGCGAATCTGAATACGTTTGCGATCTAAAAAAATGTGCCGCTACACAACAGTAGCTCAATATCTTAAAACTACCGAAGTTAGTATCTCACAGCGAATAACCATTTTCACTGTGAACCTCTGAATTAACAACGTTTAAATAAAACAAAATCTCAGATGATAGCATTGCAGATGAATACAGCATCAGTACCTCATATTTTGTCACACTTGTGTTTTTATTTAACCAACGGTTTACTATTTTTCCAATAGTCTGATTTAAATGGTTATTGCAAGTGCTACTAGAGAACTGTGGTAATACAAAATTAGTCGGAGCATATGTTAGTAGGCACCACAACTGAACAGAGAACCAACAGACGCTATTGTGAGGCCTAAATGATTGTTTAAACAGTGTATAAGGACAATCTGTACTCATTTAATGTGAGGGTACTTGTGCAAGAATGCTGACTAATACATCTATGGAAAATGTTTATGTATATTTATTGTGCGTGGTCTGTGACCGTATGTGTATAACATTTCTTTTATTTATATGTTGTTTTAGTATTAACTTAGTGCAGGCAGTGTATAAGGACAATCTGTACTCATTTAATGTGAGGGTACTTGTGCAAGAATGCTGACTAATACATCTATGGAAAATGTTTATGTATATTTATTGTGCGTGGTCTGTGTCCGTATGTGTATAACATTTCTTTTATTTATATGTTGTTTTAGTATTAACTTAGTGCAGGCAGTGTATAAGGACAATCTGTAGTCATTTAATGTGAGGGTACTTGTGCAAGAATGCTGACTAATACATCTATGGAAAATGTTTATGTATATTTATTGTGCGTGGTCTGTGACTGTATGTGTATAACATTTCTTTTATTTATATGTTGTTTTAGTATTAACTTAGTGCAGGCAGGTGGTAAAGATTACTCAAATCATATCTGTAGCACGTAAGAACGAGGTACTTTTGGTGAGGATGGTCTTCGATGGAAAAGCAAACAATAGAGGAACACTACGAGAGTAAACTGGAGACTGGAATTTTTGGAGTGAAGAGACCACTGTACGTCGAGTTCTTGAAGAAGGCAGACCTGCCTGCAACATTTGAAGGGCGATGAACGGCTGCTACGGTGATCAAACTTTATACTTTGGGAGGTCTAAATGTGCTTCAGAAAAGGACACTATTACTGCTTGTATTATGGAAGTAAGAATAGGCCAAGTGTGAGTTCCTATTCTCTGCAACATGTGAGTTAATTTGTAAATGATCATATTGAACTCCAAATTTCTTTGAGCTGATGAACATAACGTGTATTCTGATTATGAAATGGACTTAATTTTCGTGAGTCCTAGATGACTATTTTGTTTAGGAATTTCGCTACCATCCTAGCAAAACTCTCTAGGCGACTTTACTGCATTTAATAAGGGTATTTTATGTTTGTATTTTAACTGAATATCGTTGGACCACTTCCCGTTAATATGAGATGGCCTTTCTTGCGTATACCTTATCCAACGTAATTCTCTGTCGTCTACATCAATTACAGACGTTAGAATATAACCCTTGTTATCAAATTATTCGATTAACTTTTATTTTGTATTTCTGTGTATATCATTAGCTCGCAATGCTACTCATTGCATAGATTATCTGACTGCAGGATCACAGCCTGGCATGAAAGCATACGTTCGCGGTTCGATGTTATGATTACATAGAGCTATTTGTTTTAAACAGATCTGTAAATAGTCCAAGTATCTAAAGTACAAGCAGCCACAGTTAAAAAAAGCATCTGGTTTGCTTGTATGGGTTGCTGTTTAAAGAATAACTAATGATACTCAGCAGTAACTGTCAAGTGCAGTCGCAGCCGGCACTGTTAGGCCTGTAAGTAATGAGTTATTCGAATGGATATTCGCGCCGCTGCCCGTTACCCTGTAAGTTTCAGTGTGGACACAATGGGTAACATATGGTGGCTTGTAGAATATGCCTTAGCTGCGTATATTTAAAAGTGTTCATTCTCAACAAAACGTATGGTTCCAAAATAATCAGCATTTGCAGTTAGCTAATTATTAAATTTGTGGAAGAAACTGAAAAAGAAATCGTTGCAATACAAGAGCCTAATTATGCTACAAACTGACGGCCCAGATAAAGATGGGGCTACTAGCAGCGTCTCCTTAACGGCAGATTAGCGAACGTTGGAGCGTGTGGGCCTACACAGCAGGTGCCTGATTCAAGCCCCCATGGCGACTGCTGTTCTCCAGCAACGAAGGACGGAATCTACACGACATTGCCGCAACTGGGCGTCTACTGTGAAACCTTGTGCCAATTTCGTGCCAGCACAGTCGGTTTCCGTGTGAACACTGGACCCTAAGTTGTGAGGAGGTGTAAACACCGTTCACAGCAGTATGGTTAAATTCAATAAGCTCCAGTCAGTAAAGAAACCTGTTACCTGCTCGCAGTCTTCGATCAACAGAATCTGGTGGTACGCCTGGTTGAAATCCAAACCACCACCGGGTCCCGTAAAACCACGTGAAACATGGGTGGACGTCCGGCAGCGGCACAGATTCCTGTACTATGTTCTGAGTACCGGATAATCCTCTAACGAGCCATGTCCCTTCGGCACCTAAAAAGTTGGGCGATAGGAATGGTGAAGTCGAGGGTTAGATCAGACCATCCAGTAACATTTTATCAACAAACTCTCTTAGCGCCTTCATTTTCGGTGGTGATAGGTTTCACGGTGGCTGACGGACAGGAATACCTTTCGTTATCTTCGATGCGACCCCAACTTATCGGTCAACTCATCTGAGAATTGACCAAGCACTTCCAGCAATTGCCTTATCTGGGTGGCAGCCAAATGACATACGAAGAACTCTGTGTCTATCGCTGCTGCCCTCGTCACTGTGCCTTGACACCTATACAGTCAGAGCTGTTTGCCTGGACATATGCCTATAACTACATATCAAACCCGTACCCTGATTAAAATCACACCACAGAATGACCCTGGCACATAGTTCTTTCAGCACTCTTAGTTGAATCGACCATGACAACACATGCAAGGTCATCTTCCCCCTCAACTGACCTATCACAGGTAGTACCTGTCCACGTCCATTAGTCGTTCGATGTCACTGCCAGGACTCACTTAAGGGAAGTAGCTTACGTACCCACTGGTACTTTAAACAACAATCATTGTCCAAAAAGAAGTAACTGCTCCTGGAATATAGCAAACAACAAAGTGGTTCCTGAGTGAGATGTCCACATATGAACGGAAGCTCGAGCCCGCCGATTGCTCGGATGCGGTTGCGCATCTTCGGGGGCGCGACACCTCATCTCTGGGGTCAGCTGTTGGAACGCTTACTAACCTTACAGTTCTTTACGAAATGGCCTGACTCTTGACAACGAAAACAAACCTATTCTTGGGATTTGTGCTTCAATTACTCATTTTAGGCAGAGACCTTCATGACGTATTACGTTTTTGATCAACGAAAAGAATTTTCTCTATCCTTGAGACTAGTCCTTTCACTTCAAAAAATATGGTTGGCCGTGACGAAGAAATAAGACGAGATCAATAATTTGGCTTAATCCCCTCCATTATATTATTCACTATTTCCCATTTTGTCATGCCTAACTCCAAGGCTAAGACTGCAAGCAATATGCATTTCTTTGTTGCTCCAGCATTTCGTCATTGGACTGCAACGTTAAAACCTATTTCCCAATCAGTTCCTGATTAATCCACTGTGTCGCCCTATCTTGAATAATCCTTCTCCGCAAATCACACAGGCTCCCCTGGGTACGCAATTCGTCAGCAATGATTCGGCTTAACGCACCCCGCCTAAGGGGTCGCGCAGTTGCAGAATGACATTGTGAGCTACCCCAAGAGCATCGGCGTGGGCTTCAAAATTAACTGAACGCCACAAAGAGTCTACTATCTGTTCCAGATACGGAACTCCTAGCTTATTAACTCACTGAAACAGATGCATTATCGGATTCGGCAACCGAGCTGACAATTCCGAAATCACACGACCGCAGACCGCTTTGGCCCCCTCCCGACTTCTTTGGCACCGAGAATTAAGTCAGTCTTCTCTTGATCCCCAGTATCAACGTCTGACCACCCTAGCTTGCTAAGTTGCCCCTTTAGCTATAGGGCTTGGGTGACCAATGAGCATTGCTCAAGCACAACATCCTGCTGTTTACTAACCTTAACCTGTTTCAGATACCGAATTCGACTTACCTAATGACTAACATATGCTTGCACGGTATAAATTTCCTCACCGAAGGGAGTACTAGATCCCAGCAGACCACATTTTCATGCACATCTTAATCATCGCACCCACCTCGTCCATGTTGATGGAAATCGGGCAGCGCAATGCGTCCTGTAGGTGTGCAGTGAGTTCGGCTGCGTTTCTCTCCCAGGGCGGACATTTTATCTGTAACCCTCAAGCGACCTGCTCACGTTTCGGACACCCGATTCCCCGGCAGCCTCTCAGTTCTATCCTGTGGTTACCAGTACCCAGCAACAACAGAGAAACGGTAGACTCGGCACAAAATACAGCAAGGAATATTGTTTACTACAATACTAAAACTAAAAGTGTGAACAAAGCTCGAGAAAAGAACACCTCGGGCTTAACCAGAGAAGAACCAGGTTTCAGAGTACCTGTGAAACCTTGCGCCGCTTTGGAGCCAGCACAATCGGCTGCTTAGTGGGAGGAGCGTACACCCAAGGTGTACAGAGAAATTCTCTAATTTCATTCACAGTAGTTTATTGTAATACGAGTATAAAATAAACGGTGAATGATTAAATGTGACATTTACATAATACTATCCCAGCAACCATTAAAGGGCATTCTTTTAAGTATTTAAGTGCTGTCCATTAATTATTTTCTGCCACTATTACATAAATGATTGAGTTATATTATGCATGCTATGTGCTGACACAGTATCTTTCAGTTGTTTGGGCAAGCAATGTTTTGGCGTAATTACACGTACTTATTATTAACTTATAATGAGTGAAACTTTTTTTTTCTACCTTAAAAGTTAACTTAAAACTATACCATGGCAGCTATGAAAGCCAGTCAAAGAAAATATAAATTAATCAGTTTCTCAGAGCAACCACTATTAAGATGGACAAAAACTGCTACTCTGGGTAGCGATACAAGTAAATTTAGTAGAGCAGAATCAGCAGCAATTAAAGAAAATTTTAAGATTTGTAAAGCAAATAGTGACATGGTCTGATTAATGTGTCAGTCGGCTACACAGATTAAACAATTCAACATCCAGGCACTTAAACGTGATTTGCAGGTGTAGAATTAAATCAGTCATGGCGGTGTTGTAGATCCATAGTAGCAATCCAGTATTTAATTAATAACAAAAGCAATTAATTAGCCGCGCGGGGTACCCGCGCTGTCTTGGGCGTCTTGTCACGGTCCGGGCGGCTTCTAATGTCGCAGATTCAAGTCGTCCCTCGGGCATGGGTGTGTGTGTTGTCCTTTGTGTAAGTAAGATTAAGTAGTGCGTCAGCTTAGGGACCGATGACCTCAGCAGTTTGGTCCCATAAGACCTTACCACAAATTTCGAATTTTAAATTAATTTGTAAACAAATTCAGGACAGCAAGAACTTTGATGAGCTCAACGGGTCGGATCAGACAGGTAATCCAGTAATGATAAATGAAAGCAGAGACTACAGAGAGGCCGCGGGGGATTAACCGAGCGATCTAAGGCGCTGCAGTCATTGACTGTGCGGCTGGACCCGGCGAAGGTTCGAGCCCTCCCTCGGGTATGGGTGTGTGTGTGTTTGTCCTTAGGATAACTTAGGTTAAGTAGTGTGTCACACAACTAATGAGGAGGTATTGAATAGGATTGGGGAGATGAGGAGTTTGTGGTACAACTTGACTAGAAGAAGGGATCGATTGGTAGGACATGTTCTGAGGCATCAAGGGATCACCAATTTAGTATTGGAGGGCAGCGTGGGGGGTAAACATCGTGGAGGGAGACCAAGAGATGAATACACCAAGCAGATTCAGAAGGATGTAGGTTGCAGTAGGTACTGGGAGATGAAGAAGCTTGCACAGGATAGAGTAGCATGGAGAGCTGCATCAAACCAGTCCCAGGACTGAACACCACAACAACAACAACAACAACAACAACAAGTAGTGGCTCTGAGCACTATGGGACTTAACATCTGTGGTCATCAGTCCCCTAGAACCTAGAACTACTTAAACCTAACTAACCTAAGGACATCACACACATCCATGCCCGAGGCAGGATTCGAACCTGCGACCGTAGCAGTCGCGCGGTTCCGGACTGAGCGCAACAAGTAGTGTGTAAGCTTAGGGACTGATGACCTTAGCAGTTAAGTCCCCTAAGATTTCACACACATTTGACCATTTTTGGACTACAGAGATAATATACGCGTACAGTTAATTTTTTTAGTGCTTCCCTCAAAAATTCAGTTAATACACCTATTACACAATTCGGCCTTAAGGTAAGGGTTACAAATAATTTATGGAAAAATATGCACTTACAATGACATCACAATTGGTGATAGTTTGAATGAATTAGATATAAAAGTTTCATTATTCATTGGGTTACAGCTTATCCCACGCGTCATCAGACTCTTCACAGACCTCGGTCCAATCACAAACCACCGGTACATGCAGGATACCAGGAAGCCCATAGTAGAACAAACCAAGATCTCAGAGAATCCCGTTTGGCACTGGCATAAAACAAGGACATAGACAAGTACAATGGAATATTACAATCACAATACTGCAATTTTATAAACAATGAGGTATCGCTTCGAGAAGCGTGAATAATACACAACAGCTTGAGTGAACTTTGAGATAAAGGTGGGAGCCCGTACATTTCAGAGGGCTTGTAGTATGTTAATCTCTCAATAGGTGCCAGCTACCGGTATATTTTACTGGACAGAACAGCCATTAAAGTGCATTCTACTTGGGCGGAAATGCTTAAGCCAGTCAACATTTTTTTTTTCTAGCCACTGCTACATTTGTCAAAGAACTCGAGAAACAAATCACTTTTTACACATCCGGCATTCTTAATAAACAAAGGCAAGATCTCCTTTAGCACGGAGGCTGTTAAAAACATAGTTTAAAATCAACTGACTTCCAGTAACGTAATGTCAGACTCTTTTGATGAACGGAAGCCACTCGGCATCTTACACTGATAGAATAGGTAAGTAGTATACAATACCAAGAGCTAAACTTTAAGTTTTGCTCATCAAACGAATTTGCTCGCAGCTTCCTTTTTAACTACCCAGCAATTTAAACCAGCCAAGGCGCAATTAATTCCCGGAACCGTTCCGTCCGCCAGCGGTAGTAGTTACTCAATCAGCCTCTGGCGACGTGCAAGGCATATTGAAAGAAGTAAGATTGGGTTTAACATCCCGTCGACACTGAGGTCATTAGAGACGCAGCAGAAGCTCACATTGTGTGAAAGATGGGAAAGGGAATCGGCTGTACCCTCCCAAAAGAACAATCCCGGCATTTACATGAAGCGATTCAGGAAAATCAAAGAAAACTTAAATCTGGATGGCAGGACCGGGTTTTAACTGTCGTCCTCCCGAATGCGAGTCCATTGTACTAACCACTGAACCACCTAGCTCGGTGCTAGACATACTGATGGCCCATTTCCGTCCTCTTGCTGGTAGCTCGCACACGTAATTCTACTCTTCGGAACCATTGGACTGAAACTGCTTCATTGTTCAACTGCCCACAGTCCTTTAGCGTCCGGTATCTATAACCCAGAAATTCGCCGCAAGTGATCCCCGCGGTGGGCCGTGTTGATCGATAGCGGCCACACACTTCGCTGGACGCGGCCCAGCCGTGAATCAGGCAACTCATGCTAGTCGGCAAAGCTGGCACTGAGTGGTGACAGGTGGCCTTTTCAGATGAATTGCATTTTATGCTCCATCGGACGTGGTCGTTGGCGTGAAACGTCTGGAGATAAACAGTCTGCAACAATCGGAAGGTTCTGGCCGCAGGTCATTCGCTGGGTGGTCTCATCGTTATGGAAGGCATAATGGGTCAACACAAGTACCTATTTATCCTTGGTGACCACGTACTCACCAAGGTGCAGTTTGTTTTTCCCTCGGTACAGTGACATCTACTAGGAGGACAGTGCAATGTAGCACGCAGCTCGCAGTGTACAGAGCACCAGCATGAGTTTATCGTGATCCCCTGGCCACCAAACTGCCCGGATAACACCCTAGGGATCATCTATGGGAGAACCTCGGCCGGTCTGCTCGCACCACGGATCCTCAAACGGGAACCTGGCGCAGCTGGCAACGGCACTGGAGTCGGAATGGCCAAACATCCCTGTCGGTACCTTCCAGAACCTCACTCACACTCTTCCTGCACGTCTCCCAGCAGTCCGTACTGAAAAAGGTTGCCATTCAGGCCTTTGACTCGACAGTGTAGTGTAACTTTAATCTAAAGAATTTTTGAATTATTAAGTGGCATTCCACAAGAAGAAAAGTATGATTTACTAATTATTTTCTGTCACCACTATATAAATGATAGAATTATATTATTCTTGCTGTGTGTTGCAGTATCTCTCAGTTGGTTTGGCATGTACTGTTTTGTCGTAATTACAGCTACTCTGTATCTTTTCGTCGAATGTTGATAAAGTATTTAAAGCAGATGTCACATTACGATAGCCGAATTTGTGAGGTTAAGCGTTAATGTGTTGCGTCTTTCCTTCATTTTCGTGTGTGTCTACTAACTTCAGTCATTAGACTTGTTCGAATAAATGTTTCTTTTTTTTTCAAAACTACTAGCTACCAGCTGCTATATTTAGTGTGAAACAGTTCCGCTGTGATCTCCACTGTTAAATAACTTCGTTACATGATTTGTAGGTATCTTTAAATGTAGGGGAGTGCATACGCTACCTTCAACGATCTCTCTGACACCTTCTTTCTAAGCTCATAAAGTACATTATCATGCTGTCAATGACTTAAGCGATCGCACTAGAGGTGGATCTTACAGCATAAGGGCATGTAGTTCCTCAGGTTAAATTTTTATAATGGTATGAAGTTCCTATAATTTGAATACCTACCTGAAGTCTTTTTTTTTTTTTTTTAGTAATTGCCATCTTCAACAGCTCCGACTCCGCTGTAGGCTTTTAATTTTGGTAGGTGCGTGGCAGCGATGGTTTGACACGTAACAATGATAACCCGAAAACTTTCTATATCGGTTTCAAATCCACGGTTTTCGGGGTATGTACAATTCCTAACTGTCCTTTTTCCACTTCTAACGATACAGGAGGGTGTAACAAGGAGGTGATAAGAACAAATGATTGAAAGGCTGGCATTACTGTTGGCAGATTGGTTTCAGACGTCGCTGGAGTATGTGGAACAGTCACAATGGGATTTATTGTCAAGATGGTAGTGGAAATTTCCAGAAATATTTTCCAAAGACATGATTTTCTTGTAAGCCTGCAACTACATCTACATACATTCACGGCAATCCACTGTACGGTGCAGAGGAGGGTCCCTTGTACCATTACTAGTCATTTTGCCGGCCGTTGGTTGCCGAGCGGTTCCAGGCGCTTCAGTCTGGAACCGCGCGACCGCTACGGTCGCAGGTTCGAATCCTGCCTCGGGCATGGATGTGTGTGATGTCCTTAGGTTAGTTAGGCTTAAGTAGTTCTAAGTTCTTGGCGACTGATGACCTGAGATGTTAAGTCCCATAGTGCTCAGAGCCATTTGAACCATTTTTTACTAGTCATTTCTGTCTTTGTGTTTCACTGCGAGCCAATATTTCCCTTATTATAAGCGAGATGAACGTTGGTGGCAGTTGAACAGTTCTGCTGCAGTTCTGTCCGATTCCCTAAACTACCTCCATAGCGTTTCTCGAAAAAAAGTTCTTCCCATTCACAGACTCTCATTTGAGCTCACGGAGCATTTCCGCAACACTCTCGTATTGATTGAACCTACAGGTAAAAGATATAGCAGCATTCCTCTAAATTGTTCCGACGCCTTTCTTTAATGTGATTAGGGCATTAGTTGACAATGGACGGACTGCACAAGTCTTGTGCACGCAGTATCCTTTATAGGTAAGCTACACATTCCTAGAATTCTCCTAATAAAAGGAAGTTGACGATTTCCCTTCCCTACAACCGGACTTTGCTCTCATTCTACTTCACGTCTCACTGCAACGTTACGCCAAGAACTTCAGTCGACGTGTCTATCAAGCAGATCACAATTTATATTTTGCTCGAACACTACTCGGCAGCTTTAACTTACGCTGTTCCTCATTTGCAGTAAGTTGACATTCATCGCAACCAAAAGAAATTCTGTTCAAGTCATCTTCTGTCTTCCTGTAGCCACTTAAAGACGACACATTCTCGTACAATACAGTGTCATCAGTCACACATTGACGCTCACCCTCGAAGCGAGTCTGCTTGTGTCTATAGATAACATGAGAGGTTCTACGACACGTTGTTGGGCACGCAAAATGTTACCTTGGACTGCGATGAACACCCGTCATCCAAGATAACTTACTGCATTCTCTTATGTTTTCAAGCCACTCACATATCTGAAAACCTGTTCTGCATGATGGAACCCTTGTTAACACCCTACGGTGTGGCACTGTGTCAAAATCCTTCTGGTAATTTGGGAACAAGTAACCTGCCTGTAGCCCTTCGTCCATATATCATCGAAAAGAGTGTTATTCACGAGTCACCAGCTCTATATTCCAGTAGCTTCGGACTTTACTTTGGGCGAAATATTTGCGATGAATGCAAGCTAAGTAGTCGCATGTGGCGAATGCTGATTAGTACTCACTGTAAAACCGAATTTGGATTCCATCTGAACCTGGAGACTTATTTGTTCTCAACTGTTTCAATTACTCCTCAGCGCCAACGACGGCCATTTGCACGTCCTCCATACGGGAGTCTATGCGACGGGCAACGACGGTGCCTCTTTACGATCCTCCTGCATGAATTTTGTTTTGAACGAGAAATTTAATTCTTATGCCTTCTAAAAAGGAAGACTTGCCACTCCAGACTGGTCGACGAATGATTCATTTAGAAACCTTCGACCCGCTTAGCAATTTTACATGACAAGAATTTTCTAAGAACTTCAGGAAGATCTTTCGCTAACGAATGACGGTGGAGGTGGTTGTGTGATCTGCAGATCTATCTTACTATAGAAGCACGAACGTCTAAGTTTTCCGGCCAAAATTTCTACTTTATTTTCTTGAACCGAGTTCTTCTTGCTATACACATACAAACATACAGTCTCAATTTTAAGAGAATGCCCTAATTCTCTCTATTTTTTTATTGGTTTGTTTTGTGGGATATAATGAGACGGAAATTTCAGTAGCTAATGCTACTTTCGCTACAAGTTTTTACACACTACTGGCCATTAAAAATTGCTACCCCAAGAAGAAATGCAGATGATAAACGGGTATTCATTGGACAAATATATTATACTAGAACTGACATGTGATTACATTTTCACGCAATTTGGGTGCATAGAACGTGAGAAATCAGTACCCAGAACAACCATCTCTGGCCGTAATAACGGCCTTGATACGCCTGGGCATTGAGTCAAACAGAGCTTGGATGGCGTGTACAGTTACAAATCCCCATGCAGCTTCAACATGATACCACAGTTCATCAAGAGTAGTGACTGGCGTAGTGTGACGAGCCAGTTGCTCGGCCACCATTGACCAGACGTTTTCAATTGGTGAGAGATTTGGAGAGTGTGCTGGCCAGGTCAGCAGTCGAACATTTTCTGTATCCAGAAAGGCCCGTACAGGACCTGCAACATGCGGTCGTGCATTATCCTTCTGAAATGTAGGGTTACACAGGGACCGAATGAAGGGTAGAGCCACGGGTCGTAACACATCTGAAATGTAACGCCCACTGTTCGAAGTGCCGTCAATGTGAACAGGAGGTGACCGAGACGTGTAACCAATGGCACCCCATACCATCAAGCCGGGTGATACACCAGTATGGCGATGACCAATACACGCTTCCAATGTGCGTTCACCGCGATCTCGCCAAACACGGATGCGACCATCATGATGCTGTAAACAGAACCTTGATTCATCCGAAAACATAACGTTTTGACATTCGTGCACCCAGGTTGGTCGTTGAGTACACCATCGCAGGCGCTCCTGTCTGTGATGCAGCGTCAAGTGTAACCGCAGCCATGGTCTCCGAGCTGAAAGTCCATGCTGCTGCAAACGTCGTCGAACTGTTCGTGCAGATGGTTGTTGTCTTGCATACGTCCCGATCTGTTGACTCAGGGATCGAGACGTGGCTGCACGATCCGTTACAGCCATGCGGATAAGATGCCTGTCATCTCGACTGCTAGTGATACGAGGCCGTTGGGATCCAGCACGGCGTTCCGTATTACCCTCCTGAACCCACTGATTCCATATTCTGACAACAGTCATTGGATCTCGACCAACGCGAGCAGCAATGTCGCGATACGATAAACCACAATCGCGATAGGTTACAATTCGACCTTTATCAAAGTCGGAAACGTGATGGTACGAATTTCTCCTCCTTACACGAGGATCACAACAACGTTTCACCAGGCAACGCCGGTCAACTGCTGTTTGTGTATGAGAAATCGGTTGGATACTTTCCTCATGTCAACACGTTGTAGGAGTCGCCACCGGCACCAACCGTGTGTGAATGCTCTGAAAAGCTAATCATTTGCATATCACAGTATCATCTTCCTGACGGTTAAATTTGTCGCCTGTTGCACGTCATCTTCGTGGTGTAGCAATTTAAAGGCCAGTAGTGTATACACAATGATTTATATTTACATCTGCCTAACAATTACACACGAATGAAAGTAAATTGAGGTCTCATAGACAAATGGTTCTCCTTTCAAAACAAATTGGAATAATTTGTTTTGCACTAGCGTATAATTATTGAATTCCCTTTCATGCGCAATTGAGGAATACGATAAAATGGGAAGGACAAGATAACAACGATTATGAGAGACTTTTTATGATGATGAGATAATAATTAGTTTTCGGAGAGTCGAAACGAAAACGATAGGATAATATTTATTTTAATAAATGAAATTCACCAGTTTGCTTTTGTTCTACAGGATACTGTGGAACAAAAGCAAACTGGTGGTTATCATTTATTGTAAAGTTGTTCTACAAAGAACCGACGAAGAATCAGTTAACATAATATTTATTTCTATCTTCAAATGAAACTTGATGAAACATACTATACGAAGGTAGCCACTACTGAGTTGTGATGTTCTGTCAACGAATTACATGTACAGACGTACTAGTGATGTTTACATATTGCTGTAATCGCTTGAACTTAACAAGAAGTTAATGCCTAGTGAAAATCTGTTGATTCATGGAAGAAAGCTTCAGCACATTGGTTGGCAATGATTAATCACAAAGAACAGAACGTTTTTTGATATTTGATGACTATGAATGAACAATGGCTCTACCATTACACTCTAAAATAGGATGAAAAATTCAAGGCAATGGGAAAAGAACATCGAGAAAGCGCAAAGGAAAGCAGAAAACAATATGTCAGTTGATAAGTTTATGGTCTCTGGTTTCTGGAATAACTAGACAGTAATTCTTGCTTTGAAACGGCAGAACCACAACTAGGGTCTATTACGCTTCATTGGTCGAACATTACTGTCAATGAGGATTTTGCAATACGACTAGAATTATTATTCCGACGAAATGTCAACACTCTAAACACGCTATATCACGATAATATTAAACGTCATAGTTCGTTTTCGATTTTTTTTTTTCAGTCCTGATGTAAACGTGATGAAACTGTGTTGCCAGGTGCAAAAGACCAAAGCAGGATCTGATATCAGTCAGCGTCTACAGTGACCTTAACGTACACTTTCGAAGTAAGACTCTCTTGTTCTCCTTTACTACGTTGCTAAGTTGTCTCCATAAGGCAGAGTACCTACTATGTGTTTCTCCCATAATGCGAGAAACAATTGACAGAGCAATCATCGACCAACATCCTTCACGCAGGCTGATCACTGAAGTACATAAACAGATGTACGCTAAATTAAATTACAAAATGTGGTATAGTGATATGTTACAATGATGATCTACCTCTTGCTTCAGTAACCACTTAGGTGATGTTTTTGGGTGTCAGCCATATTTATTTTGTTCATGCCAACATCTTCTCTCATAGCGCAGTGTATTATTGGTATCCAAGCGACAAGTCTGCATAGAGTGACTGTCCATTTAAGAAAAAAGGAAAACATTAACAACTTTATACCAATAAGAGTACAACAGTGAGAAGCCTTTGATGTTAGATTCAGAGGCATCTGACCCACCTTACATTACAAGGCAAGGGGATTACTCTGAACTGTTAATGAAATAAATAAACAAATACCTGCAAAAAATATTAGTCCATAAACGTAAATGCAGTGATGGTAGATATAACGCGAGACAGCTAAAAAGCAAATAGTTATCTGAAGATATGAAGATGGTATCTCTTCTTTCGGACGTACCATTAGTGATCTTGTAGCTCTCGAATAATGAAATTACAGTGAAATGCAGACCTTTAGCTGCTACAGGTGTTGGTAAATATCAACGGGAACAGATGAAATGTGTGCCCCAACCAGGACTCGAACCGGGTGATCTCCCGATTACAAGGCAGACGCTCTATCTGTCTGAGCCACCGAGGACACAGAGGGTAGTGTGACTGCAGGGAGTTATCTCTGACACGCTCCCTGTGAGACACACTTTCCCAAATTACTGCCCACACACTACATTTGTAGTGTCCCTGCAGACTATACTTATTACTCGTGGCAGTCAGTATATCGATTCCCGGGCAGTGTGAATGTATCTGCACTGAGGAAGATCATTGGCCGATAAGCCTTATATATATGAAGATGGTATCTGTTCTTTCAGACATGTCCAAAGGAACAGGTACCACATTCATATAGATAAGGCTTACTGGCGAATGATCTTCTTCAGTGCAGATGCACACATAATGCCCAAATTCGTATGGGAACTGGTAGACTGACTGCTGTAAGTCATGAGTATAGTGGGCAGGGGAGTACTGGGGCAAAGAGAGTTCTGGGACACTCTTCAGTTTTGCCAGACGTATCCAAGATGGCGGCAATGATGTCATCCCATATCGAGTCGTAGAGACTTGGAAACAGCGCATGACGTCATCCAAGATGGCGACCATGTTGTCATTCAAGATGGCGGGAAGTTTGAATTTTGGTGGGAAAGTGCCATGCCCCCGATCCCCAGAAAAAGGGCACAAAGTTCAAACTACTTCAGGATAGTGCACCACTAGTGCACTACTAAGCAAAGAAAATTGCAGGAAGATATCTCACTTAGGCTACCTCCACTAACCTATGTCGACCGACCGCCAATTCCTCCTACGAACTGGCACCAACTTTGAATTTTAGTGGTAAACAAAGCTCACTTGGGGTTTCGCTGCTAAGGTAAAAAATATGGCTGGAAAGAAAGCACACTTGTAATAACCTCACTCGCCACCTCCCCTTAATGACTTGCAGGAAAAACGACTTCTCTTTATTATTTAAACAATTCCTTGCAGATGTGTTCGCCACAGGGTCGAAAGCCCAACTGGTTTAGTACACATCGCCATCAGCAGAGCATGCTCTCATGACATCAGGTGATGACGCAACTACCATAATCCATGATGGTGCCACCCAGTGTGCTCACCACAAGCTCCAGACCCCAACCCACTTAGAACATTCTGTCACCACCAGAGGGCGCTGCTGTGATGTCAGGTGATGACACAAGTACTGTTATTTAAGGCTGGTGCATACATTTTGTTCTCCATGCATTCTAGGACGCAGCCACTGCACGATCCCATTACATAATCGAAGATTGTCTGTTCTCTCTCACACATTTATAATGGGATACGCAGCGTGTGTATGGCCAGTGAGCGTGGGACTGATGACATCACATCCTCCAGCCAGCACGTTCATACTCACGACACAAACAGTCTTGTGCAGTTACCCCTAACGAATGTGACTGAACACATGTGACACCCACATAGCGCATCTAACTTATGAATTACCTTAGTACTTAATTCCAATTCAGTTTTAATTATATTCCATAAATAAATGTACCATTTACATATTCAATTATGAAATGAGAATCGTCACATTTTCCCACTAGGAGCACAATGTTCATTCATTCATAACGTAGCACCCTCCCTCAAACCTAGAATGCTGCACTCCTATTGGCTATTGCATTAGTCACGTGATTCTATATTATGGAAATCCAAATGGTGGTCTGTAGGGGGGAAATGGCGCCAAAATTACTCAGACTGCGCTAGGCTTCTGGGGAGAGTAATGAAGGAGTGCACTCTATTTATTTTTGAACATTTTATTTATCAAACTGGTACAAAAGATATGCTCACACAGCCAACAGACCTGTAAACTACTTGTAAATAACGCTCTCCAGACAAGCAGACAACTCCTAATTTTCTTAAATAATTTCATTACACACTTGCAGACCCCTCCTAAATAATGCAGCACAGGGATGTGTAGACACGCTCAGTAATCGTAAACTGTCCAAATAATGCATAGCACAACCTGCTCACAAAACAATGGAATCAATGCATGCAAGCATCCTCTGCCAACCCCTGACCAGTAGAGCACACAGGCAACCCCAATGAAGTGGCACAGTCGTCAACTGTCAAACTTCACACAGGTGCCGTCAGGCATGAGGCGGCCACATCCCTTTTCATCTTGACACCAGAGAAATTCCTATCACAATACGTGGTCACGTAGACGCCGATGATGACGCAATCAAATGGGTGCGAAGACTTATTTACAGAGCGTGGATGCTCAAGACTGAGCTGCACATGCATGTGGTCGATGCGGCCGACATGAATGGGTGGGAGCGCGGACGCGAGCCGCTGCCGGACACAGGTGAAGGCTGCTTCTATTTTCGAGTATACATTTTTATATACCAATATCACAGAACTCCAAGGCTCAGATCCCATACACAAGACACCTCAAGCCAGCACTTCTCTTTACTGCTGATTGTATAATAGCACAGCCTGCTCTCCCCCTAACGAAACATACGAGATGCGTACCCAGCCCAGCAACACCGACACCTAGATGCGAAACATCCGCGTGGCGACACGCCATCTAAAATGTTCCCAGTGTTATTCTTACGTCACATTGCTTTTTATAAAAAATAAGACCCAAGTCGACCTCTCTGTAATTGTATATTGTCCCAGAAATAGTTAATGCTCACTTTCTAAATGTCTCAGCTTGCATGCACCAAAATTC
Source organism: Schistocerca nitens (assembly GCF_023898315.1). Lineage (NCBI taxonomy): Eukaryota > Metazoa > Arthropoda > Insecta > Orthoptera > Acrididae > Schistocerca > Schistocerca nitens. The sequence goes on from NC_064615.1 coordinate 515,645,135, forward strand.
TTATCGTAACAGAACCCGATTACGATAATAGCTCCGAATTCAGTCTTCCTCGCAGGCCTAACGTGGTACCCAGTCCATCAGGTGTTACCCTTCATTCTTCCAAAATACGCAAACGTTCCCTCCGCTATATAAAGGCTCCTATATCCCAGCACAAACGATGTCAATGAATCGAGCATTCTAACTGGCTGTTACTGGATTTACCCGCCGAATTACTGATATCCACAATATCGAAGCACTATCTGCCTGTTTTTCCTTCTGCAGACGAGACTTTTAGCCGCTATTTTACACAGAACCTCATATTGCACTGACAGTTAAATCATACCAACTACCATACACTCTTATCATAGGACGCACTCATCCTCTCTAGTCACGCCATAACATAAACCATATTAACTTTATAATGCAATATATACACATTTTACACAACATAAGCCACACAAACTTTACAATACAATATACAGGATGCTCCATTGATAGTGACTGGACCAAATATCTCACGAAATAATCGTCAAACGAAAAAACTACAAAGAACGAAAATTGTTTAGCTTGAAGCGGGAAACCAGATGGCGCTATAGTTGGCCTGCAGATGGCGCTGCCATAGGTCAAACGGATATCAACTGCGTTTTTTAAAAGGAGGAACTCCCATTTTTTATTACATAGTTGTGTACTACGTAAAGAAATATGAATGTTTTAGTTGGACCACTTTTATCGCTTTGTGACAGATGGCGCTGTAATAGTCACAAACGTATAAGTACGTGGTATGACGTAACATTCGGCCAGTGCGGACGGTATTTGCTTCATAAGTGCATTGTAAAATCATGTACGAACAATACGGAAGGCGAACTACTCGCTGTTGAGAGGAATGTCGTTACACTTATTGCCAAATGCATTGAGGCAGACGGACATGATTTTGAGCATTTATTGCACTAATGTGGTACTTACAGGTAATCACGGTGTTACAGAATGCGTTCTCAGGGTACGTGTATCACATTGGAACAACCGAAATTAAATGTTAAAACGTACCTACGTTCTGCATTTTAATTTAAAAAACCTACCTGTTACCAACTGTTCGTAAAAAATTGTGAGCCAAATGTTTGTGACTATTACAGAGCCATCTAACACAAAGTGACAAAAGTGGTCCAACTAAAACATTCATATTTCTTTATGTACTACACGAATATGTAATAAAAATGAGGTTTCCTATTTAAAAAATCGCAGTTGATATCCGTTTGACCTATGGCAGCGCCATCTAGCGGGCCGACCATAGCGCCATCTGGTTTCCCCCTTCAAGCTAGACAAGGTTCGTTCATTGTAGGTTTTTCGTTCGACGTTTATTTCGTGTGATATTTGGCCTGTTCACGATCAATGGACCACGTTGTATACACATTTTAGACAAACAGTGCAGTTAGCTTTTATACCTGTACAGCACCCGAAAAAATTGTCGTCTGCATACACTCACACCGGCTATATCTGACCATGCTCCCCAGTCCTACGGAAGCGCGGTCTACAATGACAACTAAACCTTGCAAATTGTCATAAATATCGTCAAATACAGAAAGACTGTTACTTAACTACACTGTTCTCCCACTGCGGACAGGAGCTTGAATATTGAACTACAACGGCTACACAATAGACTGAACTCCTAGTGGTATATTTCAAGGGGAGTGTGTCACATACATAAACGTGCATAAACGTGTACCAGAGTGTACTAACATGCACTCGTTTACCCTCGGCACAAACGTGTTACTGCTCATGCTTCCTTGCTTGCTCGCTTTTTTCCACACACATCTCCAGACTCGGTGATTACAAGAACACGCGTATTGTCGCCATAATATTATACTATTTTGCGGTACTTCTCGATATCAACCACTAGACAGCATCCTACCAATTGCTAGTGCAACATAATTCCCAAAATATAGACTGGGAATTATTTCTCTACAACCCCAAGTTTTAGCGAGATGCAGCGTGCTGCAAACTACTGAGTAACTAGGAACAATTAGATGAAACTCTTATTTCCACTCTGGAATACTGATGTCGGTCATGTGACAGATCCAAAATCAGCCCTATAATTTACAAGCCATCTAAGGTATTTCTCATGCCTGGAGGAGAGGCAAACTTGTCTTCCATACACCACAATCGATCTTCTCTCAAGTAAATAAAGACGCTAAATGTGCAGAAGCAGTCAACCGAACAACTTAAATAGGAGCGAATAACGATCCAATGCAAACGATCCATCTTCTCAAATTTTTACTTGATCACGAAAGCCGCCCAACACATAATAAGTAATAATTCACTATTCGGTCGTCTAGAGGACAGCAAAGTTAAGTCATATACATTCCTGCACTCCAACAGGCCTATGCATTCGGACGGGTGCTGCAGTTAACGAGAAACCTGAATCATTACCACCACAGGCCATGCATACATCTAATCATTCTAGAAAGCCGGTCACATATATCTTTCTTCATTGTACTTATAAATAAATGTTACGATCACGTACTCAGTTGAACGGCATTTGACAATGAGTGAAGTATCCGAAATACACCCTGCTGTCGCCAGTGGCTCTGGAAATGTATTGGAAATATCTATACCTTCCTTACGACTGGATATACCCTTTCCTTTGCTATCACAGTACTCCAAGTTAAATCCATACGATCCTTACCACTGTACATAGCGAATTCCGTCCTACAAACACATACTTTATAAAACCTGATGCTCAAATGTGAACATCTGATGCTTCCCTTACTACTAAGTCTAATACTCCGTCAATAACCTATTGCCTACCATACTAAATAATACTGAACGAAAATCAACGATGGGTGTGCATTTCTATAAGGTTTTTCTTGCGAGTTCTACCACTGTGTCTTAGAAAGAGAGACATCATCGGCTAGAAGTTAAAGAAAAAACCGATCGGACCAACTAATGCATGTTACTGTAACAAGCAGTCTTGGTTCTACAGATGCACACAAGTATCCATGTTAAAAGCTATACCCGCTTTACAAATCTAGGTACGACATGACCTCTGAGTGAGGTGATTTTTTCCAGACAAATACAATGACGGTGATCCTACGAATGCGTATTATCAGCCCACGATGCAACCTCATTATAAAGCCCTTTGAATGAAAATTAGAAAAAGTAAAATTAAAACAAATATTACTGAATGATCAGTCAAAGATATTATCTGATGTTAACATTGAGCTGTCCACCGTCACCAAGTGTCAGAGAAATTGTAGTTAATCAGGAAGCCTTAGATAATACTAACAGGCAGTTCTTGTGTTAGAAAAGTACTAAATATTCTAATTAGGCATCATAACTGCAACGTAGCAGATCAGTAATCTGACAATACTACACTCCTGGAAATGGAAAAAAGAACACATTGACACCGGTGTGTCAGACCCACCATACTTGCTCCGGACACTGCGAGAGGGCTGTACAAGCAATGATCACACGCACGGCACAGCGGATACACCAGGAACCGCGGTGTTGGCCGTCGAATGGCGCTAGCTGCGCAGCATTTGTGCACCGCCGCCGTCAGTGTCAGCCAGTTTGCCGTGGCATACGGAGCTCCATCGCAGTCTTTAACACTGGTAGCATGCCGCGACAGCGTGGACGTGAACCGTATGTGCAGTTGACGGACTTTGAGCGAGGGCGTATAGTGGGCATGCGGGAGGCCGGGTGGACGTACCGCCGAATTGCTCAACACGTGGGGCGTGAGGTCTCCACAGTACATCGATGTTGTCGCCAGTGGTCGGCGGAAGGTGCACGTGCCCGTCGACCTGGGACCGGACCGCAGCGACGCACGGATGCACGCCAAGACCGTAGGATCCTACGCAGTGCCGCAGGGGACCGCACCGCCACTTCCCAGCAAATTAGGGACACTGTTGCTCCTGGGGTATCGGCGAGGCCCATTCGCAACCGTCTCTATGAAGCTGGGCTACGGTTCCGCACACCTTTAGGCCGTCTTCCGCTCACGCCCCAACATCGTGCAGCCCGCCTCCAGTGGTGTCGCGACAGGCGTGAATGGAGGGACGAATGGAGACGTGTCGTCTTCAGCGATGAGAGTCGCTTCTGCCTTGGTGCCAATGATGGTCGTATGCGTGTTTGGCGCCGTGCAGGTGAGCGCCACAATCAGGACTGCATACGACCGAGGCACACAGGGCCAACACCCGGCATCATGGTGTGGGGAGCGATCTCCTACACTGGCCGTACACCACTGGTGATCGTCGAGGGGACACTGAATAGTGCACGGTACATCCAAACCGTCATCGAACCCATCGTTCTACCATTCCTAGACCGGCAAGGGAACTTGCTGTTCCAACAGGACAATACACGTCCGCATGTATCCCGTGCCACCCAACGTGCTCTAGAAGGTGTAAGTCAACTACCCTGGCCAGCAAGATCTCCGGATCTGTCCCCCATTGAGCATGTTTGGGACTGGATGAAGCATCGTCTCACGCGGTCTGCACGTCCAGCACGAACGCTGGTCCAACTGAGGCGCCAGGTGGAAATGGCATGGCAAGCCGTTCCACAGGACTACATCCAGCATCTCTACGATCGTCTCCATGGGAGAATTGCAGCCTGCATTGCTGCGAAAGGTGGATATACACTGTACTTGTGTCGACATTGTGCATGCTCTGTTGCCTGTGTCTATGTGCCTGTGGTTCTGTCAGTGTGATCATGTGATGTATCTGACCCCAGGAATGTGTCAATAAAGTTTCCCCTTCCTGGGACAATGAATTCACGGTGTTCTTATTTCAATTTCCAGGAGTGTATTTAGCTGTTACTTAAAAAAGAGGTAAACGAAATAAGCACTTTGGAGAGATATTATTTCAATACGGGAAGGAAAGAAACAAAATAAAGAGAATTTTCAGTGAGAAAATTTTATGGCTGACAGAGCGATCCGACGCATTCATGAATCTTTTATTTCTTGAATTGTATAACTGATAAATATTGAAGCCTTCTAATATAATTGTATTGTAAGTAATTACTTATTTGCTAGATATAACAGCTAATGAAGTAGCAATGCAGGCAGAAGAAAACTGGTGATTGTGAAATTAATTATAATATATAGTTCGATTATGTATCATGTTGAGATGAAGAGCAAGGATATACAGATGAATCTGGTTACTTCCTGCGTCCCATTCTATTCGTCGGCTTTGAGCAACGATGCCACACCAAAGTCAAAAGACGCTACTTCATTGCAATTTTTGAAAGCAACTGAACGTATTCGTATAAAACAGAGACCACATAGACTGCGCATGACCTCATTTTACTGAAGCCAAATCTAAGTCTCGTGACTCAAGCATTTATAGTATAGAATTTATGACATTTTTGTTACAGATCAGATGTTATGCTTTTTACTAGAAGCAGAGGAAATGACCTCCATATATGCTCATATAAGTCTTGCTTTGTATCCTGCAGATTAGGTAAACTGACGAAAATCTCAGTTGTGAAAGTGAACTACTTTAAAATAGTTGTAGAGATATTTCCATGAGAGGAAAGTTGTAATGTGTGTTTATGTATAGATGTAAAACACGATGAAGGACAAACGTTTTAAAATGACCAAATGTTAATATCTTAGACATTGCAGGAATTTTCTATAATATTTTCTAATATATTATGTCCATTTTTTTGGTATCTGTACTGGATTAAGCAAAAGTCATAAAATATAAAGCCTTATTATTGGAAAAGACGGACATTACAGATATAAACGGATTTCATTTCGTATCAAAACGTAGTAAAACATTTCGTACATATTGTTGATGAATCGTCGCAAGACTAATGCTGCCTGTCAAACAGACTGTTCGTCTTCTTCTGCCATGGAAGTGGTGAATTAAGACTGAAAGTGCAACAGAAACAGGTTTTCACCAAGTAACTGTAATTATGTCGTTTGTGACTTTTTAAGTGACCACGAGTAATAACGATAGCCATCACTTTAACATTAGGAAGTTCGGTAATATTAGATTAATTGTACTAGCACATGACATATAATAACAAGTCAGTGTATTATTAATATCTGTGTTGATATCAGGTATAAATGAGAAAAAGAGTCAGCTCCGCATTGCGCGTGATGACAGTGACTCAGCTTGCTGCAACAAATTTAGCATGCTGCCCCGAGTCACGTGACTTCGATGTTGGTTTCAAACGTCAACACAGCAGAGATTGATGCTCGCGCCGTCTCTGTTATGTATGTTCTACGCGATGAAATTAGTCACAGTTCCCGTAATTGATAACGCAGCCTCGAATTATATTGAAAAGAACTGAAGGTAACGGAACTAAATAAGAACCGAAAAAGAAAAAATTACACGTCTGAAATAAATTATTGTTGTACGAAAATCACAAAGGACTTTCAAATCCATTACAGTAGATACTGTCAAATAGCGGTAATTTTTAATAATTATTATTGAATCGGTTTTTGCACATTTCATGCTACTGTTGTTTTTATGTTGCATATTTATTACTGTTTATTTCATTGTTCCGTTTTTGTGTTACATTTTCATTTTTCCCCGACTAACATCCCCACTTTCTAGCAGAACTAATTCTAGAAAGTGAGGATGTTTGGCGGGGAGAAATGAAAATGTAACACAAAAACGGGAGAACAAAATGAACAGTAATATACATGGAACATAAAAACAACAGTAACATGAAATGTAGAAAAACTGACACAGGAATCCTATTAGAAAAGCCAATACATATGTAATGAAAATACACTGAAAGTAAAAAATATTGGAATCGGTAGCTATAAGCTACATACGTCATTTCTAGTTATTACTTCCAACCGTACTATAGTTCATTATTTAGATCGCTTTTCCAGCAGGTGTGATCAGAGCAATGGAATAGGGCTTCTGCAATTGTAATTGGTACATCAGCTGCTCTAAAAAAGTGACTAACATTGGAATCGGTATATAGGTCATTTCCAGTTACTGATGCCAACGTTAGCTACTTTCTGTGAATTTTAGTTGTTTGCTTTCAGTACCGCTATTTTATTTATATTACGGCTTCACCACTGTATACACTGCAACGGAATTTAAAGGTTCTCTGAACTTTTCGTACTCGCATAATTTACGAAAGTAGTTTATTTCATTCATATGCATTTCTCTTTTGATTTATTCCTATTTATTTCCATTATATTCGATTCGTTTCGATATAATTCGCGGCGAAAAAAACAATCGCGTGAATTCTGACTGTATTTCTTTCGTATGCTACATTTCTTTGCTTACGAGTATCATACGCTGCTTTCAAAGATTTCCTCTATGTAGCGTCCATGCATGTGCTATGACGTCATTTCTCAAAGCCGACGAGTGGAATCGCACACTAGAATTTATGTGATGATTCCACTGCGTATGCAGAAGCATCGCCTGACTGCCATTTTCGTAATAAGGTTTACTTATTATTCACATGCTTTATGTGAAGCAGCTACACTGATATTCCGAATTAATTAACATATTACAGTAATTACTTTCGGTGAGATTTAAGTTGTATTAATACTAACCGGGTAGTGTATACAAAGTCAATCATTATCCGCACAGTAGTCGGTTCAATTAAATACGCTAATAAGAATACATAATTTAGTTAGTCTTTCTTATCCTGGATTTAATTACAATATTAGAATTTATCCTAAACCCACGATTTAACGCGCACAAAGTTTGCTCGAACACTGACATTTCTGATCTCTGTCAGTTCAGATGCGTTGACGTAACGAACTGTTCGTACGACGTTAATAATTTGTTAACTAATTAATTTGATCTAGAACAGGGTAACCTTCGACGCAAAGTCAGGGCTTTAGCGCACATTAACAGTTTTCCGTCATGTGTGTGGTCGCACTGTGAGGAGTAACGTATAGTGATATCTATCGCTTGTTATAGATTTCAGTTTTAAACATATTGCTACCTTGTTTCCCCTTGCGTAAGACAATGTAAGTAACGCCAAATGTCGTTAGAACGCACTTCCTACTAATCAGCACAACGACGTGTCGATGGCTACTATGCAGACACATGAGGATTTTTCGGTCACACGCAAACTATTTACACAATCTCTTTCTCCTTTCAGCTGTGAAGTACCACAATCGAAACAAATAAATATATTCCGTAAACACTGTTTTGTGACACGAACTCGAGATCTACTTAGGAGGTTGCCAGACCTCGCCGTCCAGATGCACCTAGGCGCAGACTGCGACCCGGTTTTTCGGCCCTACCTTGAGGCCGTGCCCGCTTTTCAGCGGCATCCTTCCTATAAATAACAGTTCAGTGGGCAGCGCCGGCGGTATGTGACAGTTCCGCCAGTCGTATTTTTCCGCCACTGGAGTGTCTCGTGAACTCGTAAAGCGTAGAGCAGCACACCCATAGCCCACGTCGTTACCCCCTGATGATGCGCCACACTGGCGCCAAAGGACTCTAGCAAGTATCGTAGTCGCGGGAGACAACCTACTAAATTCAACGACAGATGTCAAGTTAATATTCCAAGTAGTCTCTGTGTTTGCAACGTGTCGGCCATTTAACCTCAATGAGTTTCGGCCAGACCTATCCTCAGACTTTCATACCAAGAAAAAAAAAATGTGATGAAGTATTTCTACAAGTATTTGGTGTGACGTCATAAGCGCGTGACTGCGTGTGAGACCGCTCTCTAACTTTTCATCTATTTTTAGGTTTCAGATATATATTTTAACGGTTTTTGTGATAATATTTACTATATAAGTGACTTATTAGTGGTTTCTTCATTCACCTCTGCATTTCTTGTGTTGTGACCTGATATTTGTGAGTGTTTCGTATCGAGCAACTTAACCTCTTACCCGTGTTTACATTCCGCGCTGACCAGTTGCAGCTGTAGCGGCGCCTCGAAAGCTAAGTACTAATTAATTGTTTGTGTATAGTAGTTTATTTAGGAACTTTAGTAGTCTTCAACCGGTGTTCGTGGTGTTTTCTGGTGAAATAACTTCAGAAGAAATTTTTGCGAACTGCTTTCAGTTTCGTTACTGTCATTAGACGTTTGATTTTCTTTCTGTGTTAGTATTTTGTTATATTCTCATTTGTTGTTGATTAATACTGCCAATAATAGTAGTTACTGTAGTATAGAGCAAGTTTGTGATTATTGTAGTCAGTTTTTAACATCTTCTTGTTGTAGTAGCGGAACTTAGTTGAAGTTGTTTTCTTGTTTCAATAACTGTAAAATTTTGCCATGAGTGAGAAGTGTGGGCTTTGCCGTAGGTTCGTGAGTAGTGGATTGCGGTGTGAGACTTGTTCGAAGTATTTTCACTGGGGGGAATGCAGTGGGGAAGCCAGTGGGCATTCTGGTGAGATCCTCCCCTGGAACTGCAGGTTATGCAGCAAGAGTAAGTTGATAGAGGAGCAGGAGCGTAAGATCTGTGCCCTTCAGGTGAAGTTGAAAAACGCACAGGAGGAGCTAGATAGGATGAGGAGGGAGAAGGGGGTTGGGGAATGGGAGCTGGCTGTTGGCAAGAGATCTGCTAGGAGAAGGAGATTTTCAGATACTTTTACTATTGGTGTTTCTAATAGATATGACCAACTGTCAGAGTTTGTGGAGAGGAATCTCTAGTAGCTGTAGATGTAGGAAGTATGCAGCAGACCTCAGCAGTTACGGTGGCTAGGACAGTTGCAAAGTCTAAGAGAAAGAAGAAGGTTCTGCTGTTAGGTAGTTCTCATGGTAGAGGTGTAGGCCAGCAGCTGCAGGAAGTTTTGGGGAGTGAGTACCAGGTCACCAGCATTGTGAAGCCTAATGCAGGATTGGCTCAGGTGACTTTTAACATAGGGGGGTTATGTAGGGATTTTACTAAAGAGGATCAGGTAGTGATTGTGGGTGGGGCTGGTAATAGTATTGATAGGGATGGGGAGTATGACATAGATGGTGACCTGGAAAAGATAACCACTCAGACTGGCAACACGAATGTGCATTTCGTGGAACTGTTTCAGCGTCACGATCGGCCTCATCTTAATACAGCCGTCAGGCGTAATAACATGAGACTTGGGGGTGCGCTGATGACAGAAGGCATGAGTCACATTTCAGTGGTGTCGGTGGAGTCTATCAGCAGGACGGGTTTCACTAGACATGGCCTGCACCTCAACAGGTATGGGAAGGGGAGGTTGGCAAAACTTATAGGTTACAGCATAGGTGGGGGTGGTGGGATAACTCATGGGAAAATTCCGGTAGTTGTGGGTGTTAGAGCTGTACCTTTTTTAGATTGAAGTCAGCTGATAGGTATTCCTGCTTAAGGGAAGTCTCTCTAACAAAGAAACCACTTTCTACAAGGCTTGGGTATCCGATTAATGAGGGAATTAGTATATTTCATCAAAATATACAAGGTATTAGAGATAAAGTTAGTGAACTGCTTATAGATGTTGACTCTGAAATTATTGGTATATCTGAACACTTCTTAAATAAGGAGATAATTCAGAGGCTTCCTTTACCAGGATACAGGTTGGTTGGCAGCTTTTCTAGGAGCTCTTTGCGGTGTGGGGGAGTAGCCATGTATGTGAAAAACGGTATCCCATTTGAGTCAATTGATGTTTCAAAGTATTGCACTGAAAAGGTGTTTGAATGTTGTGCAGGTGTGGTTAAATTTAGTAGAGCTAAACTTCTTACTGTTGTTATTTATAGATCCCCAGACTCCGATTTCACAACATTTTAGCTAAAGCTAGAGGAGGTTCTTGGTTCACTTTATAGGAAATACAAAAAGTTAGTTATATTTGGTGACTTCAATATTAATTGTATAAGTGATTGTGCAAGGAAAAGGTTGCTGGTAGACCTCATTAATTCATATAATCTTATGCAAACCGTATTCTTTCCAACGAGAGTGCAAGGGAACAGTAGAACAACCTTAGACAATATTTTTGTTCATTAGTCATTACTAGAAGGGCATTCTGTTAGCAAAAAGGTGAAAGGCCTTTCAGATCATGATGCACAAATTTTAAGTCTAAAAGATTTTTGTGCTGCATCACATGTTAAATATAGTTACCAACTTTTTAGGAAAGCTGATCCAGTTGCTGTACAGACTTTTGTAAACCTTATCAAGGAACAAGAGTGGCAAGATGTTTATAGTGCTGATACAGTAGACGATAAATATAATGCTTTCCTCAAGACTTTTCTCGTGCTCTTTGAAAGTTGCTTTCGGTTAGAACGTTCAAAACAGGGTACTAGCACAAACAGGCTGCCTGGGTGGCTGACTAAAGGGATAAGAATATCTTGTAGAACAAAGTGGCAATTATATCAAAACGTTAGGAACAGTCACAATCTAAATGCAGCAGCCCATTACAAACCGTATTGTAAGGTGCTTAAAAAAGTTATTAGGAAGGCAAAAAGTATGTGGTATGCAGATAGAATAGCTAAGTCTCAGGATAAAATTAAAACCTTATGGTCAGTCGTAAAGGAAGTGGCTGGTCTGCAGAGACAGGTCGAGAATATAGAATCAGTGCGTAGTGGGGATGTCCGTGTTACTGATAAGTCGCATATATGTACAGTACTTAATAATCACTTTCTGAATATAGCAGGTGAACTAAATAGAAACCTAGTCCCAACAGGGAATCATATAGCGCTCTTAGAAAAAAGTGTTCCGAGACTGTTACCTGAAGTGCTCCTCCATGATACTGACAAGAGGGAGAATGAGTTAATAATTAAATCACTAAAGACCAAGAACTCTCATGGATATGACGGGGTATCTAGCAGAATACTGAAGTATTGTTCCATGTATGTTAGCCCAGTACTTAGCCATATCTGTAACTTTTCCCTTAGGAGTGGTCGGTTTCCTGACCGATTAAAGTACTCGGTAGTGAAGCCACTTTATAAAAAGGGAGACAGGTATAATGTTGACAATTATAGACCCATTTCTATGCCATCGGTGTTTGCTAAAGTTATCGAGAGGGTTGTATATACAAGGTTACTGCAGCATTTAAATTCACATAATTTGCTGTCAAATGTACAGTTTGGTTTTAGAAATGGCTTAACAACTGAAAATGCTATAGTCTCTTTTCTCTGTGGGGTTTTGGACGGATTAAATAAAAAGTTGCGAACGTTAGGTGTTTTCTTTGATTCAACGAAGGCTTTTGACTGTGTTGACCACAAAATATTACTGCAGAAGTTGGAACATTATGGAGTAAGGGGAGTAGCTTACAGTTGGTTCGCCTCCTACTTTAAGAACAGAAAGCAAAAGGTAATCCTCCGCAATATTGAGAGTGGTAATGATGTTCAGTCCCAATGGGGCACTGTTAAATGGGGCGTTCCCCAAGGGTCGGTGCTGGGGCCACTGCTGTTTCTTATTTATATAAATGATATGCCTTCTAGTATTACCGGTGATTCAAAAATATTTCTGTTTGCTGATGACACTACCTTGGTAGTGAAGGATCTTGTGTGTAATATTGAAACATTATCAAATAATGTAGTTCATGAAATAAGTTCGTGGCTTGTGGAAAATAATTTGATGCTAAATCACAGTAAGACTCAGTTTTTACAGTTTCTAACTCACAATTCAACAAGAACTGATATTTTAATCAGACAGAATGGGCATGTTATAAGTGAGACGGAACAGTTCAAGTTCCTAGGTGTACGGATAGATAGTAAGCTGTTGTGGAAAGCCCATGTTCAGGATCTTGTTCAAAAACTAAATGCCACTTTATTTTCCATTAGAACAGTATCTGAAATAAGTGACATTTCAACACGAAAAGTAGTCTACTTCGCATATTTTCATACGCTTATGTCATATGGTATTATTTTTTGGGGTAATTCTACTGATTCAAAAAGGGTATTTCTGGCTCAAAAACGGGCTGTTCGAGCTATGTGTGGTGTAAGTTCGAAAACCTCTTGTGGACCCCTATTCAATAGTCTGGGAATTTTGACATTGCCCTCACAGTATGTATTTTCTTTAATGTCGTTTGTTGATAGCAATATTAGCTTATTCCCAAGAGTTAGCAGCTTTCACTCAGTTAATACTAGGCAGAAATCAAATCTGCATGTGGAATGCACTTCCTTGACTCTTGTGCAGAAAGGAGTGCAGTATTCTGCTGCATCCATTTTCAATAACCTACCACAAGAACTCAAAAATCTTAGCAGTAGCCCAAACACTTTTAAGTCTAAACTGAAGAGTTTCCTCATGGCTCACTCCTTCTATTCTGTCGAGGAGCTCCTGGAAGAGCTAAAAAATTAAGCAAATTCCAGTGTTACATTATTGATTTTCTTTATTTAAACTAACGACTTGTCGCCCGAATATGTTTCTTATATTTCATTTTATCTGTTTCTACAATCTTGTTATAATTTCATGTATTGACTCGTTCCATGACCATGGAGACTTCTTCTTAATGTGGTCCCACGGAACAATAAATAAATAAATAAATAAATAAATAAACGAACACAAAAATGTAACACATTTAAGGGGACCACACCCTGCCTATCTAGTCCATGGTAATTTAGACAAGTATTTGATCCATTTATGAAAAAACTACTTGCTGCAGGACCTTACAATTTTTACTGTATGTTACATGGTGCTAATAGGGTCAACTGTACTGAAGTATACTTTATACTTTTAATAGTTTTAAAAAAATACCTTTTTAAATTTATCTGCAGAAAATATTTTTTGGTGGCCTTCCTAAGGGGGGAATATTATTGAATGTAGTACCAGAGGTGGCTTTTTATCTTATACAGAATCTCTGAAAATATCAGTATTTTATCTATTACTGTTTCTGATATAATGGGGCATATGTACTGAAAATTTTAGTTTTGGGGGAAATTGACTTTAAAGAAAAAACTTTTGAAATTTGTTACCTAGAGTAAATTAAAACTTTCCTGCTGCATATGATGGCCCTTCTTTTGCCTCTAGCAGGTCTTACAGCTTCTTTTTCACCTTCCTGGATGTTTGTCTTGCTTTCTTGGCCATATTAGATGCAGACCTATCTGCATCGGTTATCCCCATTTTATAGCAATGCTGTAGCCCAGCGATCATATTTTCACCAGGAGTAATTCAAGCTTTTAGAGTACCCAACACTTTCCAACATTACCACAATTGAATGTAATAGCAGCATAATGAACGCCTACTTTCATTGTATGCATGCTCAAAAATACAGTTTTAGGCACGCGTTTCCTAATTATTCTGTTGAAACATTCATTTCGGTTCTGCCCATGCAGACATTTCCTTAGAAGGGCAGGATGGGCCAAGTCTCTGAAAATGGGTTTGATTGCTGTAATATCAGCAGCAGGAAGAGAATGCTGGTGAGAATAAGATTCTCCAGTTGCCTGAGCACTATTGTATTTACACCTCGAATTTTCTCCTGATGAACATAAACCATGACATGGCTTATCATCACTAGAGGACTTATGGAAAAATATGGCCCAAACGTCTCTCTTCATTTCCTCCAGATTTTCTTTATTTCTCCTAACTCCCTGCTCATAATATACCTGCAAGTTTTCTATTTCAGTTTTAGTTAGTCGACCCTGGTCAACAATTTTCCATCTGCTAATTTTTTTCCTTTCTTATCAACAGTTAGTTTTCTCAGCCTTGTTTCCAAACGTTTTTGAACGTGGCCTACACATTCTATTTTGCTAATAACGGCATCTCCATATGGCTTAGAGTTCACCACATTGGTGTATGCCTTACTGTCACCATCCCCCAAATATCTGGTGTACCATACGCCTCTTGTTTCTACAGAGCAATGAAATATTTGTTGTATTCCATGAACATCCATACCACCAGTTGTTCCTCTAAAATTAGCCACACAGTTGCATTCTTAATGTTCGTTCACTGTACAACATCTGCAACATTTAGACATTATCTCCACGTCCAACACTTTGACCTTGTCTACACTCGTGGCAGTAACTACTCCATTCAGAGAAGTATGTCCTCTTTTCTGCCAACTTATCCCAAGTGCAACTGCAATATCCGAACATCCATCATTTTGTTCCACTACTTCCCTAGCAGACAGTTTCATGCTTTCCCCACTGATCTCAAATACAGCTTTCTCTAGCATTGCAGTAAGTTTTTCAAATTTATTTGGTGGTTGATGAAAGTCCATCACTGAACAAAATGTTCTCCCTGCAGCCATGCTCTTGCCAATGGATCGTAAGGCATAAACTAATCTAGTATTGATTTCATAAGGTTCACTTGCATCTGGCTTTGAAGAACTCTTAAATGGAATCACGGCTGAGCATTTAGTGTAAATTAAATCCAAAGCAATTGCTAGGCCTTTTCTCTCACTGGCACTCTCACCAATTTTCAAAATGGTTCAAATGGCTCTGAGCACTATGGGACTCAACTTCTGAGGTCATTAGTCCCCTAGAACTTAGAACTAGTTAAACCTAACTAACCTAAGGACATCACAAACATCCATGCCCGAGGCAGGATTCGAACCGGCGACCGTAGCGGTCCTGCGGTTCCAGACTGCAGCGCCTTTAACCGCACGGCCACTTCGGCCGGCTCACCAATTTTCACACTCTGTGACTCACCACACTGTCTACATTGTACAAATTTTGAAATTACATCTGATAATATTCTCAAATTTATAATAATGTTACTGCACCCCTTGTCACTTACAGTAAACTAGATGTAGCTCTCTTGAAATGGTGAGAGCCTCTTTGATGATGCACTTGTTGAAGAATTACAATTAGAAAGATCGTTGCCAGGCGACATGACCTCTTGTTTCTACGGAGCAATGAAATATTTTTTGTACTCCATGAACATCCATACCACCAGTGGTGTCTCTAAAATTAGCCACACAGTTGCATTTTTAATGTTCATTGAGTTTACAACATATGCCATTTTTAGACATTATCTCCACGTCCAACACTTTACTCGTGTCTACACTCGTGGCAGTCACTACTCCATTCAGAGCAAACACAATAAAACACACGTAAACAACCACTGCAAACGTAAGTATAACAACTACTCGCAATCACACTTGAACAAAACTAACCACATGTTTGAAAACATTTTGTTTACAAACAGCAAAAACAAAAGAATACCGACCGTTGCATTTCAAGCATAGCCAACACACTCGGGAGTAGAAAAAAGTCCCTAACGTGCAATGTAGGGGATATAAAGATCTAAAATATATGTGCAGAAAAGTGGGAGACAGAACAGTGGGCATGGCACATAAACACACGTGGTAGGAAAATGCTCTTTAAATGCTCGAAAAAAAATTTTTCAGCAAAATCCTTTTCAGAGTACTTAAATAAATCCTTAATCTATCGAAATATGATGAAAACCGAAAATTGATTTTTTGACCTGAACCTCGGTGTGGTCCCCTTAAAATCAGGACACAATAGATCTTCTCAGATCTCATGTACCCTCGTACCATCCACTTTTACTGCTGGCATAGGCAGTCCACCCCAAAGGAAAAACCAGTGTACGCTAGGTGGCTTTCACAGCGAATAGAATTGTGACGATAAAATACAAACTGACGCCTACAGCTTCTTATTTTAGTAACATTACAGTCATTTCACAAAAATAAGAAAACAGACCAATGTGACGGTGAAACCAATTTAATGTATGGCTTAAAATTATACATTGGTGAGATTAACGTTAGTAATTTCTCTGCTGGGAAGTAAATGAGAGCTGTTTTGCAACCTCCATTCTCTGTGAAATGAGTTTTCCATGCAGCACTTAGGCACTTCCTGCAAGAAACCAGTCTCATGTGGCACACAGTTTGGGAAACCCCGACCTAGGACGGAAGAGTTAAAGGGTCTATAGATGACGTGTTACGCGAGGGCTGTATTAGGCAGTTCAAATCCCCGTACTCCTACATTCGTTGTGCCCAAGTTGCAGTTCGGTGTGAGACTAATCGTTGACTATTGGGCCCTGAACATGGTAGCAGCTTTTCATCTTATACCTCATTCTGATTTGCACTTGTGCTTCTCAGCACTGCAAAGGGCAAAATTCTTCAGCACCTTTGACCTCAACCAGGTTCAAATGGCTCAGAGAACTATCGGTCTTAACATCTGAGGTCATCAGTCCCCTAGAACTTAGAACTACTTAAACCTAATTAATCTAATGACATAACACACATCAATGCCCGAGGAAGGATTCGAACCTGCGACCGTAGCAGTCGTGCAGTTCAGGACTGGAGAGCCTAGAACCGCTCGGCCACCGCTGCCCGCCCTAAACCAGGCCTGCTACCAAATTCCACTATGTGAGAAGTTAAACCACACACGGACTTTACAACAGACTGATCACTCCACGAATATTCATTATTCAAATTATCTGCAGGGATAGGAGTGCTGTCCTGCATATTGGACAGAGATTGTATTTGTAAATATCTCGATGATTTGCTGATTTTCAGTGAGAATTTTGAGAAACATTTAGGATACATCAGCAAGGTGCTTCATTGCTTGCATAGGGCGGGATTTATGGTTAAACCTTCAAAAGTCAAATTTTCTGTCTGAAATATCATTATTCGGTAATATTGTTTCAGATCAAAGTATAGTTGCGTATCTATAGCCACATATTGGTAATACACAGTAATCAGCCGAATGTCCTGCCAAAATTTTTCCTATGACTAACCCGTCTTGCTGATAAAACCTCTTGTCATTCAGTTTAAAATACGATACTTAAAATATTTAAATAGTTCTAAGAATTCCACGAGTTCAATGCACTAACAATAACTAGTCTCTTCACAAGCCAGGAATTTTTTTTCTTTTTTGCTGCCCAAGGTTTCACTGAAGGGTGTGTGCCAAAGTCCATAGTAAATGTAGTATGTAATGAGACGTTAATTAGTTCTTAATCCCACGAGCAATTGCTCCCACTCTCCTCGACAGTATACCAATACCGTATCAGAAAACAGTTAGAAGTTTTATGAAACCTGAATACTCATCTCAACTGGCAGAAAGTACCCTCACCAATGCAGGACGATTTTCGCTTATTTTAAGTTTCGAAACATATTTTCACGGTTATGTTGATGTGAATTTGTATGCTCAATCGATCCAATCTAGGATTTTCATAAATGCGTAACCTAAATTAGTTTTCCCACTAATAGAGGGTCTGTAACAGGCGTAACTATCAAAAATAGTTGTACAGAACGTGATAGCGGACGACAATAGGATAATATCGTAACTAAAAAACCCTAATAGATACAGGAAGGGACACAATTCTTCTATAAATAAGAGATGGTTTCAATAGTAACGAATAACATATTGTATTGTGAAAACTATTCAGATAAATTAACAATTATTATAATTATTATAGACTTCTTAATATGGAACGTGAGAAGAGTGCATCTTGCTAGGTCAGCGGTTCAACTCGAAAAAGTACAGTGCCTTGTCTTTTGTCAAACATATGAAAATTAACAGAATATATATTGTCTTCTTTACTCATTGTCTACCCAGATAATGAATCGTTTTTACGGGTTTTGCCTTTTTGACTCGATGCACTTCAGATGAGGAAATGTCAGTGTTTTCACTTATTGCAGAATAATTTTAAGTCCTTTTTTTTCAAGTATATTCACAGATAAAAAATTCGCCAGCAGATGGCTCAATGGTTAGAACTATGATCGCTTGTATCAAACAATGGAAAAACACAGATGGAATGTAATATTATGAACGGAATAGTTGCCACGCACTGTGTGTGTGTTTGTGTTTGTGTGTGTCTGTGTCTGTGTGTGTGTGCGCGCGCGCGTGTGTCTGTGTGCCTATTTTATACAAAAGCCTTGTTGGTCGAAAGCTTATTTTGTAACAGTGTTTTAGTTGTGCCTATCTGCGACTCAACATTTCCGCTATATGGTGAGTAGCAACTATCCTTTTCATAATGTCGTTGTATGAAAATTTGTGTGCTGGTCGTCTGCAAAATCTGGTTATTTGACCATTTAAGTGCTTCCCACGCCCCGTTAGGTCGACTGTGGTCAAAGAAGTAACTACCAAAATGTAATTCTTCAGCTTCTCCGCGAGGATGTACCCCAGTATCTCGCGGCACAGATTACGCACCTGACATCTCGTCACAACTGCAACGCATAGTCTCATTTACTTCCTCTCATACCTGTACCCATCCACAAAATAAAAGCATTGCATATTCCTTTTCTGTTCTTGTTGTGCTCCTCTGGAACAAGCTACTATGCATTATGCACACAAATCAATGCCCATTTGCTTTTGAGAAGGTGAAGCATTTTCGTGAGTCAATCTGATAACATTCCTCCAAAACAATGCAAATTGACAGTTGCCATCTAACTCCAAAGAGTGTTCCCACCCTCTGCCAATGACACTCTTGTCACTCTTCTTTTCTTAATCAGTAACAGTAATTTCTTTTCCTTTATCTTCGTTGTTGTTTTATCATTTCCCTCTACCTCTTCCACACCTCTCACTTCCATTGCTACCAGCACTGAGTGTTTAAAACTACCTGGCCACCTGAAAATTTGTTATGGTTGATGTGCTTATAATGACGAATAGAAACTGTTTTTCACTGCTTTACGGCCGTTTCTAAATTACATGAAATTTATAACAAACGTCTGACTGTAATACAAAAAGTGTGCAATGAACTCTTAGATTTAAGAATATATCCTGATGGTCCCATTCTTGCCACTGTAAATAAATGTGAGTAAACAATTCCGTGGTGAAAGTTTTACATGGAGACTAACAGCCTCTGATTTCTGTCAAATAAAATTACAATTTGGTGCTAAATTTCTCATAAAACACTGGTCGGCCGCCAATATTTAGGTTGACTCCAATAGAATCAAACGGTTTTGTTGTCCTAAAACAAGCAACAATCTGTTTCTGAAATAGTGAAAGAGTACTTGGATAGAAATAACAACTCTGGATTTCTGCACACATCCCAAAGGGTTACGTGAGTGAAAGCAAAACGAAAAACTTTTATCAGCCATACAGGACTTACTGTTAAAAAAAATTTCATTCTAAAACTTCTCGGTGGATTAAAACTATATGTCGCACCGAGACTCGATATCGTGACCTTTCCCTTCGCAGGCAAGTGTTGTACTTACTGAGCTGCTTTTCTTCGTTTGATATGGGAAATTCTTTCCTTTTCGTTGTTTATTTAAATTTAAAGTCTTCTTAATTTTGAATCATATGATTAGGAAAATTTCCCATTTCGTGGGCCTGAAAAAGAAAAATGACAAACCAGTAATGTGCCTTTTGATGGTTGTACATTACTTGAACCTTAAAATGTAAAGTCATTTCTCCTTCTATGAAATCCTTCGTGTCTCTTCATTCTAAAATGAAATGTATGGTCCTTTGTAAATGAAAGAAACCTGATATTTTTGCCTAATCCAAACGCTCGTCGTCTGCAGGAGCTGACGTTCTTGTTTCTCTGACAGGAAAGTTAGAAAAATAAATAAAATAAATATTTTCTCCTTCGTTGTAACACACTTGGACTACTTATATCCTGTTTCGAGATTTATCTTAATTACAAGGTAAAAGGACAATTGAAGTATCTGCGCTAGCGGAACAGAAATTCGGAAAATAAGTCCGAAAACAATTTATTGGACTCACCAAAAAGAAACAGTAATACAATCTCCAAAAGAACAGGAGACTCTGAACTGCAGAGCGTCACCAATATTCAATAACCAACAATTATACGAAATACCCAACTCTTCATGGGAAGAGATCACAATAAAACAAATCTACAACGTGAAGATGTTCGTCGATTATACCAAATACATTGGCAAGAGATTGGCCAGCTAGAAGAGGCGTCTGGCCGTGACTCCTAGGGTGGCAGTTCGGCATACTTCCAAGCGGTGCATCAAACTGCCCTTTGCGGACGGTGCGCCGTCCTATAAAGCCCGTTTTGGCATTTATATCTCCCGGAACTATTTGCGATAACGTGACTGGCTTAGAAAAGTAATACCTGGGCTAGGTGCGACCTGTGGTGAAGCTGTTGTGCAGGCTCCGCGAACGGGTAGCGGTCCCTGGCGGCCGTTGGTGGAGACCTGCTGTTGTGTTGTGTTGTGTTGTGGCCGCCGGTAAATATTTGTGTTTACAACACAGACAGCGTAGGTTTTTCTGGTGAATATACATCCTGTGATGCAGGCAACCCGTGTTGGTTTGACATGAAGTGTGATGCCGATGCAATAGGCGCTACGATGGATGTAGTGGGCGGCCACTGCAACAGTAGTCATCAACCTACACTCTTACCTCAATATGCAGGAATACCATGCACTTGAGTAGTTTGAAAGTTGGTTTGATAATTTCGTTCAAGGCGTAGTGTTGTCGGTTTAAACGTAAGTTCCATTAGATTTGGTGATTCTGAATTTATCTCGTAGTGTACAAATTGCCCAACAGCAGATTACCAAGTTGTTTTTCTCGTCAGGGGATCGCTTTTGGCCTAGTATCACAACTTCTTGTAGCTTAACATATTGCGGTGGCACCCACAGTAGTGATGCAAGTTTTTGTTGAGTCGATTCCCAGATTTCCCATGCATGGCTACAGGTAAACCGGTGTATAAGTATATCCTACCGCAATTCATGGAATCCGTGCTTACTGGAACAGTTTCATTGACAACTTTTTACCAGTCTGTATTAACATCTAGCGTAAGCAGTTTGTTGTGAGGGGTCTTCCACATCGAATATCGGTGAACGTCAGGTACTTAGTTCGCACTGTGTTAGAAAGTGAACGTTTGACATTATGACTGTACCATTTCTTTGCATTGCACAGTTTGTCTTCATGAGTTACGTAGCTATTCTCGACTATGTAAGTTCTGAGAAAGCCAAACTTCTAATGTATTTTACCAATACTGGTAAGTACTGCTTACTTATATACAGAGTGATTAAGCTTTCTCTTACCCATGAGTTTTATGCATCATGGATAAATCTGAAATACCACAAACAAGATGTTCACCTTCTGTCACTCGCTATGTGCTAACTGTTAGGTCCTACAGAAAAAACTTGTCATTTTTGTAGGGAGTTTAATATAGTTCAACTTTTTAACGGGATTCATTTTCGTCAGAGGCAATACTTTTCGAATTATTTAAGAGAAACATACTAAAGTGCTCTTCAAATGTCTTTTTACCGAATAACTAGAAAACCGTGGTCTTCAGCGAAGAAATATTCCAGAACAAAATTTTACTGTATTAAATTTCCTACAAAAATTTCAGATTAATTTTTTTCTGTAGCACTAGTAGTTCAAGAGAGAATATAAAAATATCTGACATGGTTTTTGAAGGCATTGCGGGTTGCATAAAACCTATAAATCTACCATTCTCTGTACATTCGATATCATCAAAGAACGAAATACTCAATGATGTCCACAGCTGCAGTAACGTTTAGGATGATACTTCCTTAAAGATGTCTCGGAACAGTTAAGGGTAGGTGTTTATACATCCAGTACAATTACGTGGTCTGTTATGCTTTTCATAGAGTGCAATATCTTTTTATATATGAGCAGAGGAATTAAGAAGTTTCCAAATCCACCTAAGGATACAAATCAGAAAATATTGCTCAGAAACATGTAATTCTAGCAATGATAACCGCCTGGCAATAATAAAAATGTAAAAAGGCCTCAGACGCCACCGAAAACCACAGGGGCATTATTGATTCAGCAGTACCAGCCAAATACACTGAAATACCGAAAATTAATACACCACATCCCTTCAAAACCGCTATCGGTGAGAGCTCTCCTACCACCCAATAAATTAAGCAAGATGCATAATAGCTGATGCCACGATTCCCAATCCCCATTACAACCTGAGAGCCCTCAGTTCATGGCAGACCCTTCTCACATGGAAACCTACACGCTGTCGTATATACGATGTCCCGATGTTTACAATTAACAATAATTTGATAGCTTACACTTCCTGTTCCCAGGGTCTCATTAAATGTACAAACTTTCCCACTCTCCTATATCTAAATTTCACGCGCCTTCATTTGACAGAGGGGTAAATAAAATATATTATTTATTTTCTGGATACTGTTTAATGCGTACCTCTGATAGCAATAACAATGACACAGCCTTAAGTAGTATATTTTTTGTCTCAGTCGGTAGTTCTAATCATAGCGACACTTACACTGATTTATAGATTTACCCTCGTAATCGTAGACACTAACGAGCTGACATCAGCGGCAACGTCAGAACCAGCATAACGAATAATATGTGTTAAACCTTAATCTTAATCCATTTGGTGAAACTTGCAAAAAATGAGCTTCAATTTGTGCTGGATTGTTGGCTTTTAATTCCTGGTTAATTTCATATGATTCTGGACATCTGAAATTCACATCGAAGTATATGCCACCAAAGATAATATTCAGAAGCAATACTGCGAGGTTCCTTAATAATGGCATGGTAATAATCTGTTGTCAGTTCAAACATGGCTTTACACTGTTCCAGCTGACAGACACAATAACACAGAAAATGATTACCCGTTAATGAAGGAAAAGATAGTCATACACTTCTGGCCATTAAAATTGCTACATCACGAAGATCATGTGCTACAGACGCGAAATTTAACCGACAGGAAGAAGATGCTGTGATATGCAAATGATTAGCTTTTCAGAGCATTCACACAAGGTTGGCGCCGCTGGCGACACCTACAACGTGCCGACGTGAGGAAAGTTTCCAACCGATTTCTCATACACAAATAGCAGTTGAACGGCGTTGCCTGGTGAAACGTTGTTGTGATGCCTTGTGTAGGGAGGAGAAATACCTACCACCACGTTTCAGACTTTGATAAAGGTCGGATTAGCCTATCGCTATTGCGGTTTATCGTATCGCGACATTGCTGCTCGCGTTGGTCGAGATCCAATGACTGTTAGCAGAGTACGGAATCAGTGGGTTCAGGAGGGTAATACGGAATGCCGTGCTGGATCCCAACGGCCTCGTATCACTAGCAGTCGAGATGACAGGCATCTTATCCGCATGCCTGTAACGGATCGTGCAGCCACGTCTCGATCCCTTAGTCAACAGATGGGGACGTTAGCTAGACAACAACCATCTGCACTAACAGCTCAACGACGTTTGCAGCAGCATGGACTATCAGCTCGGAGACCATTGCTGCGGTTACCCTTGACGCTGCATCACAGACAGGAGCGCCTGGGATGGTGTACTCAACGACGAACCTGGGTGCACGAATGGCAAAACGCCATTTTTTCGGATGGATCCAGGTTCTGTTTACAGCTTTTCCGTTACTGATATTCGGCAGTTCTCCCGTGTCTTTATGGAACAATCCAGGTTCTGTTTACAGCATCATGATGGTCGCATTCGTGTTTGGTAACATTGCGGTGAACGCACATTGGAGGCGTCTTTTCGTCATCGTTGGCGTCATCGCTGGCGTATCACCCGGCGTGATGATATGGGGTGCCATTGGTTACACGCCTCGGTCACCTCTTGTTCGCACTGATTGCACTTTGAGCAGTGCACGTTACATTTCAGATGTGTTACGACCCGTGGCCCTACCCTTCATTCGATCCCTGCGAAACCCTAGATTTCAGCTGGGTAATGCACGACCGCATATTGCAGGTCCTGTACGGGCCTTTCTGGGGACAGAAAATGTTCGACTGCTGCCCTGGCCAGCACATTCTCCAGATCTCTCACCAATTGAAAACATCTGGTGAATGGTGGCCGAGCAACTGGCTCGTCACAAAACGCCAGTCACTACTCTTGATGAACTGTGGTATCGTGTTGAAGCTGCATGGGCAGCTGTACCTGTACACGCCATCCAAACTCTGTTTGACTCAATACCCAAGCGTATCAAGGCCGTTATTACGGCCAGAGGTGGCTGTTCGGGGTATTGATTTCACAGGATCTATGCACCCAAACTGCGTGAAAATGTAATCACATGTCAGTTATAGTATATATTATTTGTCCAATGAATACCCATTTATCATCTGCACTTCTTCTTGGTGTAGCAATTTTAATAGCCAGTAGTGTACTTATTATAACACCATTGACTGCCCCGATATACCGAGCGAGGTGGCGCATTGGCTAGCACACTGGACTCCCATTTGGGAGGACGACGGTTCATTCCCGCGTCCGGTGATCGCGATTTAGGTTTTCCGTGATTTCCCTAAATCACTCCAGGCAAATACCGGGATGGTTCCTTTGAAAGGGCACAGCCGATTTCCTTCCCCATCCTTCCCTAATCCGATGAGACGGATAACCTCGCTGTTTGGTCTCCTTCCCGAGACAACCCAACACAACTACCCCGATAATAATCGGTACATTTTTTAAAAGAAGAAGTAGGGGAATATAATTTGGATTCGACTTTTTTTCTATTGAAGATAAATCAAATAGGCTTATCAAAAAAATGGTTCAAATGGTTCTGAGCACTATGGGACTCAACTGCTGTGGTCATAAGTCCTCTAGAACTTAGAACTACTTAAACCTAACTAACCTAAGGACAGCACACAACACCCAGCCATCACGAGGCACAGAAAACCCCTGACCCCGCCGGGAATCGAACCCGGGAACCCGGGCGTGGGAAGCGAGAACGCTACCGCACGACCACGAGATGCGGGCTAGGCTTATCAAACTACAAAAGAAAGGATAGGAAGAAAAGAAATTATAAGCTATACTGGGAACCGGTCATACAAAATATCTACGCAGTGGTTTGACTGACGAAATTTGGACGACTGAACCGCGGATCTGAGTCCGCAACTATTAAAATTCCCAAAAAAGTATTCTCAGGCTTTGAATTGTAACTGCTTCGGTAAAAGTGAGAAACCTGTGCACTTGTATTCTTCAGTGATCTATGAATCTGCGAACCTGGAAATGTCAGTTTGTGATTTATGTGATGGCATTTCCGACTGATCCTTCATTGTCGTTTCTTCTTGCTAATTCTTTACTTCCAAACTTTCTTACAGAAAACCGCAACTAACAAGGGAACCTACCCATCGCAACCCCCTCAGATTTAGTTATAAGTTGGCACAGTGGATAGGCCTTGAAAAACTGAACACAGATCAATCGAGGAAACAGGAAGAAGTTGTGTGAAATTATGAAAAAAATAAGCAAAATATACAAACTGAGTAGTCCATGTGTAAGGTAGGCAACATCAAGGACAGTGTGAGCCAAGGAGCGCCGTGGTCCCATAAGGTCGCCGGATCGAATCTCGCATCATGCAACTTTTTAGAGCAGCTACGGAGCGAGAGGTCCTACGTTCAAGTCTTCCCTCAAGTGAAAATTTCAGTCGGCTCTCAGCCGTGGCAGCGTGCGGACGGCCCCGCGCGCCGGCCAGTGCTCCGCTGCAGGCGTTGTTTACTTCCGCGTCGTAGCTTACAGGCTTGTGTCCGTCCACCGTGAACAACATTTCGAGCGCTTACCGCCGTGCGACCCTTAAAGTTTCCTTCCCAGCTGAACATGCGCGACCTCGTGCACATGAAGTTGAAACGTTCATACGTGAAGAAGTTCGTTTAGATCCTAACCACGTTATCGGAATCCATTTTTCGATCACGAGTAGTGTCGTTCATATTAAAATGACAAACACCGAGGTGTGTGAAGATGTTATTCGCCGCCATGCCAATGGACTTAAGTTCAAATACTCTGATGGTCACGTCGGAGCTGTAACACTTGAACTCGCAGAGTACGGTCAACGCACGATTAGGGTGTTTGAACTACCTTTTGAAGTGCCGAAGGACGAAGTTGTCTCTGCGTTACAACCATACGGTAACGTCATCGGTTACGTAGAGGAAAAATGGCAAACCTTCACGACCTACCATGTCCTTAATGGTGTGCGTCAGGTCAAAATTGAACTGAAAAAACATATTCCATCATACCTGACCATTGGCGGGGTGCGAGCCATTGTCACGTACGACGGCCAACCCCGAACATGTGCGGGTTGTGGACAAGAAGGCCACGTCCGATCCGCCTGCATGCGACGCCGCCTGATCCAGACGCCGGTCGGCGAGGAAGCGTCCCCAGCGGTGATGACTCAGATCCCTGTCACATACGCTAAGGTTGCCCAGGAAGGTAGCACGTCTACACAGAGTCTTCCTGCTCCGTTGACGTCGTCTGATCAGGTAGCTGCAACCGCTCCTGAGATTCCTTCTGAGGTGCCCCAGACGCCAGATCCTAACCTGTCGAATCATCGCAGCACTGTGACTGAAAATGCTACTGAGATGGACGTTGATCCGGGAGTGGTACCTACTTCTGCTTTCCTTCAGACTGGTCCAGAGTCAGATGAAAGCCACCCGCCATCGGACTCTGAACGACATGTTAGAAAACAAGGGTCGACACGAAAGAGAAAGAAACGTAGCCGTACACCCCCTGATGAATCCATTCTACGGATGGATACCAGGGATGCAGACCCGAAGATGGACGACAAACCGCTCTTTGATGACCAAAAGTCTGATGCGAAAGACCCGTCACAGGCGACCACTGGCAACGAACACCCCTCCTTACTGACGCCGTCGCCCCCACAGGTCGACGTTGAAGAGAGCCTATCCGATGAGACGACCACTACGTCTCCTCTCCACGTGGATGACGTGCACAGCCGATGCCCTACCGCAGTATCAGTCTCCTGGGCAGACGACGTGGAGATCGAAGGGACTGGGGTGGACGCTGATGATGATGGGGCACCCCCATCGGTTGCGCCCGCGCCCGCAAACTCTCCACAATAGCAGCCTCTTCAGCGGACCGGCAAGATCAACGACCTCTCGCTCCTGAAGAAGAAGCCCCACCTGTGCCTGTGGGACTCCAACACCAGCATTATCGTGTCGCAACGATTAACCTCGCGACCATTCGTGCGCCCCACAAACTAGCGCTGCTCCGCGATATGATTTATGATGCGGACATAGATATTGCGCTTTTTCAGGAAGTGCATGTCGCCGATTTTTCACCACCACATGGCTTCACGGTGCATATTTCTCCCGCTTCGGACACCGGTAGTGGTGTTGCCATCATCTTACGCGAAGGTCTTCCTGCCGAAGATGTCCTATACCTCCCCAGCGGCAGAGGTATGGCCCTTACTCTCTTTGGTGTACGCATCGTCAACAGTTATGCGCCGTCGGGCTCCAGCTACCGTCGTGAACGCAATGCCTTCTTCGCGAATGAAGTCACACCCCTTTTTATGGGACCACACGATGACTGGGTCATGGGTGGAGACTTCAACTGCACCCAGCGACCTCAGGATCAATTGCCGCGTCACTCACCATGCGCAGCTCTGGAAACAGTCGTCACGCGGCTACAATTTGTCGACACGTGAAGACATGTTCACGGTGATCTTTTGGGCTTTACGTACTACACTGCGCACTCCTCTAGCCGACTGGATCGCATCTACATCTCGCGATCCCTAATTCAACACACTCGACAGGCTGAAATCTGGCCTGTTGCTTTCTCAGACCATGAGGCTTACTTCTGTGATGTTGTTCTCACAAGACAGGCAGTATGGCACGGACGTGGTTTATGGAAACTGAACACGGCACTTCTTATTTCACCTGACTGTCGACTTCTAATAGAAGACACTTGGATTACATGTAATAGACGCCGACCCACGTATCCGTCTACCATATCCTGGTGGATCCAGTGTGCAAAACCTGCTCTTCGAAAAACTTTAATCCGGTATGGCAAAGATGTTGTCGCCTGGAGGAAGAGCACTATGGACTTTTACTACAGGATCCTACGAGAATGCTCCACGATGCCAGCCTCCCCTGAGCACCATACAAGGATGAACCAAGCTAAGGCCCAAATCTCCAATCTCATGCGACGGCATTTGGAAGGAGCGATAGTACGATCTCGTACTGCTGATCGCATGCCTCATGAACATCCTTCGATGTACCATATCATCCAAGAACGACAAAATCGACGCCGAAAATTGATTCACGTCCTAACGGATCTAGAAGGGCGTCGCTACGTAACCCAATCTGCAATAGGGAATGTGCTTCACGCCCACTACCGGCAGCTCTACGCCGCAATTCCACATTCCCCAGAGTTGATCGAGGAAGTCTCACAGCTGAACTTCGGTGGTATCCCAGGAGATGCGGCGATTGACTTGATGTTGGAGGTGACTGATAGGGAAGTCCGCTATGCGATCCGGGCAGGAACCATCAATCGCTCCCCAGGACCCGACGGTCTTCCCCTCGAATTTTATCGCACCCTCCGTGATTTGTTAGAGTCCACCTTCACCTCCATCTGTCGGGAACTGATGTCTCCGGAAGTACCCGTGCCGGACGCTTTCATGGAAGGAATTATTATTCCTGTACATAAACCGCACGGTGGCAACAATATCAGTGATTATCGGCCCCTCACCCTCCTTAACAGTGATATGAAAATCTTCACTCGCCTTTTGGCAGCACGACTTAAAAACGTTACCCGATATGTTGTGTCGCCAGACCAAGCATCTTTGGGAGGAGATAATAATATTCGCACGGCTTTATGCCGCTACAGGGATATGATCGCCGTTACCCAGGCACAACGCCTCTCTGGGGCACTTGCGTCTTTGGACTTTAGTCAAGCTTTTGATAGGGTTGACCATTCGTTCCTTACGGCCGTTCTCCACCATATGGGTTTCCCAGTCGCCGTTATCACGGTAGTGATGCGCCTTCTGCGGGGTGCCTCATCCAGGATTATGTACAATGGCAGACTCACTCCACCGATAATAATAGGTTGATCTGTACGTCAAGGTTGCCCTCTATCAGCAATTTTGTACGCCTTTTCCTTGGAATCCTTGCTATGTGGACTAAGACAACGTTTGGTAGGGTTGTCCATAGATCGCTACCGATTCTGTTGCGCGGCCTATGCTGACGATGTAGTCATCTGTTTACGTAATGCCGACGAGGTTCGAGCTGTTTTGACGTGGGTAGCGACTTATGGTGAGGCGTCGGGTAGCTCTTTAAACGTACGTAAGTCACAAGTTATGTTCATTGGCACGGGACTTCCCGTGGAGTGCGTTACACCTCTCACCATCGTTGATACCATTCGTTGTTTGGGAATAGATTTTTCATCTGATCTCCGGCGTTCAGCCACCATCAACTGCCGACGCCTCCTTTTAATGATCAGAGCAGGTCTTATGGACCATCCCCTTCGATCCCTCGATATTCTCCAACGAGCTCGATATGTCAATACATATATCGCATCCCGAGTTCCTCATGTAGCGCAAGTTCTACCTTTCCCGCTTAGTGTGGCACGTCGCATGTTGGCAGCGATGGCATCTTTCGTCAGCTCTGGGATGTTGTTCAAAGTTAACTATACAACCCTTACTCTTCCCCGTGAACGAGGTGGGATAGGTCTGTTTCACGTGCCGGATAGAGCTCGCGCCCTATTTGTCAGCTCCCAGATGACGTTATGGACACGTTGCCCAACGAGCCTCACTGGTCTCCTCCTGTCGGCATACTCGCCGGTCTCACTGTCAGCCCCGGTGATGATCTCGGATGTTCCGGCCCAGTTCCATTATATACGGTACTTCTTTCTGGAACTCAGTTATCTACGCCTCACCTTACCAAGACAGCTTTTACTCAAGACAAAGGCAGTATACAATGTCCTCCAATTAGGTCGTCCACCTAACCCGATTGAACAAAAGTTCCCCCAGGTTGACTGGCGTCATGTATGGCGCGCGGTGTTCGCCTGTTACCTTGACACGAATGTTCAATCTGTCTGGTACCTAACTGTCAATGGTAAGCAAATCAACCAATTTCGCCTTCATCGTATCCACCTCGCCCGATCACCTCTATGCTCCACGTGTGGAGTGCCAGACAATGATGAACATCGGTTTGTTTGCGGACCGGCGGCGGAGGTTTGGCACTTGGTTCGACGTATTGTGGCTTTTCTAACGCGGGACATTCCGGATAGGATTACTCCCCCTTCATTATTATTTCCAGAACGTGAATATTTTCCTCAGACAAAGACGAATGCTGTGAATTGGATTCGCGGACATGCCATTCACTACTTATTTGGACAAACTGTAGACTCTGTACTCGATTTTTGGACATACCTCAATGACCGTCATTATGTCGTTGTCCGTCACCCAAAATACAGACAATTTTTCTCGAACTTCCTTGGGTGTGCTTTCCACGAGCCGCCTCGCAGGTGGAATGTGTTAAGCCAAGAGAGAAGAAGGTTTCCTGTTTGAACCAATGAACATTTCTGAACAATTGAACGGAACACATCAATTTCGAGAAGACGTGACTCAACATATTACCAGCGGGGCGCAGAAGGCCTCTGATCAATTACACAAAAAAAAATACAAAAAGAAATGAAATAAATAAATATAAAACCAAAAAAAATTAAAATAAAATTCAGGAAATGGAAGATTTTGTTTTGTTTGTAAGGATAGCCCTAACCTTGATTTCCCATATTTCCCCTGGTATATAGGCAGCTCTCTGGGGTAGGTTTAGTCAGGAGCCAACGCCTGAAGTGGCCCAGATTTTTTTGTTATAGGATTAAAAGTGGCGATGGCACTTGTGTTTTTTAGTTCCATTTTATATATTAAAAAAGGGGGGGTAGCGTCTTAAAAAAAACAAAAAGAAAAAGAAGAAAAAAATTAAAAAAAATGGCTAGCGTGAGCAGCTGTGGAACGAGAGGTCCTTGGTTCAAGTCTTCCCTCCAGTGAAAATTTTACTTTATTTATTTTCGCAAAGTTATGATCTGTCTGTTCGTTCATTGACGTCTCTGTTCACTGTAATAAGCTTAGTGTCTGTGCTTTGCGACCACACCGCAAAAGCGTGCTACTAATCGCACGGTCGCACGCTTTTGTGGTGCGGTCGCAAAGCACAGACACTAAGCTTATTACAGTGAACAGAGACGTCAATGAACGAACGGACAGATCATAACTTTGCGAAAATAAATAAAGTAAAATTTTCACTGGAGGGAGGACTTCAACCAAGAACCTCTCGTTCCGCAGCTGCTCACGCTAACCACGGGACCACGGCGCTCCTTCATTCACACTGTCCTTGATGTTGCCTACCTTGCACATGGACTACTCAGTTTGTATATTTTGCTTATTTTTTCATAGTTCCACACAACTTCTTCCTGTTTTCTCGATTGATCTGTGTTCAGTTTTTCAAGGACTATCCACTGTGCCAACTTATAACTAAATCTGAGGGGTGTGCGATGGGGAGGTTCCCTTGTAAGAAACAACGTCACCTATTAGGACAGGGGTGCACAAACGCGCTACAGCGGCCATGCCAGTTCTTGCGCACACCACTTGCTAGAGGGCGCTGTCAGCCAGTAGTTCCAGCTCCACTTCTCTGCTGAGACCACCCGTTTGCTACCGACGCGCGCGCGGTATTACGGGCCTGTTTGCGTAATGTCGTTAGCGCTGATGTCGTAGTCTGTTTGGCGTTCACGATAGGACAAAATTAGCTAGAGGAAAATGACTGAGGAGAAGTGAAGGTCTTGGAAACGAAAATAGGTCTAACACCTACGCTTCAGTTAACAGTGGGAAGAAGAAAGTTCAAATAGACGTAAGTCGTTTCTTGACTATTACTATTTATAAAGCGTTACATGTGTTTCACCTCGATTTTATCTCGTTCTTATAACATATATATATACAGGAAGAGAACCATTTCATTCACAGTGATGGTGCAATTAGAGTGAGCTAACACATAGCTCTTAAAACTGCCCTTCAGCCATGGAGAATTTATTAAAGAATATTTCATTGCTGTCGCGAAATCTTGTGTTCAGAGACTCTTCCGGTCTTGGAAACGGTTCCATTTTCACGGAAACAGTTCGCAGACGCATCAAATAAATGGCGAACAACATGGAAAGGCAACTGAAAGATGAGACTCAACATCTGGTTTTTTCCTCTTTGGCTTTCGATGGAAGTATGAATGTTACAGGTGTTGCCGAGATTGCTGCTTTTGTGAGAGGTGTTGACGCCGAATTCAGCTTGATGGAGGAATTTCTTGATTAGGTGCCAACGCACGATACAACTACGGCCGACGACATAATTTCCTTGCTTAGAAAACGTTACTAACAAAATGATCTTTGTTGGGAAGAACTTCCGCTGATTGCAACAGAAGCATCTACTGCAATGATGGGTGAAGAGGCTGGTGTTGTTGCCTTGATACCGAACAAGATGGAAATACAACTTAATACTTTTCAGTAAGATTACATGCATTAAGTTAAGAGATACTGAAGAAAAACGTATGTGCTCCTTGCTTGTTGTTTTTGGGACCTGGAAATTTTTTATTTTATTCTCTTTTTCCTCCCCCCAACCCCACCTCCACCCCCTCCACGCTCCCATTCTTTTCTCTTCTGAACTTAACGAAAAAATTCGGAACGTTTATACTGCTTGTAATAGTTGTAAAACTATGCAGTGTAGTAATTTGCGGCCCTGCAGAACTCATAACGATAAAGTGAAAAATTATTCTTTATTTCTTTCTTGGTCACTGTATTGTACCTATATCTAACTGCAGGTGGACAGCCGCTTTTATATAATCTTTACGTATCATCTGAAACGTCTGTACCTGCCCTTAGTTGGTCGAACGAAACTGCAACGATACACACAGGCTCAAAATAAACCGGAACTTTAAGTACAAGCTGGTCGTAAGGGGAAAAGAAATGAAAAGATACTTCATTTTGCTCACGGCAGAACTGCTGTCAGCTAATTATTATTAATTTTTCATTCGATGGCATCTTTGACTGGAACAGATGAAGCCCCAGGAATGACTGGTCAAATCCTATGCAAATGTTATACTGTGTCGTAAGTATTCGTTGGGTTGGCCTAATGCAAAAATTACAAAGCAAAGAATACAAATTCAACTACAAACTCGGGCACCAGCTGTCGCTCGTGGTCTATCGGCAGTATTCGGAGCCGCTCGCGAGTGAGAGAGTGTGAGATACGCGCGCATCGTGCCCGCATGGCCGTACAAGCCTACGGCGACCGGGGGCAGCTCACTTGCCCAGCCCTGTACAAGATTATGCTTACAGGGGAACCTCCCCATCGCACCCCCCTCAGATTTAGTTATAAGTTGGCACAATGGATAGGCCTTGAAAAACTGAACACTGATCAATCGAGAAAACAGGAGAAGTTTTGTGGAACTATGAAAAATATAAGCAAAATATACAAACTGAGTAGTCAATGTGCAAGATAGGCAACATCAAGGCTACTCTGAGCGTAGGAGCGCCGTGGTCCCGTGGTTAGCGTGATCAGCTGCGGAACGAGAGGTCCTTGGTGCAAGTCTTCCCTCCAGTGAAAATTTTATTTTCTTTATTTTGGCAAAGTTATGATCCGTCCGTTCGTTCATTGACGTCTCTGTTCACTGTATTAAGTTTAGTGTCTGTGTTTTGCGACCGCACCGCAAAACCGTGCGATTAGTAGACGAAAGGACAACCGAAAACATTTGATCGCAAGGTCATAGGTCAACCGATTCCTCCACAGGAAAACACCTCTGACATATTCTTTATGACACTGGTGACGGCATGTGCATCACATGACAGGAATACGTTGTCGACCCACCTAACTTGTACACTTGGCGGATGGGTAAAAAGATTCGTCTACCTTGCCCGATTTAAGTTTTCTTGTGGATGTGATAATCACTCCCAAAAAAGTGATGAAAACATAACAGTTTGTCACATAAACTGCAACAAATGAATGCAACAGTTTCACAGTCGCACGGTTTTCCCTGTGCTCTGTCAAAACATTTGTTTTTAACGTTTTCTAATTTTTCCGTGTGTAGACCGTCAAATCCTGCATATGTCCAAGCAATTCTGAACATGTCCTGGAATTTTGGAGAGCGAAGCTGATTATGTGTAAGTACCTGAACATTGATAATTGTCTGAAAATAAAAAAATTAAACTTTTCATTCGAGGGAAGACTTGACCAAGGACCTTTCGTTCCGCAGCTGCTCACGCTAACCACGGGACCACGATGCTCCTGAGTTCAGGGCAGCCTTGATGTTGCCTATCTTGCGCATGGACTATTCATTTTGTATATTTTGGTTATTTTTTTCATAGTTCCACAAAACTTCTTCCTGTTTTCTCGATTGATCTGTGTTCAGTTTTTCAAGGCCTATCCACTGTGCCAACTTATAACTAAATCTGAGGGGGGTGCGATGGGGAAGTTCCCTTGTTAGAACAGCGAACACTCCGTTCTATAAACCGTGATAGACTTATTGCAGTGTTCACGTTTTGGTATACAATATTTTAAATTCACCACCTTTTGCTAAAAATACATGTACGAAGTACACGGGGGCGCAGATTTGCCCGAGGAAATATACAGGCCGCAGCTCGTGGTGGTGCGGTAGCGTTCTCGCTTCCCACACCCGGGTTCCCGGGTTCGATTCCCAGCGGGGTCAGGGATTTTCTCTGCCTCGTGATGCCTGGGTGTTGTGTGATGTCCTTAGGTTAGTTAGGTTTAAGTAGTTCTAAGTTCTAGGGGACTGATGACCATAGCTGTTAAGTCCCATAGTGCTCAGAACCATTTTTGAAATATAGAGGAAATCAATCAAATTACAGAAAAATACGGTGACAAATATATTTAATGGAGATGCTGAAAATGACCTCCTGCAACATCATTACACAGCGTTGCACGTATAAGCCTATTCAGATACACCCGGCGAAAGGTTCGGATATCGATGGCGGCAACTTCATGGCTTATGCTGTCATTCCGTTCTTGTACTGTGTGTGGATTTGTTTCATGGATCTTACTCTTCAAGGGTCCCCAAAGGGGAGAAAAGTCACTTGCTGTTAAATCAGGCGAAAGTGATGGCCATAAATGTTTGTTGATAGTTCGTTTCACTGTGGAAACATTATGCATTATGAACTCGTTCCAGGGATACCTTGGGCGTGTGGCATGTTGCCCCATCTCGCTTGAAGTAGCAGTATTGTCTTCCGTATTCAATTAGTTGAGCACAAAATGTATCAACCATTTCCACATATGCAACCGTGTTGAGGGCAAAGTCAAAAAAATATCGGTCCTATGATGCGCGTTTGTGTTACACCCGACCAGACGCAGATGGTTTCATCATGGAGAGGTTACTGACACACAGTTCTCCGTTGCTCAATACCTCGTGTTATATAAATTCACATGAGCGGAAAGATGAAGTCATATTTCATCACTCATATGGTATTGGAAAGGGAGTAACAAACCACCGTTGATGCTACTCAAAAGCCGTGTGCAATAAAGTATGACACGATGAATGACATCGTCTCGTAATTGCTCACAACCGCCACACGACATGGTTTCTAATTAACGCTTTTTTGAATATCCGCTGGCAACTCCTCCTCCATACATGGGCGTATTGGACCAATTAATGTGTAGACTTCTCTGGGCCCTCAATAACTCTTCGGCGAAAATCGGCAGTAACTTCTGGTGTGCGAACTGAAGGAATTCTTTGTCGTTTTACATTCTACACAGACTCGTAGATGTGCCAGTTTTAATACAGCTCTGTATTGCTAACTTGGCGGAGTTCTGTATGCGAACAGATGACCTCAAAAAATTCACGGGTTTTCTTAATCGAATCTCTCTTCGTATATGCTTCCACAGTTTAGATTCTTTCTTCTATCAATAAAGACAATTTCACTGCTGAAACAAACAGAAATGCTGACAGAAGAATGCCAACAATTGATTGCTGCATGAAACTATTAGCTGTTGTGGCTGTTTACTCCAGAAGTCGGAATATTGCATTCGTATTCAAAGGGGAGCCAGGCTAAATTTAAACTGTGCTACCCAGTAACTGACTGCGTGCGACGTTCAAAATAGGCGTCGCTCTGCTCAAGTCCGTACTTTCTTCAGGCTTTCCCTGATGGCGTCCCGGAGCGAGTGATTGTTAATCTCCAAGACTCAACACACGTTTCGGAAAGTCAATAATAATTACATAACTAATGATACATTTATCGCATTCGGTGCACATCTATGAGATACCTGTATATGACTCTCTTTAACATGATTGCGAGTTTATTGGTCATTATGTTCAAGCCTTTACGACGTCCATGGCAAAACACTCACTCTCTTCTAAGGTTAAGTACTGTCAGTAAAACAAACGTCCAGTATTATAACCGAGGAGAATTTCACTTCAAAACGTTCCGCTCGTTCTTAGTCTCTATGAAAATGACTACTGAAAACAGGAGCCACATTCCTTGATTTTGTGTAAACTCAGACACTTAAAGGAAGAGAGATACTTCTTACCCTTTGCGTAGTACTGTATGCCCCACAAAGCGTAAGTAACTTCGTAATACATTACCAAATCGAATTTGTTTCGTTGTGGTAAGTGAGGCCACTTAGACACACAACATGCATTTCGGTAGAACTGTCCAGTCAATGAATAGAACACGCCACAATTACTTTAAATGCACGGTAATAGAAAGCGATGTTCCCAACACGTTCTGTCATTTCCATCTCAAAATCGTTTTGATAATTGTGACACGAAATCTCGTGTAGAATCAGATACCGGCGTTCACTTACGCACCACAGTTTTTCCATGAGATATAACAGTATTCCTAATTTTATCAACAACGATGGCTGTCAGCTTTTAAAATAACATCTAGCAGATTTGCACCCTCTAAAAGTGACCCATTTAAATTGTGCGACTCCTTGCTTTTTCTTTTAGTGGAGTATTTACGTATAGTACAAACATCGGAACAGTGGTGCAACATGAATTCTACAACTCCTGCCTCTCGTAGCTCTCGTAATGAGTAACAAAGAACGCCGTTTTCTTCGTAGAAACAAAGAGCTTAAAACCGAGAAAAGAGAATATAAACGTGTTAGTACTCTATTATCAAGCATGGTATGCACCGTGCAATGTTCGTAACATTGTAAAATATTATTATGTATGTATTCAAATACATTCTCTATCATTCGAAACAAAAATGTGGTAACCTAATATTCTCTTATCTTAAAAATAAATACCTCCTGTAACGACAAGACACAGAAAAATTATAAAAAAGATACAGCAAACAACGTGAGAAAACTTCGCTGATTCCATATGTCGGACTGTCTGATTACAGTGGTTCTTCGTGTTCACTGAGCAATGTCTCTCACTGCTGATGATCTTACAGCAAGGTGTATCTGCAGAGATAGACAGACAGATTTCCTACTGGTAGACACATTCGCTGACTACACTGTGATTTTTAGTTTAGTTTTACTTTCTAAGCAAAACCCGGGACGAACCAGTGACCTTCGGAATAGAAAAATGTTAATAAAGTGGAGGCATGTTTGCTGTTTTTAACCACTGAATAACTTCATGAGAGACGTATAAAGAATACCTTTACAGAAGTGTAAATGAATGCAGTCATGAGTGCAGTGAAGTGGATATGAATTATTCTACGTGTTGGAGAAGTATCTATACGAATATTTTATGCGTTGGTGAATGCGTAGGTAACTTGGTTGGAAGACAGGCTCTTTCGTGCGAGTAACAGCGATCTACAACGTTATTAAGATACACTGTAATAACGTACCATTCATTTATGATATATTATGATGTTTAGTACACATTCAGTAGTATTTAAAAGATGTTATGAGGTACATTGCAAAAAATTACTGCAGTCCATTAACAATAATAAATCTGAAGTGTTACATGGCAAATACAACATTGAAAACAAACAGCGCTCAGGAAAACAAGCAATATTTTTCACATCATGTGCCGAACAATACCTCACCAGGTACTGAAAGCCTTTCCCGATGAATATGTAACCGTTAATTTTCTTATGGTGTAATTATACTCTCTGTAAGTTGTATACAATATTCGATTTGTTCACTGTATTTTTTACTTATATGTGAAAGGTAAGAATAGATGATTAGGCTGACAGTCTTTGAGTGTCCACAAAATACACGGAAATATTTTGTTAAAGGTCAAAGAAAATGGGGAATGCGTGAACACAGTATTAAACTTCTGTAATACGTCACATGAAATTATGATTAGAACGGAACACTTGAAAAATTTTTAAAAGGAGAAGACGAAGAAGAAGGAGGATTACTACTCAATGTCCCGTCAGCAACGAGGTCATGAGAGAGGGAGTACAAGCTCGGAGTAGGAACACATGAGGAAGAAAATTGGCCGTTTCCCTTTAAAGGAACCATCCAGGCATTTATCCTTAGCTATTTTAGATAAATCACTGTAAATTGAAATATTGGTGGCTGCCAGTAGATCTGGACCTTCGTCCTGCTGAATGAGAGTCCCGTGAGCTAATCACTTCGCCGTCTCGCTAGACGTCGAATGTACATATTTGATGCTCATACGTCGACAAAATTACCATTTAAACGAAATATGACGAGAAATTTCATTATAAAACAGGGAAAATACAGTGTTAATAGATTTGCTACCGTCGCACATACAGCAGACGTGGATAGTCTCGCCCGCAATTAGTTGTATTTTCCATTATACGTAACGTAGCAGTACTCAGGCACTGTATGAATTATTCACTTCCATTAAACACTTGTCATAAGTTATGAAAAGTGCAGTAATCACAGGGTTGCTGTCTGCACATGTCCATAATACGAATATTGGAACAAGTGAATCATTTACTGACGATTCGGCTCATAAAATTCTGTTGCGTCAAGTTATCGTAAATACTCCGAATCCGTGAATTCCATTCCACACTAAAACGGTAGTAGAACCACAGACGATCCGTCTCACTCCTCGGAGTGAATGACGTATTTCTTCGATTATTTAGTTACTTATGAAATCTGAAATTCCTATTTACTATATTTCTTGATTACTGGTGAACTCTAAGATTTCTTATTACTACATTTTTAGTCAGTCGAGCTTCGGGATCAAGGAAATGTACCGAGTTTATTTTCATTGATTTTTTTTCTGTACCACGTTGCTAGAAAAGTAATTATGAAGTCAGCTTTCTTCATTACAAAGCGCCGTCCCAGAAACGCAGGGACAGTATTAACCAATTTAAAACATTTACAAAAATAAATAATATTTACTCACTTGTATTATCAATGGACATATTAACTGGGAAAGAATAACGGATAAACCGCCCTACTGCCACCGTATTCAATACTGTTGTTTGAACCGTAGTTGTTACGTGCGCTGAAGTGTAGTTGAATGGCAGAACTGTGGTGGAGCAGCTTAGCTCAGCGTTTACTCTACTTACCTCAGTAAGCTTCACAGATCCGCTCTACACTAATCCACTCCCTAGTGTATAGCGACGAACAGCATAACTGGGTCACGGAAAGCCGCATGAACTTGACTCCACTGCCCTTACCAATAAACTTCTTTCTGTTAACTTTTAATCCGCTGTAAGTCTCTTAGTTCTAGGGGGACTTATGACCTCAGCAGTTGAGTCCCATAGTGCTCAGAGCCATTTGAACCATTTGTAAGTCTCTTACACTTCAGGTCTAGGTTCATTAGCTAAAGGAGGTAAGCTCTTAGATAATTTGCTTTTTTAATGTATAATACACAGAAGTCAGAAATAGTGCCTTGAACCATTAACTCTTTATTAAAAATCGCGTTTCCAACGAAAAGTTCTTGGTACACATGCTAATGTGTATTAGTTGATTTCAGGCGCTTCAGTCTGGAACCGCGTGACCGCTATGGTCGCAGGTTCGAATCCTGCCTCGGGCATGGTTGTGTGTGATGTCCTTAGGTCAGTTAGGTTTAAGTAGTTCTAAGTTCTAGGGGACTGATGACCTCAGATATTAAGTTCCATAGTGCTCAGAGCCATTAGAGACATTTGAAGTTCATTTCACTGTTCACATCAATTACCATAGCCAACGGCTTTGACGCAGTGCCAGCTTCTCTTCTCTTTAGATCACCGAGGTAGAGGGCAGTCGGCCTTCGCTAGCACTTGGATAGGTGACCGTCCGATCTGCCGAGCAAGCAGTGTGCTTCACCCTTGGGAGGCCAGTTTGCGAGATTCTTGACTGAACAATAGCGGCCATTAGAATCAGTTTATTTACATTATAGTTGTTCATATAGTAATCAATGAACTGAATTGTTCGCGAAAATCACACACATCTACACTACGTGATCAAAATTATCACACCTCCAAAAAATACGTTTTCCATATTAGGTGCATTGTGCTGCCACCTGCTGCCAGGTATTCCACATAAGGGACCTCAGTAGTCATTAGACATCGTGAGAGAGCAGAATGGGGCGATCCGCGGAACTCACGGAATTCGAACGTCGTCAGGTGATTGGGTGTCTTTTGTGTCATACGTCTGTATGCGAGACTTCCACACTCCTAAACCTTCCTAGGTCCACTATTTCCGATGCGATAGTGAAGTGAAAACGTGAAGAGACACGTACATCACAAAAGCGCACAAGCCGACCTCGTCTATCGACCGACAAACCGCCTACAGTTGAAGATCGTCGTAATATGTAATAAGCAGACATGTATCCAGAACATCACACAGGAATTCCAAACTGCAAATACCATGACAGTTAAGCGGGAGGAGAGAAAATTTGGATTTCATGATCGAACGTCTGCTCATAAGCCACACATCACGCCGGTAAATGCCAAACGACGCCTCGCTTGGTGTAAGGAGAGTAAATACTGGACTATTGAACAGTGGAAAAAGGTTGTGTAAAGTGACGAATCACGGCACAAAATGTGGCGTTCCGATGATAGGGTGTGGGTAAGGAGAATGCACAGTGAACGTCATCTGCCAGTGTATGTAGTGCCAACAGTAAAATTCGGAGGCAATGTTGTTATGGTGCACTCGTGTTTTTCATGGAGGGGGCTTGCACCCCTTACTGTTTTGTGTGGCACTATCACAGCATAGGCCTACATTGATGTGTTAAGCACATCCTTGCTCCTCACTGTAGAAGAGTAATTCGGGGATGGTGATGGCATCTTTCAACACGATCGAGCACCAGTTCATGATGCACGGCCTGTGGCGGAGTGGTTACACGACAGTAACATCCCTGTAATGGACTGGTCTGCACAGAGTCCTGACGTGATCCTATACGACACCTCTGGGATGTTTTGGAACGCCGTCGTCGTGCTAGGCCTTACAGACCGACGTCGATACCTCTCCTCAGTGCAGCACTACGTGAAGAGTGGGGCTGCCATTGCCCAAGAAGCCTTCCAGCAGCTGACTGAAAGTATGCCTCCGAGAGTGCACGCTGTCATCAGGGCTAAGGGTGGGCCAACACCTTAATGAATACCGATAGACGGCGCCACGAACTTGGAAGTCATTCTCAGACTGGCGTCCGGATAGTTTTGATGACATAGTGTATCTCTCGATGGGACATCCACTCCTTTTATAAATATTGATCATGACTGATAACATCGATCAAACAAGGAAGGTGCAACTATGTTTAGGACAAGAGTCCCATCTTCTGGCGCCTAGAATGTTCGTACGAGTCAACAAACACGGGTTAATATTTTCTGGTACAGGGCTTGTAAGTAGAAAGTCATCACATAAATCTGGGCCAAACGGAAAGCGTCCTGAAGTACAGTGCAATTTTCCAAACCTTAAGGATGTCATTGTAACGCTTCCTTATAAAGAGGGACAGACTTTCACTTTCTTAGATACAGATGTGTGGATGGTAAAGCGCTACGCAGGCCTGTATGAAGTTCTTGGATGAGGTGACGACAAAATGACTGTTCACGTAGGTGTGTAGAACGTATCAAACTTTCCGAGAAACGTCATCCACACAATTTCGAGGATAACACGAGCGGACTAGTGCGACAACTAACGCACATTCGGTTAGCAGCTCAAGCAACCAAGTTGCTGACGAAAATAATAAACGGAAGCATGGAAAAAAACTCGAGATGTGTTAGATGACGACCAGTTTGGTTTTGGGAAAGATAAAGGCACCTGGACGCTGAACTGACATTACGGCTGACAACAGAAGTAAAACTGGAGGAAATTCAAGACACGTTCATAGGATTTGTCGACTTGTAAAAAGTAAAAAGTAAAAAAGTGCATTATGTTCAAAACTCTGCGAAAATAGGAGTAAGTTACAAGAACAAAGACGTTCAATAAGAGTGGAAAACCACGACCGAAGTGCTCAGATTAAAAAGTTCTGCCCTTGGTGTTCAAACTATACATCGAAGAAGCAATGACGGAAATAAAAGTAAGATTGAACAGAGGACTTAAAAACCAAGATGAACAAGATATCAATGATAAGATTCTCTGATGTCGTTGTTACCTTATGTGAAAATGAAGAAGAGTTAGAGGATTTTCTGAAGAGGATGAAAAATCTTTTCTGTTTTTTTTTTTTTTCATCGGTCTTCTGTATGGTCTAATGACCTCTTCATGTCAGAGTAGCACTTGAACCTACTTCCTCAATTATCTGGTGGATGTATTCCAGTCTCTGTCTTCCTCTACAGTTTTTGCCCTTTACAGTTCCCTCCAGTAACTTGGAAGTTATTCCCTCATGTCTCTTCTCCGTATCAGTGTTTGCCACATATACCTTTCGTCTTTGATTCTGCGCAGAACCTCCTCATTCCTTACCTTATCAGTCCACCTAATTTTCAACATTCGTCTGTAGAACCTCATCTCAAAAGCTTCGATTCTCTTCTGTTCCGTTTTTCCCACAGTCCATGTTTTACTACCATACGATGCTGTAATCCATAATACATTCTCAGAAATTTCTTCCTCAAATTAAGGCTGATGTTTGAAATTAGTAACCTTCTCTTGTCCAGGAATGCCCTTTTTGCCATTGCTAGTCTGCTTTTGATGTCCTCCTTGCTCCGTCCGTGAGTGGTTATTTTACTGCCTAGGTAGCAGAATTCCTTAATTTCATCTACTTCGTGACCGTCAGTCCTGATGTTAAGTTTTTGGCCAAGAGAAGTGTACTAGTATTAGACATGGGCCTTCTGTGAAAGTACATTTCGAGCTCGCCATTGTATGGTAGTGAAACTTGGACAGTGGGAAAACTGGAACGGAAGAGGACCGAGACATTTGAGATGTGGTGCTATAGATGCATGTAGAAAACTGGGTTGACTGATGGGTAAGGAACGAGAGGCATCTCGGAGGAATCGTGGGGAAAAAAACATACGAGAAAGATTAAAAAGAGAAAGGGATAGGATGATAGGTTGTCTGTTAAGACATTAGGGTTTAACTTCCGTGATAATATAAGGAGCTGTAGAGGGTAAATAACTGAAGACTTAGATTGCAAATGCTACTGTGAGATGGAAGTGTTGGCACAGGAGAGGAACTCGTGAGGGGTCGCTCCAAACCAGTGAGAAGAC
Organism: Schistocerca nitens; assembly: GCF_023898315.1. Lineage (NCBI taxonomy): Eukaryota > Metazoa > Arthropoda > Insecta > Orthoptera > Acrididae > Schistocerca > Schistocerca nitens. The sequence goes on from NC_064615.1 coordinate 515,689,016, forward strand.
TGATGACTCATAAAAATGCAGTACTGTATGTGAATGTCCAGCTATCTAGATTTGTGCTGAAACATGCTAGTGATACGCATAAGCCTGGATCATTGCCACACTCTTCAGGAGGATTTACATGCGAGCTGGAATTATGTGATATGGACTTTCGGTTACATATCATGTACCAGAGATTCACAGTAATTGACGTCTGTTAGTTGTCTAGTGTGAATATTCTGTCCACCTCAAGATGGGTCTGTCGAATTTAAACTGCTTGTACTTCTTTTTTGGAAAAGATAAATTCATTACAACTGTAGCATACGTTATCAATCATGAAAAATATCACGAAGTTCCTTAGCTCACGGCGAGCTATAGATGCATGTGGAAAACTGGGTTGTCTGATGGGTAAGGAACGAGAGGCATCTCGGAGGTATCGTGGGGAAGAAAACATACGAGATGTGTTAGATGACGACCAGTTTGGTTTTGGGAAAGATAAAGGCACCTGGACGCTGATCTGACATTGCGGCTGACAACAGAAGTAAAACTGAAGGAAATTCAAGACACGTTCATAGGATTTGTCGACTTGTAAAAAGTAAAAAAGAAGCTGGGCCGGTTTAAGGCCCAAGCCGTACAATCACCGTTTGGGTACAATTAGTAGCGGTCCCTTGGGCCCCAATCCCTCGAATCTGGCGCCCAAGGGGCAATATTTGCATCCAGTGCGTACCACGACTCTAGTCTCTAAGGTAATTCTTTAATCAGTATAATACGACATGCGGTACGAAAACTTGAAGGAAGAAAGGCAGATCCAATTTAGGTAACAAAAATTCTCAGTAGAATTATCCACATCAGATATTAAATATTATCTTGGCTTTATAAACACAACCTGCTTTTCATACAGTGTTTCTGACCAACAATTTTATTACACAGTGTTATGCTAATGTCGCATATAATTGCTGGCAGTTTTATGTCTGTATTTCTTGTGTACACTTTGAATTCCTCACCCGAGAGAGTATAACAGCGAGATCACTGTATATTATAAACACAAAACAACTAAAACACCAAATGAATGTCCTGAAATTTTTATGATACGTACTAATATGCTAAGTTAAAAGACTTCTATGCTGGGTATCAAATGTTAGTGTGACACGAAGCTACTCTTGATTTCGTGTCTTAAGTAACCTTCTACATTTCAGCAACCAATAGAGTTACCAACTTAAGACTAAAATAATTGTGACCTACTACTATTTGAAAGTGTAAGGTAAAATGTTATTACAATCTATGTCCTAAAAGAGACAAAATTAATTAACATTTTGGTGTATGATACACAAACTCGACAGTTACACCCCTTCTAATGTTGGTATACACTTCTCTCTAGCAGTATCTCTGCTCATAGTACTGAAAGCAAATCAGTACTGAAAGGCTATTGACAGTACCAATTAATAAGTGATTAATATTACTGTGCCACATCATAAAAAGTGTTGATAGCCTGAAGGTTTTGGTTCAAATGGCTCTGAGCACTATGCGACTTAACTTCTGAGGTCATCAGTCGCCTAGAACTTAGAACTAATTAAATCTAACTAACCTAAGGACATCACACACATCCACGCCCGAGGCAGGAATCGAACCTGCGACCGTAGCGGTCTCTCGGGTCCAGACTGTAGCGCCTAGAACCGCACGGCCACTCTGGCCGGCCCTGAAAGTTTTCTTTCCAGGTAATACACGTGTGCATATGTAAGACTACAAAAAAATGTACCACAATATGGTACAGATTTGCTTTTGCATTTTTCAAGGTTGTTCATTTATCACAAATGTAAATATTTAATTGTTCCTTCGATTATGATCAATTGCTATACTGCGAAGTTATTTCGTGTAACAATTGAAAACGCATTTTTTTATAAATTTTGTGAAGTGGATACACTGGTAATGTCAGATAGGTTGTGTTACATAAAGTCAAAGATTATGTCTGAATGGTAGTAGGACCAGTGGTTACAAAATAGCAAGTAGAGAGTCGGAAGACAGTCGCGAAAGAGTTTGGACGTTATACAGCGGCGACAAAAGGCGTGCCCAGACGGGTGGGTATGGCGACGGAGTGATGACATGGATATTGAAATGCTTTGTGGTTATGATGAGCATATAACTCTGTGCACCACAGAAGCTGGGCCGGTTAAAGGCCCAAGCCGTACAATCGCCGTTTGGGTACAATTAGTAGCGGTCCCTTGGGGCGCCAATCCCTCGAATCTGGCGCCCAAGGGCGGTATTTGCATCCAGTGCGTACCACGATTAATAACTAAAACTGACACGGGTGAAAGTGTCATGAGGAAAAGACTGGGAGGGGGATCTAAATGATATTAAATGATATGTTGCATTTGCGTAAATGTGCTCTCAAATTGGCATTGTAGAGAACGATGTTAATTAGTGAAGAGACTTCAGGAGAATTGTTGGAGGAACAATATTACAAGGCTATAACATGTCTGAAGTTATCCCGAAGTGGAAGATGAGCCTTGGTTACAGTACTTTTTACCGTCCAACTACTAGGTCGCGCCAGCAGCGTCGTCTCAAGTATAACTGTACCGAATAGTACTGTAAAAGACTTGCTATGTCGTAGAAATATTCTTCGGATAATACATCGAGGGTGTGAAACTTAATTTTAATAATATGATAATTTTTTACTTGATGTATTACTATCGTAAGTAGGTCCACATCCTATCATCCTAAAAGCCGAGTATTACGTTGCAGAAAAGAGAAAAATATCACTATAAAAATGAACCTGGTAAAAAGTACAGGAAGTTTTTTCTCTTACGTTTAAGCAATCATTCTTGTTTTACTTTTGAATACATTATGGGCACAGCAGTGATCAATGTCTTATAAATAATTACTATTAAAAACAGTCTTGATCACGATTTATTTAACAAGGTGACCGGTTTCAACCACTACTGTGGTCATCTTCAGACCATTGAGGAGGAACCTCTTTCTGTTGAAGAATCACTACTCTCAACAGAAAGAGGTTCCTACTCAATGGTCTAAAGATGACCACAGTAGTGGTTGAAACCGGTCACCTTGTTAAATAAATCGTGATCAAGACTGTATTTAATAGTAATTAATCATTCTTGTTGGTTAACTGAGGTTATCACTTAAACCCTGTAGTACAACAGTTTGAAGTAGTTTTAGTTTGAAATGAAGTTCATTAACTCTTGAAATCATTGACTCTGGAAGCCATAGTAATTTTTATATTCTGATTCAGAAATGTTCTTCACTTTCATATGCTTAGTAGTATACCGATCCCACGGTTATCGTATTTCTGCGTTGTAATATTGCGTTTACTTCTGATGTTATTCGCGTTTAAATAATTTATCTGTGGCCATTACATTTTGTTTTTGTGAAAGAGTGTTTAGTTAAGCTCAGTGAGAGTGACGTCGAAAGAGTGTTTAGTTAAGCTGAGTGAGAGTGACGTCGCGCTACATGATTATTACAGCACCATGTGAGGCAATAAGTCAGTCAGTTTTGATTGTCAGTAGATCTTACTTATTGAATACGGTGTGAATTTGCCAGCTAGAATTTGGTTATCACTTGGGTAATCAATTGAGCTGCCGTGTGAGTAATGACGGTTGTCAATTATACACGTACTGTTAATCGTTACGTAAGTCGAAATTCAAAGTAATCCAGGCAGTATAAAAAACTATTGTCAACTTTGGTACTGTCTACTGTATTATTTTAATCTATAATTAGATTTTCCCTAAATTTCATTTCCTTGAACTGTGACGAATTTTTTCATCTAATAAAAATTAATCTTTGTAGTTACAATCATTTGTATCCGATAGTTACCAGAACAGCATATCCACATGTCATAGTAACGACTGTTGTACACTTCCCCATATTGTTTCCGTTTATTTTCTTAAGAATTGATGCCTTTTGCAGGACTGGGTACACCTCGTGATGGTTAACTGCACGAGTATCGAGAGGTGTGGGGATGTTTACACGTGAAAATTGCATTCTGTTCACAAAGTGGAAATGACTAATATTGTGGAGCTCTAATATTTATTTTCTTACTTCTACATCATGCAGTGTGGATGTTTAATCTCATTTGTATTAAATCTTTCAACGCTACTTTAACTCCTACTGTGGTGTCACCGCCAGACACCACACTTGCTAGGTGGTAGCTTAAATCGGCCGCGGTCCATTAGTACATGTCGGACCCGCGTGTCGCCACTGTGTGATCGCAGACCGAGCGCCACCACACGGCAGGTCTCGAGAGACGTACGAGAACTCGCCCCAGTTGTACGACGACGTTGCTAGCGACTATACTGACGAAGCCTTTGCTCTCATTTGCCGAGAGACAGTTAGAATAGCCTTCAGCTAAGTTAATGGCTACGACTTAGCAAGGCGCCAATTGTATCAGTGCATGTATCTTACGAGTCTCATTTGTATAGTCAAGAGAGATGTACCAAAGGAAGCACTAAAAGTTAAGTATATTCCAAAGCTACGTATTTTCTTTATAGCAGTCATAACGTATCCTGTTCCAGACTTGACGCCAGTCGGCGTGTGTGTACGCGTGCCTTTCGGCTTCCTTCTCAGTGTGTCGTAGCTGGCTTGTTACGCCACAACAGATTGACGACGAGGATTACAGGATCGTGTTCATTCTACTTGCTTTGCTCTGCATTATTTGTGTCATGGCTTCGCCACAATCTCCAGATGTACTGTCCGACTTTTATCGCTTGCAGAATCAGCAGACGCAGGCGTTATTGGATGCCCTGGGACAGCTTGTCCAGGGTCAACGTGCGCTGCAAACCGATGCGGCCGCCGCCGCTTCATCGCTACCGCAGCCACACCAAGCAGTTGCACCTCCGTTTCGTAGCTTTGACGCAGCCCACGAATCTTGGACTGAATGGTCCAGACAATTTGGCTTCCATCTGGCCGCCTACAGAATTCAAGGTAATGAGCGGCAGCCGTTTTTGCTTTCTTGTGTCGGTGTGTCCACCTACCATGTGATAGTGAAATTGTTTCCCCGACGCGACATAGCAACTCTGTACTACGAAGAAATTTTGTCTGCTTTAGATGCCTATTTCAAAGAAACAGTTAATGTAGTTGCAAAAAGGTATACGTTCTTTCGTACCAAACGTACGGCCGGTCAGACTAATAGGGAGTGGGTTGCAACATTGCAAGGACTTACTAGGGATTGTGATTTTGCATGTGAATGTGGACTTCCGTATTCAGATACTATGGTGCGTGATGCAATAGCACAGAACGTCTCTGATGTTCGCATACGGGAACAGATTTTGAAACTAGTTAATCCCTCCCTTCAACAAGTGATAGACATATTGGATAGGCAAGACACACTTGACTTTGCTCAGGAATCATTTGAAACTTCGCCAGCAGTGTGTCGCATTGACTGGCCCGCCGGGCGCGCAGCACGGGACGCTAACCGGCCCTCGCGCACGTCCGCGGAGCTGCAGCCTAGCTCGCAAACACGTGTGCCGCGTAAGCATGCCATTGCACTTCTAAAATCATGCCCGCGGTGTGCAACTAGACTTGCGCGTGACAATTGCCCGTCACGCCAACCTATTTGCTTTTACTGTCATAAGAAAGGACATGTTCAAAGTGTTTGCCAGAAAAAGCTAAGACAGACAATCAAAACCATTCCAGGCCCTTTGCTTCGCGCCGGAATCGAACCAGGGACAATCAGGCTCGTGGACCTTCGCCCATGGACATTCTTGTCGTTAATTCCACCCCGTCCAGTGCCCCTTTATCTAACAGTGACTGTGTTCGTCCCACAAAAAGTGTGCGTCGACGTCGCCGGAACTTCCGTAAAGTCGCAAGTGCTTCTGTACCTGTATCAGTTCATATTGCACGTGAAAGTCGCTCTTGTCGTCAGCAAGACAATAAACTTTTTGTAGACTTAGACTTTGGAGGCAAAGTGACACCATTCCAGCTCGATACCGGAGCTGCAGTTTCATTGCTCAATCAAGACACGTACAAACAACTGGCCAAACCTCCGTTGCGTGCCGCAAATGTTCAGCTCAATAGTTACTTAGGACAGCAGATACCTGTGTTAGGACAAATAGTTCAAATGGCTCTGAGCACCATGCGACTTAACTTCTGAGGTCATCAGTCGCCTAGAACTTAGAACTAATTAAACCTAACTAACCTAAGGACATCACAAACATCCATGCCCGAGGCAGGATTCGAACCTGCGACCGTAGCAGTCTTGCAGTTCCAGACTGCAGCGCCTTTAACCGCACGGCCACTTCGGCCGGCTGTGTTAGGACAGTGCAGCCTTCTTGCCACATACAAGGGACAAACAAAACTTGTGTCATTTTACGTTCTTCGTTCTTCTACGGCAGTGAAATTGTTTGGTTTAGATTTATTTCAGTTGTTTAACTTGTCAATCGTAAATCAGGTCCTATTAGTGAACCAGACTGTGCCTTCCGCCAGTGTTTCTCGTCTTTGTGAAGAATTTGCAGACATTTTTGCACCGGGCCTTGGTTGCGCTAAGAACTATGAAGCACATTTGGAACTCAAAGTGGACGCGCAACCGAAATTTTTCAGAGAGCGCAATGTTCCCCACGCATTGCGTGATGAGGTCGCAAGAACATTACACGGTTTAGAATCTCAAGGTGTAATTGAACGTGTGCAGGCTTCTCTCTGGGCCTCACCCTTAGTAATTTTGCCAAAAACCTTCCGGAAAATTGAGACTTTACGTGGACTTCAAGGCAACTGTGAATCCACAACTTGTGACTGCAACTTTTCCTTTGCCCCGCCCGGAAGATCTTTTTGATAAACTGTGCCCGGGTAACTACTTTTCGAAATTGGACCTAGCAGATGCGTACTTTCAACTACCAGTGGACGAAGAATCCCAGCGCGTCTTGGTGGTTAACACGCATCTTGGATTGTACCGATTCAAAAGACTGCCATTCGGGTGTGCATCCGCCCCTGCATTGTTTCAGCAATATTTACAAACTGTTTGTGCGTCGCTCCCTACTGCTGCGAACTATCTGGACGATATTGTGATCTCCGGAAAGACAGAAGCCGAACATTTAGCCAACCTACAAACGTTATTTCAGGTCTTGCGACAAAATGGTCTTCGCTTGAGGAAGGACAAATGTGTGTTTTTTGCTCGTGACTTTCCATATCTGGGCCATGTCATAAATGCACAAGGCATACATCCAAGTCCAGAGCACCTCCGTGCCATACAGGAGTTACCTTCGCCACAGAATGTGAAGCAGCTACAGAGTGTGTTGGGAAAAATTAATTACTACCATAAATATGTTCCCCATGCCTCTTCCATTTCAGCTCCGCTTCATCACTTACGCTGTAAAGGTGTTCCGTTCGTCTGGACGACGAAATGCGAACGCGCCATTCGCCGGTTGAAATCGGCGTTGCTTTCAAATACTTGCCTTACGCCATTCGATCCCCAGAAACCCCTTTTGTTGATGGTCGATGCATCGGAATTCGGGATCGGTGCTGTGCTTGCGCACAAAGATGGATCGCATGATCGTCCTATTGCCTTTGGGTCAAAATTGCTCTCGTCTGCGCAACGCAATTATTCACAAATAGAGAAAGAAGCTTTAGCTCTCGTGTTTGGTGTTACAAAGTTTCACGATTTCTTGTATGGTCGTCACTTTACAATAATCACAGACCACAAACCTTTGACATCGCTTTTTCATCCGCACAAGCCTGTACCTCCACGTACAGCGCAGAAATTCATTTGCTGGTCTATTTTCCTCTCGCAGTACCACTACGATATCTTGTATCGGTCCACTGCTAAGCACGGAAACGCTGATGCGTTGTCCCGTTTCCCTGTTGCTGAGGATAAAGCATTCGATTCTTCCGAACTTGCTTGCATGTTCATTGATTCGGAAACCGATGACGTGGTCGAATCGTTTCCGATTGATTTTCGTCGTGTCGCTTGAGCCGCAGCTGCTGACCCTGTCCTTCCTACTGTTTTGCGTTTTGTTGCTACACAATGGCCCTTGTCAAAGTCACGGATCGAGGATCCGCTGGTTCGCCGTTTTTTTGCTCACAAGGAGAGACTTTTTGTACGCCGTGGTGTTTTGTTGTTGCGTTCCGATAATGATCAATCCAGAGTTGTGGTCCCACGTTCGTTACAGTCCTCTGTCTTACGGCTTCTTCACCACGGACATTGGGGTATAGTGCGCACGAAACAACTTGCTCGTCAGCACTGTACTTGGTTCGGAATCGATGCTGCGATTACGAATATGTGCTCTTCTTGCATGGCGTGTGCCGAAAAACAATCCGCCCCACCGCGGAAATTCTTTGCCTGGCCGAAAGCCACTTCCCCTTGGCAACGCTTGCACATCGATTTTGCTGGTCCATTCTGGAATTCTCAATGGTTGGTTGTGGTGGATTCCTTCAGTAATTTTCCTTTTGTTGTCCGGATGTCTTCCACGACGTCATCTGCCACCATCCAAGCGCTGTCCGCTATTTTTTGCATGGAAGGTCTTCCCCAGACTATTGTTTCCGACAATGGCCCACAATTCATGTCCGCAGAATTTCAGTCATTCTGCAAGGCCAATGGTATTCAACATCTGACATCCGCGCCGTTTTCGCCTCAGTCAAACGGTGCCGCTGAACGGTTGGTCCGGACTTTCCAGTCACAGATGTTGAAGTTGAAAGAGTCGCATTCTAGGGAGGACGCATTGTTGCTCTTTTTGTCTTCGTATCGCTCTCAGCCCCGCGATGGTCGCTCGCCGGCTGAGTTGCTCCACGGTCGTCCTCATCGAACCTTGATGGCTTTGCTGCATCCGCCGCATCAGGTTCCAGTGCAGCGGCAAACTACTGCTTTTGCTCCTGGCGACGTTGTTTTCTATCGCTACTATCGCGGTTCACGGCGTTGGCTCGCAGGGTGCATTCTTCGCTGCCTCGGCCGCGCGATGTATTTGGTTTTGGGGGCCTCTGGTGAGGTGTGTCGGCATCTTAATCAGCTGCGCCTCTGTCGTCGCCTGGGTTCTGCCGCTCCCCGTATGCTTTCAGCGACTGTGCCGTCCGGTCAGCGCCCTGGGGACCCATCTACTGGCTCGCCTCATCCCCAGGTGTTACCGACGCTGCCTTCCATTTTGCCTCATGGCGACGCGCCGCCGCCGCCGCCTGTTCTCCCGCCGGCGCCGCCCGCAGTGGACGCGTCGCTGCAACCGCCTGGCGCCTCCCTGGGTCACGCGCCGCCGCTCGCTTCCCGTGACCGGCTGTCCTCCACCATGGAACTCTTGCCCGCTCCGGACCAGATATCGTCATCGCGCGTCGGATACCCCGACGCCATGGAGGTCGACCCTTCGGCCCCTCCTATCTCATTAGGGGCGCATACACCGCATGTTGACGTGCACCCTGGACTAGGTTTTCAGGCGTTTCCTAGCTCCCCTCGGACCGAATGGCCGGGGGCGGGTGGCACAGCCTCCCCTGTTGTTAGGCTCCCCACCTCATCGCATACTTCAACATGGGGTCCTCCCCACGGCGGGCGGAAGCCTTATCACACGACCGTTCGCCGATTTGCGGGGGAGGAATGTGGTGTCACCGCCAGACACCACACTTGCTAGGTGGTAGCTTAAATCGGCCGCGGTCCATTAGTACATGTCGGACCCGCGTGTCGCCACTGTGTGATCGCAGACCGATCGCCACCACACGGCAGGTCTCGAGAGACGTACGAGAACTCGCCCCAGTTGTACGACGACGTTGCTAGCGACTATACTGACGAAGCCTTTGCTCTCATTTGCCGAGAGACAGAATAGCCTTCAGCTAAGTTAATGGCTACGACTTAGCAAGGCGCCAATTGTATCAGTGCATGTATCTTACGAATCTCATTTGTATAGTCAAGAGAGATGTACCAAAGGAAGCATTAAAAGTTAAGTATATTCCAAAGCTACGTATTTTCTTTATAGCAGTCATAACGTATCCTGTTCCAGACTTGACGCCAGTCGGCGTGTGTGTACGCGTGCCTTTCGGCTTCCTTCTCAGTGTGGCGTAGCTGGCTTGTTACGCCACAACACCTACAGTGAGTGTTCTGCGGACAAAATGAATAGAATAATCCTATGTTGCTTCCGTAAGACAAAACGTTCGATACATGTTAATCTAATGCTTAAGAGGCAATTAGTTAATGACTTTCATTTCCAGAATTTTTAAAAATCTGATATAGACAAGCAACGCTCGTTTCTTTTACTGGCGGAAGGTTCAGCTACGTAGTCATCACACAAGACTTTAAATAGGAACTCCAACAGAGGGACAGCCAGTGGAGGGACTTCCTTCAACAACGTCATGACCTGGCGCTGTTCACAATGTTGTTAACTGTGCACATGGCTCAGTAACGTCCGCAAGCACCAGGTACCAAGCTCGAACAATCGACCGCCAAGCGCTTGGCAAATCTTACACTACAGGTGGATGGCAGCGGCCCGCGGGCCCAAAGAGACTCACAATTGGTTTCTGTGCGGCCTGCGGAAGAAATTCATGGCACAGAGAGAGAGAGACAAAGAGAAGAGCTTGAACTGTGCTCCGCCTGGTACCTACATTTAGGTATTTACATATTACTAAAATGTAGACTTTCACGGCCGGAAATATCATGTCCATTATAATTATCCGGGCTGTTATGCCGTGATCGGTTGATGAATTTTGTCTCAATTCCCAACGTTTCGTCTCCGACTGCGGGAGACATCTTCAAGGGGGTCCGTAGGTCGATGGAAAGTCCAACACACCCACTGGCTCGCTACTGACTGCCGCTAAATTCCGTGTCCGCGCGCTCCCGTGCCGCGGTGTGACGTCACGTGTTTTGCAAACGTCGGTGTAATTGGCCGCTGTCCGTCGCCGTCGCCATGACCCAGTAGTGGACGGGTGGTACACATCTTCTTTAACACCGGCATCCATATAATGTTTAATTTCACGCCCGCCTCCTTTCGGTTGAAATTATTCGAGTGTTTAGCGATTTCGATTGCCTCCCTGTAGAGCCTTTCGTAGTATCCGATTGTGGCCGCTAGTACTTGCGTCTCCTCGAAACGAATATTGTGGTTCCCTGGCTGGAAAGCATGCTCCGCAACAGCTGATCGTTCCGTTTCTCCTCTTCTACAATTTCCCTTGTGCTCTTCCAAACGTTTAGGAACAGTTCTTTTAGTTGTACCCACATAAATATCATCACAGTTGCATGGGATCCTATACACTCCAGCTTTTTCCAAAGGTTTGCGAGCGTCCTTGGCAGGCTTAAGGTATTCCTGTATCTTCCTGGCGGGCTTGTAAATTACCGTAATATTCCGCTTCGTCAAGATCCTCCACATTCTTTCCGTTACATTTTAAACAAACGGCAGGAAAACCTTAGATTTTGCAGTAGCCTGTACGTCAGTATGATTTCAGCGTGGCTGCCTCAACGCACGTTTTATTTCGGCGGACGAATATCCGTTCTTCATTAGTGCATTGTGAAGATGTTCCATCTCAGCGTCGAGCAGCTCAGGATCACAAATATTTCTAGCTCCATCCGCTAACGTCTTGATAACACCCCGCTTCTGTTGTGGGTGGTGGTTCGAATCCCGGTGCAAATAACGGTCCGTGTGCGTGGGTTTGCGGTATACTGAGTGGCCCAAACTACCATTCTCGTTTCTAAAAACAAGCACATCGAGAAAATGCAATTTGCCGTCTACCTCCTCCTCCATTGTAAACTGAATTCTCGAGTTTATGCTGTTTAGATGTTCGTGGAACCGGCTTAGTTCCTCCCTACCATGTCTCCACAGCACAAACGTGTCATTCACGTATCGGAACCATACATTTGGTTTTTTGCTGGCAGTACCTAAGGCCTGTTCTTCGACCACGGCATAACAGCCCGGATAATTATAATGGACATTTACACATTAATTCTTTTTCTTTTTGGGTCATCAGTCTTCTGACTGATTTGATGCGACCCGCCATGAATTCCTCTCCTGTGCCAACCTCTTCATCTCAAGGTAGCACTTGCAACCTATATCCCCAGTTATATGATGGATGTGTTCCAGCCTGTGTATTCCTCAACAGTTTTTGCCCTCTACCGCTCCCTCTAGTACCATGGAAGTCATCCCTAATTTCTTAACGGATGTTCTATCATTCTGTCCCTTCTCCTTGTAGGTGTTTTCCGCATACTGCTTTCCTCTCCGATTCTGCGCAAAACGTCCTCATTCCTTACCGCATCAGTCCACCATATATTCAACATTCGTCTTTAGCGCCACATCTCAAATACTTCGATTCTCTTCTGTTCCGATTTTCCCCACAATCTACGTTTCACTACCGCACAATGCTGTGCTCCAAACGTACATTCTCAGAAATTTCTTTCTCACACTAAGGCCTATGTTTGATACTAGAAGACGTGTTGTCTCCTTGCTCCGTCTATCATTAGTTATTTTGCTGCCTAGGTAGCAGTATTCCTTACATTCATCTACTTCGTGACCATCAATCCTGATGTTAGGTTTCTCGCTCTTATTTCGACTTCCTATATTTGCTCTCAGTCCGATACCGCACTCATTAGACTATTCTTTCCACTCAGCAGATCCCGTTGTTCTTCAATGAGATTTTCACTCTGCAGCGGAGTGTGTGCTGATATGAAACTTCCTGGCAGATTAAAACTGTGTGCCGGACCGAGAGTCGAACTAGGGACCTTTGCCTTTCGCGGGCAAGTGCTCTACCATCTGAGATACCCAAGAACGACTCACAACCCGCCCTTACAGCTTCAGACGAGGTAATACCAGAACTGAAACTGCGAGGGCGGGTCGTTAGTCGTGCTTGGGTAGCTCAGATGGTAGAGTACTTGTCAGCGAAAGGCCTATGTCCCGAGTTCGAGCCTTGGTCTGGCACACAGTTTTAATCTTCCAATAAGTTTTCTGTAGTTCTTGTTCACATTCACTCAGCGAAACGTGTCACTGATATCCTTACACATCGTATTTTATTCCCACTCCTGAATCTACCTTTTATTTCAATTATTGCGTCTTCGATGTACAGATTGAACAGTACGGACGAAAGACTATATCCCCATCTTCCACCCTTTTAATACGAGCACTTCGTTCTTGGTCGTCCACTCTTATTCCCTCCTGTCTCTTTTAGATATTACCTATTTCAAGTCTCTCCCTATATAGTAACCATATTTTTCTCAGAATTGCGAACATCTTGCAGCGTCTTACATTGTCGAACGCTTATCCCATGTCGACAAATTCTATGAACGTGTCTTTATTTCTCTTTAGTTTTGCTTCCATCATCAACCGCAACATGAAATTGCCTCCCTGGTGGCTTCACTTTTCCTAAATTTTCTTTTCCACTCTTCAGTGTATTATTCTTGTCACTAACTTTGATGCATGAGCTGTTAAGCTGATTGTGCAATAATTCTCGCACGTGTCAGCTCTTGCAGTATTCGGAAATGAGTGGATGATATTTTTCCGAGAGTCAGATGGTATATCACCAGTCTCATATATTTCATACACTAACGTCAATAATCGTTTTGTTGCCTCGTGCACCAATGATTTTAGAAATTCTGGTGGAATGTTATCTATCCCTCCTGCCTTACTAGAACTCAGCTCTTGGCTAGTAAAGAAATATATGGGAAACACTGACAAGGTGAAAGGACAGGATGATACGATATCTGCAGGGACATCTGGGATAGCTTCCATGGTACTAGAGGGACCGCTGGAGGATGAAAACTGTAGGGGAAGACAGAGATTGGAATGCAGCCACCAAATAATTGAAGACATACGTTGCAAAAGCTCCTCTGAGATGAAAAGGTTGTCAAAGGTGGTGAGAAATTCGAGCTGAGCCGTACCAAAGTCGTCATAAGACTTAGAGCCTTTTTTTTCTTTTTCTTTAATGATAATTCCACTCTACTTGCAACAGCTTTTCTGAACGATATGACATATTTTAATTGACAGACTTACTGTTCGATGTTTTGCAGAAGCGGGCAAATGACGTTAACTACTACACGTCTAAAATAAAGACTATTTGTGATACGCTAACAAAGAAGAGGAACGGACAATATTTCCCAGTTACCTTTCAAAATGACAGATATATGCCTCTCAGAAGAGTAAAGTTCCGTCTCTCAGGATGAATGTTTTCATTTGTAGCGAGTCTTGTACTATGAAGTTTTGGCACACATTTTGGTGGAAACAGATGTGAGATTTCACGATTGTGTACAATCATTAGTTTGTAATGACTTGCCGATATCACAAAATTTGAAGACTCCCATGCATCTCTTCCTTTCAGTGAACTTGAAAACTTGTAAAATTTCTTTGGGGCTATATTATCCAAAACAAGACACTTAAGAAACCAACTCTCTTAGAAACCAACTCTCTTACTTCATATGTCGTTGAGAAGCTTAGAAATATTTCCACCGGAATGATTTTAGAAATGATTAGTGAGATTCTGGACATTTTTACTTATTCTGTCCATCTCTTCTAGGAGTACTACACCAATTGTGGAAAGAAGCTTTCCTTACCTGAGGGGTAAAAAAACAGAAGAGTGCTATTTCCGAAGAGAGGTTTTCTTCTTTAGCGAATATTTCAGTTTCGAAAGCACTTCTTGAGCAGTTCATAATCACACAGCCTTCTATGAACACATCACTGACAGGTTTGCAGCCTTGAAGTGTCAGATTTGGTGTGCAAGAATATATAAGTTCAATTATTAAGATAAGCTTGTGTACATATAGGTATATTTTTTTCCTGTTGGCTCTTCACCTAATTCATATGCTATGTGGTAATGTTCAAACAAAGATAAACAGCAAACAATCTCATTGAGTTAAAATCATACAAAGCAGAGACTGCCCAGAAGTAACCAAGTGAAGTAAATGAAAACAAGTGTCCAAGTACCCTTGACGCCCGTCTCATTGTATATATAAAATCAGTTCCTCGTAGAAACATCTGGAATGTTATGATAGTCAAATTGACTACAATGTCTTTTCGCTTTTCAGAATAAAGACAGATTTAAATAAATCTGCACTTTAAGGGAAAGAAAAACTTTTATAAATATGATAGAAGCAAGGGATGTTTAGGTAACTATGAAAGTAAATTAGCTACTTTTCCAAAATACGCCACGTCACAAATTTCACATAAGTTTGAAAATTAATCACACAAAAGTGTAATATGTTACTAGTTACATTACATTAAATTTATGATGCAGAAATAGAAACAAGATTGTATTTTGTAAGTTATTGTGTATTTTAAAGGAAAACTGTCATAGAATAATACATGAGCACGTAAAATTGTGATTACGTAATGATCCGACTCTGAACAATACCGAACTTCGCCAGAGTGTAAAGTCATTGCATAATTATGGAAAAACGTGAATCAGGTATTTTATATTCGAAAATTGGCACTTCTATAGTTAAAAATAAACTTTTTTCGCAAGTTCACGTAATCTCAAGATGTTACGGTAAATCTTCATTTGTTATATTGTGCACGCTCTGTTCGCATTGATTTCACCGCTGTTTCAAACCATATTTGTCCCAGTGTGTATAACATTAGACACTGGGCGGGCACCACTCAGAATAACTTGTTTCTGGAGCTGAACAAAATTGGCAGTTAAGATTGATATCAGTGTCATGGTACATGTGTGTCCTAACGGACAGTTCCTCTCTAATTTTGTTTAATATTTTACATTCCCTTGCGTTCTAATTAAGTCCTTAACTGTTCATTAGGTCAAGCTTTTAAGATTCAAAAGATTTAATTAGGGCACAACGCAACAGTGCACAATGAGACACCCAGGCTAGCAGTGGAGCATTAATTCGAGGTATGGTTATACGCTCGCTGTCTGGTTGTTGGAAGAAAATAGTAGTGCATCCGACGATTAATTTCACTCCGTTTAACCGTTACCATAGACCACGCTGGTGTATTACCAATAGAACAAAATGTTACAAACTTATGGCTTTTCCAGAACGTCGTCATGCTGGGTACCTTAAAAAACAAAATTAAAACAGAAAAAGCAGAAATGGAATTGATAAGAAGAACAAATTCACCGCATAAGAGCAAAAGAATGGGTAAAGAAATAAAGGAATCAGGAACTCAAGGTATAATAACCAAGATATGTAACACCTAGTATGAATATGTACTAAGAAAGGACAGTGAAAGACTTCCCAAACTAGCCATAGCTTACCGACGGCCAGCGAGATGAGGTGGAACACCTATGAAGAGATTAACAGACAGATTCTATGCGTAATCCATACCGTGCACATGAAGAAGAAATCTTGGTACTTTCCATGAAACTTTCTCTCACGTTACCTCTCTCTTTTGGAGTTAATACTTTCTTAACACTGTGGTTCTTCTTGGTATATGCAATGACGTGATTGTGCCCTGGGTAGATTAAATGTTAAGAATAATAGACAGAAATCAGAACAAGAGGCAGTGTGACACACACTGCGTTCAGTCGTGGATCCATAATTCTAGAAGCTGAGGCAGCACCAACTATTACAAGAACTAAAGTGTTTATAACAGAAAGGGTAGTGATATTAACATCAGCTTGCACAACATTATATAGTGCAGAAACTCTGTCAGCGATAACAAGAAGTGCAACGTCAACAGCAACTAGAACTGCGAGTCCAGAAGATCAGCATGCTGCCTGTACTTGTAGTAAGACAGTGCAAATACTCCTCTCTACAGAATTTCTCGTGTGGTACCCGAGCTTCAACAACCTACTGGGCACCTGTGGGGGCCACTGACCAAGACTTACTGGACTCAGTCCCGTTTCTGTCAGTCCGACAGTTCTCATGAATGATCGTGACTCAGGATGGTCGGACAGCGGTTTTTGTGCCTCGTCGGCGACTTGCCATGATGCGTCATCGTGACCGTTAGGACGAAAAGGTCTGTGACGCTAATTCAGTGGATGGTGAGTGCATCTATTTTTCATGTTCTTCCTACTTCTTTGATATTCCCACTGTAAGAAATCGTCGGTACATAGAAATCGATGATGAAGAAAGACACATTAGACCACTGTCCTTGGTATTTATTTATGTATAGTTACATAACATTCACTTTATATACTTCCGTGTTTATAAAAGAAAGGAAGGCTTCCGACGTCTAACTATTAAGAATCTGTAGCAGTCATAGTAGATTTAGTAGCAGTAGTAGGTATTTCATCCGTAGATCAGTTCTGCGAGGCTATTAGACATGTCTAGCTATTACACTTTAATAACAACAAGAATAAACTAATTCATATACATAGACTTTTGCATACTCACAGGGCTAGTTTGATAAAGATGTGAAAGGTGGAACAGGCGCTATCCAAGCATTTGCCGGAAGTAATTTAGAGAAACTGTAGGAAATCCAAATTAGAGTGGGCAGATAAAGTCTGGAGCCTCCACCGTCTCGAACATAAAGCCAGTCTGTTTAAAATAGCACAATCTGATTCGGTTTATTCGCAATGTAGGACAGTCTTCTACAAGTAAGTTATTTAACAATTTAAAATGGTAGTGATATTCTGTTTATTCATTTCTTACTTCCAGCCACTGCGCACACATCGTTTCTACACTACTGATACTATAAGCTGATGTCAGGACCATAGCGACGATGAATGTTTTCATTTTGTGTACATCAACTTTGTATTTGCTAGCCTGAAAAAACGGAAGTGTATAAGGTATTAGTATTATACACTGATTGGCGCTGGAAATAAATTATTGCATAACAGGAATAAAAAACAAGAAAAAAGTAGTGTGAAAGTTGTACGTAAAATTATATATTTTTTATTATCGTTATTATTATGTAGGTGTGTCACATTTTTTTACCAAACCTCTAGCCTGTGCTACGCAAGTAATCCTTCAGTCTACAGAATGTATTGATTAACAGGTACTTTTTAAATGCCATTTGAAAAAAGTTTTTTTCTGTAATCTGTTTAATCGCCTTGTGCAGCTTGTTGTATAATTTTAATTCTTGGTAGGCAATTCTGTTTTGCGTTTTTTGTCTATCCTTCCTTCGTAGATGTAAGTCCAATCTAGCTGTTGTTCCACTGTCGTGAACAGAGCTGTTTTTGCAGTTACTATCAATGTTATTTTTATGTATACAAATGACTGAATCACAACTGACCTACCTGTAAATGTACGCATATGGTGTTGCTGAAATCCCCAGTCTTTTGAACAGATCCTCACAATGAGCTGGACTAATATTCTTGGTTGTTATTCTAATGATTTCTTTCTATACTTTGGAAATTGTGTTATATCTTGTTCACTTGTACTCCAGAAAAGTATGAAATGGCTAATAATTGAATGTACATATGAATACAGTCCAAGAAGAAGACGCTTGCTCTTACATATTGATGAGAGGACTGTAAGGGCATGACTTACTGTTGCCTTGTTTAGATGACGTGGCAACCAAAGTAGTGAGCGGTAAGCATTGATGCATAATCTTGTGAAGCAGTTATCTTCGAAATTAACGTATTTATAAAACATTATCACCTTTCCATTATTCGTATCTCATGCAAAGTTTAGAGGACAGTCTAAACACAATGGATTTTAGATGATGTCAGAATTGTTGAGTTAGGGAAAAATTCAATTACCAAATAAATAAACTGTGTCACATACAAAATTTTAAAACGCACTTTATTCATACAGAAATGTAGCGTTTGAATTCTTGTAACACTAAAGCAGTATTGTTTACTTAAAAGTTCATGTTCCTGAAAAAAATTAGATTGTAATGTTGTCTGAGAACTAGGACAGCATTACTTAGTGCAGGATTGACAGCTAAACGTCACGAGATGCGGACCCATCAGTATGAAGCAAGGTCAGGGGACTGCTGTTCCTGCTGCTTCACTGATAACACAGAGGGGTTCGGCCAGGAGAGGTCAGTGACTTCGATAGTGGGGTAGTCATTGGATGTCACTTAGGTAGCAGTCCCACCAGTGACGTTTCGATGCTTCTAAAGCTGCTCAAGTCGACTGTAGATGATGTGTTTGTAAAGAGCGGACCTGGTGGAACAACCACAGCTCGACGTAGCCCAGACTAACCTTGTGTACCAACGAGCAGAGGCCGCCTAACATTGCGGAGGGTGGTTGTAAAATATCGCATGAAATCAGCGGAAGGAATAACACGTGCGTTCCAAAGTGCTACCAGTAGTTCAGCTAGCACTATAGCTGAGCGTAGTGAGTAAACAAGAATGGGGTTCAGTGATTCAGGGGCGAGCAGCTCCTCTAAGCGACAGTTGACGTGTTGCGTAGAGCGACGCCATTGAGAGTGTGGTAGTGAATGATTGGAAACGAGTGATTTGGAGTAATGTGTCATGTTATAGCCTCTGTTAGTCCGGTGTAGTTGGTTTAGTTTGGCGAATGCTTGGAGGACGTCACCTCTCATAATGTGCAGTGCCAAAAGTAACAGTAGAAGTCCTGCCTCGGGCATGGATGTGTGTGATGTCCTTAGGTTAGTTAGGTTTAATTAGTTCTAAGTTCTAGGGGACTAATGACCTCAGCAGTTGAGTCCCATAGTGCTCAGAGCCATTTTTGAACAGTAGAAGTGAGGGAGTGTTTTTCGTGGTGAAGGTGTGGTGTTCTTAAGTAAACGGGATATGCAGAAGGATACGAACATACTTTACAGCACTGTGTATTGCATACAGTATAGGAAAGCATCAAAGACGGTATTGTGGGTCAGCATGACAATGCACGCTGTTCTAAAGCAGAACGTGTGAGGCAGTGGTTTGTAGACAGTAACATTCCTCAAATGAACTGGCCTGCCTAGGGTCCCGGCCTGAACCCAGCGCAACACCGTCACTGGTTTCTCCACAGAAAGTGAGACATGATTGAAAGTTTCCTCAGCAGAGTTAAAGCCGTCATAAAGTCGACGTGTGGGCAAGCCCCGTAATGTGCACTAAGAGGTGTCCGGACACTTTTGACCTATTAGTGTATCAGCAGCAACTGCACTTACCATGTTACTTCAGCTACTGTATATAGTCGAGGTAAACAGTATTCATATAGAATGTAATCAACACACAGGAACGGAGATATATTTTAAAGTTACCAATGTCTGTTTGACATTTAATCTACATTTAAACAAAAAGAAGTGAATTTATATACATGAAAATAGCGTTGACTGTTGACCGGTATGTCATATTTGGCATTGTAAAACTGGCACTGGAGAATTTGTCAGGCGTATTATGGAAAAGACGCATTTGTTTATTCTGCTGTGTTTCAAAGCAATGCACATTGTTGGCGACTATGTTTGAACTACACTACTGGCCATTAAAATTGCTTCACCACAAATATGACGTGCTACTGACGCGAAATTTAACCGACAGGAAGAAGACGCTGTGATATGCAAATGATTAGCTTTTCAGAGCATTCACACTTACAACGTGCTGACATGAGGAAAGTTTCCAATCGATTTCTTATACACAAACAGCAGTTGACCGGCGTTGCCTGGTGAAACGTTGTTGTGATGCCTCGTGCAAGGAGGAGAAATGCGTACCATCACGTTTCCGACTTTGATGAAGGTCGGATTGTAGCCTATCGCGATAGCGGTTTATCGTATCTCTACTTTGCTGCTCGCATTGGTCGAGATCCAATGACTGTTAGCAGAATATTGAATCGGTGGGTTTAGGAGGGTAATACGGAACGCCGTGCTGGATCCCAACGGCCTCGTATCACTAGCAGTCGAGATGACAGGCATCTTATCCGCATGGCTGTAAAGGATTAAGGAGCCACGTCTCGATCCCTGAGTCAACAGATGGGGACGTTTGCATGACAGCAACCATCTGCACGAACAGTTCGACGACGTTTGCAGCAGTATGGACCATCAGCTCGGAGATCATGGCTGCTGTTACCCTTGACGCTGTATCACAGACAGGAGCGCCTGTGATGGTATACTCAACGACGAACCTGGGTGTACGAATGGCAAAACGTTGTTTTCGGATGAATCAAGGTTCTGTTTACAGCATCATAATGGTCGCATCCGTGTTTGGGGACATTGCGGTGGACGCAAATTGGAAGCGTGTATTCGTCATCGCCATACTGGCGTGTCACCCGGCCTGGTGGTATGGGGTGCCATTGGTTACAAGTCTCGGTCACCTCTTCTTCGTATTGACGGCTCTTTGAACAGTGGACGTTACATTTCAGATGTGTTACGACCCTTGCCTCTACCCTTCATTCGATCTCTGCGAAACCCTACATTTCAGCAGGATAATGTACGACCGCGTGTTGCAGGTCCTGTACGGGCCTTTCTGGATACAGAAAATGTTCGACTGCTGCCCTGGCCAGCACATTCTGCAGATCTCTCACCAACTGAAAACGTTTGGTCGATGGTGGCCGAGCAACTGGCTCGTCACAATACGCCAGTCACTACTCTTGATGAACTGTGGTATCGTGTTGAAGCTGCATGGGCAGCTGTACCTGAACACGCCATCCAAGCTCTGTTTGACTCAATGCCCAGGCGTATCAAGGCCGTTATTACGCCATAGTTGGTTGTTATGGGTACTGATTTCTCAGGTCCTATTTACCGAAATTGCGTGAAAATGTAATCACATGTCAGTTCTAGTTAATATATTTGTCCAATGAAAACCCGTTTATAATCTGCATTTGTTCTTGGTGTAGCAATTCTAATGGCTAGTAGTGTATAATGTGTGAGTGTTACGTTAGTGCTGCAGTTCTAGTTAATATATTTGTCCAATGAAAACCCGTTTATAATCTGCATTTGTTCTTGGTGTAGCAATTCTAATGGCTAGTAGTGTATAATGTGTGAGTGTTACGTTAGTGCTGCACGAAATAAGAATAAACAATGAAAATTACTGGACTCACGCCCTTTCCTAATTTGCTTCGGTTTACTTCACTAAATCCACTGCGTAAGATATCTGCAGAGCTGCTACCACAAACCTAGAGGCCCAACCTACGCATTTTGCTCTTCTGCGAGATCGTTAAGAAAACAGGTAGGTACATTGTGCACCCGAATTTTCTTGCACAGAAAGGTAAATATAGTGCTGACCTCACGTCAGTCGTGGCGGCACATCCAAATTCCACCGAGATACTGAGGAGAGGTCACAGTATGTAATTAATTCCTCACTTTTGTAGCACGGGGATTACCTTATTCCTGAAGCGTAAGTCGTTCCTGAAACCACATCAATAACTTAATAAATTAGAGAATTGAAGAAATAATATACTTCCGTACGTTTTAGTTTTCCGAATACTTCTGAAAGGGAAGTGGTAGTGGAAAAGTGTTGCAGTTCATGGCCAGTGTTATTTAGTACGTGAATTGATCGATTAGTGAAGGATATCATGGAGAAATTTAAAATGGGAATTTAGTTCTAAGAGAAGTAGAATTAGCTTTAAGGTTTGTCGGTGGCTAACTGAATATATGCGAGAAGTCAAAGGACTCGGAAGAACAATTGAACGGAAGGAATGGCGTCATGAAAAGTGGTAGTAAGACGACTTTTAACAAAAGTAAAAGAAGGTTCCTTGATTCCCTGAATCTAAATCCCACAACATCGACAGGTTTGATTCGACTACATTCAAGGAATTTCTTTTACTTTTGTTAAAAGTCGTCTTATAACCTCTTTTCAAGACGCCATTCCTTCCGTTCAATTGCGGTTCCGAGTCCTTTGGCGTCTCTCAAATGTTCATTCAGCCACCGACAATCCTAAAAGTTAATTCTTCTTATCATTGAACTAACTGCAGTAGCTGCGCTGAGGTGAAGGGGCTTGGACAGGAGAGACTAGCAAACTAGTCGTCGGACTGATGGCTACAAAGGTATGTACTGTGCTTCTGTGGTT
This sequence comes from Schistocerca nitens, assembly GCF_023898315.1. Classification (NCBI taxonomy): domain Eukaryota; kingdom Metazoa; phylum Arthropoda; class Insecta; order Orthoptera; family Acrididae; genus Schistocerca; species Schistocerca nitens. The sequence goes on from NC_064615.1 coordinate 515,711,659, forward strand.
GAGAAATGGAAAACAGTGATATTTGCCTAGTTGGGGACGTCAGACGCATGTAAACTGCACACAGGTAGGCTTTCGAAGTACTTAACAGTCGCACTACTTTTATATACGTGTAATGTACATACCTACATCCCTGTCTCTTAACCTGCTATACGAATGAAAATTGATAGCGAGCTCATGGCATCCACATAAACATACAAATATCATAAGTAAATAGCAGCAGTTACACCCCTCTAAATGTGCGGTGACTGTAATTGTATGGTCATAACAAGTGCACATCGCTTCATCTTAACCTTCCGAACAATCAGGCTGTATAAGGAGTTTTAATATAGTTAGTCCGTCTCCAATGTGGTTGGCGTATATAGTGTACCTAATGCTGAGAAAAGTCTCGGTAGCAGCAATTCAGATTGCGGGACTATGTGAAATTTCAAAAGTTTTCTTGCGTGGACGTGTTCTGAATAATTGAATTTCATTTTGCCCCAAAGCACCAGCAGTAGTTTCAGCAGAGGAATGGACGATGGCGAAGCACACAGGTCACACATTTTTTCTCGTCGCTGTTGTGATTTTGCGGTACACCCTGTAGCGCTGGAACTGTTGTGGATTGTAATCAGGTACTTTCTCTCGTGATTAATCCCTTTTTTTATTTACTCGAACAGTTTTAATTTTTAAAAGCTATATTTGCTTATTTGAGCAAAAAGGAACAAAAACAGTTACCAGTTTACAAATCATGCTTTACGAGCCGAAAGCAGAACCATACTCTGTGCCTCACAACAACTACCTTAATAACAAGATGACCGAAGTCAGTACTAAAGCCTGCATAATACCAGCAACGTCATGCCACTCTTCTTTGGTCACTGAAGTTTACATTTTCGCTGATTTCAGTAATGCTGTATATAAGTGTATCGTCTTCAGCAAAGCTGCTGCTTATTTTCTCCCTCGTCTTTGTCTTATGCGAGATTGCGCCGCCTGTGGTGACCTAGACGTCGACCGGGCGTTATATCCTTTGAGATTACAAGAAACAACTTCTTTCGTTATCTTTCTCGTATTACAAGTCTACTACTGGAACTCTGAAGCGAACCGATACCTGTCCTGTGAGGGACACTTATTACTCGCCTCATTTCAATTGTCGGCAAAAAATTTCCGTATGATGATATCAATAGTCTTGAGCCATATTTCTATGTTCCATGTAAATAATTTTTTATGCAAAATAAGATAAATAGAAGTCATCATGTGGGACCATGTAGTGAGGAATACTAAGGAGGCTACTGTAACGGAATGTTTCATTTTACAATTCATTTAGATTATCCGCAAATTTTCTTTCACGCAATCTTATAGTAAATAGTTAGCAATATAGCAAACCATCCCACTACGTTATACACTTATTTTAATTAACGTGAAATGAAATGATTGCTATTCAAATTGACGCGTTTGTTGTGGACCTAAGCTGCCAAAGTTCAAATTCATGGACTACTTCTGCTAGGTATTAGATTCGCGAAATGTCAACGCTGCGAAAACTATTATTAAAATATCAATTATTTTTCCATCAACTAATTAGTAATAACTAATGTCCATTCGACGAACTACAAGATGTTCGGTAAGTTGCAATTCGGTTAGAATATATGTTGGAAATGACGTCTCCCGGCCGCTATAGACTTCTGAACTCGCTTACTTTTATTGAAAAACACTTCCTGCTGGACTGATTATGACACACATTGTAGCTATTTCAGTTTTTAAGTCACAAAGCGTGCAAGGGCGATTGCCGTACACTACACATTTGGCTGCTCCCCAAACAAAAATGTCTGGTGGAATAAGGTCCGGCAAACCTGGTGGCCATAAGTTTTTTGACATTACGCGTTCCCCAAAAAACTACTTCAAAAGACGCATAGTGTTGTTAGCTGGGTACACAGTAGCGCCATCTTGTTGAAACCGTAACTAGAAGATTTCGTCCAGCTGGCGAATGAAACTGTGGATCATTAAACAATACAGTTCACTGTTCACGCGCTCTTATAAAAATAAAGGTCCAATAACGCATCGTCTGGACGTTGCTACCCACACTCCAGTTTTCTGAACATGCAGTGGAGTTTCAAGAACAACACGAGAATTCTCCTTTGATCATATTCATGTATTTTGTGTGTTAACATGACCAGAGAGTTGAAAACAAGGCTTCGTTTGAGTGCAGTATCAGTGATATTCCTGTCAATAAGTGATGTAAACCATTTCCAGCAATAAATTTAGTTTTCATGATCCACTGGTTTCAATTCATGCACTACTGTCGCCTATCGTCTTCGCATTTCAGTTTTTGCCTGACTGATTTATGTACGGTTGTGAAACCGATGTCTTTTACTTGTGACAGCTTGCATAATGGATTCACTGTGCGATGCTGCTTAGAGACGTAAGTATCCAACAACTTCTGTTCATTTAATTAAGGTGGTCTTCAAGTTCGTTCGGCATCTAACATAATTACTCAATAATTCGATGTACGGGCGCCCATAAGGGGATGGAGTATTTTAAAAATTTTGGGAATGGCGACTTTTAAGAATACATATGAAAGTTCCATTTCCAAACCTTTTAAAAACCTGTGTAATACAGACTTTTAAAACGTTTACTTAAAAGGAAGAATATTGACTGTACTACTTTTTTTTCTTTTTTCGTTCCCTGACAGCCGGATGTGGGCTGTTACCTGCAGTTTTTCAGCGGGTCTCCTCCACTATGTCTGTGTATTTATCGCCTTGTAGAAACACACGAGCAAGAGAAATACGCTCCTCAGAGCATTGCACCATAACTTAAAGACAAATTGACTAACTAAATATTACATATTGCACTCAGTAGCTTTCATCAACTGAAACAAACAGTTAAATGTTCCACAGCAGTTAAACGGATTTAAATACATTCGAGTTTCTATGAAAAACAGTTCTGCCAACATGTGTTCTGCTAACTTTGTGTTGAACTACCAACAAAACCTACGTGCATAGCCCGTAGACCAGGGCAAAGCGACTTTATCCAAAAGCACTATATTGTCGTAATTTTTGTGCCTAGTTATGCTTTGCAACGGTAAATATCAACATTCGGGTTCATTCGCACTGACTGATGCATCCAAACCTTTAAACGAAACAAGAATTTTGTTATTATTCCCCCACACCTTAAAGATAAATGTATATTCTTCTATGTTAGTGAATAAATTTTTCTAGTAACATAAGCTACTAACCTCCTCACGTCTACTGAACCAATAACAACATGTACTGATGAATCAAAATTTTCTCAATCCTACATTGACATTACATGTACTTACATACACCGACACTCATAATACTCATAACCACAAATAAAGAACAATAATTCACTCGAGGCATGAATTAAAAAATGCCTCTAGTCACAATTTTTAGTGTTTTATTCAGTACACGATGCATTTCGGACCCGGTGGGTCCATCTTCAGGTGTAATTCGTCTTAATACATGCTTTATTTTTTCTCTTGAATGAAGTGAAATGCAAATTCCTGTCACGAAGACGTTTGGTGTTAGGTTACGAGTTTCGTAAATCAAACGCGGAAAACATGTGCGAAATAGTGAAAAGACAAGTAGTGTAAACTTACCAAATAATCCAAGAAAATTGTTTATAATGTTTTAGCAGCAGCATATGTTTTTTTCCTCCGTCATTTCCAAAAGCATCACTTCATTCAAGAGGCACATTCGCAAACAAATGTTTGCAAACACTTCACAGATGTTTTTGTACATCGTGTGGTCAACGATGAATTTTTCATAGTGTTAAGGATATAATTATTAAACTATTGGCATATGTAGGAAACAATTGACATATGCAAGAAATAACTTTGGAATAGTTCTTTAAAATTACTGAAATAGTTGTGGCAGTCGACATCTGTTTTTCATTTATCATCAGTTCTGGTTTTTTAATTTTGTGGAGGTATATCTCCAGCTGTTCTAATAGATTTAGGGTCTTACCATTGGCTTCATTATTTAATACTAATAAGTTGTTCTAGGTAGGACATGTTTTGAGGCATCAAGGGATCACAAATTTAGCATAGGAGGGCTGCGTGGAGGGTAAAAATCGTAGAGGGAGACCAAGAGATCAATACACTAAGCAGATTCAGAAGGATGTAGGTTGCAGTAGGTACTGGGAGATGAAGAAGCTTGCACAGGATAGAGTAGCATGGAGAGCTGCATCAAACCAGTCTCAGGACTGAAGACCACAACAACAACACAATAAATTGTTTTCTAGATTGTACATAACATATTTTGTTTCAAACATATGTTCTGCAATGACTGATTTTTCAAAGTGGTTGAGCATGAAAACATTTACATATTCTTGAAAACGGGTTTTGAACTTTCTGCCTGTTCAAATGATTCTGAGCACAAATGGACTTAACTTCTAAGGTCATCAGTCCCCTAGGACTCAGAACTACTTAACTAACCTAAGGACATCACACACATCCATGCCCGAGGCAGGTTTCAAACCTGCGACCGTAGCGGTTGCGCGGTTCCAGATTCTGCCTGTTTTCCCTATGTAGTAGGGAGGACAACTGGGGCATGATACTTTGTACACTCCACTGTTGTTGTATGTTTTGCGTATTTGATTTTAAGTTATGGATGAGTAAGTTTCCTAATTTATTATTACTTGAGAAGGAAACTGTTACATTTTTTTTTCAAAGGGCTATCTATTTCACGATATGGTGCCCAGGGATGGGATACTGGCAAATATTTTCTCTTTCTTCATAGTTTTGCCATTCGTTATCTAGCTTTTGTGTGAAAACTTCATAAACATTAAACATTGTCAATTGCAGAAATACCAGAAGCAAAGGACATGGTGCAGCTAATATTGTCTCACAATTACTTCACGTTTAATGGGAAAGTTTACCCACAGAATGAGCGTCTTGCCACGGGCAGAAGCAAAATCAAGTTTTCTGGCAGGCTTATTTCTCAATTATCAGGAAAGTAAGTTCTATAATGAAAACAATAGATTCAAAATAAAATAATATATTACTGGAGATATGTTGATGATGCCTTTCTTCTGTTTGATGGAACAAAAAATGAGATCGAAGAACTACTAGCAGTATTCAGCCCTTTCCACAAAAACATAAAATTCACAATAGAACATGAAGACCACAAAAGCATAAATTTCCTGTACCTTAAAATTACCAACCATTAACAAAAACATAAGTTCAGAATACACAGAAAACACACAAATAAGACATAACTGTTGAGAACTCATCACGCCATCCCACCACACAGAAACATGCTGCATTTAGGTCCATGCTACACAGAGTACACTCTCTTGATATAGAATAAAACACCCTCAAGAATAAGATAGATACAGTAAAGAACATTGCACAAGCAATGGCTACACACCAAATCAATTGACAATATAGACAGACAAATACACAAAAGCAAGAGAACGAATGGCAACACTATGAAGGAAGAGAAAATATTCACCAGTATCCTATTCCTGCGCCGTAATAAAAAAAATAGATAGCCTATTCAAAAAAACTAATGTAACAGTTATTTCTCAACTAATAATAAATTAGGAAACTTACTCATCCATAACATAAAAGCAAATACGCAAACATACAACAACAGTGGAGTATACAAAGTATCATGCACCAGTTGGTCTCCATACTATGTAGGGAAAACAGGCAGAAACCTAAAAACCCGTTATCACGAACGTGTAAATGCTTTCATGCTCAAACACTTTGAAAAATCAGTGATTGCACGACAGATGTTGGAATCAAAATATGTTATGAACAATCTAGAAAACAATTTGGTAGTATTACATAATGAAGCCAATGGTAAGACTCTAAATCTGTTAGAACAGCTGGAGATATACCTCCACAAAATTAAAATACCAGAACTGATGTTAAATGAACAAACAGATTTCGCATGCCACAGCTATTTCAGTAATTTTAAAGACCTATTATGAAGTTACTTCTTGCATACCTATGTCAACTGCTTCCTGCATAGGTCGATTGTTTAATAATTATATCTTTAGCACTACGAAAAATTCAGCTTAGATCACACCATGTACAAAAGCATCTGTGAAGTGTATACAAACATGTGTTAGCCAATGTGCCTCTTGAATGAAGTGATAAGTTTTGAAAACGATGGAGAATAAAACTTATGCTGGTGCTACAACTTTATAAACGCTATTCTTGGATTGTCTGCTAAGTTTGCACTATTTATCTTTACCACTATTTCGCACATGCTTTCCTCGTTTGACTTACGAAATTCATAGCCTAACATAAAACGTCTTCGTGACAGGAATTTGCATTTCAATTCATTCAAGAGAAAAAATAAAGCATGTATTAAGACGAATTACACCTGAAGATGAACCCACAGGTTCCGAAATGCATCGTGTACTGAATAGAACACTAAAATTTGTTACTGAAGACATTTTTTAATTCATACCTTGAGCGCACTGAGTACAGTCACATTTGAAGCTGCAAAATATGGATAAAATTAAGAATAATAATAAATTACAATAATAATAATTGCCCAAGTGATTGAGTAGATAGTATTTACTGATCATTGTTTGTATTTGTGTCAAGCAGAACTACGAAACACCGACGTAGCCACCCTACTGCTCTTGTGTAGACTGTAATATGGAAGCTACTGACGGCCTTCCTGAAATTTACAATTGATCTCAATGTTATTAGATGTTTATGTATAAAACTGTATGCACTTCAGTCGGAGATTTTACTGTGCTTGTGCATAGTTATGATGACTACCAATCAATTTAATCTACTTTCTTAAGTTTTAGTAAGTCAAATTTAATTTAACTCTCAATGCAGGTTCGCCGAGGGCGCTAGTGCTCTGCTTTGTGGACTAGGGTAGATGTACCGGCCCCGAATCGAATCCGCCCGGCGGATTAACGATAAGGACCGTTGTTCGGGACCGCCTGGATTTGGTGTTTAGGCGATTGTCCACATCCTGCTAGGTGAATACCGGGCAGGTCCCCACGTCCGCCTCAGTTACATGTCTCGCAGACATTTGAAAATGTTCGCAATATTTCACGGCTTACACTGGATGCAGATAGTTGGGGTACACTAATTCCATCCCGGAGGGCACAGGGTGACACAGGAAGGTCATCCGGCACCCCTCTGACATTAATATCACCAAATCCATAGGAACTAGACTGACACCGCGCTGAAGTGGGGCAAAGGCCCAAAGAAAATGGCTCTGAGCACTATGGGACTTAACATCTATGGTCATCAGTCCCCTAGAACTTAGAACTAATTAAACCTAACTAACCTAAGGACATCACACAAAACCCAGTCACCCAAAGAAAATGATGTTGCGTTTAACTTCCAATTTATAATTTCTTGCTGTAAAGATGTTAATGCTTTTTTATTTATTCAATGAACTGAAGTGATATACCAAAGGATGCGCGGTTCTTAGTTCTCATAGTCAAATTTTCTTATGGTCCTAAAAGTTGCCAACGATGTTTTTCTGCCTTGCTAATATCTGTGACTGACGACAGCTGGCGGCAGCGGGAAGGTGGGCGATGTGATTTCTTGACGAAGTCGCAGAAGCTGATGGGAGATAGGCGTAAAATGGCGGCGGCCCCATTCTGATTTTAATACATTCAGCGTAAGATTAGTTCTATTCAAACTACAGCTCCTGTAATCAATTCCATGACTATAAATGTTGGAACCACTCATGGAAAATTCTATATGGGATTTAGATAAGGTACTTACGCAAAATTGCAAAAGTTTATGGCAACAATGTACACCTAAATTATATGTTTATTTCATTCGGCAGGATGCACTTCAAAACGTCCAGACACATGTACTATGCCGTCACCGTTAATTACACAGTTCTAAATTGTCCATCTAGCACTGAAGACCACGTAATACTTGGTGTGTATGCCACAGTTAATCTACGCTACAAAGTCCAAAGACGCCTTGCAGTAACAAAGTTTATGTAACTTCACGTTCCATAAAACAGAGTCTGTCAGTTCATGTAGCACCAGAGTTGGAGCCTCTGACACACATCTACTGTGAGCTATATTCTGAGGTGACAAAAGTCATGGGTAGCGATATGCACACACATAAAAGGCGTTAGTATCGCTTACACAGGGTATAAACCGGCAGTGCATTGGTGGGGCAGTCACTTGTACTCAGGTGGTTCATGTCAAAAGAATTCCGAAATTGTTAGGGCCGCACAACAGACATTAACAGATATTGAACGCGGAATCTTAGTTGGAGCTAGATGCACAGGGCATTCCGTTACAGCGCCAAGAGTGTGCTGAAAATTGAAAATACCAGATCTGAGGCATTACCTCTCACCGCGGACAACGCGGTGGCAGACGAGAGCAGCGGCGTTTGTTTAGAGTTGTTAGTACTTCCAGACAAGCAACAATGCGTGAAATAACCGCAGAAATCAGTATGGGAAGTAAGGCGAAAGTATCTGTTGGGACAGGGCGGCGAAATTTAATGGGCTATGGGAGCAGACAACCCACGCGTGTGCCTTTGCTAACAGCACGACATCGCCTGCAGCGCCTCTCCAGGGTTCCTGACCATATCGATTAGACCGTAGAGAACTGGAAGACCGTCGTCTGGTGAGATATTCCGATTTCAGTTGTTGAGAGCTGATGGTCCAGTTCGAGTTTGGGGCAGACCCCATGAAGCCATTTACTGACGTTGTTAACAAGACACTGTGAAAGCTGGTGGTGGCTCCCTAAAAGTCTGGGCTGTGTTTAAATGGAATAAAATGGGTCCTCTGGTACAACTGAACCGATAATTGACTGGACACGGTTACGTTTGCTTACTTGCAGATCATTGGCACCCGTTCATGGGTTTCATGTTCCCAAACGTCATGGGACCACAAATGTTCGCAAATACACTCCTGGAAATGGAAAAAAGAACACATTGACACCGGTGTGTCAGACCCACCATACTTGTTCCGGACACTGCGAGAGGGCTGTACAAGCAATGATCACACGCACGGCACAGCGGACACACCAGGAACCGCGGTGTTGGCCGTCGAATGGCGCTAGCTGCGCAGCATTTGTGCACCGCCGCCGTCAGTGTCAGCCAGTTTGCCGTGGCATACAGAGCTCCATCGCAGTCTTTAACACTGGTAGCATGCCGCGACAGCGTGGACGTGAACCGTATGTGCAGTTGACGGACTTTGAGCGAGGGCGTATAGTGGGCATGCGGGAGGCCGGGTGGACGTACCGCCGAATTGCTCAACACGTGGGGCGTGAGGTCTCCACAGTACATCGATGTTGTCGCCAGTGGTCGTCGGAAGGTGCACGTGCCCGTCGACCTGGGACCGGACCGCAGCGACGCACGGATGCACGCCAAGACCGTAGGATCCTACGCAGTGCCGTAGGGGACCGCACCGCCACTTCCCAGCAAATTAGGGACACTGTTGCTCCTGGGGTATCGGCGAGGACCATTCGCAACCGTCTCCATGAAGCTGGGCTACGGTCCCGCACACCGTTAGGCCGTCTTCCGCTCACGCCCCAACATCGTGCAGCCCGCCTCCAGTGGTGTCGCGACAGGCGTGAATGGAGGGACGAATGGAGACGTGTCGTCTTCAGCGATGAGAGTCGCTTCTGCCTTGGTGCCAATGATGGTCGTATGCGTGTTTGACGCCGTGCAGGTGAGCGCCACAATGAGGACTGCATACGACCGAGGCACACAGGGCCAACACCCGGCATCATGGTGTGGGGAGCGATCTCCTACACTGGCCGTACACCACTGGTGATCGTCGAGGGGACACTGAATAGTGCACGGTACATCCAAACCGTCATCGCACCCATCGTTCTACCATTCCTAGACCGGCAAGGGAACTTGCTGTTCCAACAGGGCAATGCACGTCCGCATGTATCTCGTGCCACCCAACGTGCTCTAGAAGGTGTGAGTCAACTACCCTGGCCAGCAAGATCTCCGGATCTGTCCCCCATTGAGCATGTTTGGGACTGGATGAAGCGTCGTCTCACGCGGTCTGCACGTCCAGCACGAACGCTGGTCCAACTGAGGCGCCAGGTGGAAATGGCATGGCAAACCGTTCCACAGGACTACATCCAGCATCTCTACGATCGTCTCCATGGGAGAATAGCAACCTGCATTGCTGCGAAAGGTGGATATACACTGTACTAGTGCCGACATTGGGCATGCTCTGTTGCCTGTGTCTATGTGCCTGTGGTTCTGTCAGTGTGATCATGTGATGTATCTGACCCCAGGAATGTGTCAATAAAGTTTCCCCTTCCTGGGACAATGAATTCACGGTGTTCTTATTTCAATTTCCAGGAGTGTAGTTTGAAGAAAATTCTGGACTATTCGAGCATATGATTTGGCCGACCAGGTCGCCTGATGTGAATCCTACCGAACATTTACGGTACATTATCGACAGGCCAGTTCGTGCACAAAATCTTGCAATGACAAAACTTTCGAAATTGTGGAAGGCTATAGAGGCGGTATGACTCAATATTTCTGCAGGTGACTTCCAGCGACGTCAGTCCATGCCGCATCGGTTTACTGCTCTATGGCGGCAAAAGGAGGTCCGACACGATACTAGAAGGTATCTCATGACTTTTAGCGCCTCAGTGTATACGTTTCGGGCTTAAAGATTTGTTCTTAATATGACGCTTGATAATGGTCGCGGGTTGTCATATATCATATTATGAAGGCGCCCTGTACCTGAAAATGATCTGTTTTGAGTGAAACTGGTTGTGTAATGGAATGACAATACAACAGTGTGCAAACCATGATTTCACAAAAATTTTTAGACGCTTTAAATAATTGCGTCCACGAAATAAATAACAAAAGGTTCGGGGTAAGTGCGACTCTGAGATGAAGTGATCGGCTCAGGGGAGGAAATCATGGTAAGTTGGTTCAAACCAACCATATAGAAATGAAATAAGAACACGAATTACGATCTGTTTTAAGAGGTCTTCCACAGAGACAAAGCTATAATCTTTTGTGATGTTTGAATTGATGTTTGAATTTATAGGTTAATCAGTTGGTGCATGGGTTAATTAAGGCTATGATTTCCAATTAATTCGGTGTTATGGGAACGAAGCTAGTTACTACAAGCCAATTAAAATACGATATACTGTTAAAACTTCTTAAAGTGAAATATTACGAAAATAACACTGGTCTCACGTTATGAGACGTTAACGTTGGGAAGCAGATGCATTGAATCATTAGAAATAAGCATAAACGTAATGGTTGCTTATTTACAATGACTCAGTGAGAACGATCATACACAGAATGATTTTTCAGGATACAAAAATTCTTCCAAAACGAGCTGCATGAGAAATACTGATGATTACAGTTCTTCAGGCGGACAAGTCTTATGAAATGGGGGAGGGCTGCCGGCTCAAGGTGGATAGCGGCGATGTCTGTGCGAACAGGTGCAGTTACCTGCAGCCAGCGTGCTTTGCGGTCCTAGCAAGAGCTAGTGTACTTCCAATTACCGAGAGTGAGAGACGTCGGGAAGACTAGCTTCCCAGCAACTAATGAGGCATCCTGGCTCCTTCAATACTTCATCAATATACACCGCTGCTGCACAGTGTTCCTTTGTACTTGGTGTTCCTCTAACCCAGGTATAATCGCGTTAGTTCGTCCGTTGTTGCTTATTCTCCAGCGAACGGGCTCTTACGTTGCTTTATTACGCCTTAAACGAGGTAACGTTTTGCTTATCTCCTAAACGTATGCACCCCTAGAAACACGCTTCCATAAAAATGTCATGTTTGCTGTCACACGCTTTAGGCAGTGGGAGAGTTTTCTTCAACTCACTTTTTCAGACCTGACGCACTCCCTCTCCGGGGACCGAAGTTTCCTGCGACCAAGTAGACGGCAAGGGGCTATAAAGAGTACGCCAAGACGTCTGCTGAAAAATACCTTTTCCCATTACTGATTTCATGAGCTTGTTCATATTCATATCACCTCGTACTGATGTCACTGAATACATAAACAACATGAAGTTTACCGCCAAACTTGTAATCAGATGTTGTCCAGGTTTTTCTCTTTGATGTCTGTATTAGAATGTATTTATTCACATTTGAAGAGTTCCCATGACTTAAGTGAAGTGGAGACCTATACGTACTGCATTTTTTTGATCATGCAGAAACGATACTTTATTTTGGAAACACTGTCAGGAGACAGTCGGAGTGGCTAGACCGTAGATAGCTGGAAGGGGGAAAAGTACGACGAGCATCTAGGGACGACTCTACAGCTCCGTCACTTATTTTGTGGAGTCTTTGTCAAGTAAGCATGGTAGCAGTCGTCTTCTAACTGGTTTGATGTGGCACAACAAGAATTCCCCTCGTTTCCAGACTTCTAGTCTCAGAGTAGCAATTGCAACCTACGTCCTCAATTATTTGCTGCGTGTATTATAATCTACAGTTTTTACCCTCTACATCTTACTGCAGTACCATGGACGCTATTCCATGGCGTCTAACAGATGTTTTATCATCTTGAATCTTCTTCTTGTCAGTGTTTTCCATATGTTCCTTTCCGTGTCGATTCTGCTGCGAACCTCCTAGTTTCTTACTTATCAGTCCACCTAATTCTCAACGTTCTTCTGTAGTACCACATTTCACATACTGCGATTCTTTTCTATTCCGGTTTCACCACAGTCCATGTTTCACTACTATGCAATGCAGTGCGCCAAACGCACGTTCCCGGAAATTTCTTCCTTAAATTTAAGTCCATGTTTGACACTAGTAAAGCTCTCTTTACCAGGAATCTCCTTGCTCTCAGTTTTAGTATGCTTATTGTGTCCACCTTTCTCCGTCTATCATGGGATATTTTTCGGCCTATATATCAGAATTCCTCAACTTCTTGTACTTCGTGATGGCCATTTCTGAAGATCAGCTTCTCGCAGTTCTCATTTCTTTCTAATTCTCATAACAATCGTCTTTCTTTGATGCACTCTCAATCCATATTCCGTACTCAGTAGCCTTTTCATCCCATTCAACACATCATGTTCTTCTACTTCACTTGGAATAGCAATCTCAACACGTTGAATTTCACTCCCACTTTCCAACCTTCCACTTTTTTCCAACATGGCTTTCTTGATGTACAGACTGAACATTAGGATCGAAAGACTACATCCCTGTCATACAGGCGGGCCTTGTGGCCGACCGGTTCCAGGCACTACAGTCTGGAACCGCGCGACCGCTGCGGTCGCAGGTTCGAATCCTGCCTCGGGCATGGATGAGTGTGGTGTCCTTAGATGTCCTTAGTTGTGTTTAAGTAGTTTTAAGTTCTAGGGGAATGATGACCACAGCAGTTAAGTCCCATAGTGCTCAGAGCCATTTGACCCAGCCTGTCATACACACTTTTTAATTCAAATCCAGACTTGTGTAAAATTCAGTGTAATGTAAGTGGTAAATTCTGTATAGCCCAAACTGGACGGAGCTTCTTTAACCGATACCGTGAACATATTAGAGAGATCGTTAGCAACCAGTCAACATTGTTACACCACTTGAAAGCCAACGACATACAGTGGACGACATAGAACGGGTTTCGAAGTTTCCACTTTGCACAGAAAGGTCAGCGAGGGAATGTTCTTGAAGAAATCGATACGTATTCACACACGAAAAATTACTGTCAAGAATGTCTAAATGAACAGATCGACTTGAAACACAAACATTAGATGCACAATTTTATTGAAAATCTGTTCAGATCTGAAGATGGTCATAATAGACGGAAACCGGTAGGATTATGACAATTTGTGGCCATATTAACAAGGTAAAGGAAATTTATTCTACACACATCAAAAAAGGTATTGCATCACCTCAGTTCCAGAAGTTCCTGAACCTGTACAGAAAATTGGAATAGAGATCAACATAAACATCATTTCCGCCCTTTTTATTGCTCATGAAAACCACAGAATCCATGTTGTACCACCATACAACCAGACTTTCAGATGTGGTGGTCCAGATTGCTGTACACACCGGTAACTCTAATACCCAGTAGCACGTCCTCCTGCATTGATGCATGCATGTATTCGACGTGGCATACTATCCACAAGTTGAAACTTCCTGGCAGATCAAAACTGTGTGCCCGACCGAGACTCGAACTCGGGGCCTTTGCCTTTCGCGGGCAAGCGCTCTACCATCTCAGCTACCGAAACACGACTCACGCCCGGTCCTCACAGCTGTACTTCTGCAGTATCTCATCTCCTACCTTCCAAACATTACAGAAGCTCTCGGTCGGGCACACAGTTTTGATCTGCCAGGCAGTTTCATATCAGCGCACACTCCGCTGCAGAGTGAAAATCTCATTCTGGAAACATCCCCCAGGCTGTGGCTAAGCCATGTCTCCGCAATATCCCTTCTTTCAGGAGTGCTAGTTCTGCAAGGTTCGCAGGAGAGCTTCTGTAAAGTTTGGAAGGTAGGAGACGAGATACTGGCAGAAGTAAAGCTGTGAGGACCGGGCGTGAGTCGTGCTTCGGTAGCTCAGATGGTAGAGCACTTGCCCGCGAAAGGCAAAGGTCCTGAGTTCGAGTCTCGGTCAGGCACACAGTTTTGATCTGCCAGGAAGTTTCATATCAGCGCACACTCCGCTGCAGAGTGAAAATCTCATTCTATCCAGAAGTTCATCAAGGCATTGTTGGTTCAGATTGTCCCACTCCTCAACGGCGATTCGGCATAGTTCCCTAAGAGTAGTTGGTAGGTCATGTCGTCCGTAAACAGCCCTTTTCAATCTATCCCTGGCATGTTCGATAGGGTTCATGTCTGGAGAACATGCTGGCCACTCTATTCGAGCGATGTCTTTATCCTGAAGGATGTCATTGACGAGATGTGCACGATGGGGGAGCAAATTGTCGTCCATGAAGACGAATGTCTCGCTAATATGCTGTTGATATCGTTGCACTATTGGTCGGAGGATGTTATTCACGTATCGTATACAGCCGTTACGGCACCATTAGGGTATGTCGGCCCCACATAATGCCACCCCAAAACAGCAGGGAACCCCCACCTTGCTGCACTCGCTGGACAGTGTGTCTAAAGTGTTCAGCCTGACTGGACTGACTACAAATATGGCTCCGATGATTGTCTGGTTGGAGGCATATGCGACACTCATCGGTGAAGAGAACGTGATGCCAATCCTGAGTGGTCCATTCGGCATGTTGTTGGGCCCATCTGTACCGCTTTGCATGGTGTCATGGTCGCAAAGATGGACGTCGCCATGGACGATGGGAGTGATGCTGCGCATCATGTAGCCTATTGCGCACAATTTGAGTTGTAACATGACGTCGTGTGGCTGCACGAAAAGCATTATTCAACATGGTGGCGTTGCTGTCAGGATTCCCCTGAGCCATAATCCGTAGGTAGTGGCCATCCACTGCAGTAGTAGCCCTCTGACGGCCTGAGCGAGGCATGTCATCAACAGTTCCTGTCTCTCTGTATCTCCTCCATGTCCGAAAAACATCGACTTGTCCCACTCCGAGACACCTGGACACTTCCCTCGTTGAGAGCATTTCCTGGCATACAATAACAATGCGGACGTGATCGAACCGCGGTATTTCCCGTCTAGACATGGTTGAACTTCAGACAACACGAACCGTGTACCTCCTTCCTGGTTTAATGACTGGAACTGATCGGCTGTCGGACGATCTCCGGCTAATTGGCGCTACTCGTGCATGGTTGTTTTCTTTTTTAGGAGGGTTTAGTGACATATCTGAACAGTCATAGGTACTGTGTGCGTGATACAATATCCACAGTCAACGTCTATCTTCAGGAGTTCTGGGAACCGGGGTGATGCAAAATTTTTTTGATGTGTGTATATTCGGGTCACCGTATTATTCGCGACCATGTCGCAACTTGTGAGACATATGTATGACCTAACAGAAAACTATAGAAGCTAATAGCCTGTAATCATGCAAAAACGCTCACTCAAGTGTCTGTACAACAGTCTAGAAACATTATTATGAAGTAAACTTGCAGAATACAACAATTACACAAATAAATGCTCCAACAAAAGTTTAACAACTACTGTAGCTTCGACAACATCAAAGCAGGGAACTTATTCAATAGTGTGACAGCATTTGAGACATCAGTGTGATTTTTTTATCAAGATCATTTGAGGTACGCAGCAAATCATCATTTTGTAACTCTTTGACATATTTGTTTAAAAATTTTAAATATTGTACGAAACTATGTACTTTTCACAGATAATTTGAAGATGGCAATCTCGCCTAAATAAGCCTACAGTAACAAACAATATAATCAAATACAGTAGCGTGTTAGTCTCATAACCTAATACATGATGTCCCTATAACACGTATACGACGCAGCGGGACCAGATAAGTACAAATATTCTGTCGTTGATTGTCAGAGAAGTAGGACAGATGATGGCGTGCTGAAATGTAATGTTTCCGAATTTTTATGTGAAAACTCTTGCAGATTTTTAAATAAAACAAACTGAATTCGGATTCTAAATCCTTACACTTATGTATACATATATATTTCTGAACATAATTAATCTGGCAACAAACAGGTTTCTGCCAACGAGAAGCCAGTTTCTTGTTGCTGTCAATGTAGAATGCTTCATATTATTGCCGGGACTACAACCTCATCTTAGCTTGCACCGCTTCATCGCCATCAACGTGACGTCGTCGACGGTGTGCTATACGTTTTGGAAACAAGTGAAATCCGATGGAGGCACGTCGTGACTGTGTGGAGGATGATCGATTACAGTTAACCCAAGGCGTTGCCGATGTCGCAGCCCTAGTGTGTTGTCTGGTACCGTTACGCAGAAGGAGACAATGATCCATATGTCGACGAACGTTTCTGGTTAGTGCTTACAGTTTCATGAGCTGTTTCCCACGCACCGACGTAGTTTCGTTACACACGGCGGTTACACAAAATTCGGAACCCTCTAGAGTCAGAAGCTTGCCACGTGGCGCCAGCGAAGCAGATATGTCGACGAGTAATATTTATGGCAGATATAAATTCGGTGGCATTACCTTTCATTAAACCTCCCAAAAACACTCATATCCGAACGAAATCATCTTAGCCATCCTTTACCCTGCATCTGGCTGACCACAGATGAAGATGAAGGAACGAAAATTCAGTGTGACGTACGTCATCTACAAGCCCATCTAAAACAATTGTAAAATCTCAGTTATGTTACTATATACCGGTATATGATAAAGTTATGTAAGTAATGACCTGAATCTCTGTGTCAAGCCAGCCAAAGATGACAGGACCATGATAAATGCCCGTGTGAAATGATGTCATCTCAACCGAAATTTATAAGAGTAAATTCAAGCATATTATCTTGCACGTAATTAAGAACTATTACAAAACAGCCCCAGAGTTCACATTGATCTTACTATGTTCCTTTACCTTCTAAGGCTGCTTTTCTTGTCGACTGTAACTGCTTTTGTCTAAGATCAAAAATATTATTAATATTCTCAGGTTGAAAGTATTAAAATGCGATGAGTTACTTAAAACTGTGCTACGTGAAAGAGTCAGAATAAGAGGTCGTAATTAAGCTAACACCACACATGTGAAACAACAAAGAGAAACAGACTTGAGCTTTACAGCCACATGGGAATAGTAATTGACAAGGTAATGAATGTGACCTACCTTGAAACATCTGTTGAATCTGGGTTAAGCTGGCCGCTGTGGTCGAGAGGTTCTAGGCGCTTCAGTCCGGAACCACGCGGCTGCTACGGTCGCATGTTCGAATCCTACATCGGGCATGGACGTATGTGATGTCCTTAGGTTAGATAGGTTTAAGTAGTTCTAAGTCTAGGGCATTGATGACTTCAGATGTTAAGTCCCATAGTGCTTAGAGCCATTTGAACCATTTTGAATTTGGGTTGTTGGGGTAGTAGGGGCTTAAATTCAGAGCTTGATCGTTGTACGTAGGAAGCATAAGGCTGAATAACAGCGAAACACCCATGCAATAAATTAAATTATCAGAGGGGACGCCTATCGCTCCATTGTCGATTGACAAAATCATGGTCGTTACCATCTTTTGAGTGCAATTTACCATTCTTTCAGATATCTGGATAAATGTGGATGTTAAACTTTTATTTCCACATGAGGGGACAATGCACTGAAATCCACCGATTACTACACTATGTGCTCAAAAGTATCTGGACACCCCAAAAGCATGCGTTTTACATATTAGAGGTGCATTGTGCTGCCACCTGCTGCCAGGTACTCCATATCAGCGACCTCAGTAGTCATTAAACATCGTGGGAGAGCAGAATGGGGAGCTCCGCGGAGCTCACGGATTTCGAACGTAGTCAGGTGATTGGGTGTCACCTGTGTCATACGTCTGTAAACCAGATTTCCACACTCCTAAACAGTGGGAACGTTTAGGAACACGTACAGAACAGGAACATACAGGCCGACCTCGTCTGTTGACTGACAGAGACCGCCAAAAGTTGAAGATGGTCGTAATGTGTAATAGGCAGACATCTATCTAGACCATCACATAGGAATTCCAAACTACATCGAGACCCACTGCAAGTACTATGACAGTGAGGCGAGAGTTGAGAAAACTTGGAATTAACGGTCTAGCGGCTGCTCATAAGTCACACATCACGCTGTAAATGACAAACGACGCCTCGCTTGGTGTAAGGAGAGTAAACATTGGACGACTGAACATTGGAAAAACGTTGTCTACAGTGACGAATTACGATACACAATGTAACAATCCGATGGCAGGGTTTGGGTATGGCGAATGCCTGTGAACTTCCTCTGCCAGCGTGTGTAGTGCCAACAGTAAAATTCGGAGGCGGTGGTGTTACGGTGTGGTCGTGTTTTTCATGGAGGAGGCTTGCACCCCTTGTTGTTTTGCATGGCACCATCACAGTACAGGCCTAAAATGATGTTCTAAGCACCTTCGTGCTTCCCACTATTGAAGAGCAATTCGGGGATGGCAACTACATCTTTCAACACGATCGAGCACTTGTTCATAATGCACGGCCTGTGGCGGAGTGGTTACACGACAATAACATCCCTGTAACGGACTGGCCTGCACAGAGTCCTGACCTGAATCCTATAGAACACCTTTAGGATGTTTTGGAACGCCGACTTCGTGCCAGGTCCTACCGACCGACATCGATATCTCTCCTCAGCCCAGCACTGCGTGAAGAATGGACTGCCGTTTCCCAAGAAACCCTCCAGGAGCTGACTGAACGTATGCCTGCGAGATTGGAAGCTGTCACCGAGGCTACGGGTGCGCCAACACCATATTGAATTCCAGCGTTACCGATGGAGTGTGCCACGAACTTATAAGTCATATTCAGCCAGTGGTCCAGATACTTTTGATCACATAGTATATTCAATATGGTTTTCTGGCAAGACGTTGGACGTCGTGCGTCGTGGTGAAAACTCCACAATGTTTCGTCGGCGCCGCACCTGAAAATGTCGGTCAGCTGCGCCGACGAAATATTGTGGATTTTCACAAAGACATTCGACGTCTCGCCCTAGAACCATAATTACAACTAGTCCGCTGGGAAAGCCTCAAGCAACACACATTATTATTTTCTCAACGTGAGTACAAAATCAGCGGTCTTACTACACTCCTGGAAATTGAAATAAGAACACCGTGAATTCATTGTCCCAGGAAGGGGAAACTTTATTGACACATTCCTGGGGTCAGATACATCACATGATCACACTGTCAGAATCACAGGCACATAGACACAGGCAACAGAGCATGCACAATGTCGGCACTAGTACAGTGTATATCCACCTTTCGCAGCAATGCAGGCTGCTATTCTCCCATGGAGACGATCGTAGAGATGCTGGATGTAGTCCTGTGGTACGGTTTGCCATGCCATTTCCACCTGGCGCCTCAGCTGGACCAGCGTTCGTGCTGGACGTGCAGACCGCGTGAGACGACGCTTCATCCAGGCCCAAACATGCTCAATGGGGGACAGATCCGGAGATCTTGCTGGCCAGGGTAGTTGACTTACACCTTCTAGAGCACGTTGGGTGGCACGGGATACATGCGGACGTGCATTGTCCTGTTGGAACAGCAAGTTCCCTTGCCGGTCTAGGAATGGTAGAACGATGGGTTCGATGACGGTTTGGATGTACCGTGCACTATTCAGTGTCCCCTCGACGATCACCAGTGGTGTACGGCCAGTGTAGGAGATCGCTCCCCACACCATGATGATGGGTGTTGGCCCTGTGTGCCTCGGTCGTATGCAGTCCTGATTGTGGCGCACACCTGCACGGCGCCAAACACGCATACGACCATCATTGGCACCAAGGCAGAAGCGACTCTCATCGCTGAAGACGACACGTCTCCATTCGTCCCTCCATTCACGCCTGTCGCGACCCCACTGGAGGCGGGCTGCATGATGTTGGAGCGTGAGCGGAAGACGGCCTAACGGTGTGCGGGACCGTAGCCCAGCTTTATGGAGACGGTTGCGAATGGTCCTCGCCGATACCCCAGGAGCAACAGTGTCCCTAATTTGCTGGGAAGTGGCGGTGCGGTCCCCTACGGCACTGCGTAGGATCCTACGGTCTTGGCGTGCATCCGTGCGTCGCTACGGTCCGGTCCCAGGTCGACGGGCACGTGCACCTTCCGACGACCACTGGCGACAACATCGATGTACTGTGGAGACCTCACGCCCCACGTGTTGAGCAATTCGGCGGTACGTCCACCCGGCCTCCCGCATGCCCACTATACGCCCTCGCTCAAAGTCCGTCAACTGCACATACGGTTCACGTCCACGCTGTCGCGGCATGCTACCAGTGTTAAAGACTGCGATGGAGCTCCGTATGCCACGGCAAACTGGCTGACACTGACGGCGGTGGTGCACAAATGCTGTGCAGCTAGCGCCATTCGACGGCCAACACCGCGGGTCCTGGTGTGTCCGCTGTGCCGTGCGTGTGATCATTGCTTGTACAGCCCTCTCGCAGTGTCCGGAGCAAGTATGGTGGGTCTGACACACCGGTGTCAATGTGTTCTTTTTTCCATTTCCAGGAGTGTACTTCCCGCCCTCTGTCTTTTAAAGAAACATTTCAGCGATCCACACAACCGCCTAGATACACACATACCTCCTTTATGTCCGGCCATTATGTGGCATAGTTACGCTGATTACTTTGATAGGTTTTGTCTTTCTTGTAGTATACGCTACACACGATTTAAATTATTAATTTTTTCCTGTGGAAGCCATTGTTGATATTGTGTAAATAGTGATGATCCAAATTCTTCCTCGTACTGAATGCTGAAATAAACTGTATTGTGCTGTAAAACAACCACTACAGTTATTGCAATCATTCTATACCTGATTACAAGTAATTAGTATAATTGAGAGATGAGTATGGCTACTTTTATTTCAGTTATACAGTAAATATCAGGAATTAAAGCGGATTTACTGTAAAAAATTGAAAGAGCAGGTGGTGTACTAGGAAAAGTCATGGAGATATGGGAAGATTATAGAGTATATTTCGTCATAGTTAGAGATTCTGAAATCAGATGATGGAATGTGAGGTGCACACAACCAGATGTACACTTAGGCCACAATTTGGTAACTATGAAGATGAGACTGAAGAATAAGAGACGAATGATAAGGAATGTTTGAAGTACCCTCAGTCAATAGATATTGGAATAACAAATACCAAAACCAGCAGTTAAGTTGAACAGAGTGAGCACTAAATTTTAGTCAATCACAGAAGTTAGACAAACATATAAATGTACAAGGAAGGTAGCTGTGAAGGAAACTTGGGTCACAGAAGGGTTACTTCAATCGAACGATAAAAGAAAGACGTAAAGAAATATTGTGGAAAAGACAACAATACAGCAGTGTACGTCACTACAGAATGAAACAAATACAAAGAGAAAAAAGAACAAGATGAAATGGCTGGAAGGAATACAAAGGAGTAGATAAAGAAATGGACAGTGAAGCACTGATTCAGCACGCCGGCCTGAGTGGCCGATCGGTTCTAGGTGCTACAGTCTGGAACCGCACGACCGCTACGGTCGCAGGTTCGAATCCTGCCTCGGGCATGGATGTGTGCGATGTCCTTAGGTTAGTTAGGTTTAAGTACTTCTAAGTTCTATGGGACTGATGACCTCAGAAGTTACGTCCCATAGTGCTCAGAGTCATTTGAACAATTCTTTTATATGCAGCACACAAAAATATCAGTACAGCATTGTATAAAAATAAAAGCAAAGGCGTTAGCATTTTAAGGATGCACTTTATAATGTATGTAAGACTGAAGAAAAATAAGGTACGTTTATAGGATTTCTCGACCTATACAGGGTGGTCCATAGATCGTGCCCGGGCCAAATATCTCACGAAATAAGCGTCAAACGAAAAAACTATAAAGAACTAAACTTGTCTAGCTTGAAGGGGGAAACCAGATGGCGCTATTGTTGGCCCGCTAGATGGTGCTGCCATAGGTAAAATGGATATCAACTGTGATTTTATCAATGGGAACCCCCATTTTGTTACATATTTGTGTAGTACGTAAGGAAATATGAATGTTTAGTTGGACCAGTTTTTTCGCTTTGTGATATATGGCGCTGTAATAGTCACAAACATATGGCTCACAATTTTAGACGAACAATTGGTAACAGTTAGGTTTTTTAAATTAAAATGCAGAACGTAGGTACGTTTGAAAATTTGGTTTCGGTTGTTCCAATGTGATACATGCACCTTTCTGAACTTATCATTTCTAAGAATGCATGCTGTTACAGCGTGATTACCTGTAAATACCACAATAAGGCAATAAATGCTCAAAATGATGTCCGTCAACCTCAATGCATTCGGAAATACGTGTAATGACATTCCTCTCAACAGCGAGTAGTTCGCCTACCGTAATGTTCGCATATGCATTGACAATGCGCTGACGCATGTTGTCAGGCGTTGTCGCTGGATCACGATAGCAAATATCTTTCAATTTTCCCCACAGTAGGAAATCCTGGGACGTCAGATCCGGTGAACGTGCGGTCCATGGTATGGTGCTTCGACGACCAATCCACCTGTCATTAAACATGCTATTCAATACCGCTTCAACCACACGCGAGCTATGTGCCGGGCATCCATCGTGTTGGAGGTACATCGCCATTCTGTCATGCAGTGAAACATCTTGTAGTAACATCGGTAGAACATTACGTAGGAAATCAGCATACATTGCACCATTTAAATTACCATCGATAAAGTGGGGGCCAATTGTCCTTCCACCCATAATGCCGCAATGTCGCTGATGTTCCACTTGTCGCAGCCATTGTGGATTTTCCGTTGCCCAATAGTACATATTATGCCGGTTTACTTTACTGCTGTTCGTGAAGGACGCTTCGTCGCTAAACAGAAACCGTGCAAAAAATCTGTCATCGTCCCGTAATTTCTCTTGTGCCCAGTGGCAGAAATGTACACGACGTACTAAGTCGTCGCCATGCAATTCCTGGTGCATAGAAACATTGTACGGGTGCAATCGATGTTGATGTATTTTTCTCAACACCAATGTTATTGAGATTCCCGATTCTCACGCAATTTGTCTGCTACTGATTTGCGGATTTGCCGCGACACCAGTTAAAACACCTACTTGGGCATCATCATTTGTTGCAGGTCGTGGTTGACGTTTTACATGTGGCTGAACACTTACTGTTTCCTTAAATAACGTCTGGAACCGCGAGACCGCTACGGTCGCAGGTTCGAATCCTGCCTCGGGCATGGATGTGTGTGATGTCCTTAGGTTAGTTAGGTTTAACTAGTTCTAAGTTCTAGGGGACTAATAACCTCAGCAGTTGAGTCCCATAGTGCTCAGAGCCATTTGAACCATTTTGAACCTTAAATAACGTAACTATCCGGCGAATGGTCCGGACACTTGGATGATGTCGTCCAGGAAACCGAGCAGCATACATAGCACAGGCCCGTTGGGCATTTTGATCATAATAGCTATACATCAACACGATATCGACTTTTTCCGCAATTGGTAAACGGTCCATTTTAACACGGGTACTGTATCACGAAGCAAGTACCGTCTGCACTGGCGGAATGTTACGGATATCACGTACTTACACGTCTGTGGCTATTACAGCGCCATCTATCACAAATCAAGAAAAGAGGTCCAACTAAAACATTCATATTTCTTTACGTACTACACGAATATGTAATAAGAAACGGGGGTTTCTATTTAAAAAACACGCAGTTGATATCTGTTTGACCTATGGCAACGCCATCAAGCGGGCCAACCATAGCGCTATCTGGTTTTCCCCTTCAAGCTAGACGAGTTTCGATCTTTGTAGTTTTTTCGTTAGATGCTTATTTCGTGAGATATTTTGCCCGGTCACTATCAATGGACTACGCTGTATAAATCTTTGACTATGTCAAGTAGCGCACGCTATTCGAAATATTTAGGGAAGGCGGGTAATATGAAATATGTACAAAGAGAGAACAATGGGAATGGAGAAGCAAGAACGTAATGCTGGAATTAAAAATCATGTAATCCGGAGATACAGCCTTTCGTCTCTGCTGCTCGGTCTATACTTCGAACTATATAATGGCCGACATCAAAGTAAGTGACTATGAGATGGAAAAGCAACTGAAATCTCTCAACAACGTGTAGGTCACTGAACCTAATGGGATATCCAATATGATTATACATAGCCATTGTCAAAGAACTTGTCACTCGTCCAGCAGCAGTTACCTTATGTCTCTGGAATTGCAAAGTGTTCCTGATGATTGCAAAAAGCACATGTCATTTCAGTTTTTCAAGAAAGGTAGTATAACAAATGCACAGGTCTATATGCCTAATCTCTGACTTCGGTCAGTTGAGGAATTCTGGAACGAGTTTGATGCTCTCATATAATGACATTTTTGGAGACCGAAAATCTCCTCTGTAGGAATCAGAATGGGTTCCAAAAACAACGATCATGTGAAAGTCATCTCACTTTTTTCGTCCACGAGACCCAGAAGGCGGTAGAATTCCTAAACTTCCATAAGCCTTTCAATACGGTTTCGCACTGCTGCCCGGTGACTAAAATGTGAGCGTACTGAATGTCAGACCAACAATGTGATAGGACACAGCATATCGTATAACGGGGAGAAGCTTCAGACGTAAAAGTGACTCTGGAGCAACACATAGGAGTGTCATACGTCCATTATTATTCACAATATATACTCATGACATAGCAGACAACATCTGAAGTTCCAAGGCGCTTATGTCGGACGGTGCTGTTTATACAGTGAATTTGCAACGCTAGAAAATTGTAGTGAATTGCAGGATGACTTGCATGGGATCGACGCTTGGCGCACGGGTTGGCAGTTGACTCTCGACATAAAGTAAAGTAGACCTACTGCGTATACATAGATAGGAAAAAAACCATTTTTGTGTGATTTCATCATAACAGAACAATCACTGGTAACAGCTACTTCAGATGGGGAATAAAAATGCAGGGTGGAAGGACATCAATACAAGATTCATTGACTGAGTTCTCTTGGCACTAAGCAATCCAGTGCTGGACTGGTTTGTCTCATGTTTGTTCATAAGTCATTCAAAAGCTATGATATGTGTTGTGTCTGATATTTCGGACATGTCACATGTCCGAAAGAGCAGACACCACTCTGTCATGATTCTGCGACCATATTTACTAGCATACATGATGAAAGATGCGTATCGACCACAGTCACTTGTGGGCGCTGAAATAATTCAGGTGGACCCAAGTAAAGAATTATCCTCTTTGAAATAAATGTGTCATACATCCCAATGTAATGGCTTGTACACTGTTAAATGGTTCAAATGGCTCTGAGCACTATGGGACTTAACATCTGTGGTCATCAGTCCCCTAGAACTTAGAACTACTTAAACCTAACTAACCTAAGGACATCACACACATCCATGCCCGAGGCAGGATTCGAACCTGCGACCGTAGCAGTCGCGCGGTTCCGGACTGAGCGCCTAGAACCGCTAGACCACCGCGGCCGGCTGTACACTGTTAAGCTTAACGCTTTTGGAAGCCAGTAAGTGCACGCCAAGATAAAGTGATAGAATCAGAGATGCAATGTAGAGAGCAGGAAAAGGTACTAGCCTTTGGGTTATTATAAGCTGTGAGAGTACAGTGTCTTCACATGGCAATGTATTTGCCATATGTTAAGGATGAAGTTCTCCGTTAAGCGTGTTGTAACCGTGGCTACCAGTATAAGTTCATATTTGCGTGTTGAAAATATGTTGGATAACAGTTGTTGTTGTGGTGCTAGTTAGTTGCAGTTGGGTCCTCGGGCAAGATGGAGTGAGCCGAGCTTCGATAGTGCATCCGTCGGATGCGATCGGTAGCAAATTGTGGGATGGAGCTTGAAATTCTGAAAGTTATCAAAAGCGTTAATGTTTACTGAATGTTTCAATAATTTATAATTCGTGATCCTGTAACGATCGATGTTCTCACTTGAAACAATCATAATTGTGTCCCGGAAGGAATTATCTGATGAGGTAATATGTGCGGAAAGTTTGTTGGAAAAGTAAGAATAGACTGTGACCAAATATAGCGGGCCTGGAAGAATACCGACAGGGTCGTTATAAGGTCAACAGTAACGCTAGGCGGCCGACCGCTGTGGAAGAACGGTTCTAGGCGCTTCATTCCTGAACCACGCTCCAGCTACGGTCGCCTCGGGCATGGATGCGTGTGATGTCCTTAGGTTAGTTAGGTTTTACTGGTTCTAAATCTAGGGGAGTGATGACCTCAGATATTAAGTCCCCTATTGCTTAGAGCCATTTGAACCAGTAACGCTGGAGTCGCTAGAGTCCTGCGGATAGCAGACTCTCTAGGTAGCTGTCCCACTGTAGAAGCTTCACTTTAGAGTCTAAAATGGGTAATCCATCCACCGCCTAGACCCTGTTGCTAGGCGTCACAAGAGATGGTCACAAAAAGGCACACTTCAGCAGACGCAGCAAGATTGATAGGAACCGCACCGTTAATGCGTTACACAGGTTGGGTTTACAAAGGTTAGAGTGCTACAACGGTAGTCCCCACTCATGGCTATAAGAGACAGAACACTGACGTTTAGCTTTCAGTTGAACGATGTTGCTACCTAACTTGGAGCCTGTTAACTTTAAGTCCAACCATATCCCTACCTACCGAGTAAAGGAGGAATCTGAATGTCGTTAGCCAAAGGTGTCTTGGAACTACAGAGCCGCTCGTCAGATTGGCCGAAGCCCGTAGAGAGCCGATGGATAGGTGGGAAAGGAAGAAAGGAATAGTCCACCGCTACAGTCCTTCAAAAACCCATGTTTCTGTATTCGGAGAGCGTTCTCAGTCAGACCGTTGGGGTGTTATTCCGTGTCCCTCGTTGCAAGCCTCGGTAAGCTCCGTTAAACCTGTTTTTCACGCTTGAACTGTTGCTCTCAGAGTTTGTATTTTAAATGCTGCTAGTGTTCGTTACTTTTGCTAGCACTCATTCCACTGATACAAACATTGGCATCTGTTTTTCAGCCAGTTGTCTCCTTTGCTTTTTCTAATGTCTAGAATTAATCTTCAGTGTAGAAGTTAGCCTGATTGATAATTAACATGTTAATGAGACCTCTGAGCATCCTGAACCTCCTACTGCGAGCATCCTATCGAATGTCAAAATCTGGAGCTCTCTGTAGGTGCTCCGTGACAGTGCTTTGCTCTGTTGCAAGGAATCAGGCTGCCTGAAAATTTTTCTTTCTGTATTTGCTCCTAACCGCTCGCCAATTGCAGACTGACATCTAGCGCCTTGTTTCCCCTCTACCCTTTGTCAGAACACGACAAATGGACACAAGGGCGCTAAGGAACTAGTGTGTGACAATTTGGGAATTTCGACAGACGTGAAGAATGCTTGCATAGCCTAAGCGAATAACACGATCGCTCACATAAAGTGGGAAAACCGAGTCTGGTACAAAGTTTTACTTGTCGCCATTCAATTATTTTAATGCCCTCTTCCGGATGACTTCGGTAAATCTCTTTCACCATGATTTAAAATAGTTACTGTCTGAAACCTATTCCCATCAATTAATAAAATAGTTCGACCTTGTAATCAGTAATGGCAGAGATTCCTAGGACTGAGTCTTCTACTTTTATATTATTATCTTCTCTTACCTTGTGGCTGTTTTGCCAGTAATATTCGCTGTAATTCAGCTGGAGACTTGATGAGCCGGCTAGGACAGCGGCCCAGGCCTGTGGTTTCGGACCAACTCCCTTCGAAGTTGCGGATCGCCTTTCAGAGGAAATCCCGAGGGGTTGAAACAAGCTGACCGCTCAGAGCAGATAGCGGACACTGTTGGTACTTGCATCTGTGAGTCGTGGTCCTGCAGTTTTTTGTGTAATGTGCACTGCCCGATGTTGTGTCCACGGCTACATTCACAGAAATCCTATAATGTAATGTGACAAAAGCCCGCAGTCTCGTCAAGTCTCAGTTTTTACTAGCAATGCCACCATGCTTCACGTAATTTTTGTTAGTCTGCAAGGCGTTGGCTATGTTTATCTTTGCTGTGAAGTTCCTTTTGCTTCCGCGGCAGTTTTCTAACTCGGTTGTTGTACCACGTTGGCTCTTTTCCATCTCTTACGATCTTACTTGGCACATATTCATCTAACGCATATTGTACGATGGTTTTGAACTTCGTCCACTGATCCTCAACACTATCTGTACTTAAAACAAAACTTTTGTGTTGAGCCGTCAGGTACTCTGAAATCTGCTTTTTGTCACTTTTGCTAAACAGAAAAATCTTCCTACCTTTTTTAATATTTCTATTTACGGCTGAAATCATCGATGCAGTAACCGCTTTATGATCGCTGATTCCCTGTTCTGTGTTAACTGTTTCAAATAGTTCGCGTCTGTTTGTCACCAGAAGGTCTAATATGTTATCGCCACGAGTCGGTTCTCTGTTTAACTGCTCAAGGTAGTTTTCAGATCAAGCACTTAAAAAAGTTTCACTGGATTCTTTGTCCCTGCCACCCGTTATGAACGTTTGAATCTTCCAGTCTATATCCGGCAAATTAAAATCTCCACCTAAAACCATAACATGGTGGGGAAATCTACTCGAAATATTTTCCAAATTATCCTTCAGGTGCTCAGCCACAACAGCTTCGTTATAATGCTCTTGTTCTTCAATTTCGCCGTACTTTTGCTCGAGAACAGTCACCGTTTCTTCCTCTTTATCGCTATCTTGTAGAGCAATTTTGCGAATTTTTGGTACCATTGCAATTTGTGCAAATAACATAGCACTTAAATCCAGGCTCTCTGCATCCACAGTCTGCCCGCCATTCCTTTTTGAGATTACAAAAAAATTAGTTTTAACAAGGTTTTCGGAGCTGGGGCCCCGAGTGTGGTAAGAGGTATTAGCTCATTATGCTGCTATTTTCCATCCCTATCGCTCTACTTTTCGTTCACCTCAGTTTCACTGCCGAATTCGCTGATAGATTTGTAACCAGTGTTGTCGTGCTGCTGCTTCTGTCGGTGGCAGTGATACAATATTAAATTTACCTTTATGTGCTGACTTTGGGAAGCATGCATATCTATAGCTGTTCAACTACGTATACGTAACCGCATAATGCCAAAAGGAAGCGCTGTCCAGTTTCTCTAATAATCTCTGGGTTGGAATTTCGGTTATTAATATCTGGAGAAGCTCGTTCAAATCTGGGTTTAGATGGAGTAGATTAGCATATTTTATTTGTCAGTGATGAAAGAGTGCAGATGTATCACAACCACGAAATGCGTGTTAATTGTAGCTGATTTATCTGTGATAAATTTAGTTGAATATATTTGTTAGAATTTTGTTTTGTTTTCCTGGGTGGAAAACACACGAGGGTCATCCACAAAGTAAGGAACGATTGCGCTCCACGACCGGCGCCAATCCACCAGCACAACGATCGCAAGAGTACCAATTAGCTCCTTCCCCATCTCAGTGTGAGCCGAATGCTGTTACCAGGCGCTCAAGACTCTTTGTACTGTTAAGTTTCGAAATGGCGGCACCCATCGAAAAGCCCGCCAAATGCGAAGTGCGTGGTGTCATTCGTTATCTGAATGAACAAAATGTTCGCCGTATCAAAATGTATGGGAAAGAAAAGAATGTTTATGGTGATTGTGAAATGACCGGATCTTTAGTGAGAAAATGGTGTTTTACGTTTAATCGACCAAGGGCCACTGTGCACAACGGAGATCGGAGTGGAAGGTAATCGGTCTTTAAGGCATCAGCACAAGAAACAGCAGGAACTCCATCGTCATGGGTGGCACAAACTGATTTTTATTTATTCCTGAAACGAAATTCTTTGGGTGGAAAACTATTTACAAACAATGAAGCTCTCAAATAAGCTGTGACATCGTGACTCAGATCTTTGGCGGCAGAGGGGTACAACAAGGGAACTGAAAAACTGGTCCCACGTTACAGTAAATGCGTCGACAGCTACGATGAATACATTGAAAAATAGATTGTATTGTTACTTCGTAAATAAAGTTTTGTGTTGATATCCTATGTTTTGGTTATTACGAAACATTTTTTACTTTCTGGACGGCCGTCGTATATATTTGAAACCGTAGGCAGAGCCACCAAAAGAATAAGAAAATATGTAAGGGGCTTTCAATAAGTAACACAACACATGTTTTTTCTCGGCTAGTTTCGTCTGAAAAAATGCGGAATACGCAGATAAGGGACGTTCTGGAATATTTCCGCTTCAGCGTAAGTGGACGAAACTCCGATTGGTGGCAGCGCTATATGTAAACTTCACAATGACGTCTTTAATACAAGGGCGTTCAAAGCAGATAGCTGTCATTGAGATTCTTTTGGCTGAATCACAGAGAATCACCGATATTCGTAAGTGCTTGCGGCATGTCTACAGAGACCTGGCGGTGAACAAAAGCACGCTCAGTCTTTGGTCGAGACGTCTGTCACCAGCGCAACAGGTTCGCGGTCACCTGTTCGATCCACCGCATGCCCACCGGCTACACAGTTGCGATTCATGCAATGCCGGAACATGCGGACACCTACACTTGTGGTAATCGACGGTTCGCGATCAAGCACCTCGCTGCATTACTGGACGTCTCTGTTGACAGTGCTGATACCCTCATCCAGCACTTGAAGTTACTCAAAGGTGTGAGCCCGCAGGGTTCCTCGTCGCCTAACACATGACCATTAAGAGCAACGAAGGACCGTCTGGTCATAGTTGCTTGCGCTTTACGAGGTTGACAGAGACTTTTTTTGTCGAACCTCGCCACAGGCAATGAAACATGGGCTCATCACTTCGAACCGGAAGCAAAACGGCAATCCATGGAGTAGTGCCACTCCACCTCTCCTTCATTAGCTGGTAATGTCATGACTACGGTATTTTGGCCCTCTGAAGGGGATATTCTGTTTGATGTCCTCTCTCACGGTGCTACTATCAACTCTGAACTGTGCTACCTTCAGGAAACCGAGCAAACGAGTTCAGCGTGTTTGGGCTTCAAGAGTGTAAACCAACTCATCCTTTTCGTGAGAACGCAAGGCCCCACAAGTCTGCACACCCGAGAGCAGCCCAAAAAGTTTCACTGGAATGTTCGCCCTCATCTATCCCACAGGCCGGATCTCGCACCTTACAACTTCCTTCTGTTAGGTCCAATTAAAGGATGCACTCCACCGGAAGCAGTACATAAATGATGGGCAGCAAGACATCGTCTCCGATGTCGGCCAGTAGAGTTGTACCAAGGCGGCACACAGGCACTGACAGAAAGGTGGCGTATGGCCGTCGCACTGAATGGAGATTATGTAGAAAAATACGGTTTTTGGACAAACAATATGTTGTATTTGAATCCTGAATAAAACAAACCGCTGTCAAAAAGAAGTGTGTTGCATTACTTACTGCACCCACCTCGTGCATCTTCGCCGACAACTATTACGGAATAAAATGTAGATTAAATGTTGGTTGCTGTACCGATTATTAGCGTAACCGCATCTTTCGTAGCTTACTTGACAATGAAATTCGCAGCTTCAAATTTTGTCTTCGACATTACAATTGGGTGGTTCTTGTATGGATCGTTGCCCACGAATTTATCTAGCAACACAGCCGGGATCATTGTGTCGTTAAAAAGTACATCTACCAAATCATCTTTCCGTGTTCGTCGGGATAGTTTCGCGTATTTGGTACTACTATCTGCTACATATTATCGTCCTTTCATTGAACACTGATGAAATATCTGCAATCACTTTTCCTTCACTTCAGTGCAGCGGATTTTCACAAATAAAACAGTTGACATCCTTAGAAACCATGTTTCTAAGAAGTGAATGACACTGTAGAACGAGAGACTCGTGCAGATGATTCTACCAGAATATTTAGCTCTATCGGCTAATGTTCTCCAGAAGGGGGGCCACAACGCCGAGGCGGCACGTCCCCTTACCCCAGCGACTTTTCTGCCCAGACACGTGTTAGAGCAGACTTTGTGCCTCTTTCTAAAACCATTCATTTTTCAAAAACATAAGTTCCACATAAATCATATGAAATTTTATCTACTTACATTTGTACGTCACTCTAAAATAAACAAAAAATAAAAAAAAATTAATGTGTATAGATCACGCATCTCCAAGAATTCATACATCTAGTCAAAAATTCATATTCATACAGCTATCGACGGAAAATGCTAAATTGTAATCTTTAGACCGATGGATGAATGTGTGTCGGGGCAGCGCAATTTCACCCCACAGAAGACAAGAAATGTAAACAGTGCGTATGTCGCTATACTGGCATAAAGTCTTTACGAATTTCATTCCGCTTACTCAGCTGGACAGTAACTGAACCTAGCAGACAGGTGCTTGAACAATACACGAAGATGTCAGCATTTGAAAGAGGGCGTGTGCCTGGGCGCAAAGAAGTCGGTTGGAATAATCGGAGAATCGCTCGTCATCTGAATAGCAGGGATGCCACTACTGGGAAATGTTTAAACGAATGGATGAGCCATGGTCGCACACAGCGTCAAGAAGGAAGCTGGAATCACATTTTCACTCTGCAGCGGAGTGTGCGATGATGTGAAACTTCATGGCAGATTAAAACTCTGTGCCGGACCGAGACTCGAACTTGGGACCTTTGCCATCACGGGAAAGTGCTCCACCCTCTGAGCCACCCAAACATGTGCTTCAATTCTGCAAGTATCTCGTCTCCTACCTTCCAAACTTCACGAAGCTCTTCTGCGAACCTTGCAGAACTAGTACTCCTAGATGAAAGGATATTGCAGAGACATGGCTTAGCCACAGTCTGGGGGATGTTTCTAGAATGAGACGATACTGGTATGAAACTTACTGGCATATCAGCGCACACTCCACTGCAGAGTGAAAATCTCACTCTGGAAACATCTCCCAGGTTGTGGCCAAGCCAAGTCTCCGAAATATCTTTTCTTCCAGAAGTGCTAATTCTGTAAGGTTCGCAGGAGAGCTTTTATGAAGTGGGAAGGTAGGAGACGAGATACTGGCAGAATTGAAGCTGTGAGGACGGGTCGTGAGTCGTGCTTGGGTAGCTCAGAGGGTAGAGCACTTTCCCGCGAAAGGCAATGGCCCCGAGTTCGAGAGTCGGTCCAGCACGCAGTTTTAATCTGCCAGGAAGTTTCAAGAAGGAAGCTGTCGATCTAGCGAGACGACAGAATTTGGGGAGTGAGTTGTTATAGAGGCACTCAGAGCCCCGGATTCATCATTATCATCGATCAGAAGTGCAAATGGTGCTTCAGTGACCATAAGGGCAATTAACAGGCGGCTCCCAGAAAGCTGGCTGAGCTCGCGTCGACCCTTGCGAAGACTACCATTGACCTATGTACACCCACAAGCTCATTTGCAGTGGTGTCGAGTACATTCGGCCTGGAGTGTCATTGACGGTAGTAGAATTGTCTTCAGTGATGAGTCCTGCTTTGAACTGAGCAACGATGACCAGCAGAGACGTGTCTGGTGGGATGTCAACTTGACTGTTGCCTGCCATATGGGCTAACAACCAGGGCTGATGATGTGGGGTGCCACTCCGTTCCACCGCACGACTCCTATGGTTATCAGCAACTAACTTACAGCACAGCAGAACGTCGACAATGTTCTACTCCCCGTTTTGTTTCCCTTCATGGCAAGCCATCGTGGGCTTCTATTTCAGAAAGAGAATTCTACCCGCATACGGGGAGAGTCTCTACTGCTTGTCTTAGTGCTTGCCAAACCCTATCTTGGCCGGCTAGGTTTCTGTATCCCAAGGATTCTGATTCTCTCCCCAACTGAGAATGTACGAAAAACATTATGGGCAGATCCCTCCGAGCAGCTCGGGATTTTGGCGATCCAGCGCCCCAAATGGCTCTGAGCACAATGGGACTTAACATCTATGGTCATCAGTCCCCTAGAACTTAGAACTACTTAAACCTCACTAACCTAAGGACATCACACAACACCCAGTCATCACGAGGCAGAGAAAATCCCTGACCCTGCCGGGATTCGAACCCGGGAACCCGGGCGCGGGAAGCGAGAACGCTACCGCACGACCACGAGCTGCGGACTGTAGCGCCCCAATTGGATAGAATTTGACACGATGTTCCTTAGGAGGACATCCAGCAACTTTATTAATCAGAGCCAAGGCGACTAACTGGAATGATAACTTTCTTGTCTGTACCTGTACAGTACACCTAACAATT
Source organism: Schistocerca nitens (assembly GCF_023898315.1). NCBI lineage: Eukaryota > Metazoa > Arthropoda > Insecta > Orthoptera > Acrididae > Schistocerca > Schistocerca nitens. The sequence goes on from NC_064615.1 coordinate 515,746,179, forward strand.
TCTGTACCATTCAAAAAAAAAAACTGTTTTTGGACACCTTGGGCACAACTTTTCCAGAATGATGGCACGAGCGGCAATGATGCGAGTTGGCATAGTGCAAATTCTAAGGAGTCATGCCGAAATCTTTAAAAATAGCGATTATCTAAACTCCTGGGGAGCTTTCCAGGTGGACCCCTCTTTTTGAACACCAAATGACTATATTGTAAGAAGCTGTAAGAGGGCTCCTCACTGGTTAATCTGAAAGAAAAATAGCAGAGCAGGAGAAGTAGGTGTGTCAATTTCCGAGAACTGCAAACATGGTGACGAGGGTACTTGGCTTAACTAGATGCCTCGGATGAGGAAAGGAAAAGTAACTAATAATTGATCTCAGATTTCCGCCGGATCGTTTTGTGTAACTCGCACAATATTTCATCGAAGCAACTGCTCGACATCATCAGGTGGTGGTAGCTGCTGCTGTCACTGCAGCAAGGAACGAATTACACAATACGACCCGGTGGCAAACCCGAGAAGTGTGTTTACAATAGATCCATCGGAAAGCATGAAAAGTCACAACTAAAAAGTGTTTAATAATTGCGATCATGAGTGTGTAACTACTGTTCAATGAGTAAAATGTTTGTTAGGAAGGGAGATAATTGTCTTCTCAACAAACATTTCATTGACCAGTAATTTCCGCACGGTGCTTTATTGGTACTCACGATTAGCCGCAGACTTGTAGAGAGGAGTTGTCAATGGAGAATGCACTTAAGCATGCGGTACGGTGGAGAACATCCTTGCTCTAGGGATCGTGGGGAAAGACTTTGGCCTGGGATATGAGATGCAACACTTTTCGTCTGGAGAACTGATAGAGGACTGACGTGTTGCAGTCAGCTGGAGATGGAGCTGCTCGCTGCTCTCTGTGCACTTGAGAGCTAAATATGGCGAGGTAGTACTGCTTCGGAGAGCAAGATTTAAGAACTTCCATTCGTTTGTTGCCACTTTGCTAGGGATTGATACATTTCGCGAATCTAATAACTTTCTCGAATGACTGAAGGCTATGATTCGATCAGCAAATTTCTTTGAGTGTGTAGCTTTTTTCTTTATTTTTCTGGCAGATTCATGCATTTACTGTGTGCCCGTAACAAATATGTTCCCATAATTCATTCGTAGATTACAGATTTATCCTTATTACTTTGATTAACCAGTCTTGGTTGAGACATTCAGGTGTTGGAATAATACTGTCCCATGACAGCAATTGTTAAATTTCTCATTCTATACATTTCTCCTGACCGAACAGATCCTGTAATACGTTGTTATTAACGTGTGTCATTAGGCAACTTTGTAATAAACAGACATTAATGTGGGCCATTGTTTAACTTAGTATTTGATCACCTTGTGTGTTATTGTTCGTGAGGTGCTTGTGTCTCATATTTTCTAAGACCATCCTTGTCCTATCAGTTATTCGTTGCGTATTAAACCACTATGAACCCATGGTAAGCGATTTATCAACCACTTCAACCGATGCGGATCATTGTTATAATCACTGGTTCATGCCAAAAGCTCAGTTGTACCCTGACACTATTCTCAGTGAAACTGAGGAATAATTTGAAGGCCTGCTGAACAGAGTAAACAGTCTAATGAGTACACCCTGCGGATTGACAGTAAACCTAAGAGGAAGGAATGTAAGGAGGATTAGAGAAAATAATATCGGAGATAATGTAAAAGTTGAAGACCATGTAGCAGACGCAGCAAAATAATTTGTCTACCCTGTAAAGAAGACATGACGGACTAAGCAAGGGGGAGGACCCCTTTGGTCAAAAAAGGTCTACTAATATGAAACATCAGTCTGATTTTGAGGAAAACATTTTTGACAATGTATTTTAAAGCATAGCATTGTATGGTAGTGAATGCTGAAATGTTGGAGAAAAGAGAATCAAAAGTATTCTGAAGAATAATGAAAAGTGTTTGGACAGTTAAGATAAAATCAAATGGGTCGGAGCACTGTTGGACTTAACTTCTGAGATCATCAGACCCCCAGAACATATAGCTACTTAAACCTAACTAACCTAAGGACATCACTCACATCCATGCCCGAGGCAGGATTCGAACCTGCGACCGTAGCAGTCACGCGGTTCCGGACTGATGCGCATAGAACCGCTCGCCCACCGCGACCGGCCCGCATCAAATGTCAGGAAAAAAAGTGAAGTATGCACGATACACACTGACGAAAAAAGGCGACACCAACAAGTAACTAATGTAGAGTAATGAAATTTCGGGAATACAATTGTTTAGGTAATATATTTAAGTCATTAAAGTTGACAGATCACAGATTGATGTACGCGCGGGATAAGCCATTCTAAATGTGAAATTCTGATAAATTAATACCTGGTGTAACAGCAAGACTGTTGAATGCAAGCATGCAAACGTGCATGCATTTTATTTTAGAGGTGCTGGATGTCAGATTGTCGGATGGAGTTCCATGTACTCGTTGGTCAATACGGAGACGAACGGTTAATGCTGTTTGTGGATGACGCTGGATTTGCCGAAGACTTCCGGCATAAAAAGTCAACCTCATTCTGCCAACGGCCTTGTCAAAGAGGGCGGAGGAGCGGATAGAGGTTCGGGGCACTCTCTAGTCCTAGGGGTGGGAAATTGCCCCTAAAGACGGAAGAATCAGCAATGATCAACGACATGAGGATGCAGAAGGCAATGGAAACCACTGCATTAAAGACACGTAACGTGTATCCACAGGACATGTGGCCTGTAATTGAAGAAGTGTCATGATGATCTCTCCATTGGCAAAAGATTCCGGAATAGTCACCCGTTCGGATCTCCGGGAGGGGACTGCCAAGGGGAAGGTTACCATGAGAAAAATATTGAATAATCAACGAAAGGATAACGTTCTAAGAGTCGGGGTGTGGAATGTCAGAAGCTTGAATGTGGTAGGGAAACTAGAAAATCTGAAAAGGGAAATGCAAAGGCTGAATCTAGATATAGTAGGGGTCAGTGAAGTGAAGTGGAAGGAAGACAATGATTTCTGGTCAGATGAGTATCGGGTAATATCAACAGCAGCAGAAAATGGTATAACAGGTGTAGGATTCGTTATGAATAGGAAGATAGGGCAGAGGGTGTGTTACTGTGAACAGTTCAGTGACCGGGTTGTTCTAATCAGAATCGACAGCAGACCAACACCGACAACGATAGTTCAGGTATACATGCCGACGTCGCAAGCTGAAGATGAACTGATAGAGAAAGTGTATGAGGATATTGAAAGGGTAATGCAGTATGTAAAGGGGGACGAAAATCTAATAGTCATGGGCGACTGGAATGCAGTTGTAGGGGAAGGAGTAGAAGAAAAGGTTATAGGAGAACATGGGGTTGGGACAAGGAATGAAAGAGGAGAAAGACTAATTGAGTTCTGTAACAAGTTTCAGCTCACAAGAGGAGGAGGTATACTTGGAAAAGGCCGGGAGATACGGGAAGATTTCAATTAGATTACATCATGGTCAGACAGAGATTCCGAAATCAGATACTGGATTGTAAGGCGTACCCAGAAGCGGATATAGACTCAGATCACAATATAGTAGTGATGATGAGTAGACTGAAGTTCAAGACATTAGTCAGGAAAAATCAATACGCAAAGAACTGGGATACGGAAGTACTAAGGAATGACGAGATACATTTGAAGTTCTATAACGCTATAGATACAGCAATAAAGAATAGCGCAGCAGGCAGTACAGTTGAAGAGAAATGGACATCTCTAAACAGGGCCATCACAGAAGTTGGGAAGGAAAACATAGGTACAAAGGAGGTAGCTGCGAAGAAACCATGGGTAAAAAAATGGTTCAAATGGCTGAGCACTATGGGACTCAACATCTGTGGTCATCAGTCCCCTAGAACTTAGAACTACTGAATCCTAACTAACCTAAGGACATCACACACATCCATGCCCGAGGCAGGATTCGAACCTGCGACCGCAGCGGTCACGCGGTTAAAGACTGACGCTCCTAGAACCGCACGGCCACACCGGCCGGCAAACCATGGGTAACAGAAGAAATACTTCAGTTGATTGATGAAAGGAGGAAGTACAGACATGTTCCGGGAAAATCAGGAATACGGAAATACAAGTCGCTGAGGAATGAAATAAATAGGAAGTGCAGGGAAGCTAAGACGATATGGCTGCAGGAAAAATGTGAAGACATCGAAAACGATATGATTGTCGGAAGGACAGACTCAGCATACAGGAAAGTCAAAACAACCTTTGGTGACATTAAAAGCAACGGTGGTAACATTAAGAGTGCAACGGGAATTCCACTGTTAAATGCAGAGGAGACAGCAGATAGGTGGAAAGAATACATTGAAAGCCTCTATGAGGGTGAAGATTTGTCTGATGTGATAGAAGAAGAAACAGGAGTCGATTTAGAACAGATAGGGGATCCAGTATTAGAATCGGAGTGTAAAAGAGCTTAGGAGGACCTACGGTCAAATAAGGCAGAAGGGATAGATAACATTCCATCAGAATTTCCAAAATCGTTGGGGGAAGTGGCAACCAAATGACTATTCACGTTGGTGTGTAGAATATATGAGTCTGGCGACATACCATCTGACTTTCGAAAAAGCATCATCCGCACTATTCCGAAGACGGCAAGAGCTGACAAGTGCGAGAATTATCGCACAATCAGCTTAACAGCACATGCTTCCAAGCTGCTTACAAGAATAATATACAGAAGAATGGAAAAGAAAATTGAGAATGCGCTAGGTGACCATCAGTTTGGCTTTAGGAAAAGTAAAAGGACGAGAGAGGCAATTCTGACGTTACGGCTAATAATGGAAGCAAGACTAAAGAAAAATCAGGACACTTTCATAGGATTTGTCGACCTGGAAAAAGCGTTCGACAATATAAAATGGTGCAAGCTGTTCGAGATTCTGAAAAAAGTAGGGGTAAGCTATATGGATAAACGGGTTATATACAATATGTACAACAACCAAGAGGTTATAATAAGAGTGGACGATCAAGAACGAAGTGCTCGTATTAAGAAGGGTGTAAGGCAAGGCTGTAGCCTTTCGTCCCTACTCTTCAATCTGTACATCGAGGAAGCAATGATGGAAATAAAAGAAAGGTTCAGGAGTGGAATTAAAATACAAGGTGAAAGGATATCAATGATACGATTCGCTGATGACATTGCTATCCTGAGTGAAAGTGAAGAAGAATTAAATGATCTGCTGAACGGAATGAACAGTCTAATGCAGGCTGTTCCAGCTCGTCGGCTCCGTTGTGAGCCGCGGAGCGCTCCCTGCTCCAGGGAGCCGCGTCGCTCGCTGTGACCATTCCAGTGGGCCGGCACGTGGCACGGCTGGCTGAGGCAGGCGGCAAGGCAAGCGTTTTGATGTGCCATCTGCGCCTTACAAGATCGACAACCTCATACTCTTAGCTGCTAAGACGTGGTGACATGCTACACCAAGAAATACAGTGTTCAGGAAATAAATAAAGACTGCAAGCTCAGCATGTGCGGTGCTTTCTTCTAGCGCAAGCGATAATGCAACAAAGCTCTGCGCCTTTTCCCTGAGCTGTCTCTCTAAATCCACTGCCATATCCACGATTCGACGAGACGTTGTTTGCTTTGACAAGCAAACCCCTTCAATTGTCTGAACCTCCCTTGGAAACAAACATTCAACAACTGCTACCATTCACGATTTTACGAGTGGTCCAACCGAAAACGGCTTGCCACTTGTCGCAAGGATGTGAGCGACTCTGTAGCTTTCTCGAATTGCAGATTCAGTAGTGTTTTCTCCGCTCTCGTTCACCTGAAAATTATAAACGCATTATAGAACACGAATTATGTTGCATGTTTTGATACCCTCCATATTACGAAACCGTTTTTAAACTTACGTCTCCTGGTATGTCGTTCGTAAGCCTGGCTACCAGTTCTCTGCGTGCAACGCCTTCTACCTGATCGTAGTGCGCTGAGTGAAGACGTGTATAATGTCGTTGTAGATTGTACCTCTTCGCAGAATTAAATACTTTATGACATACAAGACACTGCATACGACCATCTCTCTCAGTGAATAGAAAGTTATCCTCCAATAGAGGTACAGGGCTCCCGCGGCTAGTCATAGCTGTCATTGAACACGGATTATTGCGTCAGTTGCGGCTGCATGCGGCCAGGAGGCAGTGAGTTCGCTTTCCCCTCCACGCCGGCTCCGAGCTGCCGCAGTGAGCGCTCCGGAGCGCTCCGGCTCCCTGGAGCTCGGTTGGAACAGCCTGTCTAATGAGTACACAGTATGGTTTGAGAGTAAATCGGAGAATGACGAAGGTAATGAGAAGTAGTAGAAATGAGAACAGCGAGAAACTTAACATCAGGATTGATGGTCATGAAGTCAATGAAGTTAAGGAATTCTGCTACCTAGGCAGTAAAATAACCAATGATGGACAGAGCAAGGAGGACATCAAAAGCAGACTCGCTATGGCAAAAAAAGCATTTCTGACCAAGAGAAGTCTTCTAATATCAAATACCGGCCTTAATTTGAGAAAGAAATTTCTGAGAATGTACGTCTGGAGTACAGCATTGTATGGTAGTGAAACATGGACTATGGCAAAAATGGAACAGAAGAGAATCGAAGCATTTGAGATGTGGTGCTATAGACGAATGTTGAAAATTAGGTGGACTGATAAGGTAAGGAATGAGGAGGTTCTACGCAGAATCGGAGAGGAAAGGAATATGTGGAAAACACTGATAAGGAGAAGGGACAGGTTGATAGGACTTCTGCTAAACCATGAGGGAATGACTTCCATGGTACTAGAGGGAGCTGTAGAGGGCAAAAACTGTAGAGGAAGACAGAGATTAGAGTACGTCAAGCAAATAATGGAGGACGCATGTTGCAAGTGCTACTCTGAGATGAAGAGTTTAGCACAGGAAAGGAATTCGTGGCGGGCCGCATCAAACCAGTCAGTAGACTGATGACCAAAAAAAAAGTGTCCCATACGTGCTCGACTGAAGAAAGTTCGAGCAGACCAAGACAACATGTCGACATACTGTAGCGGTTATATACCGGAACGTGGGTGAGCGTCATCTTGTTGAAAACCTCCCCTGGATAGCTGTTCATGAATGGAACCTCGACATGTCAGAGCACCAGACTACAATCAGGATCGTCGGATAACGACGGGAGTGCTCCTGCTGTCACACGAAATCGGACCCCCAGTGTAAGTCCAGTATTTTCAGCACGCAGACGGGTTGGTTGCAGGACCTCAACTGGCCTCCCTCTAACCAACACACGATCATCAGTGGCACCGTCACAGAACTAGCTTTCGTCAGCAAACACAACAGACCTCAACCATGCCCTGCATTGAACTCTCGTTTGATACCACTGAAGTCACAGACATCGGTGGTTTGGTGCCGGTGGAATGCATGGTACAGCTCGTCGGAGCTGTCCTAGAAAAAGGGATGGAAGTTATTGCTGAACAAACACTCTTCAGTTCTATCAATTTCTTACCACGACAATCTAATATGACCGTTAAATTTTTTTTCAAAATAACGTATTTCTCAAATGACCTATTTTCGGTTTTTTTTCCTGTTATTTCCACTGACAAACGTAGAAATGGAAGAGAGGTTGAGAAATTTTGACCCTCTCAGTTTCAAGATAGATAACATCAAAATGTAGAATTCAATAAGCAAATAAAAGAAAACTTAGTCCGTCCACTGTTTGCTGCTTTTGTCGAAAAGTGATAAGTGGTTGTACACCACGAAAAGTTGAACTATTCTATATTGGTAAAATTGATTAGAAATTATGTTGTAATTTGGGATCATACCACTATATGGTCATTACGAATATTCAGTTTTGAAGGTTGATCGTCAAATGGGTCAAATGGCGCTAAGCACTATGGGACTTAACAACTAAGGTCATTAGTCTCCTAGACTTAAAACTACTAAAACCTAATGAACATAACGATATCAGATACATCCATGCCCGAGGCACTTTCGAACCTGCGACCGCAGCAACAGCGCGGTTCCAGACTGAAGCGCCTAGAACCGATCGGCCACAGCGGTCAGCTTGAAGGATGAAAACTGGGGATGCAGGACTCCATTTTTTGTGTTAGTTTTGTTCGTTTTTAAGTACTACCGGGAGACAAAGCCAACAGATCAGCTACTTTCTATTTGTTATTGTATACTATGAGTGAATTGTTGTATAGTCTTTAATTTGTTACTGATAGGATAATTTCCTTCCTCTTTTATTACACTCCTGGAAATTGAAATAAGAACACCGTGAATTCATTGTCCCAGGAAGGGGAAACTTTATTGACACATTCCTGGGGTCAGATACATCACATGATCACACTGACAGAACCACAGGCACATAGACACAGGCAACAGAGCATGCACAATGTCGGCACTAGTACAGTGTATATCCACCTTTCGCAGCAATGCAGGCTGCTATTCTCCCATGGAGACGATCGTAGAGATGCTGGATGTAGTCCTGTGGAACGGCTTGCCATGCCATTTCCACCTGGCGCCTCAGTTGGACCAGCGTTCGTGCTGGGCGTGCAGACCGCGTGAGACGACGCTTCATCCAGTCCCAAACATGCTAAATGGGGGACAGATCCGGAGATCTTGCTGGCCAGGGTAGTTGACTTACACCTTCTAGAGCACGTTGGGTGGCACGGGATACATGCGGACGTGCATTGTCCTGTTGGAACAGCAAGTTCCCTGGCCGGTCTAGGAATGGTAGAACGATGGGTTCGATGACGGTTTGGATGTACCGTGCACTATTCAGTGTCCCCTCGACGATCACCTGTTGTGTACGGCCAGTGTAGGAGATCGCTCCCCACACCATGATGCCGGGTGTTGGCCCTGTGAGCCTCGGTCGTATGCAGTCCTGATTGTGGCGCTCACCTGCACGGCGCCAAACACGCATACGACCATCATTGGCACCAAGGGAGAAGCGACTCTCATCGCTGAAGACGACACGTCTCCATTCGTCCCTCCATTCACGCCTGTCGCGACACCACTGGAGGCCGGCTGCACGATGTTGGGGCGTGAGCGGAAGACGGCCTAACGGTGTGCGGGACCGTAGCCCAGCTTCATGGAGACGGTTGCGAATGGTCCTCGCCGATACCCCAGGAGCAACAGTGTCCCTAATTTGCTGGGAAGTGGCGGTGCGGTCCCGTACGGCACTGCGTAGGATCCTACGGTCTTGGCGTGCATCCGTGCGTCGCTGCGGTCCGGTCCCAGGTCGACGGGCACGTGCACCTTCCGCCGACCACTGGCGACAACATCGATGTACTATGGAGACCTCACGCCCCACGTGTTGAGCAATTCGGCGGTACGTCCACCCGGCCTCCCGCATGCCCACTATACGCCCTCGCTCAAAGTCCGTCAACTGCACATACGGTTCACGTCCACGCTGTCGCGGCATGCTACCAGTGTTAAAGACTGCGATGGAGCTCCGTATGCCACGGCAAACTGGCTGACACTGACGGCGGCGGTGCACAAATGCTGCGCAGCTAGCGCCATTCGACGGCCAACACCGCGGTTCCTGGTGTGTCCGCTGTGCCGTGCGTGTGATCATTGCTTGTACAGCCCTCTCGCAGTGTCCGGAGCAAGTATGGTGGGTCTGACACACCGGTGTCAATGTGTTCTTTTTTCCATTTCCAGGAGTGTATTTCATAGAAAGACAAAACTTTAATCTTTTAAAACAAATAAAGCACTGTACTTCGTCGGTACGGCACTTCTTAAAAATATTTCCAGCCTAGGGTTGGAGCCATTCAACAATACATTGATGGCCCGCGACGATAGTGAGGAACTACCGTATAGACGAGCTGGGCGCATGTCTTGCACACTGCACGTACCATAAGCTATGATACACGGCAAGAGGGACTTCACTGTGTAAGCAGTTCTGTGCCGATTCCTATGCCACAATTTGTTGCTCGCTTCTGTCGGCGCTGGTCACTTTTCCCATTTCCTAAATAACCAAATATTTCAAATCAATGCAGATTTTACAATTTAAATTACTCCTTTTCTTAAAAAAAAGGTTTATGTAAATACGAATAGTTTCCAGCATTGCTGCTATGCTTAGTTGATATTTCGGTTTTTTACTCTATTATTAGCAAAAATAAAAGGAAAACACCTGTCACCACGAAGACCAAACAAATGACGAAAAATAGCGGTTACTCATAACTAAAATATCGGTATCGTTTCTCCCACACCTACCTTGAAGTAACCGATTTATAACTGTTAGTTGTATCATTGTGGTGCCAACTGCTGTTCAGATTGCTGCAGCTGAGCAGTACGCCGAACACAATGGTCCTTCCTCTCCGGAGTGTCGTCCGCCCCCGGTAGCTGAGTGGTCAGAGCGACAGAATGTTAATCCTAAGGGCCCGGGGTCGATTCCCAGCTTGGTCGGAGATTTTCTCTGCTCAGAGACTGCGTATCGTGTTGTCCTAATCATCATCATTTCATCCCCATCGACGCGCAAGTCGCCGAAGTGGCGTCAAATCTAAAGACTTGCACCCGGCGAACGATCTACCCGACGGCAGGCCCTAGTCACACGACATTTACAGTTTCCGTAGTATCACGTGACCTTCCACAGTTTGGTCTTCTGGCGACCGTACATTATCGTAAACATCGCTGCCAGCAATCATGTATATTGTCTACATTCCTGTAGCCCAGAAAAAACATCTGGCATATTTAAATGATCTCGTTCAAACTCAATGAGGTGTGGATAATAACGTCTTCGTAGCCTTAAAGGCATTCTTGACTAACATCAACTTACCACGTCCAGGGTAACTAACGTCGAAGGTAACTAACGCTCACGACCGTTACAGAGCGTTTTTAAAGCAAACATTGTTTGCATCCTCATACTATCGCTAATAGCACCACTCTAGTGCACTGGTGCGAAATTTGAATGGACATCATGTTTCAGATGTAGAATCGCGCCTACCAACTTAAGTTTATGTGACGCAACTCCTTCTTGATATTGTGATTTTGTTTCTGTCAGTGTACATATTTTTCAAAAACATATTGGCTGAAATATATTCAAATCTTCGACCCCAGGACGTGGATTTGTGTGGAGTCTATTAACTGTTTAATGTGAAGTCGGTTCACTCAATTTACATTCCCATATTTGTTTTCACATGCGACCAGTGGACTCTTTCTGCCAGCTTTATTCTTCTTCTTGCTGTTTAAACTAATAACAAGTGATGTACGTAATCATGTTTTAATTATTCTCGCCATTTCATCTTAGCAACATTACACCTATAACTGTTCCCATTAATAAGCCTCTTGTCTGTGGGATTTATATTTACATAGGCCGAAATAACGTCACGTGAGCAACATGGTACCGAGTACTCTAGCAAACAAATCCTAGTGACTTTGAATTCATATAAACTAAGACACATTTTCATGATTTATTACATTATCTGTTATGAGTTTTTATTATCTGAGTGATAATATTCAGAAACATTATTCAAATTGCAACAATTAATAAAGTGAATAAATACTAATAATCTTAATTCGCCAATTTGTATAATAAGTAAAGTTGAAGATGGAAATAAGACTTGCTTTGAAGAACAAGATTTGCTGGGAAAGACAGAATTTCCGTACGTGCTAAATATGCAGATTTTTCATTACGTCCTGTGGGTATTAATAGGAGAACCTTCAAGAGAATTAATCGAAGAACCTTTATATTTAAAGCCTATTGTAAACCCAAAAACAACTGGCGCATCAAAAAACATACTAATTGAAAGTGTCTGCACCAAGAAGTGCTAACCCTGAATTTAGTAAAGATAAATCTCATCACATCATCTGTTGTAACTAGTAGTTTCATATGTATCACATGTACCACAAGAGAGCACCATTACCCCTATTACTCTTCCCATTAACACACACACACACACGCACATTTTATATATATATATATATATATATATATATATATATATATATATATATATATATATATATATACACTCCTGGAAATGGAAAAAAGAACACATTGACACCGGTGTGTCAGACCCACCATACTTGCTCCGGACACTGCGAGAGGGCTGTACAAGCAATGATCACACGCACGGCACAGCGGACACACCAGGAACCGCGGTGTTGGCCGTCGAATGGCGCTAGCTGCGCAGCATTTGTGCACCGCCGCCGTCAGTGTCAGCCAGTTTGCCGTGGCATACGGAGCTCCATCGCAGTCTTTAACACTGGTAGCATGCCGCGACAGCGTGGACGTGAACCGTATGTGCAGTTGACGGATTTTGAGCGATGGCGTATAGTGGGCATGCGGGAGGCCGGGTGGACGTACCGCCGAATTGCTCAACACGTGGGACGTGAGGTCTCCACAGTACATCGATGTTGTCGCCAGTGGTCGGCGGAAGGTGTACGTGCCCGTCGACCTGGGACGGGACCGCAGCGACGCACGGATGCACGCCAAGACCGTAGGATCCTACGCAGTGCCGTAGGGGACCGCACCGCCACTTCCCAGCAAATTAGGGACACTGTTGCTCCTGGGGTATCGGCGAGGACCATTCGCAACCGTCTCCATGAAGCTGGGCTACGGTCCCGCACACCGTTAGGCCGTCTTCCGCTCACGCCCCAACATCGTGCAGCCCGCCTCCAGTGGTGTCGCGACAGGCGTGAATGGAGGGACGAATGGAGACGTGTCGTCTTCAGCGATGAGAGTCGCTTCTGCCTTGGTGCCAATGATGGTCGTATGCGTGTTTGGCGCCGTGCAGGTGAGCGCCACAATCAGGACTGCATACGACCGAGGCACACAGGGCCAACACCCGGCATCATGGTGTGGGGAGCGATCTCCTACACTGGCCGTACACCACTGGTGATCGTCGAGGGGACACTGAATAGTGCACGGTACATCCAAACCGTCATCGAACCCATCGTTCTACCATTCCTAGACCGGCCAGGGAACTTGCTGTTCCAACAGGACAATGCACGTCCGCATGTATCCCGTGCCACCCAACGTGCTCTAGAAGGTGTAAGTCAACTACCCTGGCCAGCAAGATCTCCGGATCTGTCCCCCATTTAGCATGTTTGGGACTGGATGAAGCGTCGTTTCACGCGGTCTACACGTCCAGCACGAACGCTGGTCCAACTGAGGCGCCAGGTGGAAATGGCATGGCAAGCCGTTCCACAGGACTACATCCAGCATCTCTACGATCGTCTCCATGGGAGAATAGCAGCCTGCATTGCTGCGGAAGGTGGATATACACTGTACTAGTGCCGACATTGTGCATGCTCTGTTGCCTGTGTCTATGTGCCTGTGGTTCTGTCAGTGTGATCATGTGATGTATCTGACCCCAGGAATGTGTCAATGAAGTTTCCCCTTCCTGGGACAATGAATTCACGGTGTTCTTATTTCAATTTCCAGGAGTGTATATACTAAAATTGTAGCTGAAAATAATATGAATGATTTCACGACAGCACGTGAGAATTTCAGAAATGAGAGATGCATTAATGATTGCACAGACTAGCCAGATTTTATATACGATGTTGCAGAAATATGTGTACTGGGCGAACTGAATGTTATAACGAGAACTACATGATAATAAAAGTTAACTAAACTACACTTTTATTAAAAATGGACCTCACAATGCACTCCATAGAATATGTTGATCCCTCACCCGTGGCCTAGTGGTCGGTCGCCCCGAGTTGTGGCGGGCTGTGAAAGACTTTGCGAGGGACCTTTGTTAGTCCGACAATAGGTTCCAGATGCAGTCCATGGCTGACGTCCTTCAACCAGATGCAGTCGATTGTCCTGTTTCAGAGGAAACCTCTCCGCCTGCAAGACTCTGGCAGTCACAGAGGGTTGGGTTACTGATAATTGGGAGCTCCAATGTTTGCGGAGTTATGAGACCTCTCCGTGACAAGACTGCTAAGGAGGGAAAGAAAGTCAGTGTGCAATCCTTCTGCGTACCGGGTAGAGTAAATCCAGCCGTGAACGTGTCCTTCTGGATACCATGAAGAGCACAGGATTAGCCAATTGCTGGTAGTGGCTCACATCGGTACCAGTGATGTGTGTCGTTTTGGATCTGAAAAGATTGTCTCTGGTTTCAAGCGGCTATCTGAAGTGGAAAAGACTGCCAGTCTTGCGAGATGGAAGCAGAGCTGACCATTTGCACCATAGTCAACTGGACCGATTGCGGACCTCTGGTACAGAGCCGAGTGGAGGATCTATATCTGAGGCTCAGATGCTTTTGCGACCTTTTAGGCTGCAGATTCCTCGGCTTGTGCCATGGTTAGTCGGGTTCCCTGTTCCGATAAATACGTCAGGAGTTCGTTTCACGTAGGAGGCGGCTACACGGGTAGCGAGGGCTGTGTGGCGTGGACTGGACGGTTTTTTAGATTAGAGGGTCTCGGGGCAACACTTAAAGGGCTTCAGCTTCAAAAGTTTCATGTCGAACACAGGAAGAACGTAGATCTAGGATCCATCGGTATAACAGTTGTAAGTTGTCTACTTATGTAGCATTAACAGACTGCACGTTGCTCAAATCGTTATAGACACTGAAAACTGGCTAAAACCGCAGATAAGATCAGCATAAACGACATTGAAGGTTGGGGCAGGTGGAGAAATCGGCCGTGGCAGAGCACGCACTGAGTGAGACCATCCATGTAATAAAATTCGCCAACATGGAAGTTCTGGCTGTAGAGAAGCACTATCACACGCGCTTCTTCAGAGAAGCTGTAAAAATACAAAAACACGCGAACATTTTCAACAAGAAAGAGGAAAGCCTTAAGTTAAGCGGATCCTGGCTTCCCGTACTGCAGCGAACGACCGTCGCAGGCAGGTAGCAAGAGGAGAACCTCACTGTAAATGACCGCAGCGAAGCCCTCGTACGTTGGCACGCCAGGTACATATAGTCTGCGGCCGCGGGATCGGCTCCAGTTCACCACCGGCAATGGAGTGTGAAGCTTTGACAATGGCAGCCACTTGTGCTGGCGAAACGTCAGTAAAATCATTAGATGAACGTCGGCCGAAGAAACCGAGACAGAAGCCAATAACTAGTTTGTCAACATGTGGCCACGAAAGCCTTAACATTTTTCAACTGACAGGAAGTCATCGAGTATAACGTAAATGCTTTCTGGCATTCCCCAAGGCTGTGTTACAGGCCCTCTGGTGTTCGTTATCTGTCTCAGCGATTTAGGAGACAATCTGAGCAGCCTTGTTAAGTTGTTACCAGAAGATGCTGTCGTTTATCGTCTAGTAGTCATCAGAAGGTCGAAACCAATTGCAAAACGATTTAGATCAATCTTTATGGTGGAAAAATTGGAAATTGACCCAAATTAATGAAAAGTGTGAGGTCATTCACATAAGGGCTAAAGGGATTCAGTTACACTTGATTACACAATGAATCAATCCAGTCTAAAGGCCGTAAATTCCACTCAACAATCTAGGAATTCAGTTACGAACAACCTGAATTGGAAACAACGAGTAGAAAATGTTATGAGAAACGGGAACCAAAGCCTGCGTTTTATTGGCAGAACACGTAGAAGACGCAACAGATCTACTAAAGAGACTGCCTAGGCTATGCTTGTTCTTCAGCAGAGAGGATTAACGGAATACATCTAGAAAGTTCAAAGAGGGCAGCACGTTTTGTAGTACGGAAATCAGAGCTCCCTCGGGAAAATATAGGGGTCCGTTTTTTCCGTGCGCTGTTTCAGAGTGGAATAACAGAGAAATTGTGTGAAAGTGGTGCGATGAATCTTAAGTGTGAGTTGTAGAGTAGCCATGCAGATGTAAAAGCAGATGTTGATATACCTGTTTCAAACACCTTGCACCATTTTAGGTAGTCGAGAACTTTTACTAGTTAAATAGTTAAATCCTTAATCGGTCAGTATTGCGAAACAGTGTCTGCCAGTATCAAACTACAGCGTATCAATACTCTGCAGCACATGTTTAGTTATATAGTGTAATATCAACGGTAGAGAATGCAGGCCATCGAGTGGCCAGCTCCGCCCGACTGTCTGAATCCCAAGGAACATATGACGCAGATGAAGTCGTGTTGCTGCTCACAGTCCCTCCCTAGATCGCTACCAAGCTGAGAACAAATTTTCAAGGAAACATCTATCTGCTAAGAAGCTCGTATATACCATCCATAATAGTGTAACAAATGAAGGATGCATTGCTGCTCCAGTCGGAAGACAAAAGTGATTAACCTAATTTAGCATAATTTAGAAAATTATTAGTTGGTGTTGAATAATGTTTCAAATTTTCTGTGTTTTGGATAATGTGCTCTATAGTTCATTTTTCATTTGACTCGCTACACATGAGCCGTGCTGCGGCTTGCGTTGGTGCTGTTCGTAGGTTTCCACCCTCGGTTGGAGGCCAGACGGTATTATGTTGGCATGGTTGTCGTTGTTTGTCTTCTTATCGTGTTGACAGGGGCCACTCGCCTTCACAATCATTGCCTGTCCGCTAGTGGCAGCAGCGGCGGTTATCGATATGTAGTAACTGTTGGCCTATTTTTGGAACGACGTCGTTGATTCTCCGGGTCATGTGAGTGGGCAGTTCGGTTGGGGACTCAGAAGGAGGCAGGTCGGTGCAGTGCTAGAACGCGCCAGGTCTGCTGGTGACACGCATGGACTGTCGGATGGAAGGGCTGTGGTCACGACGGTGCACGACCTCGTTGTAAACCGGACCAGCAAGCTTTAAGATGAGTGTATTTCAATACAAGTAGGAAAACCTCCACCACTGTGATATCTCACGATCCTCCAGTGACTTGGGTTCATGTTTCTGCTCGCATTGTCGCCGAGGCGAGGGCAGCGAGTGGAGTGCTTGGGGAAGGCGAATCTGATTAGTTTTCCTCGGCTTCCTATTACTGCCTACTGCGTTCTACTTGTTAGAATTTGTTAAGTTCAACCAGCAGTAATTTCTCTTGCCTGGTGGCCGCTAACGCCCCAGTCACCTGCCCTGGGGGGTTAGTGTATGTAATGGCAGTGTATGTTTCTTCGCCGGTGCTGTCCGGTAGGGTGTATAGTTTTGACGGTGATTCTTCTACTCTGGTTGTAGTGATTTCTTTCTCTTTCCAGGCGCTCTGAAGACAGTATTCTCGAAACATAGTGCAGACCGATGGTTCCGGCTTTGGCGTATTGTCCATCGACGCATTTGGGTTATCGGACATCAGGTAGCTTCAGCAAGATTATCATTAGTCATTCGTTAGACTGCCACTAGTCTGATTTACCATCTTGTGAAGTGAATGCAACTCTTGACTGCCTATCTCATCGCTCGCGAAAGTGTTTTTGCCGGAGCTTCTCAGAGGTCTATTCCCGGAGCACTGTCTGTTGCCCCTTTGTTCTTGTAAGACATGTGTGTTCTAAATGGAGGTCTGACGGCCAGTAGTTCAGTGTAACGCTCCTTCAGCCCACGCCTTCTGCAGGTATAATCTGCCTCAGCACCCTTTAAGGAACTTATGTACTGATCCTTGTGATTTTTTATTGTATTATTTATTACAATACGTTGTAATGCCTATATTAAAGGTTATATATGTCCAGTTAATAGTTCTGGTCGCCTTCTGGAACAAATCTATCAAAGTAGTGTTCAGTGGACGTTAAGGGTTGTGTTACAAAGTTTACCATCATCTTATTTCACCTCTTTGGTGATACGTTGCTTGCTTTTTAATTAACGTTTGCTATTGTATTCGCTGTTTTGCAACAGGTTTCTAAATTTTTTTCTATTATTGCCATTCCCGGCGAGTAGGGCCTTCAGCCATGATTGTGGTGATTTGCCTTAAAATTCTAATTTGGTATTGGTATTTTAGCAATAAGCCTTAAAATCTATCCTTCCCTTGACTATCAGGTTTCAACATATGCGTTCTGGCGTGTTTGTGGCGACTTACCTTTAATACTTCAATACCTGTAATTTGTAAGTTGCTGCGAGTTTTAAAATATTCCTTATATATTTCCATTCCTGACGTGTAAGGCCCTCTGCCCAGATCATAGAGGCTTGTTTTTAAAACATTATCGGCTGTATCTGTATTTAATGGTGAGTTGCTAAATTGTAACTCACTGAAAACACTATTATTTACACAGTTGTTTATTCCTTCATTAATAACGTGTGGTATTTTTATTTATTGTTGAGTCTGGAAGAAGTGGTTTAAAATAAATTGTGTGTAACTGTAAAAGTCAGCCAATAGTAACTGATTCCGGCCTCTTGCATAACCGTAACCGAATTCTGCCTTCCCTTGACTATCAGGTTTCAACATATTTTTTCTTAAGTTTGTAGGTAAAGTGGTCTATTACCCTACGGCTGATAAGTCACTGGAAAGAGCAACAACCGTATCATATCTAGGAGTATCTTTCTGGATCGTCATAAATTGGATTAACCACACAAATCAAACGTAGGAAAAGCTGGTACCATTCTTAAAGTTACTGGAAGAATCTTCTGAATATGTCGTATTTAATCCCAGAAAGAAGGTGTCTTGATAATCATTTATAAGATGGAATCCTTAGCAATCTGTTCTGTGCCCTTGCCGGATTGGATGAACAGAATATGTAAAGAAGATCATCCGAACAAAGGAAAAACCCAGAGGAATTAGAGCTCATACGAACTTTTAGTAATAGTTCTTCCAGCGCACCATTGGCGATTTGCACACACAAGGCAGAATATGATAATTGTACACAAAAGTAATTTCCGTCACGCCGGCCGCGGTGGCCGAGTGGTTCTAGGCGCTTCAGTCCGGAAACGCGTGATTGCTACGGTCGCAGGTCCGAATCCTGCCTCCGGCATGGATGTGTGTGATGTCCTTAGGTTAGTTAGGTTTAAGTAGTTCTAAGTTCTAGGGGTCCGATGACCTCCGATGTTAAGTCCCATAGTGCTCAGAGCTATTTTACTTTCCGTCACATACCCTACGTCTGCTTCGCTGGGACCCATATCCATATCTAGATGCAGATTCCTAGAAATCAATATTGAAAATTTTTAGAGCGCTGTACCCGAAGGGAGTGGCACAACTGTTGACATACGTACAACTAACACTATTGCTGTAGAGGCTACGTAGATAACATAATGGTGCAGTAGGCTTGTTCATATCGCCGTATGGTGCGAATGAAAAATGGCGCAATTCTGTGCCGATAGCTATCTTCTCCGAAGAGCCCAAAGCGCCACCATATGAGTGTACTACGGGCGGAGGGAAACTTACGGCGCTGGGGGCGGTGAGTTACGCCACATCGCAGGGTCAGCCCTGCTACTGCAATTCACCCCAGCCTTGGTGCGTGAAACGGGTCTTATTTTTGATGGACGACGGCCGTGCTTTAGCCTGTCAGTGTCTGGATGAGCGGGGTGTAGCGCTAACAGGAAGAAACACAGCTTCTGCAGCTCTTCTCTTACTGTGTGATACCCGCACATGTATTCGTTGTCCCGTTGTCTTTTAAGAGATAAAACTGTGATGGACGTAAAATCTTCTATAAATTACACTTTTTAAACGGATTTGACTATATCAGATAGAAGATCGTTACGAGTGTAACAGTCTAAGGCAGTGAATCAGATCATACCTCTTGGATTAGTTCAGTCCAACATATTCGATTACAATGAAATATCAGGACACTATCTTCTTAGAGATTCAAGTAATAGAAGCTTTATCAGTAAGAGTGGAAGTTATATTGCACAAGATGACGTAGGTCAAGACAGCACAAATGAATGATGAACAGCAATGACGAAATACAAAATTTCCACTCTCGCCAGTTCATTCACAAGGAAGAAAACTGCAAAATACATCAACGAGAAAAAGGTTCGCTTTGATTACAAGCTGTGAAGATCGTGAGCGTTATCATTGAGACTGGAGGTGTTATGACGATGTTAGTCAACAATTCCTTTAGGGCAACTGGTGTCAAGTGAGAGCTCTATGGAGGGCGGGGTGAAGGATTTGTGTCTTCTGATGAAAGCCAGTTCTGCCTCGGTGCGAGTGAGGGCAGTGTGTTGGTCAGGAGGAGGCCAGCTGATGGCCTGCAACCAACCTGTCTGCGAGCTGGATACTAGACCTACACCTGACGTCATGGTCTGGGATGCGATTTCATATGACAGCAGAAGCACTCTGACTGCAAATTTGTACGTCGCTACGGTGATTCGACCTGTTGCAATGTCATTCCTGAACAGCATTACAGGAGGTGTTTTCCAACATGGTAACGTTCGCCCACATACCGCTGTTGTAACCCGACATGCTCTGCCGAGGTTCGACATGTTGCCTTCGCCTGCTCGGTCACTGGATCACTCTCCAATCGAGCACATATGTGACATCATTGGAAGACTACTCCAGCATCAATTCACGAACAGTGTTAACCGTCCCTGTGTCGTCCAACCAAGTGAAAAAGCATGGAACTCCATCCGTCAAAATGCATGTTTGTAAGCTTGCATTCATGTTTCTGGCGGTTATACGGGTTATTATTGTACCAGCGTTTCTTGTTTGGAGCGGCTTAACTGGCGCTTGCAGTAACCTGTGATCTTGCAATGTTCATCACTTAAATATGTTACCTAGACAAGAGTATTCCCGCAACTGTATTTTTCTACATTAATTATATTATAGTGTTGCGATTTTTTCCGTCATATATATGAAACAAGCACAGTTTACTTCATGCCAAAGTAGACAGCGAAGTGAATCTATCAATTTGTAAACCTAGTGATGACTTTCAGTAGCTAGAAGGTCTATCAGCAGCCAGTTAAATAGAAAAAACAAATAATAGTATATAGTATCTTCTGGTAAACCTTCCGAGATGTAAGGTCGTGTTCCATGAAACTCTTCAGCTCCTAACGTTTCGTCCAGAGCTGCGCTGGACATCTTCAGAGGGGTGTTTCTCCTCCGGTGAGTCTTACCGACTGACGGGTTTACCAGAAGATATGTCATCCGGTCGTGAAAGCCTTCATACTATAATAGTATATAAGTCCGGTAGTTTTCATAAAAATTAACATGAACCCAATGAAGAGTTAAATAAATTTTAGGACTTACATAATCAGCTAATCACTTCAAGGTATATTAACTATGTGTAATGTTTTGTTGAACAATGACTTTTCTTCAATGAAACACTCTGTGAGGGAAGTGAGGTGCTGAGGTTAAACAGCGCTCAACCTAATAGCTTCATTGGTTCAAGTTGTAAAAGGCTCATTAGACCATTAATGTGGGCAAGGGTTTGAGTTGGCAGGGTTCACGTTCATCTCGACCTCCAGCCGTGATACATATCAGTATCCACTTCGCATCTCAAGTTTCGACTACAGAAGCGGTGTACTGACGACCTCTCACCCTGGCAGTCATTAGCAAAATCTTCATGCACACAAACTAAAAAATGTTAAAAAATAATTACTTTCAAAAAGGACTTTGCTCTCACATGAGTCATAATATTAACATCAGGTGACTCAAATAAGTTACGTGTCGTTTTGATGCGTACTATGTCAGAAACGCAATATGTTGCTATAGTTCTTCCCAAATGTTGGTCACAACACGTTAGAAACCTTCTCAAAAGTTTACGTTTTCCCAGCAAGCGTTAGAATATAACTATAAGACATCAAATGATTGGGATCGCACCAGCCTATGGCACTACACACCCACATTGGCCTGGAATCTAATTGAGTGGAGCGGAATTGTCTTCAGTGATGATCAATGAAAACGTGACTGGTGACGGCACGGACAGTGGTGGGATAAAAAACCTGTCTGTCACCCACGGTACAGTCCGATATCCAGGAATGGCCGTACAATGTGCCTTTTCATAGCAAGACCCTTTGATTATCGTTCGCAGCACTTTTATAGCACAACGGTGCATCAACGATATTCTACACTCCGTTTTGTTGTTCTTCATGCCAAGCCATTTCGTGTTTACATTCCAGCAAGGCAATGCACTCACGCACACCGTGATAGTTCCTACTGCTCCTCTTCGTGCATGCCCAACCTACCGTGGTATCCGGTTCTCTCAACAACTGAGAACTTTTGGAGAATTATGGGCAGAGCCCTCCAACCAGCTTGGATATTTGACAATGTAACGCCCCAGTTGGACAGAATTTGGCATATTGTCCCTCGAGAGCCTATCCAATAATTATTATCAATCAATGCGAAGCCGAATAACTTCTTGCATTAGGGTCGGAGGTGGACCAACGCGTTCTTGACCTGCTCAATTTGTAAAGCTCTTTTTGTTGAATGTATCATCAAAGTTTTCTTAATGTTAATCATTTGTTTGCGTTTACATGTCCATCAGATCTACCGGTATTCGTCGCATTCGTATAACTCCTTCGTGGCGTGTTATTGCTTCCTCTTCTTCTGATGCTTCGTAGAGTGTATATTTAGTTTCCAATCATTTAATTCCCCAGCCATACGACAAAATCAATCTAATGGATTCGACTTCATGTGGAGCACGGCTCAGATCATTGCTGAGACATTATAATTTATTTTAGACGTTGTATTTTCATTCTGCTGTGCCAGCCTCTTCAACTCGGAGATCACTTGCAACCAGTGTCTTCAATTAGTTGTGGGATCTACTACAATCTCTGTCTTCGTTACACTTTGATCCTTCTACAGCTCCCTATAATACTATGGAAGTTATTCCCTGATGTCTTAAACATGCCTTATCATCCGGTCCCTTCGTGTTCTTAGTGTACCTCTATGTTTCCATTTCCTCAACAGGTCTGAGGAGAACCTCCTCCTTTCTTGTCAGTCCTTGTAATCTTCAACGCCGGTCTGTAGCACCACATCTCAAATGCGTCGAGTCTCTCCTTTTCCAGTTTTCCTACAGTTTGTGATTCACTTGCATACTGTGCTGTGATCCAAACTAACATTCACAGAAATTTCTTCCTCGAATTAAGGCCTATGTATGATATCTTCTTCTAGCCGGGAATGGCCTCTTCGTCTGTGTTAGTCTGCTTTTTATGTCGTCGTTCTTTTTTTCGTGATGCGTTATTTTGCTACCAAGGTACCAGACTACCAGACGTTTTTCCCTCCATCTACTTCGTGGTCACCAGTTTTGATGTTAGTCGTTAATCTCATTTCTACCACTCATCATTACTTTCGTCTTCCACCAGTTTACTTTGAATCCATACTCTTTACACAATAAACATTTTATGACACGTCTTGTAATTCCTCCTCATTTTCAATGAGAACAGCAAGGCCAACAGAGATTCTTAAGATTGATTGCCTTTTACAAAGAATTTTAATGGCGTTGCTGATCCTTTCCAGTGTTTCGATAATTGTTTTTGATGTATAAACTCGTCAGCTGGGGCGAAAGACTGCAAACCTGCCGTAGTGTAGAAACACAAAGAAATCTGGAAGTTTTTATGCCGAGTCAGTGAACTGTCCAGCACAGTGAAATGTGTACATACACACACACACACACACACACACACACACAGAGAGAGAGAGAGAGAGAGAGAGAACGCTGGTTAACACACCGGAACAGCAGCTCCAGTAGTGTTTCAAGCAAGCTGGTTGCTTTCCTGTCTTCCTCTAACAACTGTGCAGAAATCGCTAGGTGACAAAATTTTATTCTTTCGTTACTTACACTGTGCCACGTGTCTAGCTCTACCATTCCGTATTCAAAGTCTGTCAATTCGCGTCGTGCGGCTGTAATAACGCCTTAGTGCAATTTACTACACCACCAATGCCCTGTCCATCTACACCTTGTGTACGTCATTCTACTGCCACTTGTATATGTGCATATCGCGATCCTACGACTGTGTCACCTCAGCGTGAATACGACCAACCCCTTTGGGCACGTCGGCATGCATTCGTTTTGACAGTGGTTACAAGTGGAGGAAAAGGGTAGCCATGGGGAGATCTCTTCCACCATTCATCGCCAACATGTAAATGGAACTTTTCGAGGAGGAAGCCCTGGATTCATCCCATTGGAAACTTCCATGTTTCTTCCGGTATGTGACGGCAAATGGGTTCAAATGGCTCTGAGCACTATGGGACTTAACATCTGAGGTTATCAGTCCGCTAGAACTTAGAACTACTTAAACCTAACTAACCTAAGGACATCACACAATTCCATACCCGAGGCAGGATTCGAACCTGCGACCGCAGCGGTCGCCCGGTTCCATACTGAAGAGCCTAGAACCGCTCGGCCACACCGGCCGGCTATGTGACGGCACCTTCGTCATATGGCCACATGGAAGTGACAAGCTGAATGATTTCTTCAGACATCTCAATTCATTAGATTACAACGTCAGTTTTACCATGAATTCGAAGTGGATATGGTGCTCTCCTTTCTGGATGTTCTCGTAAAAAGAAGGGCGGAGAGCACATTGAGCTACGGAGTGTACCATAAGAATACGCATACCAACCTATTCTTAAATGGGTACAGCTGCTACCACATGGTGCAGAGGAATGGCGTGCTCAAAGCATTGATAAATAACGCTCAACCAAGAGCTTAAGCATCTGAGGGCGTTATTCAGGAAAAACGGTTGCACAGAACGGCAGACCAGGTGAGCTCGAAAAGTAACAATACTTTTTTTTCTTTCTTTGCTCGTATGTTTCGTCTTCAATGGACAGAGATGTTTTATCGAATATTAAACAATTATGTTACGATGAAAAAAGTACTTGCATAGTGTCTGGACTTGAATCGTAATAACGCTGATTTAATTTTTATCTCATGACTACATAGGAGATTCTCTGTCATTTTTTGACACTTACTTTTTCTTCTCTTGTTATATGTTCTTATGTTCTCCTTCTTGCTTGTACGTGTGCAGACATTTTGTCCATGTAAGTCTTATTGAATAATAAATAACGATAAATGAAATTCATTTTAATGTCAATATTGCCCTTTAACGGTTCATCTCGTGGATCAAGCGGTGAGTTTCTGTGATCAGAATTAGCCAACTTGGCCACGAACTGTTAAGTCACCATTGTGGCCATTACACTGAGAACTATTTATGAGATAGAACCTACCTGTTTTATCCTGATAACGTCGAGTTTGCCAATGCGAGCAGAAGTAGTCGCACTTATTTTTTTTAAATCCATGGCCACAGAATTTTAACCGAGCCAGTTCATTTCATTCGTGTTCTCATTACTAAGTTAAAGCGTGAGGTAAAGATATTTTATCGTAAAACATTTAGCATGAAAATTTTCAATGTAGTTTTCTCTCTCACCGATGTGACAAAAGTTCTATGTGATCTGAAACCACGGTTCCCTAATGAACTTTTTAATCTGAAAGATTCTTCGCATTTGATTCTCGGCTCGAATTTACCGGAAGTTGCAAGCTGTGCGTCCTATACTGACAAGGGAGACAGAAGAGGCACCTCAAAAGGATTCGTCCATTGAATTAATCCATTTTGTCAAGCATTATCTGAAAAGAGAGGTCGAATTCTTCGGGAACATCAAGTGAACTGTGTCTTCTACCTACCAGTTGAAACACAGTCGTTGCTTGGTAGCACCACGGTCGATCTCGACTAGGGTTTACAATATCCTTTGCCAATGGGGTGTGACGTAACCAGGTCAGACGGTGGGTATTGTCGGAGATCGTTGTCGAGAACACAAACGGAACACCGGACTGTAGCAACCTAACAAATTGACAGTCGCAGAACATGCCTATTGGAATGAATTGCAGCCATACTAACGTAAGACTTCTAATTTCTCAAACTGTATCATCACAAATCTAAATTAAGGTTTCGAGTTAAGGAAATAGCCGATCCATCATAATGGTGGCTACATTATTAGTCAGGCCAGGGAACCGCTTGGAGTCTGTTTAGGAAGGGCACTGATATATCGCATAGTGACCGGCTTCGCGCGCAAGCTGAACAACATCAAAGACACCGCCAGCGATGTCCCTAGGCGCGAACCTCTAACGGAGCAACTTGGTGTCGGGAGGAGAGGGGTAGGAAATGCTGGAAGCACGCTCGCAGCTAGAAGCGGACTGTGTGCGAAACGCCACGTCTGAAGGAGAGGATACGAAATATGAGCCTTGCTCCAGCTCCTCGGCAATGAGTTCATGAGCGCACCAGTTGATAAGGCGGTTGCTTCCCGGAATATTGTGCCCGTTGGGCACTGACATCCGGCCACTGACCCCTTAACTGTTTCATCAAATCTTTTTTACTTTGATAATAATGACAAATTCTGGTTTCTACAAACACTGGTATAACGAACGAAGTTGCGTGTTATCTAGTGCAGCTTAACCTTATGTTAGATCACTGTCCTAATAAGGGAATAGTGTGCATTTCGTATTGTCACGAAACAATTATTTACATAATTTGGTAAATAGTACAGACAATTTAAATATGGAAATATTTAAAATTGCTTTGAACGCTGAGTGGTACAGATATCGAACCTGACTCATTGTTAAATGTTTTTAGATGGGGTCCGCCTTTAGCAAAAGACAGTTTTGTTTTATATGCCAAACATGTTTCACTGCAGTTACAGCATCATCAGGGGGGTTTTCTTTTATGGCTGTTAAACATAAAGAATGTTACTTACTGTTTGTAAATATGTAAATAGTAGTTTTTAAAATCGTAATTACAGATTTTTTAAGAACATATAAAGTTATATATTCATACATTTTTATCACATGGTGTGATTATCCTGAAATGTTATGTTTTTATAGTACTTGTTTTCTTTCACAGTTTGTCAGCTGTAACCATATACAACTTAAAGTAGATAAATTATTTAAGCTAAAACTACGACTGGGAAACTATTACAGCTATGCCTGTAATTAATTAATTCTTTGAGGAAGATTTTGTGTATGTGTGTGTGTGTGTGTGTGTGTGTGTGTGTGTGTGTGTGTATGTGTGCGTACAGAGACAAAGTT
This sequence comes from Schistocerca nitens, assembly GCF_023898315.1. Classification (NCBI taxonomy): domain Eukaryota; kingdom Metazoa; phylum Arthropoda; class Insecta; order Orthoptera; family Acrididae; genus Schistocerca; species Schistocerca nitens. Next base: position 515,772,869 of record NC_064615.1, read on the forward strand.
GGGTATTGACTCCTTTGGTTTAACGCCCGGTAAAATACTGCGATGTGTTCCGCTGTTTTGTTTTAACAGCTGGAAAAATACTGCACTGTAATTGAAGAAGACACTTGCATTGGAATCCTCTGATTCGCTAATTGGTGTGGTTTCATATGGATGCAGAATGTATAATATGTTCGAAAAGCGGGCCAGAGAGTAGGTCGTCTACACCATTGCTGTTTCACCTTTATTATTTCTGACCCCAGTTTTTGTAACAACAGCGCTACCCTCCTTTGTTAGATTAAACCTCTCTATTCAGCTGACAGTGTAGGAATATTACAACTGACTGCATTCTAGTCTTACACATTAATATGCTACCCTCCCCACATCTCAAGTTGATGCAAACTCTCAGTATCACCCGTGAGCGTTTCCCGTATAACACTAACTCTGAGATTCTGATAATTCATGGAAATACAAATCTGGAACACCCAAAAACCTGTCAACATACGAACGATAATACCACGCCAGGTCCTTCCTTCAGGTGACCTCTTCCGACGCCATGTACATACTTGATCCAGATTGGGTCAACTAGCTTAACTACCACAGCTACCCTTCACAATTTCCGTGAATACTGTCGCTGCCACTAATTCTGCCAGTTGACTGACCAGGAATCACACAAACTCCATCCGCAAAAACCGAGATACTTCATAGATCTTTTAAACAGAATGAAACACCTGTATTGGCATGAAACATGCACCAAGCTGAACACTGCTCTACTGCAAGCACTGGAAAAAACAACACTACTTATCAATCAATTTTGTACAGTTTATGTCTTTCACAACCGAATCGAAGCTAACAGTTAATGCTAAGTACCTTTTATCAGACACTTTCACAATTCCTAAGACCCACACTTCGACTGATTCACATTCCTCGCGGAACATGATAGCACACATTTGTCTCTTGCTCCTGGATTTCAATGTCTTGACAATATACCACTGAAAAACCTAAAGTACACATAATAGCTAGAATTTGCCACACAAATCGCAACACTTTTCATGGTCACAACTGCACTGCCCACAGAAAACTAAAAAACTGCTTCCAATCTTTCATTTTAATCTTGGAAACATTCTTTAACTTTCAGTCAAACCTACGGAATGCTGATTTTTCTCAAACTCCTTCTTATGTCCTTCTGCAGGAGCTTCCTGTTGAATCATTAGCAGTACGCAGCAAGATCCTCGATTCCATCCAGTTGCATTGGATCCACAAGGTTTAAAACTAGCTCTTACGTCCTCAATGCACAGTAGTATTCTCGACTCCATCCAGTCGCATCGCATCCACAGCGTTTTAAACTCTTACAGCCTACTGAGTTCTCCTCTGATGATCAGCTTCTGTACCCTATCCAACTTTTATTCTATCAACTCAACGACCACAAATTCCCCGCCATTACTTCCATCGTTTTTTAACTGAAGCGCTATGAATTTTCAAAACTGTTTCTTTCATAATATTTTAACAGAATGTTCATTATTGTAACAAATCTGTGTCTGCTTGCAAGTGCTCTTTGAAGATCTGCCATTTTTAATTTTATATACATCATGTATGCTGCCGATATCCTTAAACCACTTCATCCTAACCATGCCTTCACTATTCTGTTGAAACTGCATCCGTAACTCTGTATGTCATCCTTCGAAAATCCAGTTGTTACCTATAACAACATTTCATCCAATTTACAGCATCGATCTTTACGATATAACTTTTCTTGACCTATAGTTACGCGAAATGTGCAGCTTCCGTAACTATAACTTCTGTCACACATCTGTTCCGATCAGTTTTAACCACAGATCTTTTCTGATTACGCAAACAGACATTAAAATACCTCTAACTCTCAAATTAACAGTTACTGATGAGCAAACATTGTACACTGTCATCTAAGTAACATGTTTCTCCACACCTAGCAAGTATTTGATAGGTTTTCGGACGTATATTTTATCCGCTGGCTACCCACAAATGTATACCGTTTTTGTAAATTAGGGGCCAGTGTCTTGTAGGCACGAGTCTGCCGTCTGTTAGCATATCAGATCTGTTCCATTGGTCTCAGGTTTGGGCAGTTCATAAACGTGAGTTCCCTTTCACGCTTCTCAACCACTGTCGCACGATCCTGGCCTTGTGTCGTTCGACATCCTCCAGGAAGGTGCCATCGTTGTCTGTTGAAACCATCAAGCATGAAGGACGGAATCCAGATGATCCACAAGAATGATCACGTATTCCATACCTTCCATGGTGCTTGCGATTGACGTCTAGGTGAACGCCTCCACCCTCCCCCCCTCTCCCAAGTATAGTACTACAATTCTAGCCTGTATCCGTGACGCAGTGTATCTTACGAGCAGCAGTTTGTCTGGGTGATGTATCCGAAAACGACCATGGACGTCCTATGAAAAGAAACGTGAGTCATCCAACCAGACGACGCGTTTCCATTGATCCATGGTCCAGTGTCGTGACCTAGCGTGCACTGCAACCATAATTGACGATATCGTTGCGTCAGCATGATAACGGTAAGGGGTCGCCTTCTGCAAAGTGCCACATAAAACACTGTGCCTTGAACAGTCCGCTGCGAAACATTTGTGCTGCTCCAGCATTGCGATTTGTCCTAAAATCTGCCGTATATAGCCACCTATCCTGATATACAGAGAGGGCAGTACTCTGACATTCAAATTCTGTGATGAAATATGGACGCCCAAAACCATATCACGTACTCCTAATTGCATCAAACCTTGATATATCCCTCTTCTCAAAACTAAATTTCTCCAGACCACGCACACAATGAAAAAGCACTCTCCAAGCATTCGTTACCACCTGTCGCGGCAACCATGACGAAAATTTCTTCCCTCTAATACATACCGTAGTTTACGATACCTAATTATACATCACGTAGGCTGATGAAGCGGTGTCCCAGAGGAAAACCTAAACAACCAATTAACTTTCATCTAATGGTTTATCCTCACCTGGTGCAGTTTCTCACATAAATCATTGTATTTTCGTGTTATAGTTTTGCTGATGAGCAAAGTTTTGGACAAACCATTGATAGCCAACCGTGGCTCATGAGAGGTAAGAGTGCGAAATTAAAATAAAAAGTGAAAATAATATGAGTCCTAGAGCTGCCAAGTGTTACTAATCGGCTCTACATATAGAAAAGTTATAGAAAATATACTGTGTTCAAAAGCAGTATTTTATTGGATGCAAACTGAATTTCTGCATATTAAACAGGATTCCGTAAATGTTCATGATATACATGCATTTCATCTCAAGAGACAAAGATAATTGGTACTGGATACCTAAACATGTTTGTGACAGCAGAGAGAAACTTTAAACAGTTTGACTGTAACACGTTCAGTTATTCACAGTCACAGAAGAAATTTCAGGTTTGCATCTAAAAAAATGTGACAAAGTCATTTACGTTCATGTTGCACAGATATGAGAGAACAAACTGCTTTACGGTACAAATTACCGCAGATGGCGCAGTTATACAGTGTGCGTCGTAAATGAGAAGAAATATTTAGCGCCAAATATAACACAAATTCGTTTCCCCTATTTTCCTGTCACTAAATGGCAACGAAATTCAATGTTCGAGAAATATGAAACCGGCTTTTGGGTGTTTCTGTGTACAGACATAGGCCAGGAGAATCATTAGCAACACCGCAGAACATGCCAGTGTTGTAGGTAGTCGACGCCGCCGACTGGAAAGCGAGGCATGCTACAAGTGACGGTGTACATGACAATGCGAGCAGTGACAGCGTCCATATCTATCTCGTTCAGCTTTTGCCGGCCATTATCACGGATCGTGGCTAGTTGGCATAGGGAAAGTACTGTGAAGAGGAACTGTATTGCTGTGTATGTATCTTCCATTATTTGGTTTTTGCGTCCTGGTCTGAGTCTTAACGAACAAGTAAAAAGAATTTAAATACAAAACACCACTTCGCAGTTATATCTCCGTTAATCCAGACAAATACGTATGACTATACAGATCCAAACTAACATAGAAAGACATGACCAGACGATGCAGTGGCGTTTAATATGTACTCTTCGAAATTGCGGCCGCCGTGTGTGTGTGGCAAAGCTCGACTCTTCGCAGAAAGGATTGCTGAATATGATCCCTCATGCATGTATACCTTCGAGTAATATCACATGCATGTTGTATTCTGTGTCGAAGGCTTTCATCAATCCTTCCTTCACAAATCACAGATTTCAGATGGCCTCACAAAAAGAAATTCAGTGGGTTAAGAATTGCAATCTAGATGGCCAAGCTACAGGGCTTCCACGATCAATCTATCTGAAAAGGATGGAATTGTCCAGGTAGCGTCGCACTGTGCCACTGCAGTGATCGGGAACTCCATCTTGAGTGTACCAAAGTTTCCTATGAGAGCCCAGACTAACGTCTTACAACAATTCCGGTAGCACAGCTACCAGGAATCCCTCTCGATCAGCCTTTGTGTATCACCACATGCGGCCCTATGAGATACCGGTCGATAATACCACACCAGATATTGACACTGTATCATTGATGGTACCCTCGTACTGTGAGAGCTTTCTTCTGCTCACTGTTGCCAGTTATGCCAATTCCCCATACCCTCCTTTGTGAAATAGACTTCGTCGGTGAATAGTATTGTTTGTGAAAACGCTGGTCGTGGCTCTGACGCAGTAGGATGAATTTCCCGAGATCCAACCTCTGTTAGTAGTCTTCCAGTGACAATGCTAGCACCTTCTGCTTGCGGAAGTGATGGTAATGGTTTTGTATGTAGGAATTACGTAACAGTGTATTGTGACATTCCGTCGGCAGTGGTCAGAGGCCTGGTGCTTACTCTTCGGTCCTCCGCAATAATTTGTAACAAGTTCTCTTCGTCATCCACACTCTACGCCGACTGTCGATCCCGGCTACTAATCCTGGAGGTGCTACACATGCATAATACTCCGTCAAGCGCCTATCAACAGTTAAAAAAATTTTTTTTTTGCGGATGGAAGGTGCCGATTAGGAAACCTCTCATGATACAGTTGCCTGCAACTTCAGCTGTTACATCGGCACCATAGATGAAGTGGATGTCGGTGTATTCCTTGTTTGGGAAACCTGCCATGGTAATAACTCTGCGAGGTTTCGGTTAGTAGCTGTCGAAGTTGCGAGTATCGACTAGAGCGAACAGCGCAAGCGCTGTTGTGAACACATCATGCACGCCGCGGGTTTCCTAGCACTGTTTCTGTTTACAGGACAAACACTCCCTGAAATGAGTCTGTACCCCTCTCTCATCGTGTCTTCGTGTGGTTCATAAGTTCTGATACCATTCCACATACACTACCATGGGATTTGTTCTTTCTCGTATCTTTCAAACGCTGACATCTTTAAATCAACTCGTTGGCGTGTCATTTGACACATCTGTAAATGTACAAAACGTCGTGATCGTGGAGTTCGTCGGTTTCTTGTGTCATTTGACACATCTGTAGATGTACAAAACGTCGTGATCGTGGAGTTCGTCGGTTTCTCGTTAAATAGTTAACCATTTCTTTTCTTGTTTAGGCAATACATAGAGAAGAAGAAAATTAATAATGGTCCGTCATGTGTTGCGCGTAGCAGACTACTGTCCTCGGAATACTTTTCTTCATTTACGATTCGCCCTGTACTATTTGATTAATCTTAGTCTTGTTATCTATATTTTCTTTCCTGTAGTCCGAATCTACACAAATGCCTCACATGAGTTCAAAAGGCTATCGATGTACCCGCGATGCAAACAGCGAAGTATAATCAGATTATAAGCGTCGTTTATTTCACTTTATCTCTCTCTCTGTCTCTCTCTCTCTTACATCTCTTACACATAAACAAACAACACACAGCCCAACACGCACACACACACACACACACACACACACACACACACACAGACAGACAGACAAAAAAAAGCACGAGACAGAGTTGCTTAGCTGCTTATACGCACCCTAAAAATCTTTGTTTTAATAATGTCATATTTAACGACTGCTACAATTGCTTCAGTAAGGTAGAAGAGCAAATTGACTGACCACTAACTATTCGTCGATGAAACTGGAAAAATTCTATGTAGCGCAAGCTGCTACATGATGACATAAGACATTCACGTTGAAGTAAGGCAGATGTTCAGCGTTGACGTGCCTAAAAGTTTTCTTCACATAAATTGACCGCATGGACTGAATAACTTACGAGTTTTAAACTAGGCGATATTGCCTTTTATGCAGTGGTCTCAGTAGTTTTTATTTACAAAACGTTAATTAAATATTAGTCTCCTTAGAACGTTAATTAATTGTACATTTGAAACCACACATGTTTTGGCTGTACACATTCTCTGTGGTAGAATACTGGTTTACTTTACGGTTTCGCTGGCTGAAAGCTTACTTGCTGATAATAAATTCGGAGTTAATTCAGAGGCAAAATAAATTTCTAGAGCCACAAAAGCTACGCTGCGATAACTTGAGCGGGAACGGGCGTGCACCTCTAGATTTTGTCTATATATCCGGATAGTTAGACTTTTTTCATTTCATTGTGACGCTCATCTTGGTCTTTTGTAGTAAACGTTCAGAAGTTTATTGTTTTCACTTTCAGACAGATCAGTACGCCTCGCCAATTTAAACTTAGTTCTGATATAGATAGTAATTTGGAGATACCACGTAACAATGGCAGACACAAAATACTCGACGACTACAAAGAACTGAAAGTATAATACCCATCGTTTTACCAAATCAGTGAATTTAATTTTGTTTCAGAGATGACGACTGCCCTAATTGATGCCTCTGATTTTTCATTATAGTGATTTGAATTCATAGCTTACGATAAAATGAATCACAAAACACTATTAATTCCTACATATCAAAATAAAACAACAAAAATTTTGGATTTGTGAGGAAGTGTTTGTTCTATGTACTCATAACTCTATTATTTTACAGTTGTGAAATCGACCAACTACAAGTGCAAATTGTAAATTTGTACAACTGTTTTGTACGAGATGATTAACGTTTTGATGTGACATAGTTTCACGCCATACAGATTTCTCCTAGCAATAATGATAGTGTATTGTAAAAGGGAACTATCAGTAATGACAAATGTAAATATATTGATAGACTATTTCGGAGATGCAGTTAGTTCACATAAACCATGGCCTAAAACACATCCGTGTGGCTAATACTGTAATCCATTTTCAGATTACATCCGATGTTTTATCATTCCTTATAAATTCATTTCGGCACTAAGTACATAGGTAAACGAAGTATTGAGACATTATCTAAAGGTTATTGTTAAGTAGTAGATGATTTTTCTATTAGTATCCCATACCAGCTAACTAGATCCATCTTTACCTATGGTTAGTCTTACTTTTGGTACTTGGGCCATGAACAGCTCTGTTTAAAAAGAATAGCTGGATGTAATCAGGGAATCGATCCGTGCATGTCAGCTTTGATGCCCAGCAGCTACAAACAATAAACTGTAGCTGTGAGCCTACCGTCAAACAGTCTATTGATCGGCTAGAACTGCTTGTTAATAAAATACACAGAAATACAAAATGATTTTTAAATGAATAGTTTAGTAACAAATGTTCTGTTGTCACACCTGTAATTGATGTAGATGACAAAGACTTAAGTTGAATAATGTTTATTCAAGAAAGTACATCACAAATAAACGATAAGTCGTCCCACATTATTCAGCTAAAACACAGACAGAAAATATCATTATTAAGTGCAGTAAAGCTACGTTCAGATCGTTATGAAAGTGGTAACGAAATCCCCAAGACTAACTGTAATCGAAGTTACGGAAAGCTAAGTCCATATGCATTCTCAGTACACGAAACGTTCACCAGCTCAAAACACTTGACAGTTCAGCATGATGATTCACAAAATAGATGCGGTACAAAGAGTAGCAACTCATGCTCTGTCTATCCTCAGTTCAGTAAGTTAAGCGAAAACAGTCACACCTCTCGAAACGTGAAGTCAAATTAAGGTATGGTGCAAGCCGATCACTGCCGTGAATCATACGATTGAATGCCACTCGTCACCACAGGTAGGTCTACCTTCTTCCAGAACTGGTGCAAATGTGTCCAGAATCGCTCCCTTGAGCTCTTCAGTCGAGAAGTTCCAGTCTCCATTTGATTCCTGTAGTGTTCCACTTCTGTCTGCTTTTCCATTGGCTGAGGGCTGTCCACACCAAAAATACATCGTTCTTACTTTCTTAAAACATGATGTGATTCTTCATGACCACTTCCCGGACTAAACTAAAATACTACATGAATATTTAAGTAAATCTTCTTGAGAGAAGCGTCTTTTGGTTCTCTCTTCAATTATGGTGTCCACAAACACATGCAATTCATGACTTTTAAAATAGCACAGTTTTTCGAAGCATTTGCAATCAACATTTGCATAAAGTTACTCTCAGAATAATAAAATGTTCATTAAATAAATGCACAAGCATGACAAAATATGAGCTGCTGATATTCTGTTCATTTGCTGTATAAATGTGGAGAATACTATGTACTGGCAAATATTTCATAATAGAAAAGATACGAAAGACTTAATTTATCAAGAAATAAAGCATATACAGATACTTAGCTTTCAGAGATGATTGCTGTAGTGCAATTTTATCATCTGAAATCATTTCTATCCAAATTAAGACAGAAGATGTTGCGAGCTTTAGATACAGAAATTGGCAGCAAAATAACTGGACGTCCAAAGTAGAGAGGATGTAAAATGCAGACGGTTAATAGGAAGAAAAATATTTCATAAAGCGAAATTTGTTAACATCTAATATAAATTTAAGTGTTATTAAGCCTTTTGTAACGATATTAGTCTGTAGTGTAGCTTTTTACGACAGTGAAATGTGGACAGTAAACAGTACAAACAAGAAGAAAAATGTTTGGATGGTGTTGCTATAGTAGAAAGCTAAAGATTAGGTGGCTTGATCGAATAGCTCGTGATGAGATACTAAATCAAACTGAGGGAAAATAAATTTATGGCGTAGCTTGACTAAGGGCAGGAAACTGTTGGTAGAACATATTCTGTCTAGGAATAGATAACTTGCTGATGGAGGAAAATGTTGAAGGTAAAAATTGTAGACAAATGTCGAAGGAAGAATACAGTATGCAGATTCAAATGCTTGTCGGTCGCAATAATTACTTATACATGAAGAGGCTCGAACGGGATAGATTAGTATGGAGAGCTGCACCATTGTGGATTTTACGGTGTATGTCATACACAACCCATTTTATGTCGTTTACAAAAATGGTTCAAATGGCTCTGAGCACTATGGGACTTAACAGCGGAGGTCATCAGTCAACTAGAACTACTTAAACCTAACTAACCTAAGGACATCACACACATCCATGCCCGAGGCAGGATTCGAATCTGCGACCGTAGTGGTCTCGCGGTTCCAGATTGAAGCGCCTAGAACCGCTCGGCCACTCCGGCCGGCTGTGTCGTGTATTTCAGAGTCTTGCTCCAAGAATAGAATGAGGCATGCAAGCCACCCCACTTCTTCAAGGTCCATAGTTCGTGGGCTGCTGAGATGCTATTGAGAAAAAAAATAACTATCCGTCAGTACTTTCACACAAGTTACAACAACGGAAGAGTTAATGAAGCAAAACGTAACTGAAACATTTTTTGAAATTATACTGGTTACGGTTTTATGTAATCGGGAAATCTCCTTTCTTATGATTTCCTTGTGACTCTGAATTCGGTGAGATGATGTCATGCAGCTACTTACTTGCTCAAACATTGTTTCCCGCTAAATTCTTCGAAAAATATTTGTCAGTGGGAGGAACGGGATGCACAGCTCGTAGTTTACAATGTTTTAAAATAGTAAAAAGGATTTAACTTAGTAATTATTAAATATCTATTAGCAATGATGTAATCTTAAGAAGCACGATAACTTACGTGAACGAAAGCGTTAATATCATTTAATAACAACGGCTTCCCACAAGTCTTTCAGAGTATATGTGTTCCTTTAGAAGATAATGGCGGTCACTTTCTCTGTGTGACACAACAAAGGACATTCATCATTATTACTGAGACTACCACTCACCAAAACCTAGAAGCATACGTGTTACTCGTTGAATAACCCGACACTGCTGCGTGGAGTCCAAGGCATCAGTTGTGTGCACGGTGAGGAATTCTGTTATCAGCTCGGAGCAGGCGCCGCATCGTTCCTCGGCAAGGCTGCGTGAATGAACTTCCGTTAGCTGCTGCTGCAGTCCTATGCCTCAGCCACGCATAATGGTGGCCATCCACCTAGGGCGAACTACTAGCTGCTTCCCTGACAAATGAACCACTCTCATGTCTTCCACCACTCTGCTGAGCCCACCAAGAAATGTTCAAAGTGGTATTCTCCTACAACCTGCTTTATTAAATTAATATTTTAAATCCTTACATGACTCTGAAAAGTACAAAAATTTGTAGGTAATCCCTTTAATTATTTAATGGGAAATCTAGTAGTATAAGATTTTACGAACATATACGCTGAAGCGCCAAAGAACCTCGTACAGGCACGCGTATTCAAATACAGAGATATATAAACAAGCAGAATACGGCGCTGCACTTCGCAACACCTATATAAGCCCAAAAGTGTCTGGGACAGTTGTTAGATCTGTTACTGCTGCTACAACTGCAGGTTATCAATATTTAAGTGAGTTTGAACGACGTGTTACAGTCGGCCCACGAGCGATGGGTCACAGCATCTCCGAGGTAGCGATGAAGTGGGGATTTTCGCGTACGACCATTTCACGAATGTACCGAAAATATCAGAAATCCGGTAAAACATCAAATCTCCGACATCGATGCGGCCGGAAAAAGATCCTGCAGAAAGGGACCAACGACGATTGAAAAGAATCGTTCAACGTGACACCAGTGCAACCCTTCCGCAAACTGCTGCAGATTCTAACGCTGGGCTATCAAAAAGTGTCAACGTGCGAACCAGTCAACTAAACATCATCGGTATGAGCTTTACGAGCCGAAGGCCCTATTGTGTACCCTCGACAACTCCACGACACAAAGCTTAACTCCTCACCTTGGCCCGCCAACACCGACATTGGACTGTTGTTGACTGGAAACATGTTGCTTGGTCGGACGGGTCTCGTTTGAAATTATATAGAGAGAATGGACCTGTACGGGAAAGGAGAAAACCTCATGAATCCATGGACCCTGCATGTCAGCATAAGACTGTTGAAACTGGTGGAGGCTGTGTAATGGTTTGAGGCGTGTGCAGTTGGATTGATGTGTGACACTTGATACGTTTAGATATGTACGACTCTGACAAGTGACATGTACGTAAGCATTCTGTCTGGTCACGTGCATCCATCCATGTACGTTGTGTATTCCGACGGACTTGGGCAATTCCAGCAGGACAGTACGACACCCCACAAGTCCTGAATTCCTACGGAGTGGCTCCAGGAACACTCTTCAGGTTTTAATCACATCCACTGACCACCAAACTGCCCAGACATGAACATTATTGAGGATATCTGGGATGCCTTGCAACGTGCTGCTCAGATGAGGTCTCCACCCCCTCGTAATCTTAGGATTTGTGGACAGCCCTGCAGGATTCCTGGTGCCAGTGCACTGCAACACTACTTCAGAGATTAGTCGAGTCCATGCCACGTCGTGCTGCGGCACTTCTGCGTGCTCTCTGGGGTCCTACATGATATTGGGCACGTGTACCAGTTTCTTTGGCTCTACAGTGCAAAAGGTATCTAGGTTTGAATTTTCCTGTAAGTTTACCACCAGTCACTCGCTTTTCGTGGTTCTCATCATCTGTGTGTGATAAAAGACGCAAAGGCGTCGTTTTTGTGTCCTTAAACAGAATTGCGCAAGATCTGATGCACTAAAAAAGTCCAAATACCGCGGAAACGCCCCAACTCGTCTGACCACAAATCCTCCCCATCTGCCATTCCCCTTTTCTGATCGCCACTGTGATGACCGCCACTGTATCTAGATTGAGCTTTTGCGTTTCCTGTTTCAGAATGTATAACTTCCGTACCATATTTAGACTTCTGACAAAAACGCTCCCTGAGTTGTGGTAAGTTACTGTTTCATTGGTTACTCAATCTCCCCCTTATGCTACTGCCGAATATAGTAAGGGGGGAGGGGCGGAAGTAATAAGGATCTTTTTGACAATAGAAATTATCATGACACTTCTTCGACTGTAGACAACCTGCAGTGCAGATACACCTTTTGTGTTTTTAATTCAGTGGTTTCTATTCCTTTGTATCTCCATGCCGTTGATAACTGCTGACTCTTACGTCATTTAAGGGCAGCTTCATACATCAAGGGGAAGAGGGGCACTCGACTATCTTTCTCCTCCTCCTTACTCTTCTACAAGGCCATTGACAAGATGACAATAAACATTAACTACTTATAATGGAAGTCTTCGGTTACCATAACTGATGTTCTTTTAACAAAATTTAAAAAGCGGCAAAGGACCCAGGATATTTTAATTGATAGTCAGAAATGCTATCCTTAAAACGGTGACAAATGTTCACTACATTTCGGCTTGAGTTCCTTCTTATCAAACGAGACCAAAAGTTTTGCTAATTTTTTCGCTAAAGAAGCCTTATTGTGTGATAAGAAATTTCTGAAACACTGCAGCTTCTATGTTTGTAAACTTAATCGAAGTGTGTAGCCTACTTGGGATAGCGGTCGGACCGCTTGTTGTAAACGTTGCAGATTGACGCAGTCCACATCGTTGCTACGGGACAGACTAGTAACGAGTAGCAATGAGAAAAAAATTCTTAAAGCTCACTAAAATTGCCTCAGGCAAATTCAAGTGAAGCCAGAGGGAACGGAGGAAGCAGGACCCCAGCCATTATTCCGCAGGTGGCTCAGGTCGACGACTCTGTTTGGTGAGTAAGGAATGAGAAGACAGCAGAAAAGACAACGGATAACCAAAGGAGGAGAGACGAGCATATTCGTTACCTCGGAAGGCAAATTGCAAGAAACGATATCTGTATAGTAAGAGCACGGAGCGAGGGACTGACACCGCAGTTACCTGCTTGTTAAGAGAATGTAGCAGAATAATGACACATTCGGTCATTACAAACAGAGCTTGGCGTCATAGTCTCACGCTAACTGCCTTTCAATGCTACAGCCCTCCAGCTCTATTCATGAGTTGATCATTGGGACCGATGGCAGTCACAGTAATAGCATTCTATTCCATGACTACGATACTGTAGTGAATCTGTGTCTTAGATGCTGCAGCACAATCTATGCTCTAGCCGAAGATGTACTCGAAAGGATGGCCTTCACACGACGAGCTTCATGCTGCTTTCAGCCTACCATCTACTGATGGAGATTCTGACTGTCTTCCTACAACACCACAGTCCAGGGTGTTGCAATACCAGTCTTGACCGCGGAAGCTAGCAACACAGCCTCTCGGGGTACACGTTCCTATTCAATTCTCCGGCGCCTTCGCGTGCTGAAGTCAACCAGGGTTAGGGAGAAGATCAGCCGACCACCGACTATCTACACCAGCTACATCGAGGATGGTCCGTCAAGGCTCATCGTAGTTTCGGAGTGAGACGGGGTACACTTCGCAGCAGGCGTGTGAGCCGCTTTACGGTAGAAGCGCCGCCGTGCCGGCCGGCATCCGCTGCGCCGCCAGTGTCGTTGACGTCACCTCCTAAGCGCGTAAACACTGAGCTGACTCCACAGACGCCAGTTAGATCCAGTACGTAGCTGAATCAGCAACAAATGGTTCAAATGGCTCTAAGCACTATGGGACTTAACATCTGAGGTCATCAGTCCCCTAGACTTAGAGCTAATTCAACCTAACTAACCGAAGGACATCACACACATACGTGACCGAGGCAGGATTCGAACCTGCGACCGTAGCAGCAGCACGGTTCCGGACTCAAGCGCCTAGAACCGCTCTGCCACAGCGGCCGGCAATTAGCAACAGCCGCACGAGATTAGCCGAGCAGTCTGGGGCGCTGCAGTCATTGACTGTGCGGCTGATCCCGGCGGTGGTTCGAGTCCCCCCTCAGGGATGGGTGTGTGTGTTTGTCCTTAGGATAATTTAGGTTAAATATTGTGTAAGCTTAGGGACTGATGACCTAAGCAGTTAAGCCCCATAAGATTTCACACACATTTGAACATTTTTTTTAATTAGCAACAGCCCAGCCTGCTGCTGACGACCACGTCTTGTAAGCATTCTGAATAAATGACCGAACTCTAACCGTATTTTACTGGCGTCGTTGATGCTTCACAAGTTACGCACAACTATCCTGACTTCAAATGGTTCAAATGGCTCTGAGCACTATGGGACTCAACTGCTGAGGTCATTAGTCCCCTAGAACTTAGAACTAGTTAAACCTAACTAACCTAAGGACATCACAAACATCCATGCCCGAGGCAGGATTCGAACCTGCGACTGTAGCGGTCTTGCGGTTCCAGACTGCAGCGCCTTTAACCGCACGGCCACTTCCGCCGGCTATCCTGACTTCACGCAGAGCTATCTCCTCTCGACCCTTTGTAATACAGAAAAAATTTATGGGATTTCACAACTTACTTACACTGTAGATAAAAACACAAGAATGTATTCAGTACCTGTGTGGCTCAGTGAACAGGAACTTTGGAAACAGTTAAAGATAGATGAAGCTTAATTTAACACTTTTCCGTCGGCTCGTCTCGTACAAATTTATTCACTTGGTGCCGGCAGCGGTAAGTCGGATTGCTTGGCTTCTTGCCGGCCGCTTGTCACCTTTCCGTTGATAACAAGCTTCAAACACATTGACTTTTGCGCGCATTAATTTTCCGGAAATCCTTTATTGTGCCGTTGTTGTTGTTGTTGTTGTGGTCTTCAGTCCTGAGACTGGTTTGATGCAGCTCTCCATGCTACTCTATCCTGTGCAAGCTTCTTCATCTTCCAGTACCTACTGCAACCTACATCCTTCTGAATCTGCTTAGTGTATTGATCTCTTGGTCTCCCTCTACGATTTTTACCCTCCACGCTGCCCTCCAATGCTAAATTTGTGATCCCTTGATGCCTCAAAACAGGTCCTACCAACCGATCCATTCTTCTAGTCAAGTTGTGCCACAAACTTCTCTTCTCCCCAATCCTATTCAATACCTCATTAGTTACGTGATCTACCCACCTTATCTTCAGCATTCTTCTGTAGCATCACATTTCGAAAGCTTCTATTCTCGTCTTGTCCAAATTATTTATCGTCCATGTTTCACTTCCATACATGGCTACACTCCATACAAATACTTTCAGAAACGCCTTCCTGACAGTTAAATCTATACTCGATGTTAACAAATTTCTCTTCTTCATAAACGATTTCCTTGCCATTGCCAGTCTACATTTTATATCCTCTCTACTTCGACCATCATCAGTTATTTTGCTCCCCAAATAGCAAAACTCCTTTACTACTTTAAGTGTCTCATTTCCTAATCTAATATCCTCAGCATCACCCAACTTAATTTGACTACATTCCATTATCCTCGTTTTGCTTTTGTTGATGTTCATCTTATATCCTCCTTTCAAGACACTGTCCATTCCGTTCAACTGCTCTTCCAAGTCCTTTGCTGTCTCTGACAGAATTACAATGTCATCGGCGAACCTCAAAGTTTTTACTTCATCTCCATGAATTTTAATACCTACTCCGAATTTTTCTTTTGTTTCCTTTACTGCTTGCTCAATATACAGATTGAATAACATCGGGGAGAGGCTACAACCATATCTCACTCCTTTCCCAACCACTGCTTCCCTTTCATGCCCCTCGACTCTTATAACTGCCATCTTGTTTCTGTACAAATAGTAAATAGCCTTTCGCTCCTTGTATTTTACCCCTGCCACCTTCAGAATTTGAAAGAGAGTATTCCAGTCAGCATTGTCAAAAGCTTTCTCTAAGTCTACAAATGCTAGAAACGTAGGTTTGCCTTTTCTTAATCTTTCTTCTAAGATAAGTCGTAAGGTTAGTATTGCCTCACGTGTTCCAACTTTTCTACGGAATCCAAACTGATTTTCCCCGAGATCCGCTTCTACCAGTTTTTCTATTCGTCTGTAAAGAATTCGCGTTAGTATTTTGCAGCTGTGACTTATTAAACTGATAGTTCGGTAATTTTCACATCTGCCAACACCTGCTTTCTTTGGGATTGGAATTATTATATTCTTCTTGAAGTCTGTGGGTATTTCGCCTGTATCATACATCTTGCTCACCAGATGGTAGAGTTTTGTCATGACTGGCTCTCCCAAGGCCATCAGTAGTTCTAATGGAATGTTGTCTACTCCCGGGGCCTTGTTTCGACTCAGGTCTTTCAGTGCTCTGTCAAAATCTTCACGCAGTATCTTATCTCCCATTTCATCTTCATCTACATCCTCTTCCATTTCCATAATATAGTCCTCAAGTACATCGCCCTTGTATAAACCCTCTATATACTCCTTCCACCTTTCTGCCTTCCCTTCTTTGCTTAGAACTGGGTTGCCATCTGAGCTCTTGATATTCATACAAGTGGTTCTCTTCTCTCCAAAGGTCCCTTTAATTTTCCTGTAGGCAGTATCTATCTTACCCCTAGTGAGACAAGCCTCTACATCCTTACATTTGTCCTCTAGCCATCCCTGCTTAGCCATTTTGCACTTCCTGTCGATCTCATTTTTGAGACGTTTGTATTAATTTTTGCCTGCTTCATTTACTGCATTTTTATATTTTCTCCTTTCATCAATTAAATTCAATATTTCTTCTGTTACCCAAGGATTTCTATTATCCCTCGTCTTTTTACCTACTTGATCCTCTGCTGCCTTCACTACTTCATCCCTCAGAGCTACCCATTCTTCTTCTACTGTATTTCTTTCCCCCATTCCTGTCAATTGTTCCCTTATGCTCTCCCTGAAACTCTCTACAACCTCTGGTTCTTTCAGTTTGTCCAGGTCCCATCTCCTTAAATTCCCACCTTTTTGCAGTTTCTTCAGTTTCAATCTGCAGTTCATAACCAATAGATTGTGGTCAGAATCCACATCTGCCCCTGGAAATGTCTTACAATTTAAAACCTGGTTCCTAAATCTCTGTCTTACCATTATATAATCTATCTGATACCTTTTAGTATCTCCAGGATTCTTCCAGGTATACAACCTTCAATATGATTCTTGAACCAAGTGTTAGCTATGATGAAGTTATGCTCTGTGCAAAATTCTACAAGGCGGCTTCCTCTTTCATTTCTTCCCCCCAATCCATATTCACCTACTATGTTTCCTTCTCTCCCTTTTCCTACTGACTAATTCCAGTCACCCATGACTATTAAATTTTCGTCTCCCTTCACTACCTGAATAATTTCTTTTATCTCGTCATGCATTTCATCAATTTCTTCATCATCTGCAGAGCTAGTTGGCATATAAACTTGTACTACTGTAGTAGGCATGGGCTTTGTGTCTATCTTGGCCACAATAATGCGTTCACTATGCTGTTTGTAGTAGCTAACCCGCACTCCTATTTTTTTATTCATTATTAAACCTACTCCTGCATTACCCCTATTTGATTTTGTATTTATAACCCTGTAATCACCTGACCAGAAGTCTTGTTCCTCCTGCCACCGAACTTCACTAATTCCCACTATATGTAACTTTAACCTATCCATTTCCCTTTTTAAATTTTCTAACCTACCTGCCCGATTAAGGGATCTGACATTCCACGCTCCGATCCGTAGAACGCCAGTTGTCTTTCTCCTGATAACGACGTCCTCTTGAGTAGTCCCCTCCCGGAGATCCGAATGGGGGACTATTTTACCTCCGGAATATTTTACCCAAGAGGACGCCATCATCATTTAATCATACAGTAAAGCTGCATGTCCTCGGGAAAAATTACGGCTGTAGTTTCCCCTTGCTTTCAGCCGTTCGCAGTACCAGCACAGCAAGGCCGTTTTGGTTAATGTTACAAGGCCAGATCCGTCAATCATCCAGACTGTTGCCCCTGCAACTACTGAAAAGGCTGCTGCCCCTCATCAGTAACCACATGTTTGTCTGGCCTCTCAACAGATATTGCTCCGTTGTGCTTGCACCTACGGTACGGCCATCTGTATCGCTGAGGCACGCAAGCCTCCCCACCAACGGCAAGGTCCTTGGTTCATGGGGGAAGTATTTTGAAGTATCGTTCCACAAATTCGATTTTTTTTCAAGTAACATCTCTGCAAGTTCTACATTGTTATAATAATTATCGATGCAGAGATGATGCCACTTTCCATCAGAAGGTGCCAATAGCTCCATCACTGTTTTTGCTATAAGCTGTCCAACGCCGGAATATACCTTGAACAAGGAAATGTATCCCGTACTCGAATCACAAAGCAGCCGAATGAGTATCCAATAATTTGTAATTTCCGACGGATTGTAAACATTAAAATGTAACTGTCAACGCCACGGTATCATCCCTTCGTCAATAGAGATGTTTGGCTTAGAATAAACGTTTCTTTAAGCTTTTTGGAATAATAATTAATAACAAATTGCACCTTGACAAGCCGGTCGGTATTATCAGGTTTATTGTTCCTGTAGGAAAAATGTAAAAATGATAATATTTATCTTAATCGGTTACGGGACGTCGTTTTGCGAAATATTTGTGTGTCTATCAAGGGATACGATCCCTGCCTTTTTTTGCAATTCCTGTAAGGATAGCAAGCCCGAACCATTTTCTAAGATCGAATCCTGTAAGGTCGACAAATTTGGCATTTTTTAAATCCAGTTTCCTTCTATTGCAATATTGACTGCAGTACTTCGTTTCATTGCTAATATATTCAAATCGATCATTCCCGATATTTTATTCTACCATATCCTCGACGCTCTGTGCATCTTTGGCAAATATGTTTGGCCCCGGGAATCCGTCAAATTTATTATTTGTCTTTGGTAAATCAAAGTGTGATCACTGTGCACTGTCTTCTTCGTCTGATTCAGCCAAATCAGTTGGCAACCGTAGCGTTAGCCGAATTCTTCTTGGACGTATTTCACTATTTTCCCACGATTGTGCTTCAGTTTCATTTTTTTGATACCCAGTGTCTTCTTCCCAGTCGGCCAGTCGTCCGGAACGTCAGATATGACGTCCGCGCATTCCTCGTAAATAATCCTATTGCTCTTTCGTCCGTCATGATGAAGGGGCACAAGTACTTATAAAAACAGAACACCTGTTTACGTGTGTAACTTATTGTTACCTAAACAAATCACCAACAGAATGCAAAAGATACTAACGTTCTGTCGCCGGCCGTTGCGATACTATGCTCACGACACCACTCTGGTTTCGCCGGCCACTGAGCGATACTATGCAGACGACACCACTGTGGTGCCGCCGCCCGTTGCCACTATTTCGCCCACGACACCACTGTGGTGTCGCCGGACGGCTTTCTGTTAGAGCAATGGCTATATCTACATTTGTGTGTGGACACTAATAAACCATCACATCAAAGGAATAAACAGCGCAAGAATGAGTTTACTCGAATGATGGTGGAATACACACATTGGATACGCAAAAACCGGAAGGTACTTACGCAGGAGTGGCCGAGCGGTTCTAGGCGCTACAGTCTGGAGCCGCGCGACCGCTACGGTCGCAGGTTCGAATCCTGCCTCGGGCATGGATGTTTGTGATGTCCTTAGGTTGGTTAGGTTTAAGTAGTTCTAAGTTCTATGGGACTGATGACCTCAGAAGTTAAGTCCCATAGAGCTCAGAACCATTTTTTTTTTGTTAGTAACTAACATGAGGTGCAGTAAGCCAGGTTTTATTAATCATCTCCAAAAAATAAAGCTACGTAACAGATCGGTAGTTTGCTGATAGAAGTCTTCCATTGGACTCCGCTCCAGACTAGCATACAACACTATAAGAAGAGCCGAATGGGTATGGCGAAGCTGGTTCATGAAACCATGTATCGTGTAAAATGAAGCATCGTTTCTGAGTTGTTCGGGGAGTACGAGAACAGTGCATCGACATATTAGAGAGTGGCGCCCAAACAATGTAGAGCACCACGTATCTGTGAAAAACTGGTAATCTCAAAGGAATCTGGGCCCTGTTGCTCGACGTCCAACATATCCCAATTGGGACGATGGAAAATGAAAGAAGTCACCGATCATCTTTCAGCATCTTGTACAGCAACTTCAGAGTGTCAGAAGCTGCCATCCGCGAAGAGTCACACCTACACACAAAAAAAAAAAAAAAAATCCGTAATCCCTAGGTTATTATTGAGTGACGACCGAATTAATAATGTTTAAGTGTAGAACTGATCACATACTGTTAAATACTCTCTAAGCCAAAAAACGGAAACTACGCACCAACAAGGATTTAACCGAATGGGGTGGATATCATTAGATGTGATGTACATATTCAGCAAAAGAAATGATTACAGTTTCGGAGTTCCATAAACTGAGCAAGTCAATACCGTATTGTTCAACTTCTGGTTCCTCCGGAAGTAATTACTCGGCTTGGCACTGATTGGTAGAGTTGGACATCCTCCTGTGGGATATCGCTCTGAACAATTTGAAACTGCCCTCAATGTTCGAAACGTTTTCAATATGGCAGAGATTCACCGAGCTTGTTAGCCAAGGTGCGGTTTTGCGAACAGGAAGACAAGCTGTAGAAACCCTCTTTGCGTGCGAGTGAGCATTATATTGCTGAAATGTAAGCCAAACATGGCTTGCCATGAAGGGCAACAGAATGGGGTGAAGAATATCGTTGACGTATCGTTCTGCTGTGAGGGAGCCGCAGATGGCAATCAAAGGGGTCCTGCTGCGAAATGAAATGACACCACAGTTTATTCCTCCTGGTTGTCGTGCAATAAAGTGGGCGACACAAATGTTGATATCCCACTACTGTCTGGGCTGTCTTTGCTGGCGGTCCGGGGTTAGTTCGAAGTAGGACCCATCACTGAAGACAACTCTACTCCAGTCAATGAGATTCGGGGCTGAATGTGCCCTAGCGAGTTTTCTGGTGTACAGAGGGCAACGGTTTTCAGCACGAGGCTCGCCGTGAGATCGGCTCCTCTGTGTGTGCAACCTGTTAATGGTCTTATGGTCATTGAAGCATCAGCTGCACGTCGGATCGATGACAATGATGAATCCGGGACTCTGAATGCCTTTGTGACAGTTGTTCGGTCCTCCCTTTCTGCAGTCTCTCTAGATCGACCACTTCCTTCTTGACGCTGCGCTCGGCTGTGGCTCAGTCATTCCTGCTGACACGTCGAATAGTGGCATGGCACCTGTTTGGATGTTGAAAGACTCGCCTATTAATCCTAACGGCGACTCTGAGCCCAACTGCACGTCCTAACTTAACTGCTGACGGCTAAGTATATTGTTCAATTCTTTATGCGTCGGTCTTAGAGTCATAGTTACGGTCCATCTGAGTACAAAGAATGAAATTCACCAAGACTTTATGCTCCGGTAGCGACATGTATCCTGTTTGCTATCCTTACCAGCTACGCGGAGAAATTGCGGTGCAGGGTCACATACTCGTCCATTGGCCACCGAAGATCACAGGTTCACATTTTCCGGCGTTGTAACCATTCATTTAGTGTACCTGACGACAGTGAAGGTATTGTTAAAACAAGCGAAAGAAACAAGCCCTCGCTATAGTTGACCGTATGTGCTTCTAAAAGACATGGCTGCCGTCGCAAGTGCATATTTACTTTTCGTTATTCAGGCCGAAAGTGCAATAAATAAGAGTGCCTCCGTAGTCCAATTGTTAACACTGAATCCGTCGGTCTGAATGGATCGTAGTTCAACTACCGGTACCTCCTAAGTTGTTTCCTACGGTAGGGGGTCTGTAACGTAATAAACTCAGCCTGGTGAGGCCAAATGAGGAGCTGCTTGAAAGAGGAAGAAGCGGTGTCATCAAGATTCATCTACTGCCAATAACGGCTGGTGGGATTGGTGGCAAATTGATCACATGTCCCAGAAACAGAGGCACCATTCGGACAGTCGGAACACGCCTAAGACATAATCTGTAGGATGTGTTTCTTGAGTTGTGCAACAAATATTTTCCTAAGCTGCCTTATCTGAGCATTTCTCTCAAACAAAATCTGAGTAGGAACAGCGCATGCAGCAGACAGCATCTGTGCTGCAGCTGCTACGGCGCTTCGCAGGCCCGTTGTCAACCAGGCACGTACCAGGGGTGCGTGGCCAAACATCCGACATCCTCCACCCCTCCCCTACCCTCTATAGCCGTGCGACAACATGTACCACGGTCCTCACACGCCATAGCTGCCGGCAGCCCCAGCCTAGAGGCGAACACGAACCGCCGCTTTGCGGGCAGAATAATTAATGCCCCACAAGTGACGGCAGAGCAAGGCGTGCGGCACGCGAGGTGGTCACCAGCTGGACGTGCGGCAAACAAATGAACGCCCCCACCCCCTCTAAACGTACACACACATACAGCAGGACATCGTGTGCTGCGTCAGCGAACTGGCAGCCCTGCCTGGGCTTATCATACATCCATAATAGAAAATGACAGTGCTCATAAAATAATCTACGAGAGGATCACTAATTACAACTTGTACACCTGTATTAATTACCACAGAGACAGGCACCCTTGAGAGTTGACAAATGCAGAATGAAGACCATTTCTTCGCAGAAGCACAAACAGAAATCTGATTTCGATTTAGATCTTGTATACACTATTTTATAATGTCGGTGCTCTGAAGAATGGCGTTATTCAGTACGCCTTTTGGTCCTACACTACTTACGACATAATCCTGATTATTATCTGCCCTTACGAAGTTCGTCGCCCACCGATCCTGGACACTAAAGTTGAGTGCTCACTTAACCTACTATCAAGCCTCAAATGTTATCACATCTCTTCGTTTGATCCTGGTTGTCGCTTTCTGGGAGATTCCCGTGAGCAACAACGTGTGTGCATTGAAGTTGGCTAGAATTGCAACTGTCTTCCTGTGTGGTGTTTAACTTAATTTAATTGATTCCTTCATTAATGAAGTGTACCAGCGGTATCTTCAGCCTTGTGGCCATTGAAGTTCCCGTGACCTGCTCTGGTCGTTGACGTAGTTTTTGGCAGTGTATTTTACTCGTCGTGTTGATGCTGTCCAGCACGGCGTGTACTTCGACAGCTGAGGTGTTGTTGATAGTTATGGGCGTTTATTCTGACTTGGTTGGATTGGGCACCAGTATCCACAACGATGTGCTATTGACATCTTGTTGTCGGTTTGCTGGTCGGGAGGAGCAGAACTGATCCTTTTGGTTGGTTCGTCGGCTGGCTTTCGGTTGGGTTGCCTTCCGATTAAAAGGTTGTCGCTCTGGCTGCCTGTCTCACCTAAACCTGCGTTAGTGTTACCTTCCCTGACCGACCCATGGAACGTTCTGAGTGCCGCTCCTTGTATTGTACATAGTGATTTCCTTTTTAGTCTTAAGTACTCTGTGTGGCCTTCAGCCGAGGTTTAACTTATTAAAATTGCATGGCTTTTCCTCTTAGACCTTAAGCCGTAAAAAAAATTGTTTCTTGTTTGGTATGTGGCCTTCAGCCGAGATTCAGCCTTTGGAGATTAAAATTGGAAATTCCTTCTGTCTATGCCTTAAGCTGTAAATTTGTCTCAAGTTGCTATGTGCCCTTCAGCCGAGTTTTCAGCCTTTTCAAATCAAAAGTTTCTCTATACCTTAAGCTGTAAGAAGTATTTTCTTGTTTGTATGTGGCCTTCAGCTGAGTTTTCCAGCCTAAATTAAGAATTGGAAATTTCTTTGTCTGGACTTTAACTTGTGGATTGTTTGGGTTCCATATGTGGCCCTCAGCCTAGTTTTATGTGAAGCATTTTAGGATAAAGATTTTAGCCTATTTTAGTTGAAAATTAGAAGGTCTTCCCATTAGGCCTTAACCCGTAATATTGTTTTCTGCATGCTGTGTGGCCTTCAGCCGAGTTTTAATCTCTCTTAAAGTAAAAGTTCAAAATTCTTGACTTGCTCTTAAGTCATAAGATTGTTATTCCTTAGTATGAGGCCCTCAGCCGAGTTTTACAAAAAATATTTTAGGGTAAGTCCTTGAGCCGTTTCCGATTGACAGCTCTTCTTCCTAGGCCTTAAGCCGTTAAATAGTTATGTTAAAATGCGGCCTTCAGCCGAATTTTCAGCCTATTTAGATTAAATATTGAAAATCTTTGTCTCGGCCTTAAGCTGTAACACTGTTCTTGATTAATGTGAGGCCTTCAGTCGAGTTGTATGGGAAAAATTTAAGCTAAGGCTTTCAGCCTATTTATATTGAAGATAAAAAAAAGTTTCTAAAGAAATGCAACCTCCAGAAGATCTCCTGTACCTCAATTCCTTGCTTAGGTCTTTTGCCCCGGATTTTCAATGCGGTATTCAGCCGATCTAAATTAAATCAAAGGAGGTCCTTTGTTGAAACGTCAGAGTTTTCATTCTCGCTTATATGATTGCCTGTTTTAAGAAATAAAGTTTATATGTTTGGATGCAACTGACAGTTACTTACTTTGGCCGCTTTCCACAAATATAACCTCATCCGCTCTGTCCTGCTAGCCCAGGAACTTCATATTGTCTTTTCATTGTACGAGTATTTTGCATCAGGAGAACCAATACCAAGCTGCAATGGACCTAAGATTTTCGGTAGATCTTAGTGCTGCTGTTGGGAACGCAATCAGAAAAAGCGCCCTCCACCATCGACAGTTCGCATCTTTCCTCGAAGGGATGTAGGCAGGGCATGAAGACATAATTTACCACAGAATTGTGAGGTCGTTAAGCCTGGGCAAAGGTCCGCAGCTCGTGGTCGTGCGGTAGCGTTCTCGCTTCCCACGCCCGGGTTCCCAGGTTCGATTCCCGGCGGGGTCAGGGATTTTCTCTGCCTCGTGATGACTGGGTGTTGTGTGATGTCCTTAGGTTAGTTAGGATTAAGTATTTTTAAGTTCTAGGGGACTGATGACCCTAAATGTTAAGTCCCATAGTGATCAGAGCCATTTGAACCATTTTTAACCTGCGCAAAGATTTAGAATATATGGACGCTGCAGAAAGAAATCCTCTTATTTCTGGTCACAAAGGAAGTGTTTCATAATTTTCTTACAAAAGCAGGGAGTGAGCGTGGCGATATGACATGTTCGTAGCTGATATGTTTGAGAAACTGGCTGAACTGAATGTGACATTGCAGAAAAGGGAGCTGTTTTCACACGAAATGTTTTAGCATGTAAAATGATGCAAACCAGAACTAGGTCTATTTGAAGGCTAGCAGATGAAGGTAATTTTTGCCGTCTTCCTTTACCGTCTTGAGGTATGCACTTTAGATCCCATATTTTCTGGATATATTTTTCTTATTTTGCTCCATACTGACATCTCGTTTTTAACATTGTGTGTATTACTAAAAGGCTAACCTGTTGCACGGGGCGCGGTCTCAGTTTCCGTTTGCCTGTGTAATGCTGTTACAATGTACTCATAGAGAAGTTTTAACACAGTAAGACAACATTTCAGGCAAACACTGTGGCCGTGTATTAAGGCACCGTACCTCGCGGCGTACAATTTATCCAGACTTTATTCAACCAGTAATACAAAATAAGAGTTTTTAGTGACCTCAAAAAATTCTTTTAATGTATAGTTTCAAACATTTAAAAAGCTTTTTCTCTCTCAAAACCACCGCAAAGTGATGAAAGAGAGATAGCTTATTGCTTATTACTTTTTGACTGTTCTGCAATAAAACTTTAGACTCAGGTATAAGTTCTTAATTTACTACTTTCTTATTACTAAATGCATTCGAAAACACTTCACAGACATAATACGCATATACTACTGAATGTAGGTCCAAAATTATGTCGATGCACTAAAAATTGTTCACGAGATATGACTCCATAGACATTGAGATGCAAAAAGATAGCTTTTATTTTAAACGGCAAACAAATTACCCAGACGAAACCCTTTCAGTGATCGAAAATGAGAGCACTTAGAGTGTTCCAAGTGGATCGATAATGAGAGTCTTCCAAATATCTTAAAAAAGCAATTCAAACCTTTTTGAAACTACGCCTACATGCTTCACGTCACATAATTAATATATTTGTAAGGTATTCAGAGGCTTGAAACAGTTTTAGACGCTGGAGTTGAATTCTTTATCGAATTGCGCTTTTTTGGGGGTGGGGGGGTGGGCGGGTGGGGGGATGGGAGGAGGAGTGTTTCTGGTTATACCTAATGCGAAATATGAAGTTACGTTTACTTACATTTTTCCTTTGACACAAAGACGTCAACACAGAAACAACGAATATGCTGCTCGCATATTACAAAACGAATGAGAACAGCGGAGTTACTGCGCTGTTCTACGCGGAACGGTCTTTCTAAATACAATATCCGCATCATGAGACAACCATTGCAAGAAAGCTACTCTACTGCGGAAACTTGGATCTAGTTATCGTCCGCAGCTCATGGTCGTGCGGTAGCGCTCTCGCTTCCCACGCCCGGGTTCCCGGGTTCGATTCCCGGCGGAGTCAGGGATTTTCTCTGCCTCGTCATGACTGGGTGTTGTGTGATGTCCTTAGGTTAGTTAGGTTCTAAGTTCTAGGGGACTGATGACCATAGATGTTAAGTCCCATAGTGCTCAGAGCCATCTAGTTATCTTTCGACTGTCGGTTTCGGAAACGCCAATGTGTCGTGGAATTTTACTTCTTCGTTTTACATTTGTACTGTACAGTGGTAAATACTGGTAGACCATGTCAGTGACGCTGCAGAGTGTCCAAACACTTCATTTCCAGACAGACGCCCCCTAACGCTAAATATCCATTTTGCAGTAAGCGTCGCGGGTGTTGTCTCGCTACGCTTTGCTTGTTACAAGGATTTTGTATTGGTTTTGACAGCTTACGTGTCAGTTTCCCTACTTGTGTCGATGGTATCATCGCCACATGTACGACGCCTTTGAATGCCGCGCGCAAATTTCCCGCGCCTCTACTAAAATGTGGCGCGACCAGCGCCACTCAGGTGTCGCCCTCTGCCGTGGAGAACGGTTGCAACCATAGAGCGAGACGGAAGAGTGATCCCCGGACTGCGTCAACCTGCTACACGACGTGTTATCGACAGAAGATGCCTTTGATAACGTCGATAGTACCGATCACTAACCTTTCTGAGTTAGAGTGAGCTGAGGTGATTGGAACGGTCGTCACCCAGGGATCTGAGTACCATGCGTTCTCTATGTGGCTACCTGAGACGTATATTCTGATAGTTGTGTTTTCTTTTGTAACTTTTTGCATTGGGTAAAGATAGACGAATGAAGAACTGCAGTAATTTTCATAGGACGAGCACATGTTATGTTCGCGTCTGGTTGTAAAGTTTTCTTGCATAAGGTACCTCATTAAATTAAACGTTTCCTTGTGAACTATTTTTGACATATTGTCTTAAATCAATATTTCGTGTTGTTTCTAGAAGTTTGGGTTCAAAAGATTACGCTTGTAACTGTTGTACTACGCCTACCTCCTCACCCCCATCCCTTCCACTTAATGTCCTGTTACAATATGGTAGCAGAGCGTGGTTGTGGTGTGAGGCTGTAGGGATGGTACGAAGTATACTATTTTAGTAATTATATATGACGGTAGTATCTGTTCCCGAAAGAACAGCTACCGTGGATGACCATGCAGCTTTGCTAGAAATGAAATGATAATTAAACGGATACCCTAGCTGCAAACAGGCGTTGATGTACTTCATTGGAGACATGTTGAAAATGTGTGCTCCGACCGCGACTCGAACCCGGGATCTCCTGCTTACATGGCAGACGCTCTATCCATCTGAGCCCCCGCGGGCGCAGAGGGTAGTGCGTCTGCAGCGACTTATCCCTTGCACGCTCCCCGTGAGATCCACATTCCCAACATGTCCACACCACTACATTCGTAGTGCGCCTAATAGATGTTTGCCCATCATACTCAACGCCTGTTTGCAGCTAGGGTATCCGTTTAATTATCATTTTATTTTAGTAATGATAATTCACTACTATTGAACTGTGTTATATTTTCCAAAGCCGATAGTACTTTGGTATTGTACTGTTTCAGCATGACAGTCAGAGAGGTGATTGGAGTGTCGGAGCTGCGGAAGGAGGAACTATTGTGCGAAGTAAGTATACGGGGTTCCGTTACATCGGGCAATGTTGCTGAGTTAGCGCGGCGGTTGCGGAAAGTTGTTGACCGTCCGGCTGTACCGCCGCAGCAGTAGGAAAGCGAGGTGAGTGAGGGCATCATCCAGCATTAACTGAGCGCTGGGCGAGTTACAGTCAGTAGTTTCCTTCTTTGAATTCAGTGAGCCGTCACGGTCACAGATCAATAGAGTGAGAGCTCGGATTATGCGCTATATTGGTAGGGTACGGGATCTGTGTACCGTCAATCCGTCCAACACCGTGTAAAGAATTATATGGACAGTTAAACGCATTAATAGGACGTACCCAGGGGATGGTAGTAAGTAGAGTGCGGGGAATTACCCCAGCCTGATTGTCCAACACCTTAGAAAAATTACTACGGGAGGCAAGTACGTTATCATTAGATTCAACTGATCAGGTACTTAGCGATTTGCATTTTCTATCAAGGTTACAGGATAGAGGGGAACCTTTTGACTTGAGTGCTCGTCATCTATATCAGTTATTGGGTCCAATAGTGAGTGAGCTCCTGGAACAACTGTTAATGGACGCTAGCAGTCGTGGGCTGTCGTTTAGAGCATTTCGGGAGGGGAGTTAATCTGCCATAATGATTTGTCCCCCCCCCCCCCCCCCCCATGCCCCAGAGTGCGACATGAAGCGATTTGTAGGTCATATCTCAAAGAATTCCAGCATGATAACGAGCCGTTGGAGAAATATGTTAAAAGGGTAAAGGATAGTAACAGAAGCTTAGGTCTTAACGATAGTGGAGCGGAGGTAGTCGAGAATATTCTGCAGAGGATGCGTCCTAGCGACCGTTGCACGGCTCTGTTTTGTGAACGCCCACAGAGCTTTAGGCAGTTATATGAGTTGATCAATACGGTACAAGCTCTCGTCTACGCCGACCAACAACGTGGTAAAGTGTTTCATGTGCCAGAACAGGGACGTATTGGCAAGAATTGCCCTGAAAAGGGGAGGGACAAGTATTTATGACGGTATTGTGAGCAGGTATCACGTTGTAGGGGGTTCTGTAGGAGAAGTGAAGCGGTTCCCAGTGATAGACTTCCTTTTTCTTTTTTCGCGGCACTTAATGAGGAACCTGCGTGCGCTCTGCTGTACACCAGTAGTTCTTCAGTGGATGAAAGATTGTTGTCCGCACACCGCGGACACAGGAAGTTGCCAGACTTATCCAACTCAGAGCATATGCCAATTGTGGGGACAATTAAGGTTAAGATCCGAATCGGTGAGTTTACGTGAAAATTTCCTGTCCAAGAGGCGCGTAATCTGTCGGTACCGGCTACACTCGATGCCGATTTTATCGGAAAGATTGGCCTGGTGCCCCGGTGGGGTCGGAGGAGGTTTCATTTGAGTTCGACAGGGAGAAGCCTTAAAAGTTCTGTAAAAATCCTGTGCATCGCCGGATTAACGGTTCCAGACACGTAATGAACGCAGTGGAAACCGTTTCCGTGTATGACCTTGAGCATTTGTTCCCGGAGCAGAGACAGCAGATTGTGGAGTTGTCTACCGTGTTTAGTGATGTGCCAACCTATCGCTTTGGTGAGATTAAAGAAGCCGAATATAAGATCGAATTAACAGACATTGTTCCCTTAAGGTGCCCACCATTTAGGTTATCCCCTCCTTGTATGAAGCCGGTCGGAGTGGCCGTGCGGTTCTAGGCGCTACAGTCTGGAGCCGAGCGACCTCTACGGTCGCAGGTTCGAATCCTGCCTCGGGCATGGATGTGTGTGATGTCCTTAGGTTAGTTAGGTTTAATTAGTTTTAAGGTCTAGGTGACTGATGACCTCAGAAGTTAAGTCGCATAGTGCTCAGAGCCATTTGAAATTGTATGAAAGCATTGAGGGAAACTATTCTGGAAATGTTGCAGGACGGAGTGACTAGACTATCTAAATCTCCGAACTCTTCACCTATGTTTGTGGTGCCCAAACCGCAGGGGGGAGTGCATCCGGTGGTGGACTGACTATAGGGTGCATAATAAAATAGCTGTGCTACAGTCTATACCTCTGCCTGATTTGCATTCGTGTTTTTGCTGGTTCCACAAGGCGAATGTTTTTACTACCTTTGACGTGAACCAGGCGTATTATGAAGTACCTCTAGCGGAAGAATCTAAACCGGTGACAGCCTTTGGGACCGACTGGTCACTTTATGAGTACGTTAGTTCCGTTTGGGTTATGGACGGGTGCAGCTGTTGTCCGGTATCCTCAACAGAGTTTATTCGGATCTTAAGTTTGAATGTGCGTATTATTATTTGGATGATTTGGTGATTTTTACTGAGAGATTTGAAGAGCATGTTGAGCATGTTCGCGAGGTACTCAGAAGGTTGTTAAAACCTGGATGTACTGTAAAACCATCTAAAGTTCGCGCAGCATGAAATAGTCTTTCTGGGGCATATTGTCTCCCAGAACGGGGTGCGAATTGACCAACGTCGTACTAAGGCCATTTATTTATTCGCAACCCCTACAAATTGGAAGGCTGTGGCTCGCTATACAGGAATGATTAATTTCTTTCGAAAATTCATTCCTAATTTGGCCCAGTTAGCTGCCCCCTCAAACGAGCTTCGGAAGAACAGTAGAAGATCTTAGTAGGGACCTTCGAAGCAGGCATCATTGGAGGCTTTGAAGAAAGCATTGGCCACCGCCCCTGTGTTAGCGATGGCCAATTTCTACAAGAAGTTCATAGTTCAGACTGTGCCTCCACGTCGGGCATCACTGCAGTTCTGTTCCAAGAAAAGGAGTCGGAAGATGCCCAATCGATTACGCTTCACGTTGTCTTTCTCCGTTACAAGCAAAGTATTCCGTACACGAACTTGAGGCCACAGCAGTCAGCACTTGAAAAATTTAAATCATATCTGCAACTTTAACCATTTCTGTTGGAGAATTAGGCCCTTAGTTGGGTACCTGCAAGACCGAGACGAACAGGCAGAAAAGCGAGGTTCGCGATACGAGTTGCGGCGTTGAAGTTCAGGGTTAAGCATATTAGGGGCTCGGACAATGTTTTGGCTGACAGCTTAAGCCGAATGTTCGAGCCAGAGTTCGAGGAGCAGCAGGACGAAAAGGGAGGTTTCGGGGAGGCCAGTGGTCGCGATAATTGCAACAATGTCGTTCTGGGTGGTGCGGTGCGGTCGCAAGACTTCAATGAGCACAGTAGTGCCATTTTGAGCGGGTTGTCATTGCTGTTCAAAGATATCGCTCTGCAGCAGGAAGAAGACTCCGTACTGCACAAGCTTAAACAGGATACAGCATATGGACGTTGTCAGGCCCTATTGCCTAAACGGAAACATATTATGTTATGTGACCCTTTGGGTAACCCCAAGGTAATGCTGCCTCAAACTTTGACCCCTATGGTCTTCAGACACTATCATGAAACACCAGTAGGTGCACACTTGATATTTAAAGAGCGTTTCACTTGGAGAGGCACGGAGCAGCAGATTAAGCAAATGGTATCAATGTAAAACGTATGGGCTCAGCAAGCCAGGGGGTTACGCCAAGCACGTGTTCTTAGCTTCTGAAGAGGCAACGGAGCCCATGGAGAGATTGTATATTGATTATGTAGGGCTTCTTCCGCGTTCGAAAGATAGATATCGTTATATCTTCGTTTGCGTGGATGTGTTCCCACGGTTGCTGGCAGATGCCTACCTGCAATGAAACCACGCTAACATCCGTACAGTGCTCACAGTGTGTGTTTGGGGTGTTTAGGCCCTGTCATGTGTTTTTTTCTGACAGTGCAACGTCCTTTAAGTCCACGGCTTTCCGTAACTTTTGTTACGAAGCGGGAGCACCTCATACTACCACCACACCATTCTATCCAAACCCGTCTATGGCAGAACGGGTTAACTGGAACTTGAAGGCAGCGCTAATCGCATTCCACCATAATGTTCAGGCTCGCTGGGATAGTTCGTTTTCATGGTTAGGGTATGCCTTCAATAATGCTACCCATGAGGCCATAAGGACACTCCTGTGAGATTGTGAGCTTTCGAATCTAATTCGCCCCTGGCGAATTCATGGTCACTTACTGATTTGTTGCCAGAAAGGGTGGGCAGTGCACAAATCCGTGCCAGCTGGAAGCGTGCAAGGAAAAATTTGAGGAAGAGTAACGAGGAAATTTAAATGCGTTATAATGTTGTTAAACAGCCGATCACGCTGATGCGGGAGACCAGGTTTGGGTAAAGAATTAAGGAGCAGTAAGTCGGGCGGTGGATAAAATGACGGGGAAGCTATTTCCCCGACTTGTCGGGCCTGTACAAACACTGCGCTTTGTCAACCCCGGACCCCTCTCCCCCCCCCCCCCAGCTGGTGTGGGTCCAAGGGGTTACAATATGCCAGAGGTATTCCTGCCTGTCGTAAGAGCTGACTAGAAGGAGTCTCACACGTTTCGGACTTTGTGATGGTCACCTACAGGGTTTGACCTTCATTTTTCAAAATTTTTTCGAGGAGCGAGCAAATTGG
Source organism: Schistocerca nitens (assembly GCF_023898315.1). Taxonomy (NCBI): domain Eukaryota; kingdom Metazoa; phylum Arthropoda; class Insecta; order Orthoptera; family Acrididae; genus Schistocerca; species Schistocerca nitens. The sequence goes on from NC_064615.1 coordinate 515,805,342, forward strand.
GGAAGGGCGCCTTACATGGTGCATAGTGTCCATCATGCGCTGAAACCTCTCGCATCCTCTGTCGACGCGGATCTGCACTTCTGCTCATTGTCCAGCTGTTGGGCGAGGTCACCCTCCTGGGTGCGTTTTCCTCGATCCCCTCTGCAGTATCGCTTTCTGCGCTATCTTTGCTAGTTTGCGCCTGATATCCAGCGTGGTAGCCTGTCCGTTTCGGCGGGGCCGCCATGAACCCTGTTAGTTGGAGCCCCCTGATCACGCAGAAATCGTTCTGCTGATGTCTGCACTGTTAACTCCCCACGTATACCAAGGAGTAGATGCCCATCACCTTGGGATATCGGGACTCCCGGCAATGGTCCACCTGCCAGGTGGCCTTTGCTGCGGCTCAGTGGCGCCCATGGTGATGGACCCTAGTCGGAGTGGGTGGCATCAGGGCGGATGACACGCTATGAAGCGTAGTACGTCGTCTAATGCTCGTGGTTCTCTGTCAGCAGTCTCTAAGCGGGCAAAGTCTTACTTCAATGCTAAGAAATGCTACCCCAAATCGTCCCCCCTGCCCCCATTAGCCATACCATGGGAGGAACGGCAGGTTAAGGATGGCAGCGAAGCTTATACACCGAGGTACATCGTATGTACGAGAGTTGATGGGGAATCTGTCTTGTCAATTAAACCTGCTTTTTGTGGAGCATTTAGATGGCTAGTTTGGGGAGGTGGAGGGCTTGTCCAAAATGCGGTCAGGGTCTCCCTTGATCAAAACAGCATCTTCTGCCCAGTCATGAGCACTACTACCCTGTGACAATCTGGGGGATGTTTCTGTAACCGTCACGTCCCATAAGAGTTTAAATGTTGTCTAGGGTATTATATTCCACAGCGACCTTCTTTTGCAGTCTGACGATGAGCTGCGCTCCAATGTAGAGCACTGAGGTGTTCAATTCGTCCGGCGCATCCATCGGGAACTGAGGGATAACCAGGTTGCCACCAATGCCTTCATCTTGGTCTTCGAGGGTGACACATTGCCCGAGAAGGTCAAGGTGATGGTCTACCACTGACGTTAAGCCATCTATCCCTCCCCCGATGTGGGGCTTGAAGTGCTGGAAGTTCGGCCATATGTCTTCATGCTGTACTTTCAGCCCCCCTAGTCGAGATTGTGGATGCCCATTGCATCCCAATACTCCATGTGCCCCATCTCCCATTTATGTCAACTGCAGAGAGCACAATTCACCTTGCTCGCCGGACTACAGGATTTTACAGATAGAGGAAAATCATGGAATATAAGACCCAGGACCGACTGACCTACACTGAGGCTGAAGAAATTTTGGCGTGTACATTCTGTGGCTATGACCTCATATGCCACTGCTACGAGGACAATTGTCGACCAAACAGTTCCTCGAATTCCTGTCGCCTCTCAGAACTGGGATACACGTGCCCCCTTGATAGTAGGGAGCATTTCCATCCCTGTTGATCCACCACCTACTTCAGGAGCAACACCCCCTCCTCCCCCAACCATCGGGGATTTGAGCCCACATTTCTGAGCCATAGAAGCATAAGGCTTCTTAGACTCCTCTCGCTAGGAACGGGTCCATTGGGTCACTCCCCTCGCACCTGCCAGTGACTGAAGAGCTCAAAAGCAGTTGGTAGTACAGCTTTATGCTAATCCTCAGTCCTGGAGACTGATTCAGTGAAGTATTCCAAGCCAGGAAAACCCAAGGAACAGCGCAAGAAATCGAAAAGACCACCAAGAACACGAAACTAGCAGTGTCACCCACACCTCCGCTACATACAAGCTCTGTGACTGAGGACAGGGTGGAGATTCTGGCATCTGCTGAGAACCTGGATCTCACAGAACCCTCAGACACAATGGATATCGACTGCTCAGTCAAGAAGTCGGTGGCAGCAAGTGACCCTGGGGCATAAACTGCCTTATTGAATGTTCCATGCCTTCCCAGTCTCACGGTGATGTCATGCTCCAGTGGAATTACGGCAGTTTTTTCTACAGCCTGACTGAGCTACGGCAACTGTTAAGCTTTACACCTGCTTTCTGCATTGCCGTCCAGGAAACCTGGTACCCGGAAGTGCGAACCCCTGCCCTCCATGACTATAAGGGGTGTTGTAGGACTGCGACTATAATCGAGTGTGATCTGGAGTCTATTTATGTCCTAAACTCAGTCTTTAGTGAAACTGTGCCCCTCCAAACCCCTCTTTAGGCTTTGGCTGTCAGAATACAGACGATGTAGAAAATAGCTGTCTGCAATGTATATCTTCCTCCAAATGGTACAGTACCACTGAATGTATTACCTGCATTGATTGATTAACTCCCTAAACCTTTCCTACTTCTGGGAGATTTTAATGCCATTACCCTTTGTGGGGAGGCACCATATGTACTGGTCGAGGCAGAGATATCGAAAATTTACTGTCACAACTCGACCTCTGCCTCTTAAATATTGGGGCCGCCACATGTTTCAGTGTGGCTCATGGCATTTACTTGGCTATTGATTTATCAGTTTGCAGCCCAGGATTTCTATCTATGCACTGGAGAGCAAATGACTATCTTTGTGGTATTGACCGTTTCCCAATCTTCCTGTCAGTGCCCCAGCGTCAGACCCGTGGACGCCTGCCCAGATGGGCTTTAAACAAGTTGGGCTGGGAAACTTTTACCTTTGCTGGCACCTTTGAATCTCCCCCATACGGAAACATCGACGTGATGGTTGAGCAGATGACCACAACAATCCTTTCTGTGTCAGAAACCGCTATCCTTCCCTCTCCACAGTGCCCTGGCTAAAGGCAGTCCCCCTGGTGGTCACCAGAAGTCGATGAAGCAATTAAGGAGCGTCGGCGAGCTTTACAGCGGCATAATGGGCACCCTTCCCTGGAGCACCTCATAACCTTTAAACGGCTCTGTGCCCCCGTTAGCCAACTTACCAAACGATGGAAACAAGTGTTGGGAGAGATACGTCTCGACCATCGGGTCCCATACGTCACCTTCCCAAGTCTCGGCGAGGATCAAATGTTTTTTCGGGTACCACACCCCAATAGGTGTTCCCGGTGTTAACATCAATGTCGTGTTATCTACCGACCCAATCACGATTTCCAGGCACTTTGCTGAGCACTATGTTCGAGTCCCTGAGTCGGAAAATTACCCCCCAACCTCTCCCACTCTCAAACGGTGGGTGGAAGGGAAATTCCTCTCGTTCACTACACGCCACAGTGAATCCCATAACGCCCCATTTACAGAGTAGGAGCTCTTCGGTACCCTTGCACGTCGCCCCGACGCTACACCTGGGCTAGACCGGATCCTCAGTCATACGATTAAACACCTCTCATCTGACTACACGCGACATCTCCTCGTCATCTTCAACCGGATCTGGTGCGATGGCGTCTTCCCATCGCAATGGCGTGAGAGTACATTAATTCCGGTGTTCAAACCCGCTAAAAACTGGCTTGATGTGGATAGCTATCGGCCCATCAGCCTCACCAACGTTGTTTGCAAGCTGCTGGAACGTAAGGTGTGTCGGCGGTTGGGTTGGGTCCTGGAGGCACGTGGCCTACTGGTTCCATGTCAGTGCTGCGTCCGCCAGGGTCGCTCTTCCACTGATAATCTTGTGTCCTTCGAGTCTGCCATCCGAACAGATTTTTCCACACGCCAACACCTGGTTTACTGATTTACGAATAGCGTATGAGCTCACCTGGCGACATACTATCCTTGCCTCATTGTATGAGTGTCGTCCTAGAGAGCCGCTCCCGATTTTTATCCAAAATTTCCTGTCGCTTCGTAGTTTCCGTGTCCAAGTTGGTGCTTCTCGTAGTCCCCCCCCCCCCCCCCCCCCCATATCCTGATGAATGGGGTCTCACAGGTCTCTGTATTAAGTGTATCTCTATTTTTAGTGGCCATGAATGCTCTAGAAGTAGCTGTAGGTATGTCTGCCTCACGTTCTCTGTATGCAGACGACTTCTGCATTTCGTACTGATCCACCAGTACTGGTTTTGCTCAGAGGCGCCTATAGGAGCCATTCACAAGGCTCAGTCATGGGCCCTAGCCCACGGTTTCCAGTTTTCTACCGCAAAGTCGTGTGTTACGCATTTTTGTGGGCCTTGTACCGTTCATCTGGAACCAGAACCTTACCTTAAAGACGACGCAGTCACTGTAGTGGAGACATATCGATTCTTAGGACTGGCTTTCGACACCCGATTGACTTGGCTTCCTCACCTTTGTCAGCTTAAGCAGAAGTTATGGCAGCACCTCAGTGCCCTCCGCTGCCTGAGGAACAGAAACTGGGGTGCAGATCGCTTTACTCTGCTGCAGCTCTACAGAGGCCTTGTTCAATCTCTTCTCCTTGACTATGGCAGTCTGGTTTATGGTTCGGCGGCTGCTTGTAAAGAGGCAAAACCCCTATTTGTCTCCGCGCGACCGCTACGGTCGCAGGTTCGAATCCTGCCTCGGGCATGGATGTGTGTGATGTCCTTAGGTTAGTTAGGTTTAAGTAGTTCTAAGTTCTAGGGGACTTATGACCACAGATGTTGAGTCCCATAGTGCTCAGAGCCATCTTAACCAACCCTACTTGTCTGACCACACTACACGGCTCCAACTCGCTGCTGCCCAGTCTCTCTGCTGTTTGGCCATTTCAGGCGCGAATTGTTAATTTAATATGTCTATGACCATTTGCGCAGTCTCCGTATGCAAATCATTACAGGCCGATGCCTTTACAATATTCACTTAGAAACTGTATTAAATGGGTCTGCATTCTGTGACAGCAGAAATTCGTGTGTGATTTGAAACCGAATATCATAGGTACGGCACACGGAGCGACAGAAAAGAAACGCAATGAGCAGGCGATCTACAACGGCTATTAGTCACCAACGACATCGGTGTTAACGGTTGTGTCTTCGAACTGGTTTGACTGTAATTGTGGAAGGAACGTACTATTTAGGGTGATGTTGTTTGAAGCCGCTACTGGTTCTATCTACCAGTAATTATGCCATATTTCTAAACTGCCTTTAATTCGGAAGTGTCATTATAATCACTGTAACATTCCAAATCTCCTTCACCTTACAGCAAATTGGTTTTGCTTAGGCTAGCCTGTTTCTTGATTACCTACTACTTACGTGAATTGTTTTATGTAATTACGTATTGATCCGTCGATTGCTTTGGATGTAGTTACACATGAAAGGCGGAGTAGTCGTTTTATAAACTTACAGTTTCGAGAGTGGCAGTTTAAAGATAGATTTATGTTGGCTATATTAACCAGAACAGCTCCCAGCGTTGAGATTTATTTTTAAAAAAAATCCTAGGTTTTACTGACTGGACAATTGGGAAGTTTGTTCTCTTATACCGATCATTTCCAAAGCTCGATCGCTTGGCCAGTACCGTGACACTTGACCGTGAATTTATTGTCTGCTTTTGTTATTTGTTGTAGAGTGGACCTACTTTGTCTGTGCAGTGTCTGGCACTGCGTCAAGTGCTGTCTCCGTCCAGTGCAGTCAGACGAGCTATGCCCTGTGAGGGATGCTACAGTGGTATGTCTACATAGCTGATGTATTTTTATTTTGTCAAGAAGGGTTTTTCTGTTTATAGTTTCAAAAAAATACTAAAAGAGCAAAGATTTCTGATTCTACTGTATAGACATGTTACTGACATCGAATGGTTGAGTACTCGCTGGGGTCCGCAGCTCGTGGTCGCGCGGTAGCGTTCTCGCTTCCCGCGCCCGGGTTCCCGGGTTCGATTCCCAACGGGGTCAGGGATTTTCTCTGACTCGTCATGACTGGATGTTGTGTGATGTCCTTAGGTCACTTAGGTTTATGTAGTTCTATGGGACTGATGACCATAGATGTTAAGTCCCATAGGGCTCAGAGCCATTTTTTAGTACTCACTGTTCTAAATCTTTGGGCTACACGAATATTTACGGAATTCGCTGTGTCTCCAACCCGCTACCCCGATAAACTGTGAAGAAATCTTGATTAACCTAAGACGTGAAAAACAAACAAAAGTGCTTTCTGCCATAAGAATAACAACTTAATTTTTTCTTACTGTTTTCAAATAGCAATCTAAATTATATTAGTCTTCGGCTTGTGTTTCGTTTCAGTTCTCAGTTTCAAATACTGTGGATGTAGTATGTGCATAAGGAAAGTCCTTATCGTGCATAACATAACAGAGTAAGACACCGACAAACTGTTAATCACTGCCGGGAAATATGACTCTGGTGCTGTGTAACATCGATTCAAGCCTTCATAATGGCCTCATTACGACCATAAGTTTCCCAAGTATGCCGCATCAGGATGAAGTCACTAACTGAAGATCAAATTCTGCAGAGATACCAAACTTACGTGATAGTGAACGATACGATTCCTCCGCCGCTTCAAATAGTCCCGGACATTTTCTATGCCATTAAGACCGGATAATTTAGCACAGTAGTCGTGTTGCGATAGTCTGAGTGTTCGTCAACCCAGGAACGTGTATGTGCAGTCCAACGAATACGACGTTCGTCACTTCGGAAGATGAGTGTGTTCCCAACATACTCATCAGGTAGATGCAGAAAATAAGGGCAACTCATGGCAGCTGACAACCGATACAAAAATGTATGTATTAATGTGTGCGTGTATTTATGTGTGTGATTCCATCTCCTCCTAAACCACTGAATCAATTTCAACCAATCTTCGTATACATATCCCTTACTGTCTTGAAAGTATGGCTGTGGGGATAAGAACCACCATCTCTTAGGGAGGGGGATGCGAGAAGGTGGGGAGAAAGATATTAACAGAGAGAGGGAGAGAAGGAGATTGATAGAGAGGGAGGAGGAGGAATTTTATCGAGAGAAGTCAAGGAGGAGACTGAGATACGAAGTGTGGAGATGAATGTAGAGGTGGGAAGGGAAGATGAACCTGGAGGAGGGAAGAGGAGATGGTCTTAGAGGACAGAAGGTGGTGATGGACAGAGAGAGGGAGGACATGCAGATGGAGAGGGAGTGGGAGGAGGTGGATGGTTGAAGGAGGGAGGGGTGGAGAAGGAGATGGAATAACAGAATAATGGAATAAATACATACCCGGCCTACCCCGGGTACTCAGATAGTGTTAAAGTAACCGTCCTGGGTCATGCTCACTGTGGCAGAAGTAGGTTGCCCATGTCATGTTACGAAAAAGACAGTGCGGTCTTCCATCAATTCAAAATACAGGTCAAACGTCTCACTGGATCATCAGTAGATTTTACGCCTTGCATCATTTGAAAAGAGGCAAAATCCCGACTTCTCTGACAACATCACAAGGCTCCAGCCCGCTGCTGCCCAGTTTCTCTGCTGTTTGGCCATTCCAGGCATGCTACTTACAATTTATTATGTCTGTGACCTTTTGCCCAGTTTTCCTGTGCAGATCATTATATTTCGATGCGTTCACAACATTTACTTAGAATCTCTGTAAAATGGATCTGCATTCAGTGACAGCAGAAGAAATTCGTTTCCGATTTGAAACCGAATATCACTGTGAGACAGAAAAGAAACGCAACAGGCAGACGATTTACACCGGCGACTGGTTGCCACTTGGCTGACAACTCAGTTCTGCACATGGCGCCAAATGAAACGATAAACGGCAATGTCAGTGAGATAACGTAGAGGAGACGGAGTATTGTTTGTCGCACCCGAAACCCGGGCCTCTCTTTCTTGCTGAAATTCGGCATGTCGAGTACAGATACCAGCTGAGAAAAAAATGTGGTTATCCGTTATTATTACACACGAAAGAGAAAACAGTAAAGTGTGGATTCATCCATACAAACAAAGAGTTATCAGGTGCAGGCTCTATGTAGCAGCCAAAGAGCTTAAAAGGAGTCGAACGATGAAAGAGAGCTCCAGCGATCTTGAACTTATATAGATGTCGGTGTTGTGAGTTTCACAACACTAATGTCTATATATGAGGTGTAACACCACTTATTGTATTGATCAGAAAGATGATGTAATGTTATAAAACATAAGACCCGAAGATGCCAATACAGCCTTGCCGAAACCGATTGTCTAAACCTAATAAATCATTTACTAGCGACTTTGATGTTTGGAAGTTTCTTCAGAGTCCACACTAAACCAGCCATGAGAAATACGAATAATAGGGGTAGTAGCGAAGATGGCAACTAGTGAACAGAAAGCGTTTTGTGTTTTGCAGTTTGCAAAGTTCGAATCTGTAGTTACTGTGCAACGTGCGTTCCGGCTGAAGTTCGGCTGTTATCCTCTAAGTGATAAAAACACTCGTAGATGGTATCATCAATTTTAAGATACCAGCTGCCTTTGTGAAGGGAAGAGCACAGGACGACCGAGAGTTAGTGAAGAGACTGTTGACCGAGTGAGAGAGTCGTACACTCGTAGCGCAAAGAAATCAGTTCGGAAGGCCAGTCGTGAATCACAAGGTGCCGTGTCAACTGTTTGGAAAGTTTTAAGAAAACGCGTACAACTACGTCCCTACCATTTACAGTTATTACAGGCTTTAAAGCCTGCAGACCATGGATTATGTGCCAACTTCGCAAACGAAATGTTGTTTCATGACAATGAAGATTTACTTGATCATGTTGTCTTCAGTGATGAATCGACCTTGTACCTTAGTGGACATGTTAACTCTATCAAAGTGCTTATCTGGGGCTCAGAAAATCCTCACGAGGTGGTACGAATGCAACGAGATTCCCCTAAAGTTACTGTTTTTTGTGCCGTATCCCGGGGTAAAGTTTATGGACCTTTCTTTTTTGGTGAGCCTACTGTAACTGGCACTTCTTACCTTGATACACTAGAGCAATGGCTCTTGCCTCAGTTGGAAGAAGATGAGCCAGAGAACTTCATTTTCCAGCAAGATGGTGCGCCACCTCACTGGCGCAGCGAAGTAAGCGACTGGTTGAACTTCACTGTTCCCAAGCGCTGGATAGGCCGCAAGGGCCCCAATGACAGGGTTTGCTTTGTATGGCCTCCACGTTCACCCGACCTAACGCCATGTGATTGTTTCCTTTGGAGCTTCATCAAGGATCGTGTGTACGTGCCTCCGCTACCAGCAGACCTCCCTGAGTTAAGAAACCGAATTGAAGGCGCTTTTCCTACAATGACTGAAGACATACTTATCAGTGTTTGGGAAGACCTGATGAGTGCCGTGTGACAAATGGTGCACACATTGAACATTTGGAAGGTTCTTGGTAGAACTGTTTGAGTTGCTCTTTCGTTTGACATATCACTTATAGCTGTAAATTTAATATAATAAATATTATAAAGCATTAAAACCCGGATATACATTTAGAAACACCCTGTATTACATTGTGAAGAGCCTTTTAACAAATTACAATTTTAAAAATCACAACATGAAAATCCACCATCGGAGCCATCGAAAACAGAAGAAATAGAAAAGATAATGAAGTCGCTGAAGAATAACAAGGCTCCAGGAGAGGATGGGATAGTAGCAGAAATGTGGAAACTAAGGGGCTTTACGCATGGCAGAAAATTCACATGGTAATTAGACATTTGGTCAAAAGGAAACATACTCAGTTACTGAAAAGAAGCACAAACCCGTCTTCTGCACAAAACAGGAGATAAAACACACAGCAACAACTGCAGGGGTATCTACTTGTTACTATTAACATGCGAAATATTATATAAAGGACTTTTAAATAGAATAGAGGACCAAGTAAGATCTAATACAGGAAAGTACCAAGCGGTATTTATACAGGTAGATCATGTGCGGAACAGATTCTCAATTTAAAAACCATAATGGGAGTGAGAGCTATACATAATGGAAACAAAGTAGTTACTTTCGTAGAATTCAAGAAGGCTTACGACTCAGTTGACAGACAAACACAGATACTTAAAAATCAGGGATAGATGAAAACACCAGAAGGTTTGTTGAACAAATGCTCACGGATATAGCATGAAGGATTAAGTTTCAATGCGAACTTTCCGAACCGTTAAAACTGAAAACAAGAGTTTGATAAGGAGGCGGACAGTCCTCCATTATTTTTAATCTTGTTTTAGATAAAATAGTAAAAACATGGGAAAGTGCATTAGAAATCAGAGGCAGAAAGGGTATAAATGTGGGACAAGGAAAGAACAAATTTGAAGTAAAATTTTTAGCCTTTGCAGGATATGTAGCATTGATAACTGAGAACCGAAAAGACGTGACTGTTATACTTCATCTACTACACGAGACTGCTGCAAAGACTGTGCTGAAAATATGTTATGAAGAAACGAAGTATATAGAACACAAAGACAACAGAAATAGATATGAAAACAAAATGTTTGGAAAAATTAGAATAGTTGATTAATTTAAATACCTCGGGGAATGGATCCAAGCTAAATTACTGGATAACACAACAAATAAAGTAAGAGTAAAGAAGTCAGAATATGCATAAAAATTAACACAAAGCTATTACAAGAAGAAATCAATATCCATCCAAGCGAAAATTAGACATTTCAATTCAGTTACTAGGACACAAACAACGTATGGTTCAGAATGCCCAACACTGAACAAGAAAGGAGAAGTAGGAGAAAAGAGAGAGGAAAATACTAAGAAAAATTCTAGGTTCTCAGAAAAACAATGAAAATACATGCATTACAAAGACAAATTAAGATTTGTATAAAAATGCAGAAAAATCATAGATACAATGAGGAAGAGACTGCAAAAATGGTAAGGATATTTAAAAAGAATGGAAGAAACACGGATTACAAGGAAAATTTTTATTTACGTTAATGAACTGTAGAAAACTGTACGATCGATAGAAGCAGTGAGAAAGATGCAAACAAAATATTTCATAGAGAAGAAATAATGCGTAACAGGAATCACCTCAGGCTGCTGAAAGAAAACACAACCTATGAAGAAGATAAGCCAAAACCTCGACCAAAGAGTGTGGCGACGGATGATCAGAGACTAGAAGTTAGAGAGAAAATAAAGAAGTACTGGGAAGAAAGGATGAAAAAGAAACACAATAAGTCGTAAGTTGTATGCGGTCCATAGCTGGCAAAATTCGTATATAAGAGTATGTGTGTGTAATAATTAAAATCACTTTAATTTAATCTGGAAGCTCTATCGATCCGGAACCAACAGAGATATTAATGCAGCTGGAAGCGTTAACCAACCGGGGCATCACTTTAAGGCAGCGCAAGTGTCCGGGCGTTGCAGCGGTGGCTGTGTTGTCCATCAGCTAAACATTAAAAATATAGATGACTGTAATGGTGTCCATTGAGTGGTTGGTACACTCATACTCGCTGGTTAGATTAGTCTACCACGACGTAGCTCCTCTTCATTTGTCTCTGGACACTCCTATTGGCCATTGTCTCAATGTACTAACAACATCTGGTTAGGATTGGTTTTCGAGGGGGAGCTCAGAAATGCAAGGCATTATTAGAATGTTTGACATAAGTGTTTCGGTGTTTTCGTTTGTAACTCTGGTTAATTTAATGAATTGTGAAGAGGTACTGTACGTACCACACCTATTGCTGCATGCTGCAATATTGTTCGTCTGTAGGAGGATATCGTAGAAATTCAAGTGGAGTGATAACGAATCGGTTTCGTCCACAGATATCTGGTTCGGATATATTGATAGTAATCATTAGAAGATAGACAACATTTTCTGCCATATCTTTTCGAGTCGTTCAAGGGAGCGACAGTTAAGGACACTTGATATGAATTATCCACAATTCCACTTGCTGGCAAGACGGTCACCTATAATCATGTACTGCTGCCTCCCCGTTTGTGAATGTGAATATGAAGCGATTGGCTTGCAGATTAGTCTTCACCGCTCATAAATCGCTATCGAGTGACGAATGGGCAGATATTGATTGTGGATGAAAAATTCCTTATCTGTGTACCATATAAATTATCTTCTTCGATCGAAAGCACAGTTGAGAAGGGCGCATACACGAAATATGTCCTTCCCTCTCTCCCTTTTTCCCTCGCTCTCTCTCTCTCTCTCTCAGAAAAAAAACACGCACAAACAGGAACGCGCGCGCGCATCTGTTAAGTCTACATCCTCGGGTTAAAATAAAACCATTTGGGCAAGGATTAAATTTCGGTATTGAAATACGACCTGCTTGAATTAACGAGGCTGTGAACCACACATAACTCAGCTAAAACTAAAAGTGAGCATTATTAATAAATACTAGTGTGATTCATAAAGGCAAAATGATTTCGATCTGGCAGCGTCCAACTTCATATAAACACCAGGAACGTGATTGCTACTGAATTGTTCCTCACGTCCCTTTCGTAAATAGAACGAACTATACTCGATACATTTGTGGAATTATGGATGGATGCTTCGAATTATGATGCAATAAATAAGAAGGAACTAGTAGTGATTCAGGAAACGTCTCGCGCCATACATGCTGCAGAAATGTGGTGCCGATACGATACAGCTAGAGATCACCATAACGCGGTTCTACATTGTAATGCAATCTGCGTCATAGTTATGCACAGCTAGTGAACCACTGTAGTGTTAGGTGATTTTGCAGGAGAACCATATCGACGTTCAGCTGCAACCATCTCGTGAGCGGTAGTTACTGCACTTTATCCGAGCTCTTAATGCACGCAGTTACATTTATAAATGATGACTAACTGACAACCTCAGCTGCCGACAGGTGTTGTTGTTATACTTCGATGTGGACAGCTGAAAATGTGTGCCCCGACCTGGACTCGAACCCGGAATCTACTGCTTACATGGCAGACGCTCTATCCATCTGAGCCACCGAGGACACAGATGAATAGCGCGACTGCAGGGACTTATCCCTTGCACATTTTCAGCTGTCCACATCGAGGTATAACAATAACACCTGTCGGCAGCTGAGGTTGTCAGTTAGTCATCATTTATTCCAGGGAAAAGCTGCACGGTCATCAACAGTAACTGTTCTTTCGAGAACAAGTTACTGTCTTCGTATATATAGTTACATTTATGATTAAACTTTCATTAACATACATTTAGTGTCCGGATGGATTCTTACAGTGCATCACTCAGTGAAACAAATGAAACGGACCCGTCGTGAGTAATCCGAATAAAAACCACAAATTCACTTTCAGAAATGTTAGGAAGTACTATATTAATTTTCGGACTCATATTGTCTTTCCACATCAATTCATTACATCAACTCTTCGCTTCCAGTACACTTATTTACCCCATAATAAACTTTAAACCTATCCAGCTACGTGTACTTAAATCTGCCACGCTACCCCGCGAATCTGAAAGGTGTACAGCTATTTGTTAGGGATTTTATTCCAAGGGCAGTCATTACAGAGCATAAAAAATATCATTTTTTTACACATTTTGAGAAAAGCAACGGTCACACGTGGACGAAACTGACACCGTGGTTTTGTTTGTGTTCTTCCTGAGGTACAGCTTTTGATTCTTAAGGATGTTTTCTGCTTCGGCGCGTTTCCATCCGAGAACAAAAGCACTGGCCGTGATGAGGGTCGGGACTGCGCCCCGTTTGCTCGACGCCTTCACGCCGCTGGGTGAGGCACAAAAAGAGGTGTACGTCCGACGAGAGAAGATTAAGGAGCAGAAATACTTAAAAGAGCATTAGAAAGGCCTGCGTAAGACATTCGTAGGAACGGAGAGCGAGATACATGCGGGAATGATGATTTTTGAGCAGATTATAAAATATGACGATCATTAAAGTTGCTTATGCCGTAAGCAATATCATCTAATTCGAAATAGGGGATAGCACTTGATACACTATTTCCTTGCCTTCTATGAACAGTCTCGTTGAAACCTGGTAATCGAAGGAAGGCAGGATTCGGTTACGATTGTGGACGGGTCCGCAATCGATTACTATTGGTTGCCTTTTACAGTTACATACATTTATTTTTGAAACAGTAATTCCAGACTCAACAATAACTAAGAAAAATACCACACATTGTTAATGAAGGAATAAGCAATTGTGTAAAGAATAGTGTTTTTAGCGCGTTACAATTTAGAAAATCACCATAAAATACGGATGCTGATAATGTCTAAAGAAAACAAGCCACTGTGATCACGGCTGAAGGCCTTACATGCAAAGAATGGCAATAAATTAACAGTGTTTAAGAACTCGCTGCAATTAGAACTTACAGGTTTTGAAATATTAAAAGGTACGTGGCCACAAACACAGCAGAACTATCAGACGCCAGGAATAGCAGAAAATAACAATTTTAGAGCATACTGCTAAAATACAAATATCGAATATTTTTTTATTTTTTCTAGCAAATGACTTGAATCACGGACGAAGGCCTTACACGCCAGGAAAGGCAATTATGCACAAAATTGAGAAACCTGCTGTAAAACAGCAAATACAAGTAAAGGTTAATTAAAAGAAACAAGCAAATTACTACCAAACGAGTGAAATAAGATGATGCTAACCTTGTAACACAACCCTTACACTGCTAGATTTATTCTAGAAGGCGACCAGAACTACTAACTAGGGATACATAACCTTTAATGTAGGCATTACAAGGTATGGTAATACATGATACAATAATAAAACACAAGGATCAGTCACAAATGGTGTTCCAGGAATCGACCTCTGAGAAGGTCCGGCAACAAACACTTTCGCGAACGATGAGATAAGTAGCCAGGAGTTGCATTCACTTCACAAGATGGTAACGGAAAATAGTGGCACTCTAACGAATGACTAATGCTAATCTTGCTGCAGCTACCTGAAGCCCAATAAACCAAATGCAAGAATGGAACAACACGCTGAAGCCGGAACCGGCGGACTGCACTGTGTCCCCAGAATACTGAGCTTAGAGCGCCCTGAACGAGAAAGGAATCACTACCACCGAAGTAGAAGAATAACAAACGGCCTACAATCAAGAATGCTGTCAAAACCACACGCCTTACCGGACAGCAGCGGCAAGGCGAGGAAACGCACACTGCTGTTACATACACTGACCCCCAGGCCAGGCAACAGGGGCGTTAGCGGCCACAAGGCAGGAAAAAATACCGCTGATTGAACTTAACAGACTGCAACAAGCTGAACGCAGTAAATAGTAATACGAAGTCGAGGAAAGCTACTTTCCCTAAGCACTCCACTCGCTGCTCTTCGCCTCCGCGACACTACGAGCAGCAACACGAACCCAAGTCACTCGAGAATTGCGAGATGTCACAATGGTGGAGGTTTCTCTTCTTGAATTGAAATGCACTCATCTTAAAGCCTGCAGGATCTGGTTTACGACGAGGTCGTGCACCCTCGTGACCACAGGCCTTCCATCCGGCAGACCATGCGCGCCGCCAGTGGTCCAGGCGTGTTCTCGCACTATGTGGACGTGGCACCTTCTGCGTCCCCAACCGAACTACCACACTCACACGACACGGTTAAACGACGACGACGCCCCAAATATAGGGCAACAGTTACTACATATCGATAACCACCGCTGCTGCCACTAGTGGACAGGCAAAGCTTTCGAATCCAGTGCCGCCAGTCAAGTCGAGAAGTCGAGAAGAGGACAAGCAACTGCAACCATGCGAACTAAAGGCCTCCAACAGGGGGCGGAAACCTACAAACAGCACCCACGCGAGTCGCAGCACGGCTCACATGTCTGCTGGAGAAAGTGATCAGTTCTGAGACAACAGATTTCTTGTGCACGATACAATTCCTACAAATAAACGCAAAAGACAAGAAAATAAGGAAATGAGAAAGCCCGTTGCCTTTCATGTGAGCACTTTAAATGTCGATACACTCAACTGGAACTAATTTCAATACACCTGTAATTTAACAATTTTTATTCATGAAAGTATCACTGTTCTTTCTTTTAGTTGGAGTAATTTCTTCCCCTTATCACTTCATACCTATGTACCATAATGCTTCCTCGCGACTTGACGCATTATGAGCAGTTGTTAAAGACCTTACCGGTCTAGTTTTGGAAAGCCGTACATCAGCAGTTCTCTGGAGTATGATTGCAACAAGTCCTTCGTAGGTTTCCGGAGGTATGCGGCACCATACGTCATCTCGCAAGTCAAGCAATTCCCATCATTTGGAGACCGTATCTTATTGGCGCAATATGTCCCAGATGTGTTCCACTGGGTTAGCGAATTTGGTGGCCAGGACATGAACGTGAATTCAGTATAATTCTCCTCCATCCACTATAGCATAATTCTGGCCTAATGACACGGATGGTTATCCTGGTGGAAGATGCCATCGTGGTTGGGGAACACATCAAGCACGAAGGGTCGCCGCGCGGGATTAGCCGAACGGTCTAAGGCTCTGCAGTCATGGACTATGCGGCTGGTCCCGGCGGAGGTTCGAGTCCTCCCTCGGGCATGGGTGTGTGTGTTTGTCCTTAGGATAATTTAGGTTAAGTAGTGTGGAAGCTTAGGGACTGATGACCTTAGCAGTTAAGTCCCGACTGCGCGGCTGGTCCCGGCGGAGGTTCGAGTCCTCCCTCGGGTATGGATGTGTGTGTTTGTTCTCAGGATAATTTAGGTTAAATAGTGTGTAAGCTTAGGGACTGATCGCCTTAGCAGTTAAGCCCCATAAGATTTTACACACACTCGAACATTTAGTTAAGTCAGATAAGATTTCACACACATTTGAACATTTTTTGAACATGAAGGGTCGCTGATAGTTCACATTAATTTTCACATAATTCACAATTGCCATGGTGCGTTTTATTCGTACCACAGGTCTCACGGGAGCATAGCTGAATGCCCCCCCCCTCCCCCCGCCCAGCATAGTACTGCCCTCACACGTGTTTCGAGTAGGCGTTCGCCTAGATGACGACGTATCTGACATGGCCATCGACGTGGTGTACCAAAAAACGTGATTCATCCTCTCAGATGACGCGTTTCACTGATGCACAGTTTCATCTTGATGCTGTGCCCACTGCAGCCGTAATTGACGATAACGTTGGGCCGATATGGGATCAAGTACAGGTAATTAGCTGTGGAGCCCTAGGTCCTATGATGTGCGCTAAACTATGTGCTGGGAAATACATGTTTCACTCTCTCTTCAGATCTGTCACAGATCGCCGCCTATCTTGCTTTAGGAAGCGGAGAAGCCTCCACGTACTTTGTACGTCCAAACGACATGTCAGCAACCCGTTTCACTGCCTTTCATCCACATTCCATTGATCCTCTCGACAGCAGAAGGCGGACAGCCGACCTTCCTCGTTACCGAATCGCTCTCCCCTTGGCCCCCGAATATAACAGTCTGCCGTTTTGGTTCTCGCAACGCCAACAAATGACAGTCTCGCAGAGGACGGTGGACATAATGTTCTGGCCCCTCAGTGTACCATTTGTACAACAGCAGGAGAAAAATAAGAACGAATTACTAAAAGTGAACTGTATGGCTTGGGATGATGGTCAGTTAAAAGTGATGTTTCTCACTAGTATTATTTAGCCTTTGAATCAAGAAAAAAGTGAAGGGAAATATGGTAAGATTTAGGAGAGGAATTAATTCCGGGTGGCGAGACGTCAAGGATTTATCCACTGATTATGCGTCTGTCTTCCCGTATGGGGAGAAGAATTGCAAAACTTGAATGACAGATTGTCTTATTATTGGGAGCACTCATCTGTGGCTATCCAGCAACCTGGTAAACGCATTTTTATTTGATGCCACTTCAGCAACTTGCGCG
Organism: Schistocerca nitens; assembly: GCF_023898315.1. NCBI lineage: Eukaryota > Metazoa > Arthropoda > Insecta > Orthoptera > Acrididae > Schistocerca > Schistocerca nitens. The sequence goes on from NC_064615.1 coordinate 515,822,877, forward strand.
TGGATGTTGATGAAATAATGATGAGGACCACACAACACCCAGTCGTCGAGTGGATAAAATTTCCAATTCGGCCTAGAAACGATCCAGACGCCCCAGAATCTAGATGCCGGCTCGCTAACCAATATTTATGGTGTGTGTGTGTGTAAGTGTTCTCTGCAGTTGGTCTGGGCGGACGTCATATCACATTTGATCCACTCCGTATTTCCTATTTATTTTTTATTACAGAGATTATACAGCCCTCTGATTGAACATCCAATAGGCTACGATCTCACAAACTACAGTCAAGTAAAGGCGTCTGCTGAATGAAATCAACGGGATACTGGGCAAAGAAAAATTTTTAGTGTAAAAATACATAAGCAAAGGAATAAAGAAACGGAAACATTGAGTACAAACAGAAGTGAGAATATCCTTGATCTTAATATCAAAATTGAGCTCCACTTAGCAGACAGCTTGAGGGAATTCTGCCAGCTTGGAAGCACTGTAAAGTATCCTGGAAGTAGCATACTAGTATAGGAATACACAGAGCCTTGAAACTTTCTGACAGATTAAAAATGTGTTCGGGACGGAGACTCGAACTCGGGACCTTTGCTTTCCGCGGACAAGAGCTTACCGACTGAACTACCCAAGCACGAGTCACATCTCCTCAGAACTTAACTTCCGTCAGTACCTTTCCCCTACCTTCCACACTGCACAGACGTTCGTCGGTGACTCTGTAAAGACTAGCAAGCCGGGAAGTATCGGTCCGGCACATAGTTTTAATTTGCCACGAAGCTCTATTTCATTGTACTCTCCCTTGAAGAGTGAAAATTTCATTTTCAAAACGGAACGTTAATCGTCAAAGGAAATCTACTGCTATAAATGTTACGAAAGAAATACCTCAAAATTTACGTATTGAGTACACCATCGAAAGGAAGCGAACCACGGACTACTGATAAACTAGAAAAGAATGAAATGCTGTAGTGATACAGAAGGACGAAGAAAAATTAGTGAACTGATCAACGAGGAAAGGCTTACATGTCAAATACTAGCCAGGAGAAGGGACAAAACGATATGACATATTTTATGTAAATTGAAGGTTGGGGAGGAAAGAATCGAAAGAAAAGGGATTAGTGACATCAGGTGCATCGGAACATTAAGCGAAATCAGCGGCTACGAATGAAAACGTGTGCCAGACTGGGTTTCGAACATGTGATCTGCTGCTTACTACGCAGGTACGTTAAACACTGCACAATCCAAGACACAGTACTATCGCCACTGCACAGCCTATCATGGCACGCCCCACGACCGAGCAGCATTCTCATCGAGTGCCACCTATCCGCAGTTCCAGTCCATTTTCTCCTGCAGGAGGTCGAACGTAATTATGCGTCTGAACTGAAGAATGTGGATTCATTGCCCATCTAGGCAAATCAGTATATGTAGTGTCTGTTCTCTTGGACATGTCAGACCTCCAGCAGGATTCTCAGAGTAGCGAGAATGGAGGAAATAGACAGGGACTATGGATAGGTGGCGCTCCGTGGGAATGTGGGTCGGCCGTGAGACGTGTTTAGGTAGTCCGTGCCGTTATCATAATGCTGTGTCAGTGACTGCCCACTGCTTAGCACACCTACCTAGTAATCAGGAGATCCAGGGTTCAAATCCTGGTCTTGCACAAACTTGTCACCATTGATTCCGCGTAATGTACCGATGCAGCTGACACCAGTAATCTCTTTCGCTTCATTTCCTTTCTCCCCCGCCTCCACATTCAATTTACATATAACACAGCTACAGATTCCGCGTTGTGTCTATTCTTTCGGACATTCTGAGTTAACAGGCTCCATGCATTCATATAATTGATTCTTGCAGATGGGCACTGCGGGTGCTCAAGTGCGTCCGACCTCCAGTGGGAATCTCAAAATAGCGAGCTTGGAGATCATGGACAGGGACTGCGAAAAAGTTGTGCTAGGAGGAGGCAATGCGGGTCAGCAGTGAGGTGTGCTGATATATTCCTTGAAGTTACGATGATACTGTGTACCCAACGGCACAGTGGTTAATGCACCTGCTTAGTAAGCAGGAGATCCTAGGTTCGAATCCTGCTGCGGCACAAACTGTCACTCATCGCTGTCATATGTCCGAAAGAACATACACCATGCATTCATATAAGATATGACATTAGTTACATGATAAGACAGTAGGATTCAAGTCTCTAGAGAGTAGCTGCATAAAATTGCAGGAGAAGACAGCGATCGGAATATATGCACTATGTGATCAAAGGTATTCGAACGCCTTACTGAACACGACTTACAAGTTCGTGGCGCCCTCCATTGGTAATGCTGGAATTCAGTATGATGTTGGCTCACCCTTAGCCTGACCCACCCTTCCACTCTCGTTGGCATACGTTCAATCAGGTGCTGGTAAGTTCCTTGGAGAATGGCAGCCCATTCTTCAAGGAGTGCTGCACTGAGGAGAGGTATCGATGTCGGTCGGTGGGACCTGGCACGAAGTCAGCGTTCCAAAACATTCCAAAGGTGTTGTATAAGATTCAGGTCAGGACTCTGTGCAGGCCAGTCCATTACAGGAATGCTATTGCCGTGTAACCACTTCACCACAGGTCGTGCATTATGAACAGGTGCTCGATCGTATTGGAAGATGTGATCGCCATCCCCGAATTACTCTTCAACAGTGGGAAGCAAGAAGGTGCTTAAAACATCAATGTAGGCTTGTCCTGTGATGGTGACACGCAAACCAACAAAAGGTGCCAGCCCCCTCCATGAAAAACACGACCACACCATAACACCACCGCCTCCGAATTTTACTGCTGGCACTACGCACACTGGCAGATGACGTTCACCGGTCATTCGCCATACCCACAACCTGCCGTCGGATAGTCACACTGTGTACCGTGTTTCGTCACCCCACACATCGTTTCTCTACTGTTGAATCGTCCAATATTTACGCTCCTTACACCACGCGAGGCGTCGTTTGGCGTTTATCGGTGTGGTATGCGGCTTATGAGCAGCCGCTCGACCATTAATTCCAAGTTTTCTCACCTTCCACCTAACTGCCATAGTAATTGCAGTGGATCATGATGCAGTTTGGGATTCCTGTGCGATGGTCTGGATAGATGTCAGCCTATTACACATTACGACCCTCTTCAACTGTTCGCGGTCTCTGTCAGTCAACAGATGAAGTCGGCCTGTACGTTTTTGTGCTGTACGTGTCCACGTTTCAACTTCACTATCACATCGGAAACAGTGGACCTACGTTGTTTAGGAGTGTGGAAATCTCGCGTACAGACGTATGACATAAGTGACACCCAATCATCTGATCACGTTCGAAGTCCGTGAGTCCCGCGGAGCGACCCATTCTGCTCTCTCAGGATAATGACTACTGAGGTCGTTGATATGGAGTACCAGGCAGTAGGTGTGAGGACAATGCGCCTAATATGAAAAGCGTATGATTTTGGAGGTTTCCGGATACTTTTGATCACATAGTATGTAAAAAATGCTGTAGGAGATTGTGTACAATGCAGCCAACATTAAGGAAGTCGGAAGACCAGTGACAACGGCCTTTGCACTCTTACACCACCAAAATAAAATAAATGAGGGGAGGAAAGGCCTGATATTAAGTAATTACTTTGCTATTAATAAATCAAACTTTCCTGATGTATTTTGGAAGTACCGAAGATTTGAGTGTAAGTGATGTGTTATAACAGTAATAGGGATTTTCTAATGTCAATTATTACGTCAGTCCGATTCGTACAATATTTTGCATCATGAGCGAATGAAATGAATTTACTATTCATGACACTGCTCAGGTCGTGGCGGCATTGGTGATGCATTCCAGCCACAACAGAGCATACTCGCAACTGTAAACTATCATCGCCTCACCACAGTGAGGCGATGAGTGGCCACACGTGACAGCAGGGACTATTCCGGCGTGGGTTCAGGAAATGACATTATCTTGGAACCAGGAGCCGTGAGAAACAGTGGTAGAACGAGACAGTTCATATGTTGCTGCCCTATGCATGGCGTGCCAGCTCTTCTGCTTTATGTCCTGGAGTGGCTGGTTCAGCGGTAGCAACAAGGGCAGCCACTGCCTGTTGACAGCCAGTGATACCAGCTCCGTATGTATGGAGGACATAACAGCCAACGGTAATCGTCGGAACGAAGAGCCGCTACGGATATGACGTCACCGAGCACAGAGCCATCAAGGAAAGGCGACAAACGAGCAACCAAGACGAGCATTGGCTGCACAGAAGGAGTGGCAAGTTCGCATGACCAGCAGCGGAGGCAGCTCCGTGCAGTCTGGTTCTGGGTGAGCTGACAATGTCTGGAGTCCTGGCTCGAGGGAACGTCATGCTGTTGAAGCTCAAAGAGAGGTTAGTTGCGGTTTACTCTTGCGTGGCGTAGCTTAATAAAAAAGTGGTACCGATTGTACTCGGTAGATGCCTGTGCCCGGATGTGCTAATTGCTCTATGGTCACTATGGCGAGCCAGTGCAAAGGCTACAGTTGTGGTCTGGAATAAGTTTCCATAGGAGAAGAGACTCTTCGAATTAATCCCTGATAGTGCACCTTATATTGCTGTCAATCGTGTTTACCTGTTTTACGTTCTTGATTTCCTGTCCCTCGCTGAGTAACAGTTTGCATTTATTTTATCCTGTGGCGACGTAGTGTAGCCAGGTTCGCTATGCTTTAAGTATCTGTTTACTGCCTCACTTATCCTTAGTTGAATTTCCAATATTATTGTGGCTTGATGTATCGATTTTAGATGATTTAAGTCTGGACATGTGTCCTCATACAGAAGATTGGAGTTCCAGTTTTCTTGCCATTCTTTCCGACTTGTATAGTTGTGGTATGGTTGTCTATTCTTTGATGCTCTTTTTGCTTTGTTGAGCTAAAATTATTATGAAAGTCGGGAATTTTACCATTTGGCATAGTTTAACAGCCGCAAAACGAGAATAAGAAAAACACACAATCGTCAGTCTTACGCCAGAATACAAAATAATGAAGTCAGTCATAAATCCGAACTGTGATATCTTGGTAACTCAATTTGACCAATACAGACACACTTGTCCACACTAAACGGCTTCACTGATCACAAATGGCACAATTTCATTCACCCATTGAAGCCGAAAATATACGTCAGCTAACAACACTAGACATCTGGCCATGATGTGATCTCTGGACCTACGGAGCCAAACACCACTCATGCTCCAGATTCTAACAGTGCCCCATTCCTCCAGACTGTCTCGTGGCTTTACTCCATGAATCCCTGCTTCGCCATGTCCTACCATTTGGTCTGTCTGGAATTTGCTGCTGTGTTGCATTGTAGGTGGCCACATTAACACTCTCCTCCCCCCTGAAATTACGACAACAGCCGTTCTATCTTCCATCTACACAGGGCTGCTATGAATGGCCATTTTGTGACCTGTCACACTGGGACACAACTTCAAAAACCAAGCACCAGATTTTTGTTTTCCGTCTCTCACTACACGCCAACTCTTAGTCCCACAGAGAAAACGAACAGGCCCTCTTTGTAGAAAATGTAACGTCGTTGTACAGGCCCTTTTTGTAGAAAATGTAATGTCGTTAAGTTTCCTAGTACGATACCTTTTCGCTGGAGGCCATGGTTTCTCAATTTTTCAGAAAAAAAGCGTTTGAAGGTTAATTTTGTATGGTTTTCTGGGATAACTCGAAAACCTTGGCCTCCGGCGACAATTTACCCCAGTACAATATATAACTATGTTTAATTTATGACAAAAGTGTCGCTTTCATTTTTTCTGTATGAATAATAGTTTGCGCGAAGCAAGCGAGATAATATGAAAACCCCGTGCGTGGATTTTGAATGCATTATGCCTTACATTATTCCCATTCGTAATGGCAGGTGAATCACCCAGTAAAACCTCAGGCAGTATATATACACCAAACATAATGTATTGTCTGCCAGTGCCCACGGCCTACCAGCGATGGCTCCACGTAGACGTTACGATTTCTCTCCTGTACGCCAAACTGGTCCTCGCCGTGATAGAACAACGCTCAATCCCTCGCCATGGCGCTGTAAGTAGCTATACTGCTGTTGCAGATGCACTCTGCGACATGAGAAAGTAACACCAGGCAAGTGAGACAGGAATGTGACTGTGCTGTGAATTGCTAATTCACGGCACAAACTTACCCACCCCCAAAACAGGTAGCCACCTCCACCGGACATGAGCGTGCAAAACGACAGGAAAGACAGCGACAATGAGTATACAAGCTGCAGCATGCAGTAAAAGACACAACTATCGGTAATGGAGGCACTGAATAAGCACATTACATGTTAGTTGGGTCAGTGCTGGTTTCATTGAGGCATACGGGCCTTGTGCCGTTTTGTACTAGCCAACAGTATATGCTTACGATGTTTTGGCTAGAATGCAGTGAAAACTCTCGCTCTAACAAGATTACTGAGAGATGATGAGAAAACAGCATACATTTTGCCACACTGTCCTGCCTATACAGACGACGTCATTAACTACCATACCTGACAACCATAATCTTCCTGCAACATATCTAAATTCATCATACTGCAAAGTGGCTGACTATATCATTTATTATGTTCTACTTGCAGAGGTTTTGTCTGTTACCTTCCAACACGTCATGTTCCAATCCATCCCTAGTTAAAAGCGTGCAGTAATGAATAAGACTAGCTGGCAACCCTTTTAGCTGTGAGGGGAAAGGTACCTTATCTCCCAGCAATCCAATTTCAGACATCCTTCTAGTCCCTAACGATAACCACACGAGCTCGTCCAGTATCTTGTCGAATCGTTCACCGAACCCTGAACCCTGAGTGCACTTCCATCAATTGGAAATTAATAGGCTAACTAGCCCTTCGGCAACCTGTTCATGCTGGAGATGTTCCTGACTGCCATCCCTTCAACATGACAACAAAATATCGCAATGAAACAGCAGTATAATAATAAATCACCCACTGGAACTATGTTGACACAGGACAAAAACATGTTCTGTTAACAGCTGTGTGCAGGAAGTGGTGGCATTGGATAATGGCTGTAGTTATGTTGGTTTAGCTCCATAACAATATTTAGAAATACGTATTTACCAATTTCAACAGTTCTGAGCCTATACATAAGATGACACAGTTAAGGTATTTAGTGTTCAGTTTACCAAAATGCTAAACTTAGTATCTGGCACGATAGAACACGTGGTAAAACAACTACTGCTTTAATTTCACCAACTTTACAATAAGGAGTTAAGTAAATATTATACCGATAACACTGCAGTAAAATGAGAACAGGACCACGCAATCATCAATCTTAGCCCAGACTACAAAAGCGTCAAATATGCCTAACGAAAAGCCGAACAGTCTGACACTAAAAATTGTGGTGTAACAGGGAATTCTTTGAAATGACGTTTACCAGCATTATCCTCTGAAGCCGACGAAATATGTGAGTGGTAACTGACAAAGTAGCTTAGGTTGTTCGTAAGTGCTGGGACATACCGCAGTGGGAGGAGAAAGACGCATGCAAGAAAGTAAACGATAAAACAACTAAAATAAACATTGTAAGAACTGCCACTCGTATGATAGCTAATGTCAAAGCAAAGCAAGGCAAACGTACTATTTAACAGGTTGTCATGATCTACGAGATCTATACACACCTCATTGTAATCGAAGTAGTAAGTCAAAACGGTGGGCATAAAATACAGGAGACTTGACGCTACGCTGTTTCTGTCATTTAATAGCTTTGACAGAATAAAGCTCTCTTCCAGCACTCGCACAACGCAACAACGAGAAGAAATCCAGCAACACAGCATCGTGGTACTGTATGGCAAGACCACGAAAATAACTTAGAGAACGACGGGCTAAAATTAATTATGAGGTAAAATTGACATACAGGCACCAGTTATCTTAACTGAAGAGGGAGGGGTGAGAAAGGTTAGCAAAGTGATGGGACTATTGACGTCAGCTGCATTGTGACTTTATGTGGAATCAGCGCCACGAGTGAAATTGTGTGCTGCAGCGGGACTCGAACCTGAGAATTCTTGTTTAATAGGCAGTTGCATCAAACACTCTGCTATCCAGACACAGCGTTTATCACAAATGCGCAGACTATCTCGACATTCCCACCCAGCGCCACCTATCCAGAGTTCCTGTCCATCTCCTCCACGCTCGGTAATTTTAGACTCCCACCAGAGGTCGAACGAAATATGCTTCCGCATTTTAGATTGTGGATTCATTGCCCATTGAGGAAAATCAGTTACATGAATGCGTTTTGTCTGATCGGTATGATGTGACCAAAGGAAGACACCACGCGTTCATACACTCCTGGAAATTGAAATAAGAACACCGTGAATTCATTGTCCCAGAAAGGGGAAACTTTATTGACACATTCCTGGGGTCAGATACATCACATGATCACACTGACAGAACCACAGGCACATAGACACAGGCAACAGAGCATGCACAATGTCGGCACTAGTACAGTGTATATCCACCTTTCGCAGCAATGCAGGCTGCTATTCTCCCATGGAGACGATCGTAGAGATGCTGGATGTAGTCCTGTGGAACGGCTTGCCATGCCATTTCCACCTGGCGCCTCAGTTGGACCAGCTTTCGTGCTGGACGTGCAGACCGCGTGAGACGACGCTTCATCCAGTCCCAAACATGCTCAATGGGGGACAGATTCGGAGATCTTGCTGGCCAGGGTAGTTGACTTACACCTTCTAGAGCACGTTGGGTGGCACGGGATACATGCGGACGTGCATTGTCCTGTTGGAACAGCAAGTTCCCTTGCCGGTCTAGGAATGGTAGAACGATGGGTTCGATGACGCTTTGGATGTACCGTGCACTATTCAGTGTCCCCTCGACGATCACCAGTGGTGTACGGTCAGTGTAGGAGATCGCTCCCCACACCATGATGCCGGGTGTTGGCCCTGTGTGCCTCGGTCGTATGCAGTCCTGATTGTGGCGCTCACCTGCACGGCGCCAAACACGCATACGACCATCATTGGCACCAAGGCAGAAGCGACTCTCATCGCTGAAGACGACACGTCTCCATTCGTCCCTCCATTCACGCCTGTCGCGACACCACTGGAGGCGGGCTGCACGATGTTGGGGCGTGAGCGGAAGACGGCCTAACGGTGTGCGGGACCGTATCCCAGCTTCATGGAGACGGTTGCGAATGGTCCTCGCCGATACCCCAGGAGCAACAGTGTCCCTAATTTGCTGGGAAGTGGCGGTGCGGTCCCCTACGGCACTGCGTAGGATCCTACGGTCTTGGCGTGCATCCGTACGTCGCTGCGGTCCGGTCCCAGGTCGACGGGCACGTGCACCTTCCGCCGACCACTGGCGACAACATCTATGTACTGTGGAGACCTCACGCCCCACGTGTTGAGCAATTCGGCGGTACGTCCACCCGGCCTCCCGCATGCCCACTATACGCCCTCGCTCAAAGTCCGTCAACTGCACATACGGTTCACGTCCACGCTGTCGCGGCATGCTACCAGTGTTAAAGACTGCGATGGAGCTCCGTATGCCACGGCAAACTGGCTGACACTGACGGCGGCGGTGCACAAATGCTGCGCAGCTAGCGCCATTCGACGGCCAACACCGCGGTTCCTGGTGTGTCCGCTGTGCCGTGCGTGTGATCATTGCTTGTACAGCCCTCTCGCAGTGTCCGGAGCAAGTATGGTGGGTCTGACACACCGGTGTCAATGTGTTCTTTTTTCCATTTCCAGGAGTGTATAATACATACATCAGGGTAAAAGATTAAACGTGGAGTGTAGCCACTAGTCCGACACACAACGAAGAAACGCTATAAAATACAACTAACAAGAAAGCAAAAACCAGCAACAGAAAAATGATAGCCTAGTTTAGATTCAGCTGATAGTAGAACAATAGCAACAATGAGAAATTAAAATTTCATTGATGATGACAATAATAAAATTAAATCCTCCAACTTAAGTACACTAAGGACTACAGTGGCGTCACTTTCGTTGAAGCTGTAATCTCTTGATAACTGAAATTGGCCAACATAGCACGTGTCAGCACTACAAGACTGCACTGATCAAAATTGCCACAATGACCTTTAACTGTCATACCTACAGCTAAAAACACTAGCCTTCTATCTGACCTTGGCCTATGGAGCCAAACACTGTACACTGCTCCAGACTTGAACAATACTCCATGTTCAAGGAATCCACCTCCAGCCTTAACTGCAAGCTCACCAGAATGCTTCGCTATTTTGCTCCAGAGCTTCCTGCTTCTGCACGACCAGCCAGCTGCTCCCTTGAAGTGCATAACTGTTTTGCCTTCCAGTGGACCATCTTCATACACTCTGCTTTGCCAAGATTCCTCTGATCAGGACAGAGGTATCCCATCCTCTGGATGCATGAATCAGTATCACCAGTCATTCCCTGGGCCAGACCTACTGGAGCACATGTAACCTCATGCAGCACTATGTGCCTGGCCTGATGCCGAACACAGTGTCTTATCCATCACTGTACACCCGCCCCCCTCACCCCCTACTCTCCTCATCACTTACTCGAAATTAGACCGAGCGAGGTGGCGCAGTGGTTAGCACACTGGACTCGCATTCGGGAGGACGACGGTTCAATCCCGTCTCCAGCCATCCTGATTTAGGTTTTCCGTGATTTCCCTAAATCGTTTCAGGCAAATGCCGGGATGGTTCCTTTGAAAGGGCACGGCCGATTTCCTTCCCCATCCTTCCCTAACCCGAGCTTGCGCTCCGTCTCTAATGACCTCGTTGTCGACGGGACGTTAAACAACACTAACCCCCTAACTTACTCGAAATTGATGTAGCTATTTCACTCCCAACCAAACAGACTGCTCAAGGTTAGACCTGCACTGGCGCGAACAGTCACGCAGAGTCAGAGCACACTGCGCCCTGCATCAGCAACTCAATGCACAGTTTAAAATTTGTCAACTATTTATGACCCCACGTCGAGCCACTTTTCAATACCACCGTTTCCTGCGCCATAGAACGATCGTCGAATGACAGTCACACAAGTCTTAGACATCTTTGGCATATCTGGTGGCTCAAGCTACAAATTTTTTGGATACTTTGGGTGTGAAACGTCTGAGATCGAAATTTGTAACAAAATGGTTGAATTTCGAAACAATTGGTGGTGAATGCACGTTGTCAGGAGTCGCTAGATGAAGTCAAGAACGATGTAGGACTACTGACACATATCAAATATGGTGAAACATGCGTTTACAGATATGATGCATCCATTAAGGCTAAATCGTTGCAATGTGCTCTCTATGTTTTATCAACAGCGAGAAAAGGTTGATATATGCACTCAATTTCAAGGTTATATTAACTGTATTCTTCGATTTTAATAGCACAGTTTACCAAGAGAGTATTAAGTGGGCACATTTAGTGTAGTACAGAAACAGAAAATTGAACACCCCTTGAGATAAATAAAATGGCTAGACGACTGTGGCTCACTGGCGAGTAAGAGCCATAATAATAAAAAATTCAAGGTAAAATTTCGATTAGACGAAATTCTAGGTCATCAAATTTATTACTGTTTTTTTAAGTTTCTTCATTCCCTGGTATCTAAACTTAATATTTCCGTTTTCAACAAGTAATTAATTTACAACATCTGTTTGCCAAAATAGATTTTAATCGGTTATTGAGCTCCATACACATTGTATCACTGAATTTAGTATTTAAATACTTACTTCCAATGATGTTGTATAAAATATTTACTTGTAGCACATTAAATGTTAAAACAAATCAGAACTGTTAAATTGTTGAGTTTCTTGAGTAAAGGATCCATTTATAAGGAGATAATGTTTATTTAGATTAAAAAATTGTATGTCATAAATGGTTAACAGTTTAAAAAGTAGGAAAGATTTTAGCCAAACAGGAAAATAAAGAACAAAATTATTTCAACAAAAAGAGGAAATACTTGCTACTAGTATCTGTTTAAAAAAGGAATTATGCCCCAACACTTCATAAAGAAAAATCTTTACATAAAGAACAAAAAAAAAACACTTAAAAGAATTAACAAGAGTCTTAAAATAAACCAAAGTCTAGGTAAAAGACATGAATATTTGTATAATAATCACAAAATTGTAAAAAAATATTAGATAAAGGAGAAAGGGAGCATTACTTACATTTAATAAAACCTAATATACAGTATTTAAACAACATTTTTAGGATTTCTTACTTTCTGGTTCTGATTTTTTCATAATTCTCAAAATTATGAATTAAGGAAGTATACTAGAGAGATATAAATCTAGAACACAGAGAATACATCAAAAACCATTATAGCGTTTATATAATTGTTTTAATGAAACATTCTGTAGGAATTTTGTTTTTATATTGGAAGATATAGAAAAGGTATTTTACTATTACTTTATTAAGTAATTTTAACAACTGTATGGCACTGTAGCATAATCTTCTAGAACTACTCATTTATCACAGGAAAATTCTTACTTCCTCATTAAACAATGAGGAATCTTTGTGTTAAAATCTCTGATCATCAGGTTGTACTCTGATTATACCTCTTCTTTCCCTTCATTGTCAGTTAATCCTCATTCAACCTTTGAATATTCTTATGGTTTAAAGTAAACCACTATATTTGCAATACAATACTTCCATTATTTTTCTCAACATACTAACTTGTAGAGCCAGCCAATGACCAATTTTTATCTAAATCGTCAGTCCTTTCACCCAGAATTAAGCCTGCTTCCACAGAATTTTCTCTATCATCAATATATATCATACCATCTACATCAAAATACATAACAGCTTCTCCAACTTATCTAACATATTATAGAATCTGACTCTTGTACTTGATGTAGGGAATACTGCCATAAAAAATTTCCCAGAAGAGTCCTTGAAATTGTACTTCATCTTTACTGCAATCTATTTAATAAAATATATATCTATATTATCTAATCGATCATGCAGTAGTATCTCACAAAATTATTGTAAATCTTTGACATATTATGTTTTACTTATACTTTGCTGTTGACAAAATTTTCGCCATATGAATTCAGACATAGCAACAACTCATTTACCTGGATTTTCCTTTAGCTTATCATAATCCATTTCAACACCGATTTTTTTCTTTCTGATAATTTACATTTTATGAATTAATACCATTTTTAGTATACTATCTTAGTCTATATGTTTCTGTTTTATGTTACTCAAATAATATTATCCATAATTATGCAGAGTTTGGTAAAGATGGCTGACATTAATGTATTTGAATTTTGTAACAGCACCGTCTGCTTTTGCTCTCAATATTACTTTATTTGTATGAACACAATAAAAATATCTCTTCGATTAAATGGTTTGACCACTTCAGATTATTTTTGAGATTCTTATTATCTATAATGTAATCCAGTCACGTTCCCATGTCTGTACTAATTTATATGCAGAATTTCACATTTTTCGGCTTCTTTTGATATTGAACACAAACTGATTCTTTATTTTTATTGTTAATCTCTCAATTCCAAAACATATTTTACAAACATGTCTAAAACAAGCACCATATTGTGAAACACGTATGTTGTGCGGCAGCGATGCTGAGACATTGTAGAATCTCTGACCAGAGCAGTTGCGCTCGACTCGCAGTAGCGAGCAGTCAGTCAGTCTGCAGTAGTCAGTCCTCAGTAGTGCTTGGAGTCGGTTGCTAGCAGTAGCGGAGAGCAGTCGGCGGGCGTCGGCATCGCAATGGTCGAGATTCAGGACGAGGTATAATTTTATTTAAATAAATAATCATGCAGCTTTGCGCTCATCAGATAATGTAACGAAAAACACGTATGTTGTGCGGCAGCGATGCTGAGACATTGTAGAATCTCTGACCAGAGCAGTTGCGCTCGACTCGCAGTAGCGAGCAGTCAGTCAGTCTGCAGTAGTCAGTCCTCAGTAGTGCTTGGAGTCGGTTGCTAGCAGTAGCGGAGAGCAGTCGGCGGGCGTCGGCATCGCAATGGTCGAGATTCAGGACGAGGTATAATTTTATTTAAATAAATAATCATGCAGCTTTGCGCTCATCAGATAATGTAACGAACACTCATTGTAATTTAACTTTCAAAAATCGCCCCCAATAATAATTTTGATTTAAAACCAATTTTAGAGACAATCATTCAAATTTCCTTCCATTTCCTTTTAACAAAGATTTTTAAAAGGTACTTCCAATGCTTTTCATGCAAGCGCAAGAGAACAATAAGAGCAGAATTTTGACATGCAATTTTACTAAGGTAAGAAATTTATTCTAAATTCGCACAGGGCAAACACCGACATTTCGGTTTAATTGAGTTTAGGTTATCATTGCAGTTTCATTGTCATGGGATTATCGTTCATTATTTTATGGGAACTTGCACTTGAGTCAGATAGCGAGCTTTCATTTAATTGTCTTTGCCATTAATATTCTTGTGGGGAGTTTACACTTAGCTGTGGCACCATTTCTAATAAATATAGTTTAATTTATTATTAGAATGTGTTGTGGGGAGGTTACAATTGATAAAAAATTTTAGTATCTTTTCCAAGTCCAGCTATACTTACTTCAGCACCATCAGTATCAAGTTAAATATTATTATTGCTTAAAATGTTTACCCAAGCTACAAAGTAATTTTCTTAATATGCCATATCCAACACAGCAATTTTTCTATCGTACATATACACTCCAGGAAATTGAAATAAGAACACCGTGAATTCATTGTCCCAGGAAGGGGAATCTTTATTGACACATTCCTGGGGTCAGATACATCACATGATCACACTGACAGAACCACAGGCACATAGACACAGGCAACAGAGCATGCACAATGTCGGCACTAGTACAGTGTATATCAACCTTTCGCAGCAATGCAGGCTGCTATTCTCCCATGGAGACGATCGTAGAGATGCTGGATGTAGTCCTGTGGAACGGCTTGCCATGCCATTTCCACCTGGCGCCTCAGTTGGACCAGCTTTCGTGCTGGACGTGCAGACCGCGTGAGACGACGCTTCATCCAGTCCCAAACATGCTCAATGGGGGACAGATCCGGAGATCTTGCTGGCCAGGGTAGTTGACTTACACCTTCTAGAGCACGTTGGGTGGCACGGGATACATGCGGACGTGCATTGTCCTGTTGGAACAGCAAGTTCCCTTGCCGGTCTAGGAATGGTAGAACGATGGGTTCGATGACGGTTTGGATGTACCGTGCTCTATTCAGTGTCCCCTCGATGATCACCATTGGTGTACGGCCAGTGTAGGAGATCGCTCCCCACACCATGATGCCGGGTGTTGGCCCTGTGTGCCTCGGTCGTATGCAGTCCTGATTGTGGCGCTCACCTGCACGGCGCCAAACACGCATACGACCATCATTGGCACCAAGGCAGAAGCGACTCTCATCGCTGAAGACGACACGTCTCCATTCGTCCCTCCATTCATGCCTGTCGCGACACCACTGGAGGCGGGCTGCATGATGTTGGGGCGTGAGCGGAAGACGGCCTAACGGTGTGCGGGACCGTAGCCCAGCTTCATGGAGACGGTTGCGAATGGTCCTCGCCGATACCCCAGGAGCAACAGTGTCCCTAATTTGCTGGGAAGTGGTGGTGCGGTCCCCTACGGCACTGCGTAGGATCCTACGGTCTTGGCGTGCATCCGTGCGTCGCTGCGGTCCGGTCCCAGGTCGACGGGCACGTGCACCTTCCGCCGACCACTGGCGACAACATCGATGTACTGTGGAGACCTCACGCCCCACGTGTTGAGCAATTCGGCGGTACGTCCACCCAGCCTCCCGCATGCCCACTATACGCCCTCGCTCAAAGTCCGTCAACTGCACATACGGTTCACGTCCACGCTGTCGCGGCATGCTACCAGTGTTAAAGACTGCGATGGAGCTCCGTATGCCACGGCAAACTGGCTGACACTGACGGCGGCGGTGCACAAATGCTGCGCAGCTAGCGCCATTCGACGGCCTACACCGCGGTTCCTGGTGTGTCCGCTGTGCCGTGCATGTGATCATTGCTTGTACAGCCCTCTTGCAGTGTCCGGAGCAAGTATGGTGGGTCTGACACACCGGTGTCAATGTGTTCTTTTTTCCATTTCCAGTAGTGTATTTATATGTAGTCATACCAGAAATCATTCAATACCTAGATGGATATATATTAGCTGTTTCTAGGAACTTTGTTCTAAACCACCTCTCCTCAATATACCTACATCTGAAATTTGGTGTCCATTAATTTGTTCCTCATATTGAGTACATAATTTTATTTAATTTTTGACTCTACCATTTGAGAAATATTTCTCTTCCTTTTGGTCCAATAGTATCAACACAATAATATTTGACATCAAGATTAGCTCTATGTAGTTACCATTTTCTTTTGTGTTGAACAAATATGGGACATAGTTTTTCTTTAACTCTTTCAAATCAAACATTTATGGAAATTTAATAAGAGGCCCTTTATAAAAATTTCTGCTGTCTATAATTTTGAGTTCTAAACGTTTTATCCCCAATAACATCAGTTATGTTCCTGTAAAGATACATATGAAACTTCATGGCAGATTAAATCTGTGTCCCAGACCGAGACTCAAACTTGGGACCTTTGCCTTTCACAGGCAAGTGCTGTACCAAATGAGCTAGCCAAGCATGGCAGAAGTTGTAGAGCACATGCCCACAATAGGGAAAGGTCCCAAGCTCGAGTCGTAGGTCTGCACACTGTCTCAGTCTGTCAGGAAGCTTCATATAAGAGCACGCTCCCCGACAGAGCGAAAATCTCGTTCTGGAAAATATATATGGTTTTATCTTGTTTTAGAGAGGACTTCAGAATGAATTGTTAGTCATAACCTTTAGCATAATGACCTATAAATGTATACTTCTGATGTTTATCAGATATTGTCCACTTACTGAATTCATTGTTTCACATAAATTGATAAAGTGTCCCCATTAAATTTGTGAACAGCTATTAGATTTGAAATATGTATAGCAGTTTCTAATTGAATTAATTGAACTGTTCTTTCTCGCTTTGCTATGTCCCCTTAAATTATTTCTCCTACAAGCATCATGAAATTTAGTGTATGTAACTGTCTCATGGTCTGCTCCATTTAAGTAGAAAAGTTTTTATGTGCCTTACGGAAAATTGAAATTTATGTGTAAGAAGAATTTTCACTTGCTCTCTGTATGTGTTTAGCTGACAATAAATGGTGTTTTTGAGATTTTTTATTTATTTTTTCCATATCTACACACCACCTTTCCATAAATGTATTCTCTCTGTTCCCTATATTCTCATTTACAGATCTTGCATCTGCTTAAGAGCTTGTTCCTAGATGTAGAATTTAAATAGGAACTGTAAAATTCTTTACTTTCATGAAATTTAATGTATTTTTGCAGTTAGTTTGTTGATCATCATCACATTTTTCACTGACAATAATATTTTACAATGAGCATGACTTAAAATTACATTTAAATGCTTCTTGTAATAGCGAGCTGGACAAATATTTTCCAACATCTTTACTGTTATTATAGAAATTTATCCAATTATTATTACATTCTTTACAAATACGTGAACGCTTATCCTTTATGTACATGTGTGAATAAAAATTATCAGTTGACTTCTCCACATCACTGTTTTTAAAACTTTTTGATCTGATGCATTCTGCAGTTTGCTGTTAAACAAAATTGTTATTCAATAAATAGAACTGAATATCTATTGTTAATGTAACATCCAAGAGAATATATAAATTGAGACCACATTACAATAATACTGAAGAGAGAAAATTCGGAAAATATTTTCAAAATCAACATGGAAAAAATAAAAATAAATGGTTTTGTATTAATTAAACTTAAGGACAACATTAAAATACATTAAAATATAAAATTTGGGGAAAAGTAAAACTAAAATTATCTTTATTGTGGCAAAATTGTATGATTCGACTGGGTGTTTCCTAGCTGTAGCAAAATAGTATGTGATGGGAGAAAAATTAGAAAATTGACCAAATATCAGTGGTCAGTCAATAAGTAATAAACTTGGAAAATGATATGTAAATGGAGTGTGTCATTATGTACTAGCTTCAGGTAATTTGAATTCACTAAATTTTGTTAACAATACACTAGTTTCATTGGCCTTCCTTTGTTCATTGCAATAGAGTTCAGTAATGAAATGAAATAAGCAATCAAGGATTAGTAGTGATGACATACACATGAACAATACGAAATTTTTATCAGTACTTGAACAGAAAACTTACTAGCATATTCAAATTTTTTACTAAAATTTCTTATATAAATCGAAACAATCCAAAGTAATACTCTAGTGCCTATGAAGAATAAATTTAAATAAATGAAGTATATCAACTATCAACTAAACACAGATACTTCAAAACATGTATCGCTCCATTATTAGAAAATAAAAATCTATTAATTAAAAATCTTGTTTAATATTTTGTACATCATGCTATTACAGGCAATATGAAGCCAGAACCAGTAAATAATTCTAAAATTCTAAGAAATTTAAATCACTATTTTAATAATTATAATCTTGATTATACTGAAACACAATATGATATTACAATAGCTTGAGGCTAAGTATACTGAAGATAAAATGAAATGCTTACACCAAATAATTTAGAACAAAAACATGTATATTATTAGCAGTTATAAATTATAAAAAAGCTAGTAATGAGTCTATGAGCAATGTTTCTGATAAATTTCAAGATAGTTATATAACGACTGAGGATATATTAGTTGATTATGTGATGTATATAAGAAGTGCATAAAAATATATCTTAACAAATAATAATAAAATTGGAAAATACGTGAAAATCGGAAGAAGCTCAAACAACAACTTGCTATACTGCTACAATACATTTACAAGACGAGAGAGCAAAGCGAAAAAGACTGAAACATATAATTAACAAAATATCTGAAATAGAACTGAATGATAGGTCTGCATTATCACAACTGCTACACTACAAGAAGGACATTTGTTCATGGTTGGAGGAATAACAAGCAAGTTAATGAACTCTAGATTACTGAGAGCATTTAAATGATAAACTTTATTATATGCACACTAATGACTCTATCAACTATAAAGTGACTGAAGAAAAGTGTAAATCTGCTTTTCAGTGCTTAAGTATTTAGAAGGATAAGAACTATACTACACGAAATTTGATGATATAAAATATTATACAGACAGATATACAGAGAAAGAAAATAAAAAATACTACACCAATACCATTTGATAAATAGATTGTATGACAACATTCTAACATCAGTAGAATATATTCAACTCTCTATTATCACTCAAGAGCTCATAACTAAAGCAAAAAAATCATAATTAATGACACTATGTTATATGATCTCACAAGAGAAGAACTAGCCACAGTCATTTTTGGAAACTGTGAAGACTATCCGGATTAAAATACTGTTGTTACAAGAATATTACAAGCATTTCTTGAAGCAAAAAGATATGAAATTAAGGGAATAAAAATTACCTGGTAATTATAAGTAATTAAAAGTAATAGTTTCAAATATGAAATTTAAGTGCTGTACTAATTAACTTACATCAGTAGATAGAATGACTATTCTTCAATAAAAGTTTAGACCCAGTTGCTTTGTTCAAAGTTAACTTTTATATAAATGTCATAATAATTTATATATACATGTAATAAACTAAATTCATCTGATTCAATCAACTCAGATTCAGAATTCTCAAATGATAGTGACATTACATTTTTGCTATTTATCTTTGTTTTAAAATCACAAAATATGTTGATATCTTAATATCACAGTCAGTGGACTTAATACGAAAATCAGTATTAATTGTTATAAATTATCACTAACGAATTCTAGTTATGTATATAAAATATTGCAGAATACTTTTTCTTTCATTTAACCACTATTATATAATTCATCAAACTTAGTCCCTTCATATTGGCTTTATCACCTTTCTTCCCCAATAGCTTTGGAACCAGATGTACATCTGGAAATTTGGTTTTCTACACTTTTTCATCATAGAAATTCCCTTTCACATCTTCTCCATCCAAAACTCTTCATTTTTATGTGACTAGATCAGAGAGAATAACACTAAAAATTCCAAAAATTTCTGTTGGCCAGTTGACTGTGTATGCTTTTTGAAAAACTTTATCTCCTATTTTAAATTTTAGTTTACCATTAATTACAGTGGTAGTCGGCTTACAATTTTTGTTGTCAACTTCTGTTGGCCTTATCTATGTTGCTGAATGTTTTGTTGGTTTGATTAGTTTGATGATTTTTCTGACATTTCTCCAGCATGAGATTTTTAACTGAGTCAAAACATTTATAGCTTCCTTGAAGGGCAAATCTTTTCCACATTTCTTCTTTTGGTGTTGTACTAAATCTTTCAAAAAAATGGTTCAAATGGCTCTGAGCGCTATGCGACTTAACTTCTGAGGTTATCAGTCGCCTAGAACTTAGAACTAATTTAACCTACCTAACCTAAGGACATCACACACATCCATGCCCGAGGCAGGATTCTAACCTGCGACCGTAGCGGTCGCGCGATTCCAGACTGTAGCGCCCAGAACCGCTCGGCCACTTCAGCCGGCCCTAAATCTTTCAACCAAAGATGATTTTAATTCAGTAAATGTTGGGTGATGATTTATATTACAGTTTCTAATAAATTCTTCAAATTATTTATTGTACAATTCATTACCATTATATGTCTGTAGATATCTTCGAGTTCTCTCTCTAAATGTTTATCAACAGCACCAGTTACATTTTTACTTCTTTGATCTTTAACTGGAACAGTCAAAGCAAATTTCGGCAAAACAATGGTAACAATTCATAAAAATTTATATATTGTATTTAGTTCTGAAAATTTTTTTAAGCTTGCGGAACCCATTTCCACTAGGCCAGTTTTCTAAGACAAAACAAGAAGGACAACATTTCTACTTTTAAAATTTTTTCTCGTTGTACTAAATTGTGAAGGCTTCCGTGATCACTTGTTGACAAACTGCCTGTTGGGTACTGTATCAGGTTCTTCGGCCAACGTTTTTCTGACGTTTCGCCAGCACGAGTGGCTGGCATCATCAGAGCTTCACCTTCCATTGCTGATGGTGAACTGGTGTCTAGTTCGCGGCCGCAGATTATGTGTACATGGCACCGCACTGTCCAAGGGCTTTTCCTTGGTCATTTCCAGTGCTGTTCTCCTCTTCATAACTGCAACAGTCGTTCGCTGCAGGACGGGAACATAGAATTCATTTAATTTTAAGCTTTCTTCTTTCTAGTTGAAGCTACTGTGGGTATCCATAGTGAGGAACAGCTCAGTGACTTCCTTCGTCACTTCAACAGCCTCCATTTCAACATAAAATTTACCATGAAATTAGAAAAGGGCAAACAGCTATCCTTTCTAGATGTGCTATTCACAGGGGAGGGTGAAAATCTGGGACACAACGTGTATCAAAATCCGACACATGCGGTCCGATTGCAGCACAAACTACAAAATCACTACCCAAGCTTAAAAGATCCGTTATAAAATTCGCTGGTAACGCTACAATACGAATATGTGAGCCGCAGCACCTCCAACGTGGGATGCGACACCTGGGAAGCGTTCTGACGAGCAATGGATACACCAGCAGTTATATACATCTTTGACAAGAATGAAATAAGTGTGGAGTCCTGTGCTGCAGTAACCATTGCTTCCTGCATAGGAGGAGACGAACCGCGCCGGAAATGATCAACGTCGGCTGAAGAAACCGTGACAGAAGAGTACAGGCAGTTTGTTTTTCTCATTGGTTTCAATAACTCATTAATAATCGACATTGGTGCGTCAGGTAGATACAATCTGCGACCACGAGCTAGACTCCCGTCCATCCCCAGCAATGGAAGGTGAATCTTTGACAATACCAGCTACTTGTGCTTGTGGAACATCGGCCGATGAAACTGTGCAGTTTATCAACAAATGACTACGAATGCCTCAACAGTTTTCTGCGCCTCTTTGGGGAGGAGATTTGAAGATTGTACAGACGCGTTGACCAACGACGGGAGAATAACGCGTGCTTCATGTCGTCTCTCCTATTTCTTTCGCGGTGCCTGGATGAAGTTCTTGAAGTGTAAGCCCCTATTAACCATCGCCCAGGCACCTCATATCTACGAGAGAATGGAACGGGCTTTCCTTCGTGAGCGAATTCATGCAACACGGAGATACTTCACAAGAACAGATGAGGAACGTTTGTACATTTTCTATCTAGTAAGCAGCAAAATGCATCATCATGATTGTGACTTCTGCTAGATGACGGAAGCAGATTGAGAAGGCGATTCCCGATATTTCACGCCAGGGACTGACCTCACTGAACGACGACTGGCCTAACAGAAACAGTCTGTTCGAAAAGGAGGGAATCTAGCTATCGACTAGAGAGCTGTACCTATGGACGACATCATTACTAATACCGAGTGGCAATTCGGGAACCTTAGTTGAGAAAGAGGTGAGGAAATAACACTTAAAAAGACAAGATACTGCGCCGAGCAAAACCACCAACTTGCAACCTGAAGAAAGAAGAGGTACAAGCTTTCAAGAATCTTAACGCCGACAAGAGTGTACTAGTACCGCTTGTCGGTAAGGGAAATGCCACCGTCACAATGAAGACCGAAAATTATGAGCAGAACATCCGAGACATATTAGATCCGATGACTTACCGGAAACAAAGAGCAGAACCAGCGCCGCGGATCACACGGAATTCGAATCGGTAAATCAAGCGTCCTCTCTCTCGGCGGACCTACAGAGGAACCTGGGCAACACAGAAGCCCTACCTCCTTGGCTGTATGGATTAAAAAACGTAAGAGTAATATTCCACTAAGACCGTATGTTCGCACTCCTGGGCAACCAACGTGTAATCTCGCAAAACACTTCGCCTCTCCGCTCCAGCCGCACGTGGGAAAGACTTAACATATACATAGAGGACTCACATTTCATTGAGAACTTTAAGAAACTAAGACTTGGGCTAAATGACATCCTAGTTAGCTTTTATGTTGTTTACTTGTTTACCAAAGTGCCACTCACAAACTCTCTGGAGCGCATCGGTTTCATTTTCCTGCAAGACATAGCCAAGATCTTTCATTCATCTCTCAGAACGAGCTATTTCAAATGAAATGGCAACATCTACGAACAGCCGTAAGGAGTCGCCGTGGGTATTCCTCATAGTCCAGCCGTGGCCAACTTCTTCGTCGATCATTTTGAAGCACAAGCACTGGACTTTCACCTTATAAATCTCTTGTATGGCACAGATACGTCGATGACACCTTCGCTGTGTGGAGCCATGGTGAGGAACAACTCGGTGACTTCCTAAGACATTTGAGCAGCCTGTATACCAATATAAAATTTAGGATGGAAGTAGAAAAGAACAATCCGATACCCTGTCTAGATGTGCTGGTCGAAAGGTATGATGAAAACCTGGGACACAGATTGTATCGAGAACCGCCACACAGAGACCAGTACCTGCACATACTGTCAAATCAACACTCGAGCTAGAAAAGGGGCATGATTATTTTGCTCGTAACGCGAGCAAGTCAAATACGTGAACCGCAGCACCTCAGACGCGAGATGCAACACCTGGAAAATGTGCTGAGAGGTAATTGGTACTCCACCACCTACATAAGCAGTGTGACAGAGTCAAACACTCGGGAAAAGAAATGTCAGGTACGGCCTTTCTGCCATACATCGCCAGAGTAGCGGGAACAATCGGCTGTATGTAGCGCAAACAAGCGTGAAGAATTGTTTATAAGCCGACAAGGAAGCTCAAAGAATGTCTCCAATCGGCAAAGGAGATAAGGGGATCACTTGAAATGTCGGGAATTTATCGCATATCATGCACATGTGGAAAGGTGGGAATGATTGGACGATCAATCGACACCAGAATCATGGGAAATATGCAACACTGCGGATTGGGACACGTGGACAAATAGGCCGTAACAGAGTGAGCGCTGTGTGAGGCCGCCCATACAGTAAAATTCGCCGACCTGGAAATTCTACCTGTAGAGAAGAGAAATCACACTCTTACGTTCGGAGAAGCTATGCAAATACACAAACATGAGGAAAGCTTCAACAAGAGAGAAGAAATCTTCAAGCGGAACGGATCCTGGTTTCCTGTGCTGCAACAAGCGACATTTGCGGGTAGCAAGAGAACTGCATTGAAAAACACCAACGAAAAGCCTTCGGACTTTGGAGCGCTAGTTTCATATAATCTGTAGCCACAAGATCAACTCCAGTCCACCACCAGCAATGGAGGATGAAGCTTTGACTGTGTCAGCTACTCGTGATGGCGAAACGTCAGAAAAATCATTCAAGAGCCCAAGACAGAAGCCAATAGGCAGTTTGTTTTTCTCATTGGAATATGTAACTCACTAATAATTTCTTCATAAATATTAGACTGCATCTCAACACCTACAATTTCTTCACTATTTTTTTTCTCTTTTATTTTATGTACAGTCGAAAGACCTCCATAGCTCTGACTCATGTTTTCAATTATTATTCACTGAGGATGAGGTGTTTCAGCAAATATTCTATACTTCAAGCACCAGATGCAGCTATCTGTCAATACTATTGGAAAATTAATTAATCAGATGTCAACTTTGAGTGACGTAATTATTTTATCAAATACCATTAACTTTGCATCTGCATTCACAGTTGTAACTGTATCTTTCAATCTTACACTTAGAATAATTGATTTGTGTACCACTATTGACTGACCATTATTTATTTTGTATAGCATATGAGGCACATTTACTGTGATATCAAAATTGTCATAGGACAAGTTTTTTTTATCTTTTCACCAAAACTATAACTTTTTAGGAATGAAAAAATTTTCGAAATTGTGCATTTTTTGTTTGCCTCAAGTCATAACATTAGAATCAACCATTTGTCTATTCAGGACTACATTTTATAGTCTATTACAACTATCAAAAACAAATATTAGAGCTGACATGATATTTTTAATCTTTTCCTCAAGATTTGTTATAGTGGTATAGTTATCAGTATGAAGTTGCGAATTTTTTTCATTGACATGTTTCATTGTAATATAGTTATTCAATTGTCTTAGAAGACTTTACTCAGCTTTGGTAACAGGATTTTTTCATTCATTTTGTAAGTGTTGCATTATAAACAGTTTCTGGATCTCTTGAATCTACTAATTTCTCCATTTATAATCCATATACCATTCAGTTGTTTTATAAAATTTACCTCATTCTTTCTAAAATTGTTTCTTTAAATTTTCCAATTTTTTGATCAGTTTGTTCAAGAAGAGTTCCTAATTCATTTTGATGGAAATCTAAAGAATCTACTTGAATTCTAAAGAGTCTAATATCTCAGATTTTATTTTAATTTTTTATTTGATTTTCTGTACATTTTTCGCATTTGCTCTCTTTCCTAAAATACCATTTACTAAATTCAAATTTTATTTACCCTGTAATTATCATACAACAGTTGTAAATCAAACAGACAGAATCACAACATATAACTTTATTAAAATTTTTACTCACTGTCCTTTATGCAACAGCTCGCTTGAACCAAAATATTTAAGTACTTCTTCGAGTATATTTCTTCCACATAAAATCAAATATAAATTTTTTACCATTATTTTAATAATGTTGCAGCTAATCACTGCCAACATCATCAGAATATCTATATCAACTAATCCAGATTAATTTTTTTTGCTTTATGGGTAATTTATCAAGTGTACAAATATCAATTTTCAATTGTTTCACCAACCTTTTTATATTAAAATCACTTAAGGCATTAGGATAATATCTAATATGTTTGGAATTATTTGTTTGTTCCATATCCTTCTCCATTGCAATATTGTATTTCTTTTCTTCTGCCAATTCATTATTACTTTTCTTCTTATTTACAACTACACTTGGAACAGCATCAACTCTTCGAGGCATAGAGCCAGCAACAACCTAAAATGAAAAACAACTGGAAACAAAGGAAGAAATTTCATCTTCATGTTTTATTAGGTCAGAGCCTTCTTCCATTTTTGTTATATGTTTAATTATTTTTTTGCAAGTAATATACCTAGTATTATGAGAAAACTATCCTCCTATTTTTTATCTTTCTTTCTTTTCATGAGCATCAGACAAAAATTATCAACACTATTTAATGTTGCATTAATGGGTTTAATTTTAATTCACTTATCAATAGTCTTGTGTCTGAGTAGCAGAGAATAACCATCACAGAAATTATTAATTTGTATAGATAAAAAATGTATAAGGATGAGTAATGTTTCAATCCCCAACCATTTTCATCAATATCCAATCCCATTCCCAATTTGTATTTTTTCTAAACTATTCCTCTAATTTCTGTTGCTGAAACTTTTTCACCAAAAGAACAATGCTTTGTAATTGTTTATCTGTTTAAGGCCCTTTTTCTAAATCTTTGTTGTCTCTGCACGCTCTCTGTTTCTTGCATGCTCCATCTTATACTGATCGCTTTCATTGAGAGACTAATTTTATTGCTCCATTCAATACTGAATTTGGTGGACCATTAATTGATGTCCCACATTATTGTGTATTTATTCTAGTTCACGATGAAATTTAGGACTTGAAAATAACTATAAATGACGAAAATGATAATTTGATTGACCGCAATGGTGCTACTGTAAAAGATATTTTAAAAATTAATTAATTAATCATCATCCTTCATAAATGAGCAAGATTGAGAATACCAGTTTTATTCATTGCCTGTGAACGAGAAGACTAAAAACAAACAAAGTCTTCCCAAGAAGGGCACAGACTTTATCATAAACATTGAACATCATTGGGATCAAGGTTATCACAATACAGAAACAAAACCGTATTTTTCTAGACTGATATATGTATTTATTTCTTCATCAGTCCTTATGCAATTGACTTCATCTCTAGCCAATGAGCTGACCATGGAAGGTCGTTTCCTCAACAGACAAAACATAAGAAGTAAGAAAAATAAACTACTTTTTCCGCCAGACTTGATTGGTATGTTTCCTAAAGATTATAAAGATGTGGGAAGGAGACTTAACAATAACTTTCACTTGGAGTTCTTGTGCAAGGAACACTATTCTTCAATGGACTGACCATAACCAAGCTGGTATTGAAGATGTGACCACACTTGTTACAGAAGGCAAAATCGGAGTTTAATTAATGGAAATCCTTATTCCAAAGGTTAGATGTGAACTAGATTACGTACTCAAGCAACAAAACGAAAAATTTTAGAAAGGAAATTTTCCTTTATCTTTGTTTATCCACAAACCACAGCTATTGCTATTTTGGGCTAGATACCACCAATTAATGTAATTCTGCAGAATATGATGTGCTCTATTTTTTTATGTTTCAAACTATATCATTTGACCGACTTTTACCTGTTCAAACTTATCAATCTACAGATCATCTACATAAAGAACGGAAGAAATGAAGTTCTCCCTTGACAAATATGGAATCTCCTTGCACCATACAATCATCTGAAGATATATGATGCTGTCCAAGATTTTAAGTGAGTTGTGGAATCAATAGTTATATATGCATACAATTTCATAGCAAGTTAGCCTATCTGCATCATAAATATGTCAAGAACAATGAATGTATTTCCACATTTAAGAAAGACAAAGAAGCTGTGTGCCACATTCACTGATAAAATTCCAAAATTAAACAATTGCTTATATAACAATATATGCTAAAAGAAGTTAACAGATGATGCTCAGCATAGAATTTTGAGTTAAAATTTTTCATTTTATAAACAAACAAAAAATTTGAAAAATTAGATGTTTTAACTTTATGTTTACATTTCCTTTGCAAGCTTTATAAAAAAGATAGAGGAAAGAAAACCTGTAAAATTAATTTTGTCAATTAGAAGATGATATCTGATTTTATATATTATTATTTCCTTGGATAGTTTTTAATGTAGATTATTGAGGCTGTTTAAATTTTTAAAATTGGTGGATATTTGGCTGCGAAATAAACAAAAGTCGATCTGCTCATATGGACTGGAGTTTTTCTATTTTAAACTAAATTTTAATTTTATTAAGGAAAATTTATTCTATATATATGGAGACTATACTCAAAACACTCAACAGCACTGGCATTCTAATTTGTGTAAAACATTAGTGAGCTATAAGTACATGTTTTATATAACATTGCTGGATGTGAACATTTAAATATTAGATTTAAGGGGAAAATTTGTATCGAGCCAATAACGATTTTAAAATTAGTTTACCAAAAAATATTATAAATTAATTACTGGTTGAGGTTTTCTGTTTTTTTTAATAGGAATATTAAGCTGAAATACAAGGGAATGAAGAAACATAAGACTCGAGGAGGCACACCAATATCCATAACACGAGTGTATCATACCATGTACACAAGAAAAGAATATCTGTATTTATGTTAGCAAGGTAAACATTAGAAGCAAAATTACAGTCCAGTCTTAGCTTGTTAAACCAATGGAAAAATAAGTTTGTATAAAATAAGCTAAATCATTGTTTAACTAAACAATAACGTATTAAACATTGATTGTAAAGGGCCCCACACAAAAGTGACAGATGGTATTGATGTGGTTGCTAATCTCGACACCCACACATGAGCGAGTTGCCAAGTAATTTCAGTTAGTATTATCAATGTCACTGTGTCTAGAAGTTCTGCTCTGAAAGTTGCACTGAAGTAGCAGCAGTAGCAGTTGATTCACATATCCACATGAATACTCTTAGAAACTGTATGTCACTTTAAAGAATGTATTACATACTTCAGTGACGCCAAATAAGTTATGTGCATCTTCCCCATGTGCCAATACAATTCATTTTCCTGTTATTAGTCTTCAATTCCTTTATTTATTCATTAGTCTTATAGTTTAATTTCAAGCATTTTCACAATCTGTTCGATGCATCTATAGAATTGTTGTCAATAGTAGCACTACTGACTATAATTTTGTAGGAAGGAGAATTGTATGAATGTTTCTAGGTGGGACAGTAGAGCAGTATAATAGATATGCCCTGAATATGTCAATTAAAGAGTGCTATTAACAGTACTGTAGGTACATATCAATATGTCATCAATTTAGAAGTTATAAACTTTAATGTGTATACCTATGTAAGAAATAACTCAAAATCATAAAAGGAAGATCATTCTACCATGACTATTATCTACTTCTATAGCGCAAGCTTAAAAATTCTAATTACTGCAAAATTGGAGTGTGCATTTTGCAATGCTTGTAGATATAAATGGAAACTCCAGCTTCCACTTCACTTCTCAGAGTAGTCTACAGTCCCTGGACAACCATAAATTCTAATATGTGTTTCTTGCACAACTTGGGCCAAGAAACCGAAACAAAACTGCAGAAACAACCTTAATAAATAGGCTGCCATATTGCCATTGGCCGCTACTAACCGACAAGGCAGGCATATTGTGTTCACGCATCGCTTGCGATTAGTGAGATTGCCTGGGACTCCCAGGCGACCAGCGATCAGTGACTCGTCGCTGCGATTTTCCCACACACTCGCAATCTACGAAGGGATCGGTCGCCATGTTATGGATCGCTGCAATTTGTCACTCGTGTGTGGAACCGTTAATACTCAATTGTTGCGTTCAAGTGCTACCCTACAGTAATGATACACTCTGAGCATTAAACTAAGCAGCTGCATCGGATTCCAGCCTACAATTATTCGATTACTAATTATCTCGTGGACAACTGACTCATTGTGGGATTGTGTTGCTAGCTCGGAATTCGGGGACATTTCCTTGCACAGATCGTAAGTTTTTTCTTATCTAGCTTGGATGTACGACAACACAACGTATCACGGTGATAGCTGAAGCAATAATGAAGGAATAGATTGTGGGGTCACAATTATAAAACAATGGGACAGTACACGACAATGTTTCTGTATGGTGGCACACTTTATACATATGCTCGTGGGTTAAAAATAACGATAAATAATTTCATGTTCTAGAATTTCTAGCTTAATATAAAAATTACCTTAAATTTTTTAGCGTTGTAGCTGTCACCCTCCGGTGAGCAGCCCTGCCATTATCTTTACCACAAGGGTGGGTTATATTTTTGTTTCCCCATTGTGCTCAACTTGCGCTCTTTCTACTCATGAGTTCCTACCACAAGGTCGAACCATCAATAAGGAGCAATAGTTATCAGTTATTTGTCCATACAAAAGCCCGCATATGTGGCGAAACCAATTATGGCATTTGTACCATGGTAATTCAAATGTCACCCTTCGTTACTTGTTCGTGTAATTTTGGCCAAAAATGATACTGAAATGATATCCCAGTAACCTTCTTCGCCACGTGTCGTTTCATCATGTTTGCGAAATAAAACAAAACGTTAAAGGACAGTCATTTTACGATCGTAAAGGGATTAATAAATAACGTCTCACATAGCTAAAAGCTTGCCGAGAGATCGAGTTCCAGAAGTGTTGCGGGGATCGTAAGAAGCGCTAGTATTAGTGTACAATGTCTAAAGGGTGCTAGTTCGAACGGATTCAGACCAGTCGGTCAAAGTAAGAGATAAAATATCTCAGAAGCACACCAAGGTTAAAATTAGGAATAAATGGCGAAATTACGCGGTAAAACACACATTCTGTCCCTTCATACTTTGATGATGTCATAAAAAATTCGTGTGGATATCTGCTTGAAAACCATACTTCAGCCAGCAATTATTTTGAAAAATTTTTGCCAACATTTGCGTATACTTGGAGTTAACATTTGCTGTCTCGACGATAGTAGAGACTTACCAGCGTTGGTGTGCAGGGAAGGAAATACAGCGATTTGAAACTTGAACTTCATTTATGGTTAGCCTGTATTAAGTAATTCAAACAACTAGCAAAAACCTGAATCATATCATGAACAGAACTTTTGTACCAGTTTTATGTTGCCCTCCATCTCCACCAATCAAGTTACAGTGCACTTGTTCACACCACACTGTTATGTTTGTATGTGTTGCTTGAAATGATACTCGGATTTTTCCACGAGGATCAATGCGTAATATTATGCCTTAACTTTGCTGACCTGTGTGAAAGATAGGAATCTTTAAAGACGTTGTAAGTAGGCTGTTTAGGTTTTCTTATTGGTAACGCCACGTAGCGCTCTGTATGAAAAATCACTGGCTGTGCTGTGTGCAGTCTGTGGCTAGTTTGCATTGTTGTCTGCCATTGTAGTGTTGGGCAGATGGATGTGAACAGTGCGTAGCGTTGCGCAGTTGGAGGTGAGCCGCCAGCAGTGGTGGATGTGAGGAGAGAGATGGCGGAGTTTTGAAATTTGTAATACTGGATATCATGAACTGCTATATACATTACGACTTTTGAACACTATTGAGGTAAATACATTGTTTGTTCTCTATTAAAATCTTTCATTTGCTAACTATGCCTATCAGTAGTTAGTGCCTTCAGTAGTTTGAATCTTTTATTTAGCTGGCAGTAGTGGCGCTCGCTGTATTGCAGTAGTTCGAGTAACGAAGATTTTTGTGAGGTAAGTGATTTGTGAAAGGTATAGGTTAATGTCAGTCAGGGCCATTCTTTTGTAGGGATTATTGAAAGTCAGATTGCGTTGCGCTAAAAACATTGTGTGTCAGTTTAAACACAGTCATGTATAATTTTTCTAAGGGGACGTTTCAACGTGTTGTTCATTTATTCAAAATATGGGAAGGGAATTTTCACACGAATTGGTTTGCACGACAATGATCCCTTACGTAAGTGGTGATACATGGTAAAGTACAGTTTTTGTTATGCTATAATTAACAAAATAAAATGATTAACGGCCTCCTTTCATACAACATCTATAGGCGTTTAATTCATTCCCGCACCTCTATGGATATTGTGCCGAAAAAAGAATAACTTTTGTCTCAATCTTTAGATAATAATAGGTGACGGTGTTTAACCAGAGCTTATTTTCAATACTCTCTTGCTTTTAATGAGGCCACCTAATGAAAGAATCAATTAAGAGAAGGCCAATTATAAGAAATTTTGTTCCATGCGTACAAGATTGCTCTTCCTCTCAGTCGCCCGCCCTTATTGAAGTAAGCAGCTTTCTCTATACTTTGAAAGGAGCTAGTAGTGATGGAGTAGGTAATAATACTGTGTAGACGGAAACAATTCAGATTACTGGAGTCAACGTGCTTGCTTTAATCCTATCTTCGGATTATGTAAAATGCCATCCATCGTCAGAAATATATACTTCCTCATGATCTGATTAGTTCTTTCTTTAACTCCTTCATCGCCTTGGATCCACATGTAAACATATTCCATAAAAGAGAAAAGCTGACACTTAAAACGATAACATCCCCCACTATTTAATTGCAACTTCATAGACACCTGAAACACTAGTATCTCTTTTAG
This sequence comes from Schistocerca nitens, assembly GCF_023898315.1. NCBI lineage: Eukaryota > Metazoa > Arthropoda > Insecta > Orthoptera > Acrididae > Schistocerca > Schistocerca nitens. The sequence goes on from NC_064615.1 coordinate 515,855,142, forward strand.
GTAAGTTCCTTGCTCCTTCTATAGCTTCGTCATCGTTTATAGTAGTTTATAAATAATTCGTCACACACAGATCTTAATATAGGGAAATGGATCACACGTCGCAAAATCCAGACGAGATATATGCAACGGCCATGTACCCTTACGCCTTTGTGACTGTGTGCCAAAAATTAAAGCAACAAACGGAAAGTTTGCAACATTTTGTTTATTTTGCCGCAAAACAGTATAAACACTTGATAGTAAAGGAGAAACAATGTAAAGTATACAGAACGTAATCGCCGCAACACGCATAACGGCATATAAAAATGCTATTCCTTTTTCTTTCCAACTTAATGGATCTTCACACACATTCTGACAACTGGTTAAAGTGCTCTATGGGATTCAAATCGGGAGAGCGAGCAGGCCATGCTATGCGTGGAATATCTTCCATTTCCTAAAATAGATAGACCACCCGTGCTCCATGAGGTCGAGCATTATCGTCCATCAGTACGAAGTCTGAGCCCACAGCACCTCGCAAGAGTCGCGCATGAGATCCGAATATCTCCTCACTGTACCTGGCAACAGTTAAATGTTGTGATTTAACTGTGCGGTCTCATGAAAAAGTGTTCGAGAGGTAAACATAATCCCTGCCCTCGCCATTAGGAATCCTCCTTGCTGTCGGTCTCTTTCCACAATGTTTGTGTCCCGAAATCGTGTTGCATGTGCCATCCACATGTGAATCCGTGGAGAATCACTCTCCAGACCAAATCGGGACTCATTTCTGGAAGGATTCGACCGTCCAGGTGGCATGTTGACGGCTCAACTCTAGACGTTATCTTCTGTGAAGGCACACCAGAGGTAAACAGGCAGCAGGTCTCCAACAATAAACGGCACTCTGCTGAAGCCTTCTGTACATCTTTTGCCTCAATACAACACGGCCAGGGGATGCTGCGAGGTCAGAAGCCAGTGGCCGTGTGGTACTAAGGCGATACCGTGGTGCCCTTACAGCCAAATAACGGTCCACTCTATCTGATATCACACGTGGTCACCCCTATCCTGGTCTCTCGGATACAGTTTCAATCTCTATAAACTGTCGCCACATCCACACTAAACCATCGGGCCACATCAGTTTGCGACTCTCCGGCTTCCATCCTTCCTATGACCTTCCGCAGTGGAGGGTCTACAGGCGTATTCTCTGTGCCATACTGCACCGTTTGTGACTGTGCACACAGCGATTGTGGGTGTGGGACTGCCTTTCCAAACACTACCCCGCTTGATAGGCCTCCTGACGTCATTTTTGGTGTGGTTATCTGTCGATCGAAATGCGATCGTAATCACATTCTCTGTTTGTATGATTATATCGTGAATTAGACACAGAACGGGGTAATGGTTATTCGTTTTCGGACTACAGTACATATATGTACTGGGGTCCAGAAACGAAACAACGAATCGCCATTTATATACGAGGTGCGACAATAAAGTAATGAAACTGATGTGAAAAAAGTCTTGCTTACCGTTTTAGTCAAGTTTAGTGTGGTCTCCTTCAAAGTAGTTCCCTTCTGATTGCACACAATTTTTTCAGCGCTTCTGCGATTGATGGTAACCTTTCTGGAACTCATATTCTGTAATATCCTGCAAGACCCTCATCACAGCTTTTTGGAAATATTATGTTGTTAGAAAATGGTGATCCTTAACCGCCGTTTTGACGCTTGAAAATAGAAAAAAAGTCGCAAAGAGCCATATCTGGTGAATAATGTGGCTGTGATAGTATTGAAATTTGTTTAGATAAAAACTGCTGTACTGACAGAGCAATATGGGATGGCACATTACCGTGATGCAGAATCCAGTTATCAGCAAAGTTGGCACGGACACAAAGAACTCTCTTACAAAGTCTTTCTAAAATATCTTTGTAGTAATATTGGTTAACTGTTTGTCCAGGAGGCACCCACTCTTTATGAATAATTCTCTTGGAATCAATGAAGCACACAAGCATGCACTTCACTTTTGACTTTTACGTGCAAGCTTTTTTTGATCGCCGGCCGAAGTGGCCGTGCGGTTAAAGGCGCTGCAGTCTGGAAGCGCAAGACCGCTACGGTCGCAGGTTCGAATCCTGCCTCGGGCATAGATGTTTGTGATGTCCTTAGGTTAGTTAGGTTTAACTAGTTCTAAGTTCTAGGGGACTAATGACCTCAGCAGTTGAGTCCCATAGTGCTCAGAGCCATTTGAACCATTTTTTTTTTTTTTTGATCTGTCTGATCCCTTTGAGCAGCATTGCGAACTTTGGCGTTTTGTCCCTGGATCGTACTGAAAAAACCAACATTCATCACCAGTAATAACATGATTCAACAATTCTGGATTGATTTCCGTTTTCTCCAACAGATTGGCTGCCACATTTGTTAGTGTTTCTCGCTGTTGTAGTGTCAGATGTTTGGGGACAATTTTTGTACACAACTTTCTCATACCTAGATCTTAAGTTATTGTTATACGAACCGTTTCTCGATTGATCTTAAGTTCTTCTGCAATCGGTATCACGGTTAATCTTCGATCAGATCCTACGAATTCACGCACCTTGGCCAAGTTGACATCTGTCTGTGAGGTTGATGGCGTCCGCTGCGGTCTTCATCTTCAACATTCGTTCTGCCTTCACTAAAAGTTTTATGCCATCGAAAAACTTGAGCTCTTGACGTTGAAAGGGTCCTGTAGCCACCTTTCATTGCCAACTCTCGTAGTGGTCAAGTCGGCAAAGAGGTTTCCGCTACTTGTGAGAAATCCACCTGCGTTAGGTTGGTGGCGGAAATGGCATCCTGGGGTTTTCCGGTCCACGCGGAGCGTGGAAGAGGCTGGAGAAGCGGGAGGCAGTCTGCCGCCGGTACGGGAAGCGTACACAGCTGTGCTCCAGTCGAAGAAGGGTGAGTTGGACTGACCGCGTGGCGCGTTGTCACATTGAGAGGGGAGCTTTTAGCTTTTGGTCTCGAATTTCGTCTTATAAAGATTTATTTGCTGGGCTGCAGCAGGGAATGCTTTTGTAGACTTTCAGTTTGATTCCCAATGCAGTCTTGACTTTGATCCGTGAGAGGAACGCAGCACAAAGGAGTTGCATATGTTGAAGTGCCCTCGGTTCAGTGTGAATGTTTATGTGCCTACAACTGTGTGTGTATGCTTCTAATCTTTTCCGGATCTTGGTAATTTTTGTGTATTTGAGAATTTTCTTTGTCTCATGTGATTAAAATTTGGCCACGGTCCATAGAAATTGTCTCCGCGGACCGAGTGGGCACGCGAGTCTTTTATGAAACGTATAGTATTTCACAAGCAATTGTACATAGTTAGCATGCAACAGCAGTCTATAGATGCACTGCATCAATGTTTTAAGGAATAAATAATTTTGCCTTCAATCTTATCTTGTGTACCGATGTTACGTCGCTGTTACCTTCGCCATTTACCTTGTAGTTTTCCTTGTTGGCCCATCTATAGCGTTTCCATGTGCACAGGTGTAGTGATTAGTGTCCCTTTTTCTATCTGAAACAAATGCTCTGGAATAGATCGTGTTTTCACGAATCTTGCTGCAGGCTGCACTTACGCATGGTGTTCACGCCCTCTTTACTTTACTCAATATTTGATTCACGGGAAGAATGCCTGGATCATATTAATAATTACATCCCATTCTTTATCAATGACTTTACAATGAATGTTCTTTTGTGAGTTTTTCTTATTAATAAATTAAGTAATTTTCCGACTCAGTGCTACCTCTTCTTTGTCGTGTGGCTAGAGTTGGTGGCGACCCTATCTTTTACATTGATTTCAGTGTCAAATAGCATTTTCTTATTCAAAGTGCGCCTGGCTCTTTTAGCTATCAGGATACATTCAAAGGGCGCTTCATGCTTCTTACACATAGCGTCCTTTTATTCACGCCACTTACAACGTAACGTCCTTTCCAAAAGCCTTCTGAAGCTTACCGTAAGTTGTCGTAGCGTTTCCACCCAATTTCACGCAAAAAGAAATGGTATACCATTGCTCAATATTATGCGGTTCCATTTCCGTGACGAGAGGCAAAAACACGTGTTAACTTATTACAGCACAACTCACGACTGAACAGTTGCATCGATGTGCCGCTTGGATTAGAAGCAGCTTATAGATCAAGGTCAACGCTATTGTGCCATTTAGGCATAAGGACACATGAGCCATCCAAATTTCTCATCTGGATGTATATAAATGTAGATTATTCATCTTTGGTCACGCATTAGACCTCAGACTGTTGTAGCTACATCTGATCCTTGCATCTTTTTTCTGCTTTTCCACTGCACCTTTTAATTTGCGATATATATTGTTAAAAAGTGTAGTATTTTCACTTCCTTATGCAGTAGATATGATATCCCTTATTTGCCTGTGTTCTTCAACACTCTCATTTGATACAAATGTTTTCAATTCCTCTCCAATATCTGCATTCCTTTTATAATTTAACTTTGTACTTATAATCCGTTTTATCTTTCATTTTTCACTACCCAAAATTCACATCTACACAGAAATTTTCGTTCCGATATAACATCATAAACTTTCAAGTAAGCTTCTGATTTTGCTCTATTTTGAAGAAATGTGTAATAACGCAGTTTAGGTAACTGAAGTACCAACTTCGTATTTTTGATCTAGGTCTCCTCTGTATGCTATCATGGACACAAAATATTTAAATCTCGCTCTAAGTGTTTTATGATCATTACTATCACTTGCTCTTTGTTATGGAGTCCGGTTAGATGTAAGTGGTGGGTACTCGATAGCCAGTCGAACAAGAATGAAAAGGAAAGGAACAGAGATTAGGATTTAACGTCCCTTTGACATTGAGGTCATTAGAGACAGAAGGATAAGAAAAACATGTCGCTGAAAGCCAATAATGAGTTGTATGCATGCTATGTTAGATTCGCCCTAATTTTTAGGACTTTGAGGCAAATAGAGGTGAGAGTAGTCGTGAAGAAGGGCTATGTTCACATATCGACCTGATGACTTGATTTATATCCAAGCAATGCATGAGAGAATCGGACTGGAAAATTGATTCACAATCTGTGTCGGAAACACGTAAGCTGTGTAGAATTTTAGTGTGAAAAGTATCAGAGGTACGATTGGTACCTTGTGCTGCGTTTGACTCAATAGTGAATCTTTGAGAGTGATAAACGAAGTAACAAAACTTCATTTGTGATCTTAACTGATTCTGTTCAGACATTAGCTATCCATGTCTTTGTAGAACAGTTAAACATTTGACGTCGGTTATGAAGGGGAAGGATGAATACTACAGCATAGCTCGTGCATTGATCAGTTTTCGTCCACAGCGCTGGGCGAGTTCATTCGTTTGTTCCGAAGGGGAGGCTGGTAAGTGTTTCCCGCGTTTGGACCAGTCAGCGACGACAGAATCAAGGCGCGCACCCTGAAATGTTTCTCAAACTATTAAACAGAAACTATTTCGTAAGAAAGTTCCGTTTTTGCTTTACTTATAGCCTTATACGTCAGGTTCGTGATGACGTGCCCATAATTTCGTTAATGGCCATAGTTATTGTGATATTTACGTGAAAGTAGTACACAAGAGAAATTTGCGTTTGCTGTGTGTTAGATAATATGTTGATGCGTGTGAAATTTAGCTAACATATTAAATTTTTCTTTCGATTTCGTTATAGGTATCTACATTCCACCAATCTCGAGAAAATTGATCTGATGTAGCACAATCATTTGCGATCGCGCTGGGCCAGCAATAAAGCCATAGTGAAATATCAACAACAGTCCCCATACTTCATAAACAGTTTCTGATATCTAAGTGAGATTTTGGTAAATGATAGGACGCAAAGAGGATAGTATTTCACCACATCGTCATTGCATAAAAATTCATTATCTACCTTGTTATTCCAATGACTACAGATTTTTTAAGTGAAAGAATGTAATTTTTAAGGGCCATTGATTGCTGGTTTATACGAGAAATGTCATGGGTTTTGGAACAATATATGTGAATGTATAACACGTTTTTTTGTACCGAGGATATGCTTTTCCATAAGCTACTGACTTTATTTTTCCTCAGTTGCTCACTAAATAAACTTAATGCACCACTGTTTCAGAATTATCTACAAATTCTGTTTGCCCCTCATGTTATTGAGATGCGACAGTATAAACTGGGCTGTGTTTTGGAAAAAGAAGCACATTTTTACATGGCAACCCGAGAAATGAGCAGGTTTTACTCATAATTCGTAACTCATTATGCTTCTCTGAAAGATACACATGGTTAACAAGCCAGGCGAAAATATATCGCTGCATTTTCAGCAGAATTCTTTCTACACTCTTGGAAATGGAAAAAAGAACACATTGACACCGGTGTGTCAGACCCACCATACTTGCTCCGGACACTGCGAGAGGGCTGTACAAGCAATGATCACACGCACGGCACAGCGGACACACCAGGAACCGCGGTGTTGGCCGTCGAATGGCGCTAGCTGCGCAGCATTTGTGCACCGCCGCCGTCAGTGTCAGCCAGTTTGCCGTGGCATACGGAGCTCCATCGCAGTCTTTAACACTGGTAGCATGCCGCGACAGCGTGGACGTGAACCGTATGTGCAGTTGACGGACTTTGAGCGAGGGCGTATAGTGGGCATGCGGGAGGCCGGGTGGACGTACCGCCGAATTGCTCAACACGTGGGGCGTGAGGTCTCCACAGTACATCGATGTTGTCGCCAGTGGTCGGCGGAAGGTGCACGTGCCCGTCGACCTGGGACCGGACCGCAGCGACGCACGGATGCACGCCAAGACCGTAGGATCCTACGCAGTGCCGTAGGGGACCGCACCGCCACTTCCCAGCAAATTAGGGACACTGTTGCTCCTGGGGTATCGGCGAAGACCATTCGCAACCGTCTCCATGAAGCTGGGCTACGGTCCCGCACACCGTTAGGCCGTCTTCCGCTCACGCCCCAACATCGTGCAGCCCGCCTCCAGTGGCGTCGCGACAGGCGTGAATGGAGGGACGAATGGAGACGTGTCGTCTTCAGCGATGAGAGTCGCTTCTGCCTTGGTGCCAATGATGGTCGTATGCGTGTTTGGCGCCGTGCAGGTGAGCGCCACAATCAGGACTGCATACGACCGAGGCACACAGGGCCAACACCCGGCATCATGGTGTGGAGAGCGATCTCCTACACTGGCCGTACACCACTGGTGATCGTCGAGGGGACACTGAATAGTGCACGGTACATCCAAACCGTCATCGAACCCATCGTTCTACCATTCCTAGACCGGCAAGGGAACTTGCTGTTCCAACAGGACAATGCACGTCCGCATGTATCCCGTGCCACCCAACGTGCTCTAGAAGGTGTAAGTCAACTACCCTGGCCAGCAAGATCTCCGGATCTGTCCCCCATTGAGCATGTTTGGGACTGGATGAAGCGTCGTCTCACGCGGTCTGCACGTCCAGCACGAATGCTGGTCCAACTGAGGCGCCAGGTGGAAATGGCATGGCAAGCCGTTCCACAGGACTACATCCAGCATCTCTACGATCGTCTCCATGGGAGAATAGCAGCCTGCATTGCTGCGAAAGGTGGATATACACTGTACTAGTGCCGACATTGTGCATGCTCTGTTGCCTGTGTCTATGTGCCTGTGGTTCTGTCAGTGTGATCATGTGATGTATCTGACCCCAGGAATGTGTCAATAAAGTTTCCCCTTCCTGGGACAATGAATTCATGGTGTTCTTATTTCAATTTCCAGGAGTGTAGATACTGACTAAAGCAGAGGTGCCAGTAGATTACTTTGAATAGTCACCATGCAAGTGTGGGCATGGAAGGACCCCAATTAATATTTACAAAAAAATGTAAGTGTAGGCTTCAGTTTAGAACGGCACTTCCCCTCGAGCCCTTGGCATCTCCCCCACAGCGCTGCGAGAGACCCTGCCGCTCTCGACACACTTTCCCCAGCCGACTGCACATCTAGCGGCCACGGCATTTTGTGCGCACTATACACGTGGCACGTCGTGTAATTGTGAATTTATTCGACTTGCAAGGATTGACAGAGATGACAAGAAACGGTACGAATTATTCAGCTAAATACCTCGGGCAGCAAAACTCTCGTTTTTATTTCAGTCCCGTTCCAGAAGTATGTTTAGTGAAACACTGTCATATAATCTACAGGGCGTCGGAGGTGTCATTGTAACATATTTCACTTTGTGTAATTGACGAATCCAATAGTTGCTTTATTTGTGTGTCTGCTTCGACGCTGACTGACTGCATTTTTTTCTGTATTATTTTGTTTTATTTCATCATTGTCGTGTCTCAGTAGCGTAAGCATGGCTGTGACACACTGTTGAGGACTGATAAGTGCCGTGCACCAACATCCATAGACGAGGCAAACAGTGACAGAGATAAAAGGGGTGCGATTAGACATCGCTTTGAAAGGCTCCCCCTCGAAAAGCAGCCCTGATTAATTTGAAGAAACGTACAGGGTGACTCAAAACAATGGGAAGTTTTGGAACCTGTGGCAACGCTGCGAGGTAGGTGGCGCAGAATGACGTATAGAATGCTACTCGCGTTGTCTCGCCATTTAGTAAATAGCAAACGTGGATCAATGAAACGGTGTGCAGAGTGCCTTTGCGATAGAGGACTACTACGAGAACGGAAGTGTGGAGGCCGCTCGTCGAGTATTTCGGCTTCATTGCAACATCGGTATGCATTTTCGTGCTCCCTCAGCTTTAGGTATCGAGATATAAGTCCGCAGGTTTGAAGAAACGGGTTCTGGATTGAGGAGAGACCCCGAACTGCTCTTACAGGACGCAGTATCGACGTTGCGCCGACTACTTTCGTAAGAAGCCCGCAGCACTCTCTTCGATGTCACGCAGAGTCTCTGCAGATGCATCATTCGAGTGTTCAGCGAATCCTGAAAGCGAATTTAATGTTTCATCCATAGAAATTCCAGATCGTTCAGCAACTTCAATCTAACTATCCCCCAATACGTAGACAATATGCTGAACGTATGTTAGTAAAAATGCACGACGACAATCTGATTAACAATCTGTAGATGTCAGACAAAGCTCATTTCCACATCAGCGGCTTTGTCAATAGACAGAATTTTCGCTTTTGGTCTCAGTAAAATCCACGTTAGCTACACGAGCGTCCAAAGCGTTACAGCAAGGTCACTCTGTGGTGTGCCATATCATCGAGTGGCCTTGTAGGCCCATACTTCCCTGGACCTTATGATAGGTGAGCAAACACTGTACCGTCGTTCAGTGGAGTTCTGCTGTGCATGAATTACCCCGTTTTCCTGCAGCAATTGGTTTCAACATGTCGGAGTAACGGCGTATAACGGCACGAATATTTATGACAGCGGTGCGACGATTGTTAGGTAACCGTGTAATTTCTAGGCACGGTGACATTGCATGTCCCCCGAGATCGCCTAACCTTACCTGATTTTCTTCTTGTGGGGCCACCTTACGAGCACGATTTACAGTACTCGACCTGTTACCACCGAAGAACTCATAGCAAGAATAGGAGAGGAAACGTCCAGGATTCATATTCAACTGTTAGGTCGAGCCACACATAGTGAATGTGATCACCGAGAGGGAGATCATCTATCGGATGTGATATTCTCGATAAATGAAAATCGTGTGACAGTCAATAATGGCATTCTCTGTGCTTCACACTGACATAAATACCTATGTGTAAAGTAAATGTTCTCATCCATTAATCTCCATTCCAAAATTTCCCGTCCTCTTGAGTCACAATATATTTCTGTTAGAGACAATGTCAAACGATAGGCGGTGTAGTGGGCATACGAAGAAGCGAAAGGAAGCATGTGTCACCGTCGCTCAATCAACAGATCCGTATTTAATGAAATCCAACGCGAAAGAGCAATTGAACTTAGAGTAGGCCCTACTACGGTAAATAATGTATGACCACATAGGAAAAAGTTGTGAAAATAATTTAGCCAAATGTTTGAGATTGATTCCTGTGACAAATAATGGAATAACAAGTTGCAGCTTGCGGAGCTTTGCTGGTGTTTATTTCCCAACGGTGTGTCTAGCTCGGGAGTGTTATAATATGATAAATGTGTGCTATATTGTGGTTCACGCATGAAATGTACAGTTTTCTGGTCTAAGGAAATTCTCCATTCTGTGGAAAATTGGGACAGAATGCCATCACAGTATCTGTTCGGACTACATATTCGTTAAGGGTACGTCATTGTAAATTGTTATTTGTCAAGGGAATCATGAATCATGTTCGATTACAGCAGGATAGAACTCCATTATATTTAGCAGTTCAGATACATCAGTTACTTCAAGAAGAATTTCGAGGCCTAGTTCACCATCTCCAGCCCATTTGAAATGACCACTAAAATGACCACTACGAAGACGGGACCGTACCACACCAACAAATCATTATTAAGAATAATTAATAGCCGTGTGGCTTAACGTGTGAACAAGAGTGAGGGAGAACTGCATAAAGAGGTTGAAGAAGACATTCGAAGCATGGCGCCTGTGATTATCTGCAAGAAGTCAAGGAGGACAAAGAGACGTGTGTGATAAGTGAGATGGTGCACATACAGATCGGTTGAACAGGTTACTTTTATAAGGACACTTTGATGACAAAAGTCATGGGATAGCGATAGGCACATATACAGACGGCGGTAGTATCGCGTAGACAGGACATTGGCAGAGCTGTCATTTGTACTCGGCTAATTCGTGTAAAAAGGTTTCTGCCGTGATTATGGCCCCACGATGGATGTAACAGACTTTGACCTCGGAATGGTAGTTGGAGTTAGATGCATGGGATATTCGATTCTGGAAATCGTTAGGGAATTCGATATTCCGACATCTACAGTGTGAAAAGTGTGCAGAGAATACAAATATCAACATTAGCTCACACCGAGGACCTTCACTTAAAGACCGAGATCAACCGTGTCTGCGTAGCGTTGTCGGTGCTAACAGACAAGCAACACTGCGTGAATTAACCCAGAAATCAATGTGGGACGTACGACGAACGTATCCATTAGGTCGGTGCTGCGAAATTTGACGTTAATGGACTACGGTGCCAGGAAACTGACGGGTGCGTCTTTGCTAACGGCACGACGTAGTATGCAGCGCCACTTCAGGGCTGGAGACCATATCGGTTGGACCCTAGACGACCGGAAAACCTTAGCCTGGTTAGACGAGTCGCGGTTTCAGTCGGTAAGACGAAGCCGTGGACTCAAGTTGTGCACAAGGAATTGGGCAAGCTGGTTGTGGCACCATAATTGTGTAGGCTGTGTTGACGTGGAATGGGCTGAGTCCTTTGTTTCAACTGCACCGATCACTAACTGGAAATGGTTACGTTCAGCTACTTGGAGATCATCTACAGCCATTCATGGACCTCCAGTTTCGAACAACAATTGAATTATTGCGAATGAAAATGCTATGTGCCGCTGGGTCACAATTCTTCACGACTGGCTTGAAGAACGTTCTGGAAATTTCGAGCGAATGATTTGGCCTCCCATGTCGCCCAACATGAATCCTGTCGAACATGCATCGGCACAATCGAGAGATCAGTTTGTGCACAAAATCGTACACCGGCAATGTTTTTGCGGTTATGGACGTCTTTAGGCAGCATGGCTAACTACTTCTGCAGGGGATGTCTATGGACTTGTTGAGCCCATGCCACATCGAGGTGTTTCACTAAGCCTAGTACAACGACTCCACCACCATATTAGGAGGTATCCCATGACTTATGTCACCTCAGTGTGCAATATATAGAATCCACTGCTTTCAATTAGTTGACCGGGAACTTCTCGGACAGGGTGTATAATGAAGTCGACAGATCGTTAATTTGATAAAAATTTCTTCCAAGGAAGCCATATTTTCTCAAACGATCCAGTAATGAAGTTCAGTAGGTGGTAAGTACATCGTTGCCTAAGTAATCTATCTATATTTGACATCGGAAATGTGAGAAATCAAGAATTTTTATTTATGCACCTGCAAAAGTGATGAAGACTTAAGGACTCTAACAAACCACAGGTTCTTTTGATTGTTGTTCAGAATTCTGAATCGGCTAATGCGTATATGTTTCTACGATTATGATGATCTGCGCACCTCGTCCTACTCACCTCGTCAAAATGTTGCCAGAAAAGGGCAGTGGCACTCCGAGAGCTAAGTGGTGGTGACAACATGGCGGGGGACTCAGTGGGGACGCTGCTGACAACAAGGAAGGCAGTATTTAATATCCGTACATCCCTAGTCGAAGCTCAGTGACGCAAAGCCGTTCGAGAATCCACACCATACCTAGTATGAAAGTCTCACTGTACAGTTATTGCTCCCCAAAACGTGGGACACAAAATGCTTCCCCGACACTATTTTTACTAGAACTGAAGTGGCTGCACAGTGCTCTTACCTAGCGGGAACCGTGCAAAACATGATAGTTTCCTCTTTCCAACAGTACGTTGTTCACACACATATCTCAAATAACATAATAGCTATGATTCTTTAAAATCGGATGATTCTTTTTGATACACCGTGTATTTCTTTTAAAAAATAGAAATTGCCAAATTAGTAGCTCACCGCTGGCTAGAGAAATGTATACACCTGCCATAGGTATGGCATACAGCGCATGTTCAACACGGTATGTGCATAGCCTTGGTTGAAGGTGCAGGCGCATTGGAAACAGATAACAAGACAATCGCGATCGTAATTTGTAAAGCGAATTTCAGTTTCTGTTGACAGCTTTCTGACACAGTTATTGGTACTATCCATTCCCCCGGATTTACAGCTCATTTAATATCTCTAATAATTAGCAGTTGCCTTCGCGACATCACTAACTGTAAACAATGGAGATAAAACTGAATTAATTTTATTTGTGTTTCCTTCGTATATGCTTGCTATTAGCATGTCTTTATGGAGGTTTTAGAGTTTTACAATAACGTGGAATCCTATTAATGTTTTCAACACCGCGTAGATGGAATATGAAGAAAGTGGTATACAATCAGAATCATCTACTCTCCTGAAGGACTGTTTATGTCTTATTTAGTAGTCAATTTTTGGGACATTCATTCGAATTATGTTAACATTTCATTAGAAGAAACAGCAAAGGGGTGATTCTGTGTACTGTGGTTCGAACGACGATTGTTGTGCTAATTAAAGTCCAGATTAACAATACTGCACCTTCCTAACCCACCGAAGACTTTACAGTAATAGCTTTCTGTGCCTAAAAGAGCTGTAAACTTTTTGGTTAAATGAAGCAGGGAGAAAACGCTTACAGTCAACCAGTGTGGACTCCTGCTTTCGTTACTTAAAATAGGAACGTGAATTGTATAGATGGAAGAAAGATTTACACGAACTGCGGAATATGTGCCGAAAAGAAACTCGCAAAAGTGTGAAAGAAATGTTACTCGAAAAATTTTGAACTCGTCAAAGAATCAACGCACTGTTACTGAGGAAAATGTACAAGAATCGGCTCTTTGAACTGAAGTGAGATGAACATTACCGACGTCAAGGCTGCTTCGACCTAGTGAAACAGATTCAGGAAATTACACAGGAAAGGATGTCGCAAAATTTTAAAGTTTACTTCAAGGAAAGGTATAAAAAAGGTGTCAATACACAATACTATAGAGAAATCGTAGCTAACATGAGCCTAACCTTCTTGTTATTATCAAAAATACTGTGTAAATAGTCAGTCAGGCAGGTTTCGTTCAATATTTCGAGCGAAAAAAAAAACATGAAATAAAACGGAAATCGCTTTGCAGCCAATGTATGCAATGTTACGTTCTTATACAACAATGCCACTGATGAGTATCAATGAAGTACTGTTTCTCCTGTTTTAAGTCTTTCTTCAGAACCTTGGAGCAAATTAAGACGAAAAACAGAAAACTAAAGCGTGTATAGCTGCAAAAATCTTGTAACCGATGTAAAAAAATATTTAAAAAATTGAGAGAGAGTGACTTTCAATACCACATTCGACACATCTTCTTATCAACTGCAGAAAATAATTCATTGCTATTGTTAGACTCTTGGCCTGGACATAACAATACTTCTGTCTTTAGGAGAACGACGAAAGGATTCTTGATATAATATGGGTTCCATCCAGGACTGATAACGTGATTCCACACCTCGATAGAGAAGCTTTTTACAGTGTAAAAGCATTTTTCAGCAGACTGTCGTACAACATAAGTTCCGATTGGTTTTTGTTATTTCAGAAATATCAGCAGATCTATATTGTTAATGTTCAGGTATTTTTGCATTGTCAGTTTACATCACTACGTTTTATGAATTCGGTCAGTTATGCCTGGTACGCGGCGTAATATGCAGAACTGCAACCACGACCATATCTTCTTCCATCTCAATTCTGTCTAATTGAAACCGGTAATTGCGGTCAAGAGAATGAATACATTAATTAATCTCTTATCAGGTGTGTCTGGCGTAAGACAAATATTTGGTTTCGTTATGCAAGAGATACTTCACGTTTTTATAACGGCTGCAGAGAACTGTATCATTATTCGTAAAATATACATGATTCGCAAATAATCATAAGAGGAATTTTATATCATGTCCACAAATTAAAGTCCTGATTGGTGAAAGTAGTATGTAACGTAAAAGCATACACTGCCTTGATTTTCTTTCCTTTGCAGACCACTTGTGAAACAATTACAACTGCAACAGTTAACCTGTCGATGTAAACAGCACGTTCTTTGAAAAATTAATGATTTTTTGTGTTTCTGATACGGTTTAAGTCTTAAAGTTCGTGTGTGAGCACTCTGGGCTTCGCGCTTTTCAGCATTATTTCCTCTTGATACGGCTGCGTCTGCTCATTCGACGATTTGCACGTTCGGCAGGAAGCGCTGCACAAAACCGTTATTATAAGCGTCTCTTCGAGCGACAAGTATGGGTAATCTTACCATTTCTTAAAAGAAACTTGCAGTGCTCCTTAGGAACTAAAATTTTTACCGTACGTTTCTTCCGGTGTATTTATCCCGTATGAAACTTTTCAGGCTAGATTTCCACATTTCAGATTGTACCATTCCCTTGTAAGTCCTGTGAGGAACTTTATGCTAGCAGCGAAGGGCGTAGCCCGCTCCCGAACCCACGGCTAATGCTAGCGATGCCCACCCGTTTTGCTGTCCAGCGTGGCAGCGGAGTGTTGGTGATGCCGCTGGACTTCTGACCCAAAATTCGGAGTTATTTATATCTCTCCGAGGTGCATTTGTTTCACTAAAGCCTGACACCTAGTCACATCGTCCGTAACAAGTGACTTGCTGCTGTGGGGTGACATCAACCCGCCTGCTACGGTTACTAACGCTGCGCCGTCGAATTTCCCTTCCTCTGACCGTGGCCTCATCTCGCAATCCCCTTACATGTGTGTTATTCTGACACACATGTTACCATACTGAGACTACCGTCCGTGGCTGCTAATGCAGTCCTTCACAGGGGCTTCTTCTTTCGTCCCTTGCTCAGGCCACCAATTGTACGGGGACTCGAATTACCCCTGGATCAGGTTTCTGCACGGTTACACGGTTCGTCGTTTCATGTACACAAAAATTATGCAGAGTAAAATCAGAAGCACTATGTCGGTAGGAATGTCGAATTTCAAGTTGGCGGTTACCTAACGCTTATCATCGAGACACTGCTCCACATGTTGCAACAGCTCTGCAGGATCCGCACTTCCTGTGCTGCTGTCACGTAACTTAGTGAACGGTCCAGGCTTGGTTTCCAGTATTTTTAGGAAGGTAAGGTTTTGTTCGCACAAAATTGTGGTGTTACCCCCTGTATCATCAAATATCTGTGTTAGAATGTGTTTCTCAAAAGAGCGACTTTAATTTAATGATACGTAAATGATGCAATTCAGTATTTTGTAACAGTCGCTATATGGAATCAACGACATTGAGACAGCTATCGCGTGCGTAATTTCTAAGCTGCAGTACAGCGTACTGAAGTTTCTGCAATGTTTACTGCTCGTATGTATTCAGTCATTTTCTGTTATGTAAGGCCTGTGAGTGGATTGACCGGCGTCTTTGTTCTGAAACAGAAACCAATCAGACTCGCGCATTTTTTGCCATGCAGTATTTCGTCCAGCAGAGAAAATGGCCTGTTAAAACATCTCAGGGGGTTATGGCCATTGATAGAAAAGCATTTATCAAAAGAACACCAGCAGCGTCCAATAGTTCGTGTCTGAACAGTACGCTTCTGACCCGCCTTTTTCCCCTGAAACATGTATAAGCCTCAGCGCGAATGGAGTAAAGATTAGGCGACAAGGTGGTGGCCTGAGCAATGACAGATCGACACAATAAACTGATTTAAATAACCTTTATCGATCAAAAATATTACAACTAACGAACTTAGATTCACTCAGCTTGAGCTCCAAAGTACAGGAAGCGATATAACAGGAAGAAGACAAGTGAAGTATATCATCTCATATTTTTCACTGGCTTTTCATTCTCCACCTTCATTTTGTGAAGCTGTCGATGTTTTAAACTGAATCTTTATTGAAGGAGTTAATATCATTTTTCATTCGATAGCTTCATTCGCTTATAAACAAGTTTATCTTTTCTTACTAAACGCTGTTATCTCATTAATTCATTAACAAGAAACTATAGAAAAGAGAAAATGCTTCATGATCTCCTTGAATGCTTAGAGTTATTGTGTTAACAGTATACACTACAAGCATTCAGCTGGGGTGGGGAGGGTTAATTTTCAACATAACACAACAATATTAATCTATAGTCAACTGTTACTCAGCATTAAGACAAAAAGTAAATTAAATATATAACAAATGTTTCTTCACAAACTCTGAATCTTCCAGGAATAATTTCAGTAAGCATTCAAATAAATCAGCTGTACTCTAGAGTGCTTTATGAGAACTGCGCACGTTATCTTCTTTTATCGGCCATTTAGTAAGTTAAGTCCTTTCCCCCCCCCCCCCCCCCTTCTGTGCGCGGGTCGCAGAAGAAAAGAGCCATGAAAAAAAAGAACTGCGGTGGCCTGGGACATTATCATGCACTCTTTGCAGTTATTTCATTGTTTCAGCGGTAGATATTCGATAACAAGTTCAAAAAATACAAGTATATCCGTAATCTTCATATAGTTCACACTTTTTTTTGGTATTTCTGTTATTTACGTCAATAATGTTTGCAGACATTCGGTGTGCAAATTGTCCTAGCAAACATGACTGGATTCGAAAGGTCACTGCATTTTATTTTTTTGTGAATAATAAACAATTTTCATTTGAGAGTCTCGCTGTAGAGCAAAATTTGTACAGAGTAATGCATTGACCTCATCGAGGTTTGAACGGCGGTTGTACCATCGTTGTGCGGCGGCGAGTGACTTAAGCAGGCGTCCGAAGTTTATTAACTACATGTATATGACAGTTATTTGACCCAGATCCATTGGGGAGGACTGTTTTTTACTAGCCAGAATTTGGTAAGCCGTTCACTGGCGTAAACATGTAAAAAAGGAAACACGTAACTTAACTGTCCTTGTCAGTTAAAAAAAAATTTCAGATGTGTGTGAAATCTTATGGGACTTAACTGCTAAGGTCATCAGTCCTTAAGCTTACACACTACTTAACCTAAATCATCCTAAGCGCAAACTCACACACACATGCCGGAGGGAGGACTCGAACCTCCGCCGGGACCAGCAGCACAGTCCATGACTGCGGCGCCCTAGCTTGTCAGTTTATATCAACGTATGTAACGTATTACCGCCAGTGGTCACGTAAGTATGTCTATGTAGTGTAACAGCGTGTAATCAGCGTACGACGTATTTACACACGGCTTTGGGTGTGAGATACATGGCGACAATAATTTTTTGTAGCAGCATCATTGACATCCTCCGCTTAAGCAGGAGCTTTCTGAAACAGCTGCACGCACCCTTATCACGTGTCTTTGAGCGTAAGTGTTCTATAAGCTACTGCCGGATGCACAGCAGACAGGGAGGGAGTGTCTTTAGATTCATTACTCAGTTTTACGTCTCTTACAGTTCGCCAGAGGTAAGTACACAGGCACTGTGATCTTTCAAATATTTGTCAGATGTCTACTTGTGAAAATCACACAGCATCTTCGCTTACATGAGCGTCCCACGTACTGCTTTATCAGTTCAGACTCGATTGAAAGTACGCTAGATTCACCCACAGAAGTCCGACTTGAATAACTTCACGTAAGGGCCTTTAGAAAATTCCTTCCTTTCGCAGTCCCACGGATTGCCAAACTTTCTTTATAGTATTTGGAACAAGGAATATTTACGGTAGTTATCGGCATTACACAGAATACAGTGTCTATCATTTAATTTTTTCTGACAAAGCTTCTGTTTAATTTTTGTGTATGTAAAAGTCGCATGGCACTCAGTGGCCTGATACAAGTAAAACAATAAAAATATAAACCTCTATCCTTGGGATACCATTGTTATATCCTTGCACGCGATTAATCGTTACATAGGAAAGCACGAATCGGATATGACTATCAAACCAGAGTATCAAATCCACCGCGATCGTGAAAGACAACAAGAATTCAAGAGTATGATGAAAGACCCATTGAACAACTCATTACTCGCTTTACACAGAGTACTATGGCATCAGGAGAAGTGTATTACCTATTTCACTTTAGTTGAAAGACTCCAAGAAATATTTCCTATGTAATAACATGTCGAAATATTTCTTTCCGGTTTCTGCTAAGCATAAAACTAATGTTGTTGCTTCCTTACTCTTTCTATTATACACATCGTACAGATAAGTAGCATTCTGTGCATCTTAGTTCCACAGTTAAATCAAAGTACATAATACAGTATATATAACCTACACAATATACATTCATACAACTTCATGATGTGACATTAAGGTAGTGTTTGGCATTTGATGTACTCACCACTGATGCCATCATTGCAGCATGCAAAACTGGCATTTCCGGTTCTCTCTAATACTGCATATATAGGAAAACTATTTTCTGCAGTAGCTCAGAAACAAACTAATTTCCCCCATTTAGCTTTTATACAAGTATTTAAATATGACCTGTTCACGCTAAATGACTGTCCATCCTTTGAACAAACGTCCATTATTTTAAATATTCCAAGCAAATCAGGATCCTCTCTAAGCAATTATGAGTTCTTGAGGGTATTTTTGATCCGTCGTTGCAACTACAAGAATGCGTGATATTTCACCAGACGCCTTTCGCTTTATATTGTATTTGTAATTGTATTTGTATTTGTATTTGTATTTGTAATTTGTAATTAGGAAAGCGAGAAATCAACCATAAAATCATCGTAAGTACAAATCAACATGTTCTTAACGAACAGTTTTTCGATCTAAAAAGCAAATCAAAATGTAAATAACATAATTACAGACCACTGATGATGCTTTACCTCAATAAAGCGAAACGCGTCTGGTGAAAAAGTCAAGCATTCACAAGAATTATAAATCAACTACGGACACTATGGCCACACAAATGAAGAATAATGAATTATTTACATTCTGCCTATCTCGTTTCTTATCCAGTACTAAATAAAACAGAGAGAAACATCATGAGCATCGAGTGCTCATTAGCTTGCTGCGAGCAATATTCAATATATTCAAACAACAAACGATAGTTACTGTACTAAATACATAGTCTGTAAATAATGAAACATGCAAATAATATAACAGGATAACAGAAAATTATTTGCAAACAAGACATCATGTAACATGTGTAGAGCTTCACTTCAGATATTTCTGTGCTGGTGTAGTCATTTGATTTTATTACAGTCTGGTTAGGCAATGAGAAACGCTCCCTCATGGGATATTCCAATAATCTTACATAGTTCAGTTTACAGTAACCGCCACTTCTTGTTTTTCATCCGCAGAAGCGAGCGCTTGGGGTGCATTCTTAACAGTATTTTCTCCCCAAGCTGAAAGTTCTGAATTCGTTTGAGTTCACTATCATAGACTGAATTCCTTAATTGCACTTTACTGTCAGTCTCCTATCCCACGGGACGAAAACGATGCATGACAATGCATCTTGTAGGGGGCAACCTCCATTCGATATTGATACATTTTAATCACCCAAGATTTGTTGGAAAATATCAAAACACATCAGCACAGCACATCACGTCACTCATACTCAGATTCTACATCATTCTTCTGAATACGGGCAGGATCACACATACAATTAGTGATCGTGCATGCACGTCATCTGAGATTGTATGTTTTGTACTTTAGACGCCTGACAGAATCTACCATGATATACCTTAGTTTTAATTAAATTTAGTACAACCTCTTTACCACCAACTGTGAAATGGCGCTCACCGCTCAGAGGCTAATTTTTGCGTTCATTCCTCGCAGAAACTCCATGTCAAATAAGCAGCTGACAGAAAGCCCCTTCATCAAGAGAAATGTGCAATTAATGGCTCCGTCCTCAAATTCTACGTTAACATTCATTTGCTTATCCTCCCTCTGGCCTCTGGCATCGATAGCAGTAGATACAAAACACTTCTGCTCTGGAAGAGTGGCCACTTTCATAGTGTCAGTAATCGACACTCCTGGAAATGGAAAAAAGGACATATTGACACCGGTGTGTCAGACCCACCATACTTGCTCCGGACACTGCGAGAGGGCTGTACAAGCAATGATCACACGCACGGCACAGCGGACACACCAGGAACCGCGGTGTTGGCCGTCGAATGGCGCTAGCTGCGCAGCATTTGTGCACCGCCGCCGTCAGTGTCAGCCAGTTTGCCGTGGCACACGGAGCTCCATCGCAGTCTTTAACACTGGTAGCATGCCGCGACAGCGTGGACGTGAACCGTATGTGCAGTTGACGGACTTTGAGCGAGGGCGTATAGTGGGCATGCGGGAGGCCGGGTGGACGTACCGCCGAATTGCTCAACACGTGGGGCGTGAGGTCTCCACAGTACATCGATGTTGTCGCCAGTGGTCGGCGGAAGGTGCACGTGCCCGTCGACCTGGGACCGGACCGCAGCGACGCACGGATGCACGCCAAGACCGTAGGATCCTACGCAGTGCCGTAGGGGACCGCACCGCCACTTCCCAGCAAATTAGGGACACTGTTGCTCCTGGGGTATCGGCGAGGACCATTCGCAACCGTCTGCGTGAAGCTGGGCTACGGTCCCGCACACCGTTAGGCCGTCTTCCGCTCACGCCCCAACATCGTGCAGCCCGCCTCCAGTGGTGTCGCGACAGGCGTGAATGGAGGGATGAATGGAGACGTGTCGTCTTCAGCGATGAGAGTCGCTTCTGCCTTGATGCCAATGATGGTCGTATGCGTGTTTGGCGCCGTGCAGGTGAGCGCCACAATCAGGACTGCATACGACCGAGGCACACAGGGCCAACACCCGGCATCATGGTGTGGGGAGCGATCTCCTACACTGGCCGTACACCACTGGTGATCGTCGAGGTGACACTGAATAGTGCACAGTACATCCAAACCGTCATCGAACCCATCGTTCTACCATTCCTAGACCGGCAAGGGAACTTGCTGTTCCAACAGGACAATGCACGTCCGCATGTATCCCGTGCCACCCAACGTGCTCTAGAAGGTGTAAGTCAACTACCCTGGCCCGCAAGATCTCCGGATCTGTCCCCCATTGAGCATGTTTGGGACTGGATGAAGCGTCGTCTCACGCGGTCTGCACGTCCAGCACGAACGCTGGTCCAACTGAGGCGCCAGGTGGAAATGGCATGGCAAGCCGTTCCACAGGACTACATCCAGCATCTCTACGATCGTCTCCGGGACAATGAATTCACGGTGTTCTTATTTCAATTTCCAGGAGTGTATATAAGGACATTACCAGCAATAATGTTCATACCAGCACCAGTGTCAAGTATAAACGTGGTCATAATTCCGACCAGAATACGTTAACTGCACCCTCAAAAGTTCTCGTGTGGGTTTCCCACACAACTCTGAATCCTCACAGAGCTATTTCCTAACATCTATATCGTCATCATATCTTCCAGCATACGGAGCTGCTCTCTGGAAATGATACCCCTATCCGTCCCGCAACTGTCATCAGCGAGTACGATAAAGTGACATCAACTTTGACGTTTCGTTCATTGTGCAGCCCCCCCCCCCCCCCATCGGAGTTTCGAGCCCTGTAACAGGCAACCGTAAGTTAGTTTAAGATAGATTAAGTACTGTGTAAGCGTAGGGATCGATAACCTCAGCAGTTTGATCCCATAGGTACTTACCACAAATTTCCAAAAATCTTCCATCGTGGAGGGACGTTCACCTGTCACCTCAACAATGCAAACGGCCTGATTCTATGATTGTGGGTGGTTCGGTGGAGGTCCCGATCGGTTATGCGTCGGCTGCCAAAATTAGGGTTCTGTCGTACATATTCGACACAACTGGTATCACTCCCAGTGACACAGCAGGTACAAACATGTAAACATAAAATGTAGAAAAGGAGGGGGCAAACGTGGGAAATCGTGACGGCTACCCACACCAGGGATTGTGGTAATGCAACGGCGAAAGCAGACATTTTGTGCCAGAACAGGACTCGAACCCGGATTTACCGCTTCCCGTGAGTGGTTGCCTTAACCGTTTCGGCCAGAATTGGGCGCTGTTTGATGTAAGTCCTATATTGGTTATCAACCTCTTACTACGATTAGAATTTAGAGGCTTTGGCGTGTTCTCGTTGCCGGCCGAAGTGGCCGCGCGGTTCTGGCGCTGCAGTCTGGAACCGCGAGACCGCTACGGTCGCAGGTTCGACTCCTGCCTCGGGCATGGATGTGTGTGATGTCCTTAGGTTAGTTAGGTTTAACTAGTTCTAAGTTCTAGGGGACTAACGACCTCAGCAGTTGAGTCCCATAGTACTGAGAGCCATTTGAGTTCTCGTTATGTGGCAGCCACTCGTTACCGAAATTTGAGTGCCACTGGTTCTGATGGGGTCCATGACATTTTGTAGTTGTTCCTCGGCCACCTGTAGGAAGACGCTGAGTTTTTCATGTTTATTTATAGTTTGATTGGACGAGCCGTGCTGCAGCGCTGCAATGTCGCCACTGCCGCACCCGTGGTTACTGGCGAATATGGAAGCCCTCTCAGCTACGTCCCGCAGTTGCTGTTAGCACATTTAAAATCTTCGTGGATCAGATCAGTCGAATCCATGACTGAGAGGCAGCACTCCACGTTATTATGTGTTGTTTTTGTTAGTTTCTCGCAGGTTCTGACCAGCAGTGTAATCTTTAAAATCCCCATCACATCTTTAGATGTAACAGAATAGTCCCAGTAGCGAGTTTAATTTAACTATCGGTCAAAGTATTTCTCCAACCCATCTTGTTTTGGATTATAAACGTCTGGTTTAAAGATTTCGTTTCCAATATGCTTCAGCATGCATCCTGACAAAAACTTGGCTAGGAATGCCCTTTTGACTCATTACACATCACGCAGTTTTCAGCAGGATCATTAACCCACAGGCTTCCCTCGCTATGCTATGGCGAACTGAATTTTCTTTCATTCCACGACCCTAATGGGAAACGTTTAAAAGCTTTTTGAAAGATAAAGGGGTGGGAGGATTTATTTTCAGATGAATACACCTAAAACTAGGAGTGCTTCAGTAAGCTTTTCTGTAATAGTATCGAAATCAATCTGAAAGCTGCTCTCTCCATTTCAGTAGTGTAATCTGTGTGTGGAATAACTTTTCCTGCGTCATCTTGATAAATTCTGTTTCAAGGGTCAGTTGCCTCAAACATCTCATTAGCGTGGTCTGGAACGGGTCCGCCGCCATACGGCGGTATCTTCATTGCCGTGACCTGGGAGTGCAGATTTCTGACTTATGTGGACACGCAGTTTCGCCAACAGGATTTTCGATTCATTACCTCTTGTTTCTCCTGTAATACCAGTTTCATGGGATGTTTCATCACTAGCCCTCAGCATAGCATCTTTTCACTCTGTGTTTCAGAGTTCGTCAACTAGCACATCTTTATCTTCTAACCACTCTCGGGCATCTACGCAATCTCTTAGTGCTTCCTCAGATTCAAAACTAAATTGTCTAGCTTTTGAGACAGCGGCTGCACAGTATTATCTATCGTTCCATAATCTGTTTGAAATTTCTGTACATCTCTCAATAAACTCTTTGCCACTTTAAGTATACTGTCGTAAGTTTTCCTTAATTCAGAAATTTCATTGAAGATACTAGTATCTCCACCGAATCTGCTTACTTTCCTAACTTCTTATTTCCCTTACCCATTCTCTCAGCAAACTCTGTGTCTCGCTCTGTAAGTGTATTATTTATCTGAGCAGTCACTTCTTTGTCATGCATTCGGAGAATATCATTTATTTCTGTACCAGACTCTTGATTATGATCTGTAATGGTTGTTTTTACCTCTGTAGAAATTCGCTTGGCTAATTCCTAATCACGCTCTGTTGGTATACCATCTTTTTGCGCAGCAAATTGTTTGTCACGATCTGCAAGTGTGCCATGTATCATTCTTACTATATTTCTAAAAAGACGAACAAACGAATCCACGATCTCAATAGTTCCCGTAATTTCCACACTGGACATTGACTGCGCGTTGAATTCTCATTCAAGAACAGCGAGATTTGTTTCCTGTGTTAGCGGATCACTACTATCGCCGTCATCGACATCAGGTTCAAGATTCATGTCATGTAGGGTTTTCACTGGCGCTTTCTTGCAATGTTTGCCATAACACAGAATGATCAAAGTTATTTAAATTCAACTTACTTTGTATTATAGATACTGTGCAGTGAAAATTATTTCTTCATGCAGCTAGAAAAGATTGACGCTACATTTTAAAATACAATAAAAACATCTAGAGTCCACCTTTGACACAAACCAACTAAAAGTCGCCCTCTTCGTCGCGTACTTTTACAGCAGCGGAATGGACAGATTTCAGTGTTTTCCAACATAAAACCTGTAACGATTAAATTCGATGTATTAATTGCGCAATGAGGTAATTGGAAAAGGAAAAATTCATGACGTGCGAACTGCGAAGAAGCAGACAAGTGTACCCCTTACCCTTATTCCTTCCGTGATGTATAGCTGTTTCCTTTGTTTCATGGAACAGAATTCCTTCCTTGAATATTGGTTATTTTATTTTCTTAGTACAGGTACATTTTCTTAGCGTTCTTGCTTGTTCTAAGAAGGTTTATGACTCCATCATTGCACATCGTACACGAAACGAAGAAAGACAAGATGTAATTAAATACATTAACAGAAATTTTCACACAGCCGAATCTCCCGTCGGTCGCCATATGTGGCGTTTCCTACTGTCTCAGCACGGACATGGCAGTAGAATGCTTTTCCCAAAGGAGGGTCTCCAATTTAATGATCCATAAATGATGCAACTAAATACAGCATAACAATATGGAGGATGGCTATCGAGTGCATAAATTTCACTTACAGGTACAGTGTATTGAAGTTTCTAGAATTCTTACAACTCAGATTTCATTGTGCAACCCACCCTCGTATTTATTCGGTCATCTCGTGTTATATCAGACTAGTGAGGAGGTTCAAGAGATCGTTGTTCTGAGAAAGAAACCTATCACACTTACGTAATTTTTGCTATTCAGTATTTCATACAGCAGAAAATATTATCTGCTTAGTTATCTCAGGGGGTCCTGGTTCTTGACAGAAAAGTACTTAACAAAAGTAAATCAATATTGTCTGATCGCTTGTGTTCCAACAATCCTCCACCGACAACCAGGTCTGCTTATTTTTTCCTGAAAGAATTATAAATGGCAACAAAAGTTGAATAAATGATAAAGAGCCAAGGTTGTGACTTTAATCAGTGATGGAGCAGGTACAATAAACATATCAGAAATATTACAACAATCGAACCTACTCCTGTTGAGCTTAAACTCTCAAGAACAAGAGACGACGTAAAAGGAAGAAGGCAAGTGAAGTCTACACTTCCATACTTTTCATTGGCTTTACAGTCTCCATGCACATTTTCTGGAATTGAATCTCTGTTAAATGAGTCAACATTCTCTTTCATTTTATATTCATTTTCTTATAAATAAATATCTCTTCTCTTATTAAACATTACTATCTCATTAATTTACTAAGAAGAAATAAGTGAAAATAGAGAAATAATGAGTAATCGTCAACATCTCTAGATGTTCGTTGGTCAATATAGCTGCTGCTGTGTTACTTTCAGCAGAATAGCTCCGATCATTGCAGCTGCTAAGTGACACATAGGACCATTTATATCAATATCAGAACAATTTGCGTTAGGATGTTCAGACCGCGTAGTTGGCTGCAGGACATGATTGGAATTAGTGTGGATTGGTTTAACAGTGAAGCCCCTTTCATTTAGATGGGTTCGTCATTAAGTAAAATTGGCGCATTTGGGGGAATGTGAATCTACATTTCGCGATCAAGAAGTCCCTTTCCCGTCAATAGGTGACTGTGTGGTACCCAACGTTCAGTCATGGTATAATCGGTGCAATATTTCTTGATGACTTGATGACTACTAAATGGTATGTGAAGGTTTTGGAACACGATTTCATCCCCATTATCCAAAGCGACCCCAATTTCGACAAGATATGGATCATGCAAGACGGATCTCGACCCCATCAAAGCAGTAGAATTTTGATGTCCTGGAGGAGCACTTTGGGGATAGCCTTCTGGCTGTGGGGTACCCAATGCCACTGCAATAGGACTCGATTGGCCCTCATATCCTGATCAGAACACATGCGACTCCTTTTTATGGGGCTATATTACAGACAGGATTTACGGCAGTAGCCTCAAAACCATTGGTGAGCTGAAATCAGCCAGTGAGGAGGTCATCGGCAGCATCGATGTTCCGACATTTCAGTGGGTCATGCAGAATTTCAGTATTCGTCTGTGTCCCATCATCGCCAATGATGGCAGGCATATCGAACACATCATAACCCAAATCAGAATATCTGTAGTGACGTTTGCATGTTGGATAAAGTGTGTGCACGCCACAGCTTGTAACTAATTTAAATTTTTTCACATAAAGCAATAATTTGCAGAGAACCTGAGCAAACCTTCTAAAGATTTAAAAATCATCATAAAATTTTTATTAAATCTTTATGGTCTGTGTCACTAGCAAGTTGGTATGCTGAGTGCACTAAGGGCTCATCATATGTTTGATAAATATGCACTGAGGATATATACCATTAAGGGTCTACTGTCTCGACCTTTTAAAATTTTTATAATTCCCAAGCGAGTAGGAGCACTATTAAACCTAAACTTCCAGGTGAAGAAAGTCTTCATTACTTTTTTTCGTTTGCTTTAATTCATTGTACGTACATTTTACCTGTCTGTCTTCAGAAGACTGAAAATCCCAAAAACTAATCAGTTTAAGATATATATCCAGAAAAAGAACCGTTATTAGTTAAGGTCCACACATATTTTCCCTCCTTATCTAATATTAAAATATTCACATCTTCTAATGTTACACAGAGCATTTACTTTTAGCTCACTAATTTCCTTAAACAAATTTGGATTGCTGATGTTATTGAGCTTCTTCAGAAGAGGCTCCATTTATAAATAACACATATTTATTAAGGAAATTAAATTTTAGTAGAAAATCAACCACTTAAAACAGAGTATATTTCTGCAAAACTCTAGTGTCATATGGAGAAATCCTGAGGTACACTACCCAGGATTTTTAAAACAATGATCATCACTTTGGCAGGGTTCGAACGATGAACTGCTCCCAGGAAACACTTCTCGCATTGAACCAAACTCACCTAACATCCTAATCTACCAGTGGGAGGCAATGAAAGCTCCTTTAATTTCATTTGTAAGTCTTACAGCATTTGTTGACAAATCAAATTGTTAGCAAACGGCATCAACTGTGTGAATTAAAACTTTACACCAGTAATAAATGTGTCATGACGTGTATATTATTCGAAAACAGCTGATGCAGACTTCGTATCGGGGTACATACACAAAGTTCATATAAGTTGTTAAAATGAATGTAACTGATAAGAACAGATAGTAAATCCAATAACTGAAAGCTTAAACCTTTAAAATCGTTTAACAAATAGGCAAAATGTTTAAAAACCACATTATCAACTTCACTATGCTGGTGCTGTCCAGTAATCGGAATTTAAAACACTTTCTTGTGTCCCAACACAGTGAATGGAGCTGTGAGACAGAGAAAGAGCTACTGTGAAAGAGAAATAGATAAAGAGGTGGAGCAAACAGAAAGGCATAGCTTGATATCTAGGAGTTCGCTTGCTGGTAGTATACAAGCTACACACACTTCCTGAACTGATTAGCCGACTCAGAGCTCTGATGCAGTCTGTATCTATATACTACTACACTGTTCTGAGCTCCAAAATATATAGATAAAAACTTGTAATAAGTGATGAAATAATTTTCAGTTAAAATTCCCAGTTAATGTCCTGTGATTTGCACCATACATAAGCAGAAGGATCTGCGGGAATTTTATCATTAAAAGTTAGACAAAATTTTGTCTTTGTTTTCTGAGTGGCCACTATATTATTTCAACACGTAATGTTTATGGTAAATTGGATAATTCATACCGAAATTATATGGATTTGTAACAACATTGCCTTTCAATTGTGTAACTCATTTAAAATCCAGAAAAGAATTGTAAGCCTTTAGATAATTATTAGGAGGGTCTAAGTTCCACATTTCTTGTGGAGAAACTTTATTTCTTTCATTAATCAAATAAACTGTTCGCAGTTTCGCGTGATTGTGCACTAAAGAATCGGTGTGTTGGTTATTTTTACAATTAGTCTGAAACACAACAGAAATACGATAAGGCATATCAAATCCTACAGCATTGTAGTAATTGGTGCTATCTAGCTCGAAATTCTTCTTCCGAGACAATCTAGTGACTTCAACAGTTAGTAGTTCATATATATTTTCGGATTTTTAAATATGTCTCGTTTCTCAAGCTCATAATTCGGCTCGCGTTTAACAATAGGTTCACGAATTTCCATAGATATCACAACAGCTCTACCATCATTTGGAAAATTATTTCAATTCCAGCCTCATTTCGATTAGCCCATCTAAGAATAACATCTTCAGCACTTGAAGGCCTTGTAAAAATTACAGAAACATCTCCCTCAAACATGACTTCCTTTTAACTGTCCAAAAGTTCACCAAGCATTCCAAGTGGACAAAGAATCTCCTTTTTCTTTCTTTTCATTTTTACAATGTTAAGTATATGACCTTCCATGCTGATTTAATCAGCAAGAGATCAACTCAATTGCAATCAAACTGATGATGAAGTGAAACAAAATTCAATTCCACATAAAATATTATTTTCTTTCCTTATGGTTATAAAATCAGATTGGTTTGCAACATAACTATCAGTTAATTTTTTATTACATTTTCCATCTGATGTTTGGTAAACTGATCCACCTTCAGCTGTAACCATCTTAAAGCTCATGTACAACTGAGTATGAATAGAATGAAGACATCCATCACCAATATGGTTGTTCATTTCACTATCCTTATTACGAAAATTTAGGTCATATTTACTTTTCACATTCACAGGAAATAGATAAAACTGGCAGCTTTCAATCTTGTTCAGTGGGGAAGGATAAAATAGTATTATGTCATTTCTAAAACAACTGCACACAACCACCATTAAAGTGAATTACATTATCATTTTAATCAGTTACAGGTATTTTATACAGAATTACATGGTTAGTGAATTAGTGGTTCACTAAGTTTTGCATTAGTCTCAAATGAAGCAATAATGTTAGTTTCCTCATTAAAGCAATTAGCATGCCTCACAAACATTCCATCAGCTAGATAAAAATTTATGTTGAACAATTCAGATGGAACAGTTTTATGAATATTATTTGTAACAGTCTTTTTATTAGCAAAACTAGTTCAGCCACAAAATCCATGCAGTTTGTAGTGGCAATTTAAAGCTTGATGATTTTAAAGAATCTTTGCAGTAAATGCTGGGCTGAGGTCAATCAGAATTTTCTTACAATATATGTCACTAGGTCAACTAATGAAGATAAATACTGATGTTTGATTAAAGATTTTGTAGAATTTAAATAATTTTGTTACTCTTTTGTCTTTAGTAAATGTTTGCAAAGTACATCATCTGAAAGGACTTAATATGCAGAATGCATAATATCCAAAAGCTGTTGAAGAAGATAAACAAAGTATAAAAAGAATGAGGAACTGAAGAAAGGATTCCAATACCATGATTTACATACACACACGATTTTAAATAATTTTACATTTTCATTTGGACTTTTAATAGGATTGTTTGTCTTTTTTGAATGAATTAATTTTTCTAAGCTTTCGAAGTACATTGACCAACAGGAACTTCTGTTATCTCCCCATCACAATACAGTGTCTTGTTTTATGAAGTAATACTTGGAGTCAAAGATGCATAAGAACAAAGCAATGTAAAATTGCTATAGTTGTCTTATTTACATACAGTAAATCTTTTTCTCTTAGGGCAAATAAGCTCCAACTCAGTTGAAATAAGTGAATAATTTACTGATGGTAAAAATATTATTAATTAAATGAAAACTGCCCGGCCGGGGTGGCCGAGCGGTTCTAGGCGCGTCAGTCTGGAATTGGGTGACTGCTATGGTCGCAGGTTCGAATCCTGCCTTGGGCATGGATGTGTGTGATGTCCTTAGGTTAGTTAGGTTTAAGTAGTTCTAAGTTCTAGGGGACTGATGACCTCAGAAGTTAAGTTCCATAGTGCTTAGAGTCATTTGAACCATCTTTGAAATAAAAACTATTTGGGAACCAAAAATAAGACCTTCAGAAGAGTAATCAAAAAATAAGTATGGCAAACTCTTACCTAATTCTATTCCACATCCAATAACAGTTTCAAGTGGATGTGGGAAAACAACATTAATGATTGACAATTGTGTTCTAGTTCCAAGATGGTTTACTGTAATAAATCGATCATCTGTATGTTTGCTCTGAGAGTTTAGATGAGTCAGAATATCAAGCATTTATGAAAATGGAAGATAAAAAAAATGAGAAAGCTGCAACATTTATAGAAAATAATGAAGAAATTATACCATTAGATGAATGTCAAGGTAATTCTCTAGGAGTATTTGATGATTTCATTCACAGAAATCAATATATCGTTAGAGAATATTTACCTACTTTTATTTATCTGAGACATATTAAAAAGTGCCAAAACAAACAGTAACAGATAATTTAAATTCTTTTAAATATTTATATACTGAATGAAAAAATGTAATTCATATTTACCATCAGTTTGTAGTGGCAATTTAAAGCTTGATGATTTTAAAGAATCTTTGCAGTAAATGCTGGGCTGAGGTCAATCAGAATTTTCTTACAATATATGTCACTAGGTCAACTAATGAAGATAAATACTGATGTTTGATTAAAGATTTTGTAGAATTTAAATAATTTTGTTACTCTTTTGTCTTTAGTAAATGTTTGCAAAGTACATCATCTGAAAGGACTTAATATGCAGAATGCATAATATCCAAAAGCTGTTGAACAAGATAAACAAAGTATAAAAAGAATGAGGAACTGAAGAAAGGATTCATGCTCTAGAAACAACAACCAAGAACAAAATATTAGTATTAAAAAAAGGTGATCTGCCTGCTACTGATGCAAACAAGCTGATAAAACAAGGAGTTGATAGTTTAGGTGACAGTGTGATGAAAGCTACTGAAGAAAATACAGAAGGTGGAGAATATATTGTTCCTTATCAACAAAATCCTTCAGTAGAATTTATAGATATACCTCTAATCAAACAAAATGATTATACCATAAGAGAACAGAAATACAGTAGGTTTCGAAGAGTTATTAAGGAGTGCTGAAAACTAGAGAAGGACACAGTTCTAGCAGCTTCAGCCACAAAAAAGTTAAGACAAGTGAATGAGTGATGATGTATATCAATAACAATGAAGATAAAGTTTTTGGATTGAAACCTGTTTATACATTTGTTGGCAATTTACCAGGGGAATTTATTGGAAATAAATTAAAAATTGGTGAAATGTCATATGATGCTACAGATGGTTTGATGAATATTGTAACTGAAAATATATAACTTCAGAAAATGTGAATTAAAAGTTTTATTGTGTGGATTTATCAAATTATACAGATATATTGCATAGATCAAGAGCATTATACAGTGTGCTTCTGTAAGTGCGCACAATAATTGTATCAGAACATAGAGAATGTTCCACTGAACAATTTGAGACAGGGAACCTGGGGTCAGTGAAGCCCTCTGAAGGTGATATGGATGTAAGCTTGTCTACCGCTTTGTCTAGCATTACTGTTTAAACGTTTATTTACAACTAACATGTTTACAATTTTACATGCACTGTGCTGCTTATTTACATGTACATTCTTTATATTCTGCAAGGAAAAAAGGAACTCTCAGAATTGTAGCTGCCTGTGATATTATTCGAAAACACAAGAGAGATATTTGTCGCAGTGCATCGAAATCTTGTTTGCCAGTATCATGTTTGCATTGAGGTTGATAGCCATCAGTTTCAACACATTTCGTGAGACAGAGCGCAAACAGTTTTTTGGCTGTGTCAGTGATAGTATTTCCAGAT
Source organism: Schistocerca nitens (assembly GCF_023898315.1). Taxonomy (NCBI): domain Eukaryota; kingdom Metazoa; phylum Arthropoda; class Insecta; order Orthoptera; family Acrididae; genus Schistocerca; species Schistocerca nitens. The sequence goes on from NC_064615.1 coordinate 515,887,554, forward strand.
AACTATAACTAATATAAGTAACTCAATTCACTGTTAAATTTTTGGATTCTCATACAGAAACACCCTGTTCAGTGAAATCAACCAAAATATTTAGAAAATAAATAATTTTGTTGCTAAAACTGAATATGCAAGTATTTTTACACAATTTATTAATTATGCCACAAACAAAGAATTTTTAAATCTTACCACAAAAGCTGACTATGCAAATATCTTAACAGAATTTAATAAAGGAAAAGGAATCAGTAATAGCATCTTGTAATATCACAGTAAAGCGATAAATAAGGTAAATAATATGAAGACATCAGTTACGCATTAAAGATTTACTCACAAGCAAAGTATATGATAAACAACTCTACAAAGTTTCGTTGATGTTGAAAAATAGTGTGGCATCATACTCTCCATAGTATACACTGTAAAGAACTATGCCCCTAGGAAATAATGATAAGAAAAGGCTCGATTTCAACAATTTTTCAATTACATTGGTGAGAAATCGTAGTCCATATGAAATAGCTAGTGAGATTGTTTCCTTAAAATTGCCTGACGATGATATTCTAAATAGAAGACTAATAGCTGGATCTGATGTATCAGCAAATGCAAAAATAATTTTATTTGGTGAAATTTAATCTAGATTAATGGATTGTGCTTTGCGTTTAGCCCTTCAGACCGAACACATCTGGTGCATGAAGAGCAGGAAATTAATTGAAACACATATTACTCAGAGAGTAACCACGAAGAATGGAAGACAGAGAATAGAAGGTCTTTGCACAGTTTGTAAAATAAGAAGAATACCTTTGTTAAAAAGATTTTGTAAGTGATTGAGTGAGCAAATCAAATATTGCTGGTAAGCATGAAGAAATTATTGATGAATAAAAGGAGAAAAATTTTAAAAGAAATAGTATTGTCATGTTTGGTATAATTGCTCAAAGCATCTGATCTGGTATAAACGGAATCTCGAAACTTAAAAGGAATTTCAAAAACTAAATAAAGGATATAAACATTTAATAACTTTAAATGATGTTTTTGCAAACTTCCAGTGGGCTGTTGCAGTGAAGGGCAAATCACATAAATGTATTGCAGATGCTTTTGAAGGCAGCAGCCTTTTCAGTAATTCCAGGGGCATCAGCGTGGTGATTGACTGATCTGGCCTTGTAACATTAACGTAACGGACGTACTGTGCTAGTATTGTGAACGGCTAAAAGCAGGGAGAAACTACAGCTATAATTTTTCCCGAGGGCATGCGGCTTTATTGTATGGTTACATGATAATGGAGTCTTTTTGGGTAATATATTTTGGAGGTAAAATAGTGCCCCATTAGGCCCTCTGGGCGGGGACTACTCAGGACGACGTCGTTATCAGGAGAAAGAAAACTGGCTTTCTACAGATCGGAGCATGGAATATCAGATCCCTTAATCGGGCAGGTAGGTTACAAAATTTAAAAAGGGAAATGGGTAGGTTAGAGTCAGATATAGTAGGAATTAGTGACGTTCGGTGGCAGGAGGATCAAGATCTCTGGTCAGGTGAATAAAGGGTTATAAATACAAAATCAGATAGGGGTAATGCAGGGGCAGGTTTAATAATCAATAAAAAATACGAATGGGGATAAGCTACCACAAACAGCGTAGTGAACGCATTCTTATGGCCAAGATAGATACGAAACCCACATCTACCACAGTAGTATAAGTTTACATGCCAACTAGCTCCGCAGATGATGAAGAGATTGATGAAATGTATGGTGAGATAAAATAATTTATTCAGATAGTGAAGGTGACTGGAATTCGATAGTAGGAAAAGGAAGAGAAGGTAACGTAGCAAGTGAATATGTAATGGGCGTAAGAAATGAAGGAGGAAGCCACCTGGCAGAATTTTGCACAGAGTATAATTTAATCATAGCTAACACTTGATTCAAGAACCATGAAAGAAGGTTGTATACATGGAAGAGGCCTGGAAATACTGAAAGGCAACAGATAGATTATATAATGCTAAGACAGAGATTTAGGAACCAGGTTTTAAATTTTAAGACGTTTCCAGGGGCAGATGTGGACTCTGAACACAATCTATTGGTTATGGACTGTAGATTAAAACTGAAGAAACTTCCAAAAAATGGGAATTTAAGGATATAGGACCTGGATAAACTGATGGTCTGGGGTGACGTTTCTTTCCATAGTAGGACCCCTCTGGTTGTCATCCGTGGCACCCTTACAACACAACGGTACGTCGGCGATATTCAGCACCCCGTTTTGTTACCCTTCATGTCAAGCCTTGCCGAGCTTACATTTCAGCAGCATAAAGCTGGAGTCTCTACCGCTAGTCTATGTGATTGTCAAACCGTTCTGTGGACTGAAAGATCGCCGGATCTCTCCCCAAATGAGAAACTTTCGAGAATTATGGGGAGGGCCCTGAAACCAGCTCGGCATTGTGACGATCTAACGTGCCATCTACATAAAATTTGGTATGATACCCCTCAGGAGGACATTCAACAACTCTGTTAATCGACGTCAAGCCGAATAACAGCTTGAACAAGGGCCAGAGGTGGACCAAGGTGTCACTCATCTGCTCCGTTTGTGAAGCTCTTTCTCTCAAACAAATTGCCCATTTTTCTTCTGAAATGGTAATCATTTGTTTGTCTGTACATCTACATAACACCTACAGATTTCAGTCCCATTCGGATATTTTCTTCGTGGTGGGCATTTTTTGCCTTACAGCCTATATGTATCTTACAGATCTGTAGAAGAAATCACCTTTAACTGAGCTCGAATTTCTGACGCAGATTTTGGAAACGTCTTTAACTCAAAAATTTCATTCTTCTTGGAGATGCTACTATGTGTAGATTTACAGTTCCACAACTTTTTACGTGCACCAATGCGTTACATACCTCAGATTTCACATATATGCCTAGAAACGAAAGTATAGGCTGTGACGAAAGTACGAGGTGCATTCAAGTTCTAAGGCCTCCGATTTCTTTTCTAATTAACTACTCACTCAAAATCGATGAAACTGGCGTTACTTCTCGACGTAATCGCCCTGCAGACGTACACGTTATTCATAACGCTGACGCCGTGATTACATGGCAGCGGCGAAGGCTTCTTTAGGAGTCTGTTTTGACCACTGGAAAATCGCTGACGCAATAGCAGCATGGCTGGTGAATGTGCGACCACGGAGAGTGTCTTTCATTTTTGGAAAAAGCCAAAAGTCACAAGGAGCCAGGTCAGGTGAGTAGGGAGCATGAGGAATCACTTCAAAGTTGTTATCACGAAGAAACTGTTGCGTAACGTTAGATCGATGTGCAGGTGTGTTGTCTTGGTGATACAGCACACGTGCAGCCCTTCCCGGACGTTTTTGTTGCAGTGCAGGTAGGAATTTGTTCTTCAAAACATTTTCGTAGGATGCACCTGTTACCGTAGTGCCCTTTTGAACGCAATGGGTAAGGATTACGCCCTCGCTGTCCCAGAACATGGACACCATCATTTTTTCAGCACTGGCGGTTACCCGAAAATTTTTTTGGTGGCGGTGAATCTGTGTGCTTCCATTGAACTGACTGGCGCTTTGTTTCTGGATTGAAAAATGGCATCCACATCTCATCCATTGTCACAACCTACGAAAAGAAAGTCCCATTCATGCTGTCGTTGCGCGTCAACATTGCTTGGCAACATGCCACACGGGCAGCCATGTGGTCGTCCGTCAGCATTCATGGCACCCACCTGGATGACACTTTTCGCATTTTCAAGTCGTCATACAGGATTGTGTGCACAGAACCCACAGAAATGCCAACTCTGGAGGCGATCTGTTCGGCAGTCATTCGGCGATCCCCCAAAACAATTCTCTCCACTTTCCCGATCATGTCGTCAGACCGGCTTGTGCAAGCCCGAGGTTGTTTTGGTTTGTTGTCACACAATGTTCTGCCTTCATTGAACTGTCGCACCCACGAACGCACTTTCGACACATCCATAACTCCTTCACCACATGTCTCCTTCAACTGTCGATGAATTTCAATTGGTTTCACACCACGCAAATTCAGAAAACGAATGATTGCACGCTGTTCAAGTAAGGAAAACGTCGCCATTTTAAGTATTTAAACAGTTCTCATTCTCGCCACTGGCGGTAGAATTCCATCTGCCGTACGGTGCTGCCATCTCTGGGACGTATTGACAATGAACGCGGCCTCATTTTAAAACAATGCGCATGTTTGAATCTCTTTTCAGTTCGGAGAAAAAAAAAATCGGAGGCCTTAGAACTTGAATGCACCTCGTATTGCTGTGACGTTATGTCGCTGGCTGACGGAGACACCGAACGTTCCATAACGTGTGCCGGAATGCACACAGTGTGTTTCGGTGATGACAGCTTCCTGTTCTGTGTGAATAGAAACATTATGGTTGACCCCAACAATCAGGACTTCCCAAATTCGACGAAATACCATTTGAATGTCTGTTCAAAATGTGCATATTAGTTGATTCAGAGAACGAAGTTGCATGGCATTAAATGTCGTTCAATACTTTGAACCAATGTCTGGCTGATAGTGATAAACGACAGCAAATATTTATCTTACTTTGTTTCTGTGACTGCTCATACTAATATGTATTGTGAGCTGCTTCTTGACGTAGACCGCTACGGACGAAAACATCTGCGAACAAATTATACACGCAGGGTTTCTGTGAAGGAACTTACAACGACGAATAAAGTATTTAACGTGGAATATCAAACCGTTGTATGCCAGATTTACCACATTTCGAAGCAGTGGAAACTCCAATTCTACTTTTACCACATAAATTGTTTTAATCGATTTAAGATTTAAATATTATGTTTCTCATTAAACGATAATCAACGTGCTTTGTCTCTAATACCTACAAAATCATAACGCTAAAATTAATCTAGTGGAAAACCGTGACAGTTCACAAACGTGCATGAAATAGCACCTCAAGACGACTAATCTTGGTGTGAAACCATGTTTCTCCTTCGTTATTGAATCGTGAGAAGAATGGCTAATTTTTGTGATTGCATTTGCTTGTGTCAGATTTTAGGAATTCTGGTTCAATTATGCACAGTAAATCATTCTGACACCACACTAAGCGAAATGCGACTGGACAGGTAACATCATCGCCAATGTACTTTCTGTAAGGACTCCCATTTTACTGATAACAGTGGATGCCCACCACTGGAGTGCAACAAGAACATTCAGTTGAACGTATGAGAGTTCAAGCTCATCGTTAGTAGTACTATATTGACGGAACTTTCCGTCGGTGACTGGCAAAAGACGAGGATGATTTGAAACAACAGATAACATATATGAATTACGTTTCAGATAACATTGCAAAATGCTTAAGCCTCGCAGCCGCACACCCGCCGCAGTTTACAATACCAACAGTATATCAAAATTTTATTAAATACTAAGGATAAATGGCATCTGTTGGCACAGAGGGGTGTGCCAAAATCCCATGCAAGGAGAGTACGTACTCAGCAGTCATGCAGAACTGTGGCAGTTAGATTGCACGAACATTACAGAAGCTGGAGGTTAAGGAAGAAAGTTTCAGCTTTTGTTGGTGGTCTTTTAACATAAACCCATTCATTTCATGTAGAATGTGAAGATTTGCATTCTGTTAAGAAAAGCAGGAATATCGCCGTATTGAAATACCACAAATAATCAAAAACATCACACAGAAGGCGAGCTGAGTATTAAAAGATCATACTCGGTTTCATTTTCCCCCTTAAATTAAGTCTTAGCAATAAATACTAGATTGAAATAGCAAATTCATCTTATTTTTCATCATTTGTTAAGTTTACCATCACCTACAATCTTTCTTTCCCACTCCCTCCATTTTTAGTTAATGTAACCATTTCTATGCCACAAAAATACAATTTCTTCCCATGTAAACTGACTACTTGATTTTCGTATCATATATACAATATCTACGTAAGTCACTCATCTTTTTATGTTTTTGTGACATTCACTTCTCACATGAAGGAGACCTGAGAAATTGAACCCCGCTTCGTGGCGCAATAAATGTTTTCAGAATATTAGGAAATGTTTATCTATTTGCTATTAGTAACACCGTAGAGCAATATATGTGCAGTCCAAGCAACACCGCAAGAACATTCGGTGTCCATCAGCGAGAGAATTTCGGTTGGATTCATTCAATAAAATGTATAGTAGGTAAAGCTTTATACAACAATACCAAGCCTCAAACGTGCTCTACAGAGAGGAAACTTGGGTGCAGATACAGAAGTTCCAGTGGTGATATGATTGGGCTCAGACCTTATTTGTGGAAGTCAACATTTTTCTTTTCAGCAAACATTCCACTTTGGAAATCAGCTCCTCGTCATTTAGGAAATATCAGTCTCGCAGTGCTTTCTTAATTGAGACAGGAGGAAGTCACGCGGTTGCATCCTTCTTCACGCAAAAAATTTCAAACAAGGCGTTAGAAACTGATCGGTAATTGATTTTCATTTTTTACGCTACTGCATCGATTGTAACACATAGGCCATCGAGCACCAGATCCTCCACTACTCTTGCGACTACTGGTTATGCACAGAGATATGGTCTGTCATTCCGTTTTCCGTCAGTCACAGTTGTTTGACCAGAATGGAAGTGTCTATGCCGCATAACCACTGCGTCAAACGATGGTGCGTCGTTGTCGCAGACTTGCAGCAAGTCAGCATTGATTGTAGTATCGTTGTTCTGCATCAGTTACTAGGTCGCCATGAACCGCAATGCAAGAAAGAAAATACTGCATATTATTCAGTCAATCACTTTGCTATGACTCCTCTACCGATGTGCTACGGTCCTGAGACACAGAAATTCAATTTATTAATAAAACAACAAACAAATAAAAAGTATTTACAGAACGTTATTTCTTCGAGGTTATGCTTAAAAATGAAATAATCGTATGGCATTATTAGCAGGGTGACACCACCAGGAGTTGTACGGTCACCTTGTGCAAGTCGTTCTATTCTACCCCACTCCGGCGACTTGCACGACAGTGAAGGTAAGATGATGAAAACAACAGAGACCTGTCCCCGAGCGAAGGAAATCACCGACTGGGCCGGGAACCACCCATGGACCCCGTGATATAGTGGCATTGATGCTAACCACTTTTCATTTTTTTCCCCGTATTTTGTTCGTCCTAGTTCTCGGCACTTGGCCAGGGTGGTCGCCACATGACACACATTCAGGTTCATCCCTGAACACTCCACCCAGCGTTTATTATTGCAGAGGGTAGCCAGTCCTCTAACCGAACACGCCGAGCTTCCATGCCACCACCGCTGTACCACGAGCTGCGTACTGTGCTTAGGAAATTGTGTCTACCCTTTCGTGAGTACGGAGAATATGAGATGGCTAACAGACGAAAATGTGGCCTAGTCGGTTCCCTGTGAACTACGGCCTGGCGGGAAGAGAGAACTGATTATTCATAGTTCCAAACAATGACTGCTGTGGAAAAAGTCACTTTATGCCAGGAGCTGTATAGTTTTATTTATTCCCTACCCGTTTTTGGTACTGGTAAACATCTTCACAGGAGATAATGCAAGGTACAAGACAGGAATAACACATTCTTACAATATGAATGTAGGCACAAAACATTTGAAGCATCGCAATACTCACATAACGTATATCAAATAATCAAAAATACATCTCTGGCAATCACGGAAACATCAAGTACACAATGTGAATAATTATCACTGTATGATTTAATGAATTTTCACTGTAGTGCATTTACACAGTCGATGTGCGGAAACATAAACACAGTTATCCTTAACATAAAAACATATACCCGCCCACTCATTACAAGAACTACACAAGAAAACATCATCGATGTATATTACGCAGATCACAGTACAGTTCAAAGATAACATTACAGTACCGAAAGAAATAGGCACCACATGTTCATCCAAGAATATCAGCTATATGTTGCAAGTATACCTACTTCATTATTCCTTGACCACAGATGAAGTGAATAAACATTCAAGTTAAGATGGCTTCTCTTAGTGATAGTGACAAGGGGACATTATCCATGTTTACTGTACATCGATCGAGTATTGTTTTCTTATATATATCTCGTTCTGACTGAGATATGTTGGTTATTATATGTTAAGATTAAGTGAGTCCTTGTAACCGCACTTCTGTTGTGTAAATGTACTACAGAGGAAATTCATTGAAACAGTTATCGCGATAATACGACATATTTTATATTTGATTTTGTCCTATTTGGCAGAAATGTGTTTTTGACCAACTGATGTACATTATGTAATTGTTAGGACGCTTCAGTTTTTTTTTTGTACCTACTTTCTTGTTTTTAGGTTATAGGAAATTACACACTTGTGTATTGTTGTCTTGTATCTTGCAGTATCTCCTATGATGATGGCAGCCAGTACCGAAACCAGCAAAGTGTCAATAAAACTGTACGACTGTTACCACAGAAAATGATTTTTTCAGAACAGTTATCGTCTGTAGATAGCCACTTGAGGAAAACTTAATTAATAATTGTTGGATTTGTCTCAAACATCAAGAGGAAATGTTATTGCTTACAAGATATTATTAAGGCAACTCTGGTTACCAAGAATTTGATAATGATGAGAGACTGACATTACGGGAGGAGCCCGTACCTCAGGTTTCGTTGTTAGGTAAGTTTAACATAAGTTTACTGCGCGGGCTAGAGAAAGGTATTCGTTTTGGCGTTACGGATATCCCATGAAAAAGCTCTGCTCTCAAGGAAAGAAAAATTTTTGGTGAAAACGAGGAAAAGTGATGCGTCTCCAATTTCCTTCTGCTGCACACGATGCCAATAACGAAATACATCTTGACTATGCGATAGAGAGCTGCGTGAAACTTTTAAGTCTTCTAAAAGAAATTTTGTGACATTTGACGTCTTTTAAACATCTACGTGTCGTGCAAGAGGTTCCAACTTGCCGGAAAGATATCAGCATCAAGCAGAGAGCCTCAAGTGCGTATGTATTACGACGGCTTGTGCTCGCGAAACTTGGAATTCCTTTGATGTGGAAGTGGCGTAACTCACCTGCTCGGCACAAGGCCTTCCCAGCTTAGAGAAGCTTTGACGTGGCACGGACGTGCGTCCTGCCCCGGCAAAGACGTCGCTCCCAAAGGCACAGTGGCTACGACGTAAAAGTTCGCGTTGCAATCACACTGCTGCATCTAATGTCACTGCTGCACTAACGACCTTCTCGTTCGCTCTATCCTTTGTACAACAGTTACACAGGCCACGGAAGAGACAAGACGTGAGTAAAGCGGCATCCCGTAAGTTTACATAAAAATAAAAATAAAATGGGATCATTATAAGTAAGATACCTTGAGTTCTTTCTATAGTAGGAATTACTCTTGACACTAAGATTGACATTAGTGACAAAATAATATTGGAATCAAATGCTGCAATTAGTTTTCGACCAGTCTTCCAATAAATAACAAATCCAAAGGAAGAAATAGATCATGGCTTACAGATGAAATTGTAACACTAATCAGAGAGGATTTTGAAATTTTGATAGCGTTTGTGTCTAATAGATACAGGTATCGGACTGTAATTCTGAATATATTGCAATTAACAGAAAAACTAAACAGACTTAAACTTTTGGGTTTAATGAAAGCAGTAAAGTCTGATGTGACTGAAAAAACTAACGGTCGCCAGCCTAATTAGGCACATTAATTTGGAAACATAAGTTTAAGAAAACTGAATATCAGTTATTGAAGTTACTTTCATCAGTATTCCCTTTGAATAGCACACAGCTTACAAACGGACATAGGACGTTCTGAGCTGTGGGTAGAAGCAGTTACCAATAATGCACATACTAGTAACCATATAAAGAAAATTTGTACCAAACTCACACTAATAAGAGCTACACTCAAAATCATTACTTGAATCAGTACTAAATTATTACTGCAAGAAGAGCAGAACTATAATTAAACTGGAGGGGCTTCTGACTTAACTGACATGTGACAACCACTAACAAAACAATTAATATCACAATTACACTGTTTATACTCCCATTTATTGATACACATCAGATCTCCTCAGTAGCAATAATATTCCACTTACGTTTCTAGTATGTGAAGAATATTGTGGGGACCCATAAACTGGTATAGTATCACTAGTCAAACTCTATGATTATTTCAGTAGCAAAAATTAATTCATCCAGAGTTAATTCTTAGCTTCAGTTGGAATAGTCTATACTTTTACATTTTGTGACGGTAGAAACGAACTGTGATTTCGCGCCAAAACTGTTAGAACAAAGACGACAGTGGGATTTGTGGTTCTCTTCGAATTATTTGAATAATTTTCGTTTATAGCAGCCTACATTACTGCTATTGGGGGCTCGGAGTCAAATTATTATTAAAGTAGAACCGTAAACCGTCACACCAATGCTAATTTCATTGTGTGAAAGAAAAGAACAACGCCAATAAATAGTGATGGAACTGTGTCGTGAAAAACTGAAATTAGTATAATGATCGCCTAGTTCTTGTTCCCTAACATAAACTGTACTTGTGTCTCAGTGAATAATTAATTCAAAAACTATAACAAATCCGTGGGTGTGGAAGAGTACTAATGCACCAAGTGGGGAAATCATCCCCTGAGACTTACGTGAGAGCCAAAATTTGCAACAAAATTTTTAACGAACGTTTGTATATGCACATTTCGTGTGAAAACACTCTGCAACCGCAATTCTCTTATTTGTACCGTCCCGTCGCTATTTCGAGGCAAATTGATCAACACTGAGCTCAATTAGCTTCATAAAAATCATTCATGATAGTAATCAAGGCTAAATTATGTTTCAAATGAGTTTAACTCATATGCCTTTTTCATCACGTGTGAAGCAGATATTTTAGACAGTAACATTTACACAATCTAGCACTCTATTTTTGCAAAACGGAACTTCGGATTAAACTGAGAGTACTTCAGCAAATTTCTAACTAACTTCACTTTTGTTCTTTTAAATTCAGCTTTTGCTAATCTTTGCACATTTGACCAACATAAATAAATTACTAGTTCATTTGAAACACGATACTCGGTTTTATAAACACTTAGAAGAGGACCCTGCATAGTTTCATAGTCAGACAAAGACAGATTTGTAGCACTTGGATTATTATTAAAATCACTCACACAAATTATCTGGTCCATGCTCTGATACATATCTGTATGCAGGAAGTTAGTGGAGCAGTGACGAACTTGTGGTGGCAAGCGACGTGGTGGCTAACTGTGCTCATGGCTCTTGATGTTTGAATGCTCTATAAAATTTCTTCTTGGTGACGGATTTTTAACGTCAACAGCTAAATCCACACCCGAGGCAAAATTCCTTGTAAAGCGGCTTCCAGTTGCCTCCCTTGGCACCGTCGATGTGTTTCGTGCAACGGCTAGCCACTGACTGCCTACCGTTATACATAAATTTGCTGTCTTAAATCAATGACCTTAACTAACAAAAATTACACACTTCTTGATTACAGATACACAGTTACATGATATAAACCAACATCTAATAGATATAAGTGTTACAACATGATGTAACATCTGAACACTTAGAAAATAGCGGTTTCAGTCAAAGACTATTTTCCTATACTGCTTATGTTAATTGAAAAAAATACATTGGAAAATAAAAAAAGAAGCATAATGAAACGAGTCGAATGGTAGAGAATAAACGTCTCAAACAGTATTATACTAGACTGTTTAGAATTGTGTTTGCTTTTTGAAGTCATTGATTTCTTATGTTTCTTTTGCTGTTAAGTCAAGCAGTGTGACAAAAACTAATAAATAACTTTAACAACACCTTACGACGCTACGCTGGTCACTTCTAGAGTTTAGCAGAAAACATTCATGGTGTCGTAACATCGATGTACGAAATATTTCCGCTTTTCCGAGCCACGAAGAGCGTCACATCAAAAGAGTTTTCGTTCTGTAAGTGATTTAATTCTCCTTTCAGTTGCTATACATAAACACAATTAAGTTGCTAATATGATGTCTAATACAGTCCTCTCTCGGTGTCGACTTTTGTAACCAGGTTTAGGAACACGATTGCTACAATCATGTTGGGCGTGAAGTAAGCCTATTAAGTGAAGTATCAAGATTTTCTTTTTCTCTTAGCCAATTAGCCAGGACTAAGGCAAACATAGAATTTGATAATACTCAATATTTCGAAAAAGCAGCGAAATAAATGAGTTTCGATGGATGCGGATCCTCTGAGTTTTGACATAGCTTACTGTAATGAAATATCTTAGCCGTACGAATGAAGCTACTCACGAACATCAGAAGCAATGGAAGAGCTGTCCCACTGGAAGCTGGAGAATTTTTTTTATTATTTTTGGTAGTAATGTACGACAAATTAACTGCAAATGACTTTCCTGTACTCTCTTATGCAAGACATATCTGATGACTGCCACTTATCGTTACTTCTTCCACTCTGTACTCTACAAAAGTTCACCGGCGAAATTTTGATCCAAGGGCAAGTTCTTTAGGTTTTTACGCAAATGGAATATCGTTTATCGCATAATGTTACGAGAGCATTCGTGCACATGTCGGGTGCTCAGTGGTGTTTCTCTGATATACGATATAGCAATGTTGCAAATTTCACTACGCTGACGATCAAGTGTGAAGTACCTGTCGTTAGGCCAGAATGCCCTTCAGGTGGTGAAGGATCTGCGGTTGAGGAATGCACAAATTGTAGGTGAGCTTGTTGTTACGAAATACCTCTTGTAGTGACTTAATTAAGTCGAGGCCGATAGCACACGTATAAAGACTTACATTTTTATGTATACAACTTGATGAGGCGTGTGTTTGTTTTTCCCCAACACAGGAACACTGGGAACGATTTCAACACGGCATGGTAATGTATGATACAATCAGGGAATGATACTGAAAGTGTAAGTTGGTCTTGCAATCACACGAATGGAGGAGACGTGATAAAATAAACGAAAAATTGTTTTACCATATGCCTAGTTTCTGGGATCATTACCATCATTTTTGACAAACTTAAACACGTTCAGGCTCACATTTTGTCCACATGATTTTATATAGCTCTGTAGTATATTGTTAAACCAAATAAACGTGCAAGAAATCATATAGAAGTTCAACTAAACCCCGCCCATCAAGAAACCTCGTCACTGGGTTATTAAAATAAAAAAGAAGAGTGAGGAGAAGATAGTGGTTTTAATGCTCCGGATGTACTACATATCCTCCCCCGACTTGACCACAACGCATAGGACTTACCTATAGCCACGTAACACGTAAAGCAGTGAGCGAAGTCCTTCTTTGGGAAGTTGTCCAATTCGCCCGTCACATTGGTTTGAGCTGCGGTCGTAAAAAGCGTTGAACTTTGATGTGAATGTCTGCACTTTTGTCGTTTTGTGGTATTTTCGTATTGATAACGCCAAGTTTCGACACCCGTAATGATTTTTTCCAGAATAGAAATATCCGCATTTTGCATTTTAGTCGAGTTGCGGCAGGCGTCCATCCGTCGTTGTCCTCTTCGCAGAGCCAAGGAGTATGGGATAAATTTCAACACCCCATTCCCTTCTTCTAAACATTCTGGAAAATATATTGAACATTTGATATACAGCTTTTTTTCCATTATGCCAACAGCGTTGACAAAATACGGTCTCACTTCCACTAGCCAGCCAACAGTTGACTGGTCGAATATACGTCTGTTGATTATAGGTCTTAGTTCAAGTTCCCACAGTTGTTACCACGCTGAACCGCTTGTACGCAAGGGAAAAAATCATTCTCGGATGTTTTTAGACGGACATTATACGTTTACAGGAGGATTAATTCAGCTTTGAGAGCTCTGGAGAATGATTGATGAATGTAAATAGAAGACGTATTTCGTTCATTTCCAGAGTGAAATTCTATACGGGACGGGCAGTGTATAGATATAGGTTGGTACTTCGTACGTCATACGTCAAATTGGAGCGTTAGTAAGGTCCGTATGATGTCAGCGATGTATTCATCGAACGTCGCAGGCATCAATCGCAGCAGACGCCACATCTATGCTGGCTGGGCGGTATAAGACTGCTAAGCGACGGCTGTGTAGGTGACTTCTTTTGATATAGCGGACAGGCCAGTGAATACTTGTGGACGAGGGTGGAGTTGAATGATACGCCATGACCGTTGCGTTGGGTGCAGAGCGCTGCTGAGCAACTACAGTATGTACCGTCTTGAGGTGAAAGGAAAATAACTTGAATTAATGTTGAAAACCAAATGAGTCATACGATAGTTGTGGAATAAAATGGGTTCTGATAATAACAGTAACCATAAAAATAGTAACAATAACAGAGGTGAAAATTAAAGTCGTGGATTTGTAAAAGTACACAACAATTAGGATGTAAAACCACGAGCTCTTGAGGTGATGACTGGTTACCTTGAGGACGCTTTCCACAATCTTTTACTGAGCTGCGTATGGATGTGTATCAAAGTGTTCCACATAGATTCAACGGTATATTAACGAAGAAGAAAGTCAGAATATAGAAAGAAGAGATGCGGAATGTAATGTTTTGGTATACCAGCATCATGTTCAAAGTATCAAAAATTAGCTTGAGTTGCCAAAGTTAAATAATGTGTAATGAATTTTCCATCGCCTTTCGGATAAATTGAATAAAGAGTATAAAACTAAGGGTAAATCGGGCACTGGGCGAAGTCAAATGAAGAGACTGTTTTATAAGGAAATGCCATAGATTTTTACTATAAAAGTGAATAATTTCTAGTAAAGCTTGAATTCTCGTTAAGGAACTGGAATTTAAACTTTACAAACAGCAGAATTGGTTTCAGGTCACCAAGGCCGAAAACTTCACTCATACGTTGCTTTCCGAAAACTGGTTTTACCCAAGAATGTACTTATTCTTGCATCTTCAAGGGAAACAAAAAATGTTTATAATTAATGTTTGTCTTAAAGTGATAGAACAGCATTTTTTTTAAATAATTTACTTCATAATTTCTAGAATGCTATGGCTAATAAGGCAGTTCCCTACCTGTTTATCGTAGTTGTCAGTTATTACGAAGGCCAGCTGCCAGAGGTGCTTTTGATTCGGCCTCGGCGGTTGTTCATTTAACGACGCTGCATGGAACTAAAAACTGAAAACTTCTTTGGCCTAATGAAGACTCATCTCGTATTGTGTTAATTAAATCCGAATCCAATAATTGTGGAGAAATTTTCTGCGTCAGTGAAGTTGTCCGCGATAACCACGTCGTGTCCAGAAATATTTCGTGCCGCGTAGGGAAGAACTTCTTCCACACTGTTCATTTCACC
Organism: Schistocerca nitens; assembly: GCF_023898315.1. Taxonomy (NCBI): domain Eukaryota; kingdom Metazoa; phylum Arthropoda; class Insecta; order Orthoptera; family Acrididae; genus Schistocerca; species Schistocerca nitens. The sequence continues at coordinate 515,902,779 of NC_064615.1, forward strand.
CTTTCTGTAGTCTGTTTCGACGGAACAATGAATTTTGCTATAGTCAGGTTCAATGAATTGCTTGTTATCGGCTGGTAAGTTTTGTGTTATTCAGAGTTCTACGAATGCTACAAAAAATTTTATGCTCTGTGGAGATAACACTAAGATACTTTCCCTCTTTTTTCTTTCTCTGATTTATTTTCATGGTCTTTGGGAATATTTATTATAGTATAGCTTTTACAACATTGCTCTTTGTGCAACTTCATTTCAGTTTACGTCATGGAATTGCTATGCAGGAACTGCCACATTTGTTTTTCTTCTTATGTTGTGCATTTGTACGTTTATTGACGTGTCATTTAAAATTATTTACCCTGAACGCGATAATGTGATTTGTGGTTTTGTATGAAATTGAAAATCGTTATACTCGATGTAATGCTCAGAGGGATATGTAAGCTGTAGAAGGATATCGATAGTTCGAAAGATGAACACCAACAAGGAGTCTTTAGAAAGAAAATGGTAGGTGACTGTCACGTCACATTACTGCGAAGGCCATTGTTCTTGGACGATGGTATAGACTATTTTATCAATGACTTTCGGTTTCAGTGTGTATCATGACTAAAGAAAATAATATCCAAAAATGTTGCATTGCTTCTCCTTCTGCGGTGACATACAGAACATCAGTCTTAAAACTGAAGAGCGCAGATCGACAAAACACGTGAATGCTATGCTCGTACTCGTACGATACCACGTCTGAACCACAAGGTCTGTGAAGTGCATACCACGGGTTGTCATACTGAACTAGAAATACATTAAAGCACTTCCTCAACGTGAAACGGTTTTTAAAAACTTGATCTTGAAAGTACGATTTGCCAATTGTCGCATGATTGCTCTGTGCCTAACGTAACTATTGTGAGCGGTATGGCCCGTTTGGTTTGTACCACAGATTCTTAAGTCAGATTGTAGATGCATAAACATACTTTCTTATCGTGAACTGTGGTACTTTGAGATGTTAGGAATCGCTGTCGAATGAGAAACAGCAAATTGTAAAAGGTGACTACAAACGGCTAACAGAAACGTCAAACGTTAACTGAATGAAGCGTATCCTACCACTAGTAGATACTCTAACAGAGAAGGTCCTACAAACAAAATGCTGTCCTGCTGCATACATGAAATGACCCACTGTCATGGAGATTAGTACGATGACGATAGTTAGTGGACTGTAAACTTTTGGATTGTCGTTCGACAACGCGGGCAATGATGACACGACGACAGCCCCAACTAAAGTGGAGACTGACTTTGTGAATGTTTAGTATACTTCTCTAGAATATAAAGTTCTTAAAATTGAGAAAACATAAGCTTGAATTATTGCTACTGCTGATTCTAGGATTAATAGAAGTATTTGCCCAATAATTAATAGTGAAATTAAGTTTATTGCTATAGATGGTCCTGTATTTCCTAGTAATGTTAATAGTAAGTGTCCTGCAATTATATTTGCTGCTAGTCGTACTGCTAGCGTACCTGGTCGAATGACATTTCTAATTGTTTCAATTAATACTATAAATGATATTAATGCAGGCGGTGTTCCTTAAAAGCTCAACCCTCGCTAACTATTATTGGAAAGCATTTTGTAATCAAACTTTATTTTAGACTGACTTTGTAAATGTTTATAAAAGAAAAGCTCAACCCTCGCAAACTATTATTGAAAGCATTTTGTAATAAAACTTTATTTTGTACTGAAGCTGTTTTCTCTTCTCATTGTCACTGTTTTTCCGTAACTGAAGATCTAAATAATTTTTATTAACGTTTCCAGTAGCTAACAGAATTAAACATAACATTAATTTCAGTCATTAACTAGGTTTATACTATAGGTATCACATTTCTGGAAGCCCTTTATCGTCCAACACAATCCTCGTTACTGCAAATGAATATTATAATTAGAGATACTAAAGCCAGCACTCTATTTGTCGTTCACTTTTCTTGCACGTATATGTATATTATGTACTTCTCGCAAGTGTTAGTTTCTGCAATCGGACGCTGCCTTGATTTTTGCGTCCACTTTAATGTTATTCATATCGTATGTTGGAACAGCAATGCGCATTGTGAGGGTTCCGCCATTAAGCTAGCAGGCAGAAGCCAGCGAGCCAACATGATAGTTTGAAGGGGAGGGGGGACTAGACCTCGTGGTATGCAGTATTTTTAATATTTTAGAAGCCAGTTGGCAACTTGTATGCAGCCATAAATATTTCTAGCTCCAACCCGGTTAAAACTTGCATGTCTGGAGGAACTTTGCATCGTACTCCTGTACAACACGGGCACAGCAATATCATATTTATTCGCCAACATCGGGCAAGCGACTTTCAAGTAAAATGTCTCTCTTGGTCGTGGATATATATTACGGATATACGAGCGCATTTTATGGACGCATGGATGATGACATATGGAAGTTTATGTCTGGCCTTGAGTCGTGTTCGGGTACAAATATTAATTGTCGTCATTCCATTATGCGGCTGATGTTTGTCCATACTCGCAACTGCGAATACATTTCATGTATGACCAAAACTTGTCTGAAATGTGGCTCGGGCCACCGGTGTCCCGAAAGCCTTCACTGTATATGCACCTTTGTATGACGTCACTTCACCTCGGTGGTGCTTGCTGGGGTATCTGCAGCAAAATAGTCATTTCGCTGCTTTTGCTACTGCAATAGTGACCCGCCAGATGTCTGAATGACCCTGAAACAATCTTTTCGACGTATTTTTTTTACCCTACTGCTTTATTTACTAAACAAATACAGAATTATGCAAACGATACAAAAAGTACTTAACATAACCTTTGTACTGTTTAAACAATCCAACCTCAAGAACTATTCTTTTATGTGTGTTTCATTGAAACAACTGACCCACATATTAGGATGTCATGGACAGTCATTGCAGAAGGATTAATGTTCTTGGTTTTGCTGTCTGCAGCTTTTTGTATTGTTCAGCGAAACTCCTTTTGTGATACAATGTGCAGTGTCGACGAAATTTTCTTCCCGGTCCCTCAATTTTTTTCATGGTTTGGGCTTTCCTCCTTGATGAGGAGTGACACAAGTAGCATATTCACATAAATGCAAGAGAACTGACTCTTTGAAAATGCGAAATGATGTTATTCTGTTCGAAGTACTCTTTTTACAATGCAGCATCCAAGAATCCCTAGTAGAACTTAATAGACCTCTCTATTCATCGATTCAGTAAAAGATTTCGACTCCATTATCGTTCACTACTCCACATATTTACCCATTTTAACCTTCTTCTCCATAATATCTTTGGTAAGTCCGACTCTGTTTTGAGAAATTGTACTACAGAGAAGTAAATTCTAATCTAATAACTTAAGCACTGATGAAATGCTTGCATAGAAATAATCGGCATCAAGAATATAACCTTTTTCAAAAAGAGGTTTACATATTTTCATGGTGAGAGCCTCTAACTTGACCAATAAAGTGAAATTTCTGGGACCTCACCTACGCCCACAATTAGCGTTATGACACTAAACTTATTTGTTTCTTCCTCAGAAGTGTCACTTTATAGTTGGTTCTCTTTCCCTTGATAGATTCGCAAGCCAAAAATGTAGCCCTCCTCTGTACAAATTTTGTACAGCCTACACCGTACTTGTGAGACTTGTTGGGGACATAATGCCTAAAAATCCTATTTTCTTTAGAATGAATCGTGGATTCATCAATTACCACATCTATTCCTGGGCATTAGTGCATTTTAAAAGTTACTTTGCAGGTGTTTATCTAATTCCTGTACTTTGTAATTTTTGGTAGTTGCGTTTCTAGGGGCGTTATAATCAACAAAATGCAAGCCAGAAAATGACTCTAGACATTGATCAGGAGGCGTAGTGGACTTTAAGACTTTTTTTTCGTACAGTGGGTTCTTTGATCAATAAACTGAAATATCTGGGACCACATTTAAGCCCATAATTAGAATTATGTCAATAAACTTCCTAAGAAGTGTCTTGCAAATGGCTACACTAGATCTTTTCTTTACCTCGCATTTTTTATGCTGCATTTGTGTTTCTTTCCAGCACTATATGTTTAAACATGTCTTGTCTTATCAATATTTTCTGAACGTCAGAAAAGGTCTTAAAATTAGCGGAAATACCCTCTAAGACAAAAAATAAAAAATACAGATTGGTAGCTGTAATGTACATGTACGAACGAGCAAATGCTTATTTTTCACAAAAATTGGATGATTCTTTCAAGAGAAAGAGTTTTACAAATTGAGCAAGTCAATAAGGCTTTGGACCATCACTGACCCTTATGTAAGCACTTATTCGGATAGGCTTTGATTGACAGGCTTGCTAGATGTTCTCCTGGGGGGATACAGAGCTCTGCCGATTTTTCTGAGGAATTGTATTTTCCTTAGAGTGTATTACCTTGACGCTCAGATCAAAGATGCTGAGTTAAATAAAAGCCATTATCAGCAAGAGAGTGGTTAGCCCTCAGACACTGCGAAGACACTGAAGACGTGCGCTTGATTAGAGGTCGTACTGAAGCAGTTGGTAGTGAGTGGTAGCGTAGAGGAAGTTTCAATGCACATTGACGGAACAGCGTCGAGGACATCGTGTCATGCTCACTGAGATGAATGGATTTTGATCGCCTTGCAGAGGGGACGAGTGCAATGATCCAAGAAGATTTAACGAACATAAGCCATATTACGATCGTCAGCAGGGATACCGACGTGATTTCCAAAGAGATGAAAATCAGGAAGTGTACGAAAAATGGCCGCAAAGGAGATGAAACGAAGAAGATTTTTAGGCCACGCAGGTAGCAAGGAAACCGAAATTTGTTTCGCACGAGAACTACTCAGAAACTAAAATTACGGAAAACGTGCTCACAGTTACCAATGTGGCTTGTTTAGTTCGATAAATAACAGGTACTGTTAAATGATTTATTTATGGGGAGAGGAAAAGATTATGAAACCCATTCTTAAGGTAACTATCGAAGCTTGGAGCTGAGATGTTGAGATCGGCCTTCTTTTCGATTCTGGTAGTAACGCGTGTACTCTTTCGGAACTGTTATTTAAAGAGTTAAATAAGAGTGTGATTATATTTTCGATATGCGGATTAAAAGCTTGGAGCTGCTGCAAAAGAAAGCTAGCCAGTTAAAGAACAGGATCTGAAGATACTGATCTGAGAACGATAATTTTGAGCAGCCAGTTTTTTTTGTCCATTTTTCTTTTGTGACACAAGTTGACTGGTTTTTAGGATAGGCTGCACGCCGATAAGGGAACGAATTTAAGGGAATTGTTGATAATGAATTCAAGGCCGCTGTGTACGAGAGTCTAAGGCAAGTGGGAGCTAAGGCTCCGTATTGAATTGAATAGGGCTACAGTTCGGAGAGAGAGGAATACTGGCCAGCTGCTGTGGCCGAGTGGTTCTAGGCGCTTTAGTCTGGAACCGCGCTGCTGCTACGGTCGCAGGTCGGAATCCTGCCTTGGGAATGGATGTGTGTGATGTCCTTAGGTTAGTTAGGTTTAAATAGTTCTAAGTCTAGGGGACTGATGACCTCAGATATTAAGTCTCATAGTGCTCAGAGCCATTTGACCAAATTTTGAAGAGGAATGCTAATGAATCTACTCGGATCAAACTTGGTAGTTTAACAGTACTCACGTTGTGGCAGAAGGAAAGACTAAGGGAAGTTTTGCCTCAGAATCAATAAGTGTTTTCATCTAAGCCGGTATACATTCAAGGTTGCGTATGCCCAGTGAAAGTCAGATCCCACAAGCCATTCAGAATAAAATCTTATCCAATTCCGTCGGAAAAGAGGAAGTGATGCGATCAAGAAATTGGGAAAATGACAGATCCTGGAATCATAGGACGATCAGTGACTGCAGTGAACACATGCCGTTATGAAATAATGTGAAGCAGCTGTTTTAAACGACACAGAAAAATATAATTGGTTAAAATCGGAAAGGGATATAGCCTACAGTGTGAGAGAAAAGACCAAGCACTATTGCTCCAGAGAAGACGGCCAAGAAAAATTAAGTTAAAACTAATATTCAACGCGATATGTTCTTCACCATGAAGGTATTTCTGTATGCAGTGCTTTCATAGTGTAATGTACGGGTTCCAGTAGTTGCTTTGAGTGCTTCTTGCACTACTGGCCATAAAAATTGCTACACCACGAAGATGACGTACTACAGAGGCGAATTTTAACCGACAGGAAGGAGATGCTGTGATATGCAAATGATTAGCTTTTCAGAGCATTCACACAAGGTTGGCGTGGGTGGCGACACCTAAAACGTACTGACATGAGGAAAGATTCCAACCGATTTCTCATACAAAAACAGCAGTTGACCGGCGTTGCCTGGTGAAACGTTGTTGTGTTGCCTCGTGTAAGGAGGAGAAATGCGTACCACCACGTTTCCGACTTTGATAAAGGTCGGATTGTAGCCTATTACGATTGCGGTTTATCGTATCGCGACATTGCTGCTCGCGTTGGTCGAGATCCAATGACTAGTAGCAGGATATGGAATCGGGGGTTCAGGAGGGTAGTACGGAACGCCTTGCTGGATCCCAACGGCCTCCTATCGCTAGCAGTCTAGATGACAGGCATCTTATCCGCATGGCTGTAACGGATCGTGCAGCCACGTCTCGATCCCTGAGCCAACACATGGCGACGTTATGAAGACAACATCCATTCTCACGAACAGTTCGACGACGTTTGCAGCAGCATGGACTATCTGCTCTGAGACCATGGCTGCGGTTACCCTTGACGCTGCATCACAGACAGGAGGGCCTGCGACGGTGTACTCAACGACGAACCTGGGTGCAAAACGTCATCTTTTCGCATGAATCCAGGTTCTGCTTACAGCATCATGATGGTCGCATCCGTATTTGGCGACATCGCGGTGAACGCACATTGGAAGCGTGTATTCTTCATCGCCATACTGGCGTATCATCCAGCGTAATGGTAATGATATGGGATGCCATTGGTTACACGTCTCGGTCACCTCTTGTTCGCATTGACGGCAGTCTGAACAGTGGACGTTACATTTCAGATGTGTTACCATCCGTGGCTCTACCATTCATTCGATCCTGCAAAACTCTACATTTCAGCAGGATAATGCACGACCGCATGTTGCAGATCCTGTACGGGCCTTTCTGGATGCAGAAAATGTTCGACTGCTGATCTGGCCAGCACATTCTCCAGATTTCTCACCAATTAAAAACGTCTGGGCATTAGTGGCCAAGCAACTGGCTCATCACAGTACGCCAGTCACTACTCTTAATGAACTGTGGTATCGTGTTGAAGTTGCATAGGCAGCTGTACCTGTACACGCCATCCTAGCTCTGTTTGACTCAATGCCCAGGCGTATCAAGGCCGTTATTACGGCCAGACGTGGTTGTTATGGGTACTGATTTCTCAGGATCTATGTACCCAAATTGCGTGAAAATGTAATCACATGTCAGTTCTGGTATAATATATTTTTCCAATGAACACCCGGTTATCATCTGCGTTTCTTCTTGGAGTAGCAATTTTAATGGCCAGTAGGGTATATTATTAACTGAGCTTAATTTTTTGTGATCTTTTAGTTAGATTGAGGGTGAATTTTTGTGGCGTTTTATCTGCGCAAGTGGTTTCACATGGTATAGAACAACAGGAATAAAGGACGTCGCCGCAGCTTGCATTAATATGTTTGTTACATTCCAGAATGCGTCGAGGACGCTGACTGCGCGCAGAGTGTGTCATGGTCTCTGCTACTACTTGCTGTCGGCAGTGTAGACGTTGGAGAGATGTGGAAATATCGCATAGCGGGAGGAGCTCTGCCACACTGCCATCGCCGCCAAGCGAATGCGTGGGTGCTAAGCCTCCGTGTAAAGGGCATTGTGCGAGACAGCACTGCCATGCTACGCGAGCGAGTTCAGTGTCACTGTAGGGCGGTGCGCTATCCAAACAATATGCCAAGCCCTCCCTCTTCAACAGGAAGGACTGACTTAGATTGAACACTTTGATGTTGGAGGTATAGAAAGGGATCTTGTTAGTGTGATGTATCTACAGTAAAGTGTAATCGATCACATAAGTACTTGCGGACATTCATTTCGTTCAAGGTTGAAAGTAACGAGGAATTAAAGGACGGAAGAGGAGTAGCAAAGGTGGAAATGAAGTATCTATACTCCATATCTTGGAATAAAAATACGTCTAAAAATTAGGAGAGGGTATAAACAAATCTATAGCTGAGAGCATTGCTCTGTATGATGCTGAACTGTGGGAAGCCTCCAGGGCCAATGAGAAGTAATTAATGGCAATGGAAATGATGTTTTGGAGAGGATACGATATTGCTGTGCCTGTATTATTCTGATTACGATGCACAGTTCCTTAGGACGTGCATGGTTGACGACATATGGAAGTTTGGGCCTCCTCGTGAGTCGTGCGGGGATAGCCAAATGACAAGGCAACCTCTCGCCATAAAAGGGAAATCTGAGTTCGAATACAGGTCCGGAACTAATTCCATTCTACATTTGATGGTTGTCATTATTCACAATTGCGAAAATATTTAACGTATTCTGGAAAAGAAGTTTTCAAGTAGCTAGATGAGAGTAATTAAGAAATATAGTGCTACGAGCACATAACTGCTTCGCAGTCAAAAGCTATCAAAAGAACTGCCAATGTCAGGAATTCCTAAACTTTAGGCCTCTATATGCCCCTACAAAATTACGTTATGATCCTAACGTGGTATGGAATGCCTCAGTAAAGTTGGCATAAAATACGACACTGGAGACCTCCACGACAGAGAATAGGAGGAAGACCCTGACTAGAATGGAACGATTGAGCTAGGCACCCGCATTGAGCTTGACATTTAAATTTATCGCTCATTTCTACTAACTTTATTCGCATCACAATTTACAGACAGTATCCACATTTGCCGCTGATTCTACCTACAGCCGGCCGCGGTGGTCTAGCGGTTCTAGGCGCGCAGTCCGGAACCGCGCGACTGCTACGGTAGCAGGTTCGAATCCTGCCTCGGGCATGGATGTGTGTGATGTCCTTATGTTAGTTAGGTTTAAGTAGTTCTACGTTCTAGGGGACTGATGACCACAGATGTTAAGTCCCATAGTGATCAGAACCATTTGAACCATTTTTCTACTTATAAAATTTTACTATGACACATATATCGGGATATTTATGACGCCACAAACACTAAGGTCTATCAAAAATTGTCTCATCATGCATGAACCCGATGCATGACAGAGCCACGCAAGAAGAAAAGACCATTGTTTGCAAGTTCGTATCAACACAAGTGCTGTTCTTCTCGTCGAGAGAGGTTCGCAGCCATTAGCGCACTGAACTAGCATTCTGGAGGATGTAGACTCCTCTATGTTGGTTCAAATGGCTCTGAGCACTATGGGACTTAACTTCTGAGGTCATCAGTCCCCTAGAACTTAGAACTACTTAAACCTAACTAACCTAATGACATCACACACAATTCCCGAGGCAGGATTCGAACCTGCGACCGTAGCGGTCGCGCGGCTCCAGACTGTAGCGCCTAGAACCCCTCGGCCACCCCGGCCGGCCCTCCTCTATTATTGATTCAGCCACTATGAAATGTTATAGTACCTATGGTTCTGCTTACAGTGACAGTTTTCACGCGTGCGTACATAGACACACACACACACACACACACATCACACACACACACACACACACACACACACACATCTACCAAAACCAGAAGAAATCTACTACATATCCGCGCTAAAACGTGTTCCGTAAGAGGTATGAGCACTTGTTACTTTTCAATACTATGGAACATGTCCCTCCTGTATGCGAATACGATAGCCATCTAAAGTGCTATGAAGAGGAAATAGAGACACCAATAAAATAACGTTGTACACACGCGAAGCTGCTGCGTCCAGCGTACAGAAACTGTCCGGAATCACGTTTCTTCACCTGGATACTGTGATAATACGTTTGTACTTACACTTATTTCTTTGTATGTCTGCTTCATAAGGTCAACGGTTTTGCCACGAATACATGGAAATGAAATGTCTTCGATACTTCAACACGCACATTTCATTTTTCTTTTTTCGTTCCTAATAGAAGACTGGAAAATGAATAACCAGGCAATGTGTTGTAACAGCGTGTTTTTGCTGACACTTCGTGATGTATTACAGCTTATACTGACATTTTCACCTACACACTCATTCTTATTTATACTGTTATGTATTTGTCCCTATTCTGTGGTGCATCACTGCTTACACTAAGGTTATATTATTGTTGTATAATATCATATCGCTGTTCAGACCACGTCCAGTCGGAGTTAAAATTTGAGATTTGGACGATTAGCATTGTCTTCTTCGTTAGGAGATGACTGTCTGCTTCCTTAAAAGTAGGGTTAATGCTTGTGAATAATCGAGTGATATCCCTTGGAACTCTAACACCAATTCTCGGTGGCGTCACCTGGAGGAAGGGATAAACCTGAGGAGAAACAAGCTACAGCATGGTCGCGAACTGAATGGTGACGCGAAAATAGAAAAAAAATTCTTTATTTCAAGTCTGTAGACACAAGTTTTTAGGTTCTCAGACTACCGGTTTTGGTCAGCATTGACCATCTTCAGATCAGTTTCATAAAAACATGTCCTAATGTACTGGACGTATTTTTATAAACCAGATCTGAGGATAGTCATTGCTGACCGCAGCCGATAGTCTAAAGGACCTAAAATTTTGTGACCATAGACGCGAAATAAAGGAAATTAATAATATGAGGAAACTCAGGAAATCGGTTTGCATACACATGCTTTGATGGCCTAACTGGTTGAAGAGGCTCCTTGCTGTATGCAGGAGATACATTTGTAACAGCATATTCATTACCATGCACTTCTGGATTCCAAAATGGAATTCATTCGCATCATTTCACGTTCTTATATTCCATTTGACGCATACTCATCGACCATATGCAATTTCTGTGAGTTGAATTTCGTTGATAAACATATTCAGTGAATGCTTCGAAACATATGTTACAAAGTAGGAGAAAACACAACAAATTCCATCTGTGGAGATAGTGAACCGTAATGACTGAGATATAAATTACAGGAAACTACAAAAAATTAGGACTGCAACATTTTCTTAAAAGAAACGAAGATTATGTTTTAACTTTCCGTCGATGACGTGAATTTGCGTTCAGTCAGGAGAAACCTAAATCTGGATGTCTTGACGGGTATACGAACTTCTGTTCTCCAGCAAACTACTTCCCTGTCATTTCACAGTGCCACATCGTTCGTCTTCTTCCTGAAAATTACCACATAATAATATCTCCTTGCATTTATTTTCCTAGAAAAAGTCTGCACTTGTCGTAAATCTACTACAGACACGAAAGATTCGAAGACTGTAGAACATTTATAGTTGGAACCGCTTATTCTTCAGATACCATTATATTGGGTAAAATCATGTGGATTGTGGTTTTATCAGCATGTGTGACAAGCTGCTCTGCCAAGTAAGGTAATTTACAAGCATAACATTTAAAATCACTATTTTGAATAACTGAAAACTGATTCTCGCTTGCACATGGCAGTATTTAATTCTCCTCCACTGTACAAATTCCTTCTACATAGTGATTGAGCTGCTACTGCCGATCTGTTTTACGCAGTTCGCAGTATGTCTCTATCAGAAACAGCATCCAGAAAGGGGACAGCCACATAATAGATATACATTCCCTCTCAGAGCTTAAGCGATGTTAACAAATAGAGCCATACTGTAAAAATGCAAGTAAGGATCGACCATGAATTAGGGTATTTTTGGACAAGATATACCTTACTTCTGCCACACATTACCAAGTGTCTCTATCTTTTTTTTGTAATTAACGATGTAGCTATACCGTTTATGTGCTTAATCTTTCGTTAATCTTTACGAAACATTGCCGTATAAAGCGTGTTTCACCATCGGAAGCAACAAAATTAACAGGAGATAAAAATAGGAAGCACGGATATAGCAAATCTCCGATGTCTAACCCAATGAAGAGATTAATACATGAATCACCCTGTTAATGTGCTAAAGCAGTATCTTATCCAAAATTTGTACAGAAAGCCTAAGATGTCTTCGTGTATTTAGCAAGTTATTCTGTGACATTTTGACAACGTGCTTCATGTATCCAGAGCGAAGTCGTTAACAACATTGGTTTGTCATGTTAGGTTGCATAAAACGACATCGGTAGGGGCAACTGAATAATTCTGTACATTGATCTTCACCCAAAGCTCTGAGAGGAAATTTATATTGATTACATGGCAAGCGCTTGTCTAGATACCTTTCCTGATACAGACGTAGTGTGGGTTGTATAAAACGCATTGGTAGCAGCAACTGAATTACCCTGTCTACATATTTAAGATAGAAAGTTTACGAAGTCAAAGCAGAAATTGCAATAACAGATCAAAAGTTACATTGATTTACTTCTCTATTTTTTTTTCTTCATACTAAAAAGTGGTTCACCAATAGTGAACAAATTATAAACTCGGTGTCTCGTGAAGATTAAATATTAACTCAATGTATGTGACTAAAGCCGTTGTCACCTCATGCTCATATGACACTTTCTACTTTTTATGTAGAAAACCACAGAATTGACCATTTTGAGGTAAATATTTGAAGGCTAATTTCTTTGAGAATTACAGAGATCGACGTATGGACAGCAAATATGAGTTACAAGGCGTGACTGAGTGGTGAGTGTGGAACAGGTCGCTCATATTACAATAGTCATTACTTGTCTAATTAGGCATTCGTCTATGACCGAGGTTATTAAAGGAAGAATCGACTTTCATTGTCGGTTTCTTGCGGCGTAGATAACCTAGAGTACATCACGCGTGTTCTGCGGATGTGATTTCATCCCTGAAGACTGGTGGACAGAGAAACTTTAGTTAAATCAGAAATTAGCACAATGGTGAATATTGCCCATATTCTGAAATAGGGTAAGTAGTTAGAAGCGATCATCTGTTTTAAATCGGAAAAGGTTCCGATTTAACACGCAATTGCATCGCTGGGTACGGCTCCTGACAGTGCACGCCAAGCTTTGGCCACTAAATCTTTAGCCCCGCCATGTTCAAATGGCACGGCCGATTTCTATCCCCTTCCTTCACACATTTCCGTCTCTAATGACCACAATTTCGACGGGTCGTTAAACCCAACCCTTTTTCCTTGCTTTCTCACCATTAGGCTATACACTGTCCAACACATTAATGAAACCACTTGTTAAAATCCTGAATAACCACCTTTTGCAGCACGAACCGCTGCGAGAGGCCCAGGAAGAGAGTCAATGAGTTTCCGGAAGGTACGGACACGGTTACGAAACCTGGCCAACAGCGGTGCGATGGCCAGCTGCACTAGGTATATCCATTGCACGAACGGCTCAATCAAGGTGGTCCCACAGATTTTCGATTGGCTTTAAATCGGGAGGGTTTGACGCCAGAAGAGTGTGTTGAACTCAACCCCGAGTTATTCGAGCAACGCACGTTCACTGCGAGCTGTGTGACGCGTTGCATTGTCCTGTTGGTAGTTGCCATCGTGACGAGGAAAACTAACTGCATTTAGGGGTTCACACTTGTGTCGATCCTCTGTGCTTTCCTGAATGACGAAATCACCCAAGGAACGCCACTGAAACATTCCCCAGAGGAAAACGCTTTCTCCTCCAGCCTCAGCCCTTCCCACGATTGTTGCTGAGTGTTCGATTTTTGTCCGATGGAGCATAAAACGTGATTCATCTGAAAAAGTCACCTAGGTGATCAGTTTCTCAACTGTTGCACGTCTATTCACCTATTCACAACTCCACAGCCATCGTTCACCCCTGTCATCTATGACCCGTAATGTACACAGTTACCTCGACCACAGTTTTTACATAGTGCCATTCTGCCATGTACGGTGCACTTTAACGAAGGCGGCGCGCGAACTGTTTACAATCTTAGCAGTTTGGGACATCCTTCCACACTTGACCCGAAAGCCAATGATCGTGACGCTTTTGGACGGCAGGTAAGTCGTTCCATTTCCGCATTACGGCAACGACTGCACTGTTTCCCGTCTACCCCGACAACCTTTATAGGCCCTCCATTGCTAGTGTTACCACCTGCCGTCTCCGAGGTTATTGCACGTTGACGTCGAAGATATGTGGTGATCACATTAATAGGTCTGGGCCCTGTATTTCCGTCGCAATCGGCTCCTGTTTCCGTCGTAATTGTTACTGTGTATCTTTTAGGCTATGCGTTGACTTTGACTGACACTTCTTCAAACCGTTCAACATACGAAACTATAAATTAAACCTCCATTCAGTAATGATGTAACTAATTACTCTGAAATCATGAAACACAGAGAAGCTGTTATTGGACTATCCTCATCTGGTTCCCTACCTTTATTTACACTGAGGTGACAAAAGACAAGAGATATCCCTGTAGGACTCCTTTTGCCCGGCGTAGTGCAGTAACTCCACGTGGCGTGGAGTCAACAAGTTGTACCAAGTCGTCTGCACAAATAGTTATCCATGCCGCGTGCACAGTCGTCCATAATTGCAAAAGTGTTTCCGGTGCCGGATTTTGTGGATTTCGTCACATAAATGTTCCATGGGATTCATATTGGGTGATCAGGGTAGCTGAATCATTTACTCGAAATTTCCAGAGCGTTCATCAAACTAATCGCGAACAACTGTGGACCTGTGACATGGCGTAATGTCATCCACAAAAATCCCATCGGTGTTTGGGAACATGAAGTCTATGAATGGCTGCAAATGGTCTCCAGGCAGACGAACATAGTCATTTCCAGTCGTGATCGGTTCAGTTGCACCAGAGGATCTAGTTTATTCCATGTAAGCACAGCCCACACCATTAGACAGCCACCAATAGCTTGCCCAAGGCCTTGTTGACGACTTGGACCCATAGCTTCACGGAGTCTACGTCACTCTCCAATGTTATCATCAGCTCTTACTGACCGAAGTCGGCACACATCTGACCAGGTCACGGGTTTACAGTCGTCTAAGCTCCAACCAGTATCGTTAAGAGCCAAACGGATACGTTCGTCATACTTCCCACGTTATTTCCGTGGCTATTTCACGCAGCGTCGCTTGTCTATTAGCGCTGACAACTTTACACAAATTCCACAGTTCTCGGTTGTTAAGGGGCTCCGGAACGCCCTATACTTGCAATGTTAAAATAACGCTTATAAATTACATCTTTCCTCACAAAGTATTTGAGGTAGGAAGTTGAACTTTTTGCAGATTAATTATCGGAATATGGGCTACAACTTAACACAGGGATTTTACAAAATTTTAGTTCAGTTATTAAAGATGATTTTTTTCAATTGTAATGAAAATTCACAACATTTTTTTGCAATTTTTTATTTATATATTCAAAAATATACAGTTTTTTGGAAAAAGGCTGTGTTAAATTATGCGGAAGGTACTGTGTAACATTTACTGAAAGTTTGAAACAAATATGTTTGGAAGATAGAAAACCTGTAATTAGTATGAGAAAATAAAAGTTTTGGGAATCGAGTGACAAAGATTGGATTAACTTTTTAGTGCATTCCAGATCCATAGGATGGATTATCTTCATCCTCCGCAAACTCCTCCTCCAGCTTCCTCTTGTTCCTCCTCCTGTTTACTCTTGCTTGTATTTCTAGACTCTTTACAGCCCTGTCTGCAGCCCGAAGGCGTTCCTTGTCTAAAGCAAGCATCGCTCGTACCATGTTAGAACCGATCTTCATTCCCATATTTCTAAATACCTTGCACCTTACAATGTTGCCATCATTGAAAGTCGCAACAGCATCATACACACCAAAGTGAAGTGTTTCTATTCCAACAAATACAGTCTTGGGGATTCTCGACCATATAACACTATTTACACTTTCATTGGGGTTTTGAGTTTTTCCGTGAATACACTTTTTCAACAGTTCAGGTGCTGCTAAGTCTCTGAAAATAGGTTTTATCACCTCCATTATTGCATGAGGCAGACTATGCTTATGAGTGTACACTTCACCAGTTAGCAATCCTTTGTTATATTTACACCAACTATCTTCTTCTTTGGGACACAAGCTATGTTGGGGATTTTCATCGTCTTTATTGTTTACAGTAATAACACATACCTTTGGCTTTCCAACATTTCTCCTTTTCTTCAAAGCCTTCAGAGGATTTCTAATAACTTTACTTTTACTCATTATTATACTTCAACAAAACAGAGACTCAAGAAACAGAAGTAATTACGAATATTTTCGAGATAACGACAGAGTAAATAAACATGAAACAATCGACAATCACACCAGCGATATATATTGAACCATCACAGGTTAGCCACAACACATACTTTATCTCACATCACTAAAATGTACCTGATGAACACGGACGTTAATAATGACACCATTTGACAGCAGTTTAACAGCGCCACAGTGGGTCACGCCCATGTAGAACACATTTCAAAAAAAATTTAAAAATAGTTGTAGTCTTCGGAATTGAATAAATTATATATCTATTAAAAGGTAATAGTCTGCAGATTCAGAAAACGCAAAAAAGTAAAAATTGAACTTTTCAATGATTTTGAGCCTTTCCGGAGCCCCTTAAATGAAGGCTGTCGGCCACTGCGTTGTCCTCGGTGAGAGATAATGCTTGAAATTTGGTATTCTGGGCACACTCTTGACATTGTGAATTTTCGAATATTGAATTCCCTAACGATTTACGGAACGGAACATACCAGGTATCCAGCTCGAACTAACATTCCGGGTTCAAAGCCTGTTGTTGCCGTCTTGCGGCCATAACGTGAATCACTCGAGTACAACTGTCAGCTCCGTCAATACTCTACACTTTCATACCTTGCGTACTCCATATTACTGCCGTCTGTATATGTGAATATCGCTACCCCATGACTTTTCTCACCGCAGTGTAGTTGTTCCTATCAGTTTGGCCGAAGGACGAAGGTATGAGAATCCACTTTGCCTGGAAGGAATAACCTGAGCCTTATCTGCCATTAAGATGGGCTCTGTGAGGTTGGAGCTATTGTTCTCTGTCTTATAAGAAACAGGGATGATTTTACAAAACCTTACGTAAGCAAGGACTTCGTTCACTCCCAACGTGCAGGCTGCGCTTCTGTAGCGCTCCGTGGCTCTCCTGGCCGACAGCCAGTACGATGCTGCCTGGAGGTGACAGGTGTGAGGCGGCAACAGGAAGCCCTACACGGCACCCGATTGGCCCCCATCCCATCTCAGCTCTCACACCGTATGCTCCCTGTGTGGGCTCCGTGGTCTGCGCCTCACGTGTAGTTTGCACTCGAACGCCGCTCTTCTCGCAGCCATTTTAGACGGAACTCTTCTCCTTTTAGTTGATTGCCATTTTCTCGCTTATAGATACAGGAAATTAAGTTTTGTATTTCAGTGCACAATGTTGCAGATTAGCAGTAGAAATGTAAATAGTTGTATACTGTAAGTATAGTCGTAATTTCTTTACTTTCAAGTCTTCTTCTTCCACGTACCGGGTGATCAAAAAGTCAGTATAAATTTGTAAACTGAATAAATCACGGAGTAATGTGGATAGAGAGGTAAAAATTGACACACATGGTTGGAATGATATGCGGTTTTATTAGAACCAAAAAAATACAAAAGTTCAAAAAATGTCCGACAGATGGCGCTTCATCTGATCAGAATAGCAATAATTACCATAACAAAGTAAGACAAAGTAAAGATGATGTTCTTTACAGGAAATGTTCAATATGTCCACCATCATTCCTCAACAATAGCTGTAGTCGAGAAATAATGTTGTGAACAGCACCGTAAAGCATGTCGAGGAGTTACGGTGAGGCACTGGCATCGGATGTTGTCTTTCGGCATCCCTAGAGATGTGGGTCGATCACGATACACTTGCGACTTCAGGTAACCCCAAACCCAATAATCGCACGGACTGAGGTCTGGGTACCTAGGAGGCCAAGCATGACGAAAGTGGTGGCTGAGCACACGAAAACCACCAAACGACGCGCGCAAGAGATCTTTCACGCGTCTAGCAATACTTTGGTTTTCTTTTTTGCTTTGTTCTAATAAACCCCCATGTCATTCCAAGCATGTGTGTAAATTTTTACCTCCCTATCTACATTATTCCGTGGTTTATTAAGTTTACAAATTTAAACTGACTTTTTGATCACCCGGTACATAACATACAGAGTAAACATTTTTATAATTTACCTACTAACAACTACAAATTTCCTTGCTTACAAATTATCGGTTGTCCTTGTGTAATCCATATTCTTTATACTCATCATCTGTTTAGTTTCGCGCTTCTGACGGGAATAGAGAAGGAAAGTGATGAATTTTATTATTAGGATTAACTTTCCACAGAAATGTAGAAACAGGACCAATAAAGATCAACAGAGGAGTGTGACAGAAGTGTAGTCTCTCACCTACTGTACTTAATGTTTTACGTTGTTAGACAGTGGAAAGGGGAAGTTGGAAATGGTGTTGGACTAGATGCAGGAAACACTAATAACTTTTCTGATCTTTGACAGTGGCTGAATAGTTATTCAGTAGACGCTTAGCAAATTCCAGTTAGAAATACGTTGCCTAAATCACATATGTGAGACCTATCAGCAGAATATCTACTGCGACAACTTCGCAGTTAAGTGCTCTCCAGATGTGACCCAGTGGAAGGCGGACCAGCTCTGACGTCAGCTTCGTCCCTGTGTTAATATCCAGCATATCAAAGACCAGCTGCAACAGTTTTGGGACATCTGGCGTCAAAATAGGATAAAGTGGCTTTATCTCACCCGTACCAACCGAATCAGTGCATACATCCATGCCAGAGTGGGTGCAACGTTACTCTGACAGGCTTCTCATACTCCAAGATGTTTGTAAATTTGGTTTAGGTATTGTAATCACAGAAACGACATCACATTCTCTCTCAGCCCTGAGGTTTCATTTCGTTTCCCTCGCTCTTCCTGGGTGCTTGACTTATCTATCTGACATTGTATGTATATTTATTGCGTCGTTTCTATTTTCCTCGTGAGATCAGAACTTTGAACTTATGGAACAGGGGTAGCTTACACTTACACTTTTTTTATACCAAAACTTAACGTTGCTGTAGAAGTTCAAAGTTTCGATCGGATGATTGCAGTAGCCAAAGCGACTTATTGAATTTCTAAATATATTTCATTTTCTTTATTAATAAATCCAATAGTGAATCATAAACTTTTATGTTTCCTCTTTAGAGCTTTCGACATCTTTAGTATGTCCCAAGCCTTCCCTGTGTGAAATCTGCTTTTATGCCCTTCATCATACTTGAAAGCGTACACAGTTATCACAGAATCACTCTGTAGAATAATCTGTAGATTTTTCGTGGGTATACTTTCGATTGGCCACGAATTATAGGACAGCAAGGCTCAGATATTGCAAGCATTACTTGAAAATCCACTATGAGAGCAATACCACTCAAAGAAAGAGCTAGATTAAATTTTTACCCGCGTGTAACCAGTTGCGTCTGTCTCGTGAATCCCTTTCAGCTATCGAGTGTGGTGGCCCAGTTGCGAAAGGAAAAGTAAGGTAGAAATAATAAACACTGATGTATGAGAAATGCCCGCTTTCCAGAAAACTACTGGATGCTGATTCTGAAGTGGGATAGATCTTGACGTGGTGAAAACAATTTCATTATACTGATGCCTTTACAGGCCCATCTAGACCTTGGCTTAACCTGGAAGCGTAGGGCAGTGGCGAGGTGGGTAGTCATAAGTTTAGGAGCGGCTGAGCGCTGATTAAAAAAGACGCTGGCCGCAGGTACAAGGGATGGAGTTCCCTGAAAGTGCTCTTGGAGGCTGCATATCTGGAAATTTCGCTCTTTCTTGACTTACCAATGTTACGTTGGCAGTAAGAGCCCACTTAGCTGCAGGACGTTGCACCCCTGACGGCATGGATGCACGAACTGGTCACACACATGATCTGTTGTAGAGGTATCTAGGGATCTCCTTGGCCAGTACCTCAGCATCAAGCAGAGAGTTCATAGGGACACGTGCTTTTGGTGGGAGAGCATGGTCCTACTGAAAAGTATCATCAACATCCTGTCGCGTGATAGGTCAGATATGTCCATCACCTACTGTTGTGCCATGAGAGTTCCATCGGTCACTACTGGCCGTGACCTGAGGTCATACCTGATGGCTGCCCATACCAAGACACCAGAAGAAACGGCACTGTGCTGCTCCAAAACACTGGAATAAAGGGACCTCTCTCCAAGTCGCCGTCATACTCCCTGCCGACAGGCATCTGCGGTAGTGTTTAAACACGAGTCATTTCAGTATGAGGCCACTCATCAATAGTGCATGCATCCAGGTAACGGAAGCACTCCAAAAGCAGCCATTTTCATTCTGGTGTTAACTGCAACCTAAGCATTGGACGGCCATTGCTACCAATGCTGTGGGATGACACAGAAAGTCGCAGGTAGCCCATTATTTGTTCTCGAATGGCAGGCGCAGATGCGAAGGCATTACGGTGTGCTTGGTCCAGAATGCGCCGATTCTCCATTGTGGTGATTGTATGTTGTTGATCGCATCGGGTATGCTAGACCTCACATTTTCATGCAGTCCAGCATCAGGCCACATGCGACATTGAGGTCCCTTTCAAACTCTGCCAGCTGCTGATAACGCTGTCTCAAACAAGTACAAGGCATCACTTAGGTTACCCAACATTTGATGCTGTTCACACCACTTATATATCATACAGGGCCTCGGAACTAAACACGAACAAATCCAAAGCACGCTGGTGGCCGCTCTGATCGTGACAGAGCAACTCTAATCATTTACCAAACTGCAGATGGTGTGTGCGTGTACAGACAGACACTGACATACGACCAAGTCTTCTTGGTGCTGCATTTTTTTAATCAGGCATTGAAAAACAAGATATAAATTTTTGCACCTCGACATGAGTCAATTGTCGCAATGACATTGTGCAACTCTAATTTTTTACAAAGAATGATTGAGAAAACACTTCATATCATACCACTGGTAAACCAATATTGCCACATTCACTACCACTGCGTGGACCTGAAGTTCAATTAATCTGTAAACATATATTTATATACTTCTTCGGGAACTAAATTGATTCCTGAGTATGGAGACAACTCACTTAAATTGACCATAAATAAATATACTACACCATCACATTGTCTTGATATCACAATGTTTTAGCATATACGATTTCATTCTCCCTAAATATAATTATGTTTAGACATGTAACATAGTTCTGTGTGTCTTAAGTAGAACGCAAGCCGAGGGAGGCAGGCACCAATTAAATCGATCGTACTTCATGTTTGGTGTGTGTTACACAACAGCTAAGAACACCAAGTAAAACAGCAGGAAACTGTGCTCTGTTTTGAGATGAAATACCTGTGCATATATAAATTCTAGCGAACCCGACGATGTTCAAAATTATTCAAATGGCTCTGAGCACTATGGGACTTAACTTCTGAGATCATCTGTCTCCTAGAACTTAGAAACCTAACTAACCTAAGGCCATGACACACATCCATGCCCGAGGCAGGATTCGAACCTGCGACCGTAGCGGTCGCGCGGTCCCAGACTGTAGCGCCTAGAACCGCTCGGCCACACCGGCCGGCCCCGAGATGTTCCGCAGTTGCTAAACATATTTAGGATTTTTGTTTGAAATTGTATATAAGCAGAAAGAATCTACATGGAAGAATTCCTTGTTATTATCGTGAAAGAGCTCACTATGAGAAAGAAAAAGAAACTGCACAGTTTCACATCACAGCAAAATTCGGGATTTTCTTTCTCATAGGTGTAATAGAATACCTTGGATTGTAGTTTAGAAAAATATACAGCCTCTTTCTGTATGAATGTCTATTATAGCTCCGTGTAAAAATTTAAGTAACTCGGTTAAGAACATTTCGAGATTTATGTTAACAGAGTTTCTCATTTACATATTACGTAGATATTCGCGTATTAAAAATATGTGCAGCCTATGTGTGTCCGAATGTTCTTTGGTGCATCGTCTAAGATTCTGAAGTAAATTGCTCCAGATCATTTCGAGATTGTTGCAACAACTTTTCCCCTTCGTATATTACATACATATTTGTATATTGTATGTAGCCTATTAAAAAATATGTAGCCTATGTCCGTCCGATTGTTCATAAGAGTATCGCGTAAAAATTTGGAATGAATCGGCCAACAATTTCTCCAAATTATTGGTAACAACCTTTCACACTTATATATTACATATATATTTACATATTAAAAAGATCTAGCCTATGTCCGTCCGAATAATTATTACAGTATCGCGTACAAATCTGAAGTAAATCGGTCAGGCTCTTTTTGATATTTAGAAAATGTTTCAAATGGCGCTGAGCACTATGGGACTTAACATCTGAGGTCATCAGTCCCCTAGAACTTAGAACTACTAAACCTAACTAACATAAGGACATCACACACATCCATGCCCGAGGCAGGATTCGAACCTGCGACCGTAGCGGTCGCACGGTTCCAGACTGTAGCGCCTAGAACCGCTCGGCCATTAGGGCCGGCGATTTATTACAGAAGAACTGAAAACAATGACTTGTTTTCATAGATTAGTACAGATATTATACATATATATATATATATATATATATATATATATATATATATATATAAACTATACATATTAAAAGTAAATGGCCCATGTCTGTTCGATGAAAGTCTTATAGGGTGTTGTACAAAAATTTAAAGTAAATCGGTCTAGTACTTTCCAATATTTTTGTAACAACGCTGAACGACGACTTGGCTTTACATAGTTGTATATACTTAGTTGTATTATGAATTTTTAAGAGCTGTGTGTAATGGCACTGTATTATGTTGTAATTAATGGTTGTGTTAGAATGTTTTTTAGGGTCAGAAAGTGAAAAGTGTGGTTAGGTGCCCATTTTAATAGGATTAGTTAAAATAAAAACGAAATAGTTTCAATAGTAGTCGAATTCAGGCAATTTTGTAACATGTCATCAACACTACTAGCGTGGTCTGGTTTCCAAGACTTAGGCAGCGCAGCGGCCCCTCATGGAATTCGTTTCGAGTGGCGTGCTTGGGCATTCTGCATTGTGAGTAGATTTCGGTAAAAGCTGTTTTTAGTTTTTCGGCGAAAAGACAGTTACTTCGTTTCAACACTCAAATTTTGTGGGTGACGGAATTTGAGTAGTGTGTGACCAATTCCAAGCCGCTTTAGAGTGATCTACGCTTTTGCGACTGGATAACTTTGCTTCGTGTCCACTGAGGACAATGGACCACCACTGATGAACTTGGACGTTGGTATCAGGATGTCTCAGTTAATCCGGATATGTGGGATATATTATTCGCTATCCACGGAATCTTAACTGCACTTGGTTACAATCTTATTTCCTTAATTTAGCTCTGTTACCCACTAACATTTGATAATTTTTTTTTGTATTATCATTGGAAATAGAGGAGTGTTAAATTTAATTTCACTGATGTGTTGAATACATTATTAAGTATTTTGTTTCCATAGAATTATCCACTTTACTGAATTTATTTTGAAGTTTGTTAATTACTGCGTTATATGTTAGATTTCACATGTGTAGTTGGTGCTTATATGGCAAACATGTTGATCACAGCTGGGACTGTTATTAACGCAGATGCACAATGGATTTGGACCACACTTCGTCGTCAGGATCATCCCCAATAAATCATGACACCAGTTTGAGAACACGGACGCTAAAAATAATGCTGAATTTTCTCTACTAGGCGGTGTAGTGGTTCCCGTCTGAAAATGGAAAGAAATTTCTACGGTGGCGCATTACGATGTCGGATGCACTAATTACTCAAGTTGTTTGCAAGGGGTAGCGGGGTTTACGTTGAATGAACTGAAAAGGTAAGTTCTGGCTATCTGCACTTGATACTTCCCTAGGAAACCAGGTGGAGGCTTGTTTACCTTATCTGTTCTAAAGCTGTCTCGGTGTTTCTTCTCCATAGACCGCAGCTCCCAATGTGCAATTTAAAGATAGCTGATTTTTTACGTGACATTTGGGGATACTACTACAATGATACAATAAGACCTCGATACTTTGATGCCAGCTTATTTACTGATTCAAACCAAAACGAGGGAAACGTGTCTTCACAATCAGTGCCCAATAAGAGCTAGTTTCATCTCATTAATTACAGTAACGATCACGAAATCTGGTTATAACACTTCGAGCGCGATAGTAGTCACAAAGTGGACCGTTGCGCGATTGATAGCTCGCGCCACATCTCGTGGAAGACACTCATTGGCGTGAAGGGGGCGTCGCGCATTTGCCGCGAGTGCCGTGGAGGGAGTCTGGGAGAGGAGCACGTACAGCGCAGGTATGCAGGGCCACGGTCATCTGTTTGCACTATCACCTGTAGGACGACCGACTTCCACACACTTGGAACCAGCACCGGAAACGGGAGTGGACACATTATGCATTTGGCCGACTAGGTCTGGAGGTGAGCGGTGGGTTCTCGTCATCCACACATCATCTGGCAGCTCCTATTTTTCCACTGTTTGTCATCGCATAGCGGCTTGGTATGCTCGGTGAGCTATTTTTAGTTCATTGCTTCGGTGCCGAGGCCACGCGGCATTCGTAAAGACAGATCCGGTTGTGTTCTGCTGTGAGCATGATGATTGTGACTGGTTCGCTTCCTGCGATTATTTGAGCCCTGCTGCTTTTAAATCGGATTCGGTTCAGCCTTGTGTCGTTGTTGTTCCTGTGTCTGGCCAGGCAATTTGAGGAGCGTGCCGCTCTTACCATATCAAAACATAATAGCTTTCTTTTGGTAACTGTCATAGAGTTGTGATTTGCTGGTGTGTTTTACATTATTAGGGTTTGTAAATTTCGTTAATGTTTAATGTATCCTTATTTAGGACGTACAAAGTTTCCTTTTTCGTCTTGTCGTTGTGCACTAAATCCCCAAGTCGCTTCCTTTAGTTGTTTCGTGCCCGCGAGCTTTTAAGCCTCAACGGGGCAAATAAGTCAAGGTTGTGTCTACATAGGTGAGTTTCATCAGCCAACCGTTAGCGTCTTCGTTCTGCCTATGTTTTCCGTCCCACGCGACGGTTCCGCTTCGTGGCGTGCTTTGAAGCTGAATGTCGGTTGCCCGCTGAACTCCTTCACTGTCAGGTTTAAGTGGGGGTGGTGGCCTTGACCTTTTAAGGACTTTTCGTAAATGTTTTGTCTAAGCTGCCGGCATGTAATGTGATGACTTAACTTTTACTCGTTTTACTTAAAAATTACTTCTCTGCGCATCAGACTTTGGTTGCATGTCTGTGCCCTGATGCTTTCCTCCTCAGGCAAGGAGTGTGGTGAGCAGCGTATCAGGCCTGCCCTAAGTAATTTTGGGTCCGGTCGTCCGGACCACATTTCCCGACGTGTGGTGGTTTCATATAATAACTTCAACTGCTTCTAGTTTCCTTTCAGTGAACTACTTTTTCGGTAAACGTAAATCATTTGTTGTATTTTAGTCCAACAGGTTCTGTCGATTTTGGTGGGTTGCCTGTTATGAAGAATGTTTTCTTACAACGTCTGAAGAGATTGTTACGTAACTTAAATTTTTGAAATATTATCTTGCTTCTCTTATTGAAATTGACTGTAAATATTTCATCATTAGTAACCACTGGCGTACGGAAATTGTATATTTTGATAACATGTATTGTAAATTTAAATTTTCAAACTCCATGTTCCCATGAATGACTTTTGGGAGAGTTGAGAGCAAGTATTTGAACTGACGCTATAACCTTTTGTCATTAATTTCACTGAAATCGATTATCAGTATTTGCTCTTAAATTGTTTCATCCGGTTACATAGTTTTGTCTTAATATCTTATTGTCCTATTGACGTAATCTGTGAAGTTATATTGTCCGACGGGTTTTTGATGAAAGTCTTTATACGATTTATGTTCAGTTCCCAGTCCTTCCACTCCTAGGCAGCATTACGCCAGTAGTGTGTACCACACGGCAATGCCCTGTAGTTTTCTCGATGTTTCTTGTTCGAATAGCAACACTATACAGAAAAAAACTTTAGGTTATTTTCGTAAGTACACGTGGTCCATACTTACTCACAGTTTGTAGGGCAGTACTAGAATGAGCGCAAAGATTTTCCATTGTAAAGAGAAACTTCAGCTCAGCTTTAATTAAGTGAAATAGCAATACGTAGCGCACGTACGGTATGTGTATCAGCGATAGTCTTACGTTCTATACTGGACTATCCTGGGTCCCGCTTACCCGTGGAGGGAGCAGTTTCATCATTGCTCCGCTAATTTCACCAATCGTTCGTAATATTACAAAATTATTATTTATATTTATCTTTTCCAGAAAATATTTCAATAATTGAAATTGTAGCTGTATTGGCATCTGGTCTCTAATACACTACTGGCCATTAAAATTGCTAAACCACGAAAATGACGTGCTACGGACGCGAAATATAACCGACAGGAAGATGATTCTGAGATATGAAAAAGATTAGCTTTTCAGAGCATTCACACAAGGTTGGTACAACTGACGACACCTACAACATGCTCACATGAGGAAATTTTCCAACCGATTTCTCATACACAAACAGCCGTTGACCGGCGTTGCCTGGTGAAACGTTGTTGTGATGCCTCGTGTAAGAAGGAGAAATGCGTTCCATCACGTTTCCGACTTTGAAAAAGGTTGGATTGTAGCTCATCGCGATTGCAGTTTATAGTACCGCGACATTGCTGCTCGCCTTGTACGAGATCCAATGACTGTTACCAGAATATGGAATCGGTGGGTTCGGGTGGGTAATACGGAACGCCGTGCCGGATCCCAACGGCCTCGTATCACTAGCAGTCGAGATGACAGACATCTTATCCGCATGGCTGTAACGAATCGTGCAGCCACGTCTAGATCCCTGAGTCAACTGATGGGGATGTTTGAAAGACAACAACCATCTGCACCAACAGTTCGACGACGTTTGCAGCAGCATGGACTATCAGCTCGGAGACCATGGCTGCGGTTACACTCGACGCTGCGTCACAGACAGGAGCGCCTGCGATGATGTACTCAACGACGAACCTGGGTGCACGAATGGCAAAACGTCATTTTCTTTCGGATGAATCAAGGTTCTGTTTACAGCATCATGATGTTCGAATCCATGTTTGGCGATATCGCGGTGATTGCACATTGGAAGCGTCTATTCGTCATCGCCATACTGGCGTATCATCCAAAGTGATGGTATGGGGTGGCATTGGTTACACGTATCGGTCACCTCTTGTTCGCATTTACGGCACTTTGAACAGTGCACGCTACAATTCAGATGTGTTACCACCCGTGCCTCTACCCTTCATTCGATCCCTGCGAAACCCTACATTTCAGAAGGATAATGCACGACCGCATGTTGCAGATCCTGTACGGGACTTTCTGGATACAGAAAATGTTCGACTGCTACACTGGCCAGCACATTCTCCAGATCTCTCACCAATTGGAAACGTCTGGTCAATAATGGCCGAGCATCTGGCTCGTCACAATGCGTCAGTCACTACTCTTGATGAACTGTGGTATCGTGTTGAAGCTGCATGGGCAGCTGTACCTGTACACGCCATCCTTGCTCTGTTTGATTCAATGCCCAGGCCTATGAAGGCCGTTATTACGGCCAGAGGTGGTTGTTCTGGATACTGATTTCGCATTATGTATGCACCCA
Organism: Schistocerca nitens; assembly: GCF_023898315.1. NCBI lineage: Eukaryota > Metazoa > Arthropoda > Insecta > Orthoptera > Acrididae > Schistocerca > Schistocerca nitens. The sequence continues at coordinate 515,930,402 of NC_064615.1, forward strand.
AACTGCGTGAAAATGTAATCACATGTCAGTTCTAGTATAATATATTTGTGCAATGAATGCACGTTTATCATCAGCATTTCTTCTTGGTGTAGCAATTTTAATGGCCAGAAGTGTATTAGGAATAGTATAATTTTAGATTGGTTAGTACCTCCAAGTAAGCAAGCCATTAACGTTTGCATCCATTGCAGCAGGTCAGGTGTGAAAGTGTTAATGCGAGGATGTAAAATGGTAAGCCTTACTGACGGGCGTGTTCCACTAGACCATGTAGAAAACATTAGGTACTAAATTACGCGAGTGTTTGTGGGAATACTGTAAATGCAGAGAAAAATGAAACTAAGACAATGAAGTGGGTGTACATCGAGTACCAATGTTAATACTTGCACTTATATTCTAACATCCTGTATACTTATCTCACAAACACGGAACGAATGTCGTGTAAATATAAGAGAGTTGAAGGAAATGAAAGAAATGTGAGTAGTCACTAATGTCTGTATGAAATAATGTTCGTAATTAGCCGTCTCCAGTACTTCATTATGCGTATTCCCCAAAGTTAGTAAGAGATCCACTAAACTTCTTGAGATAAAATGTCACGGAAGTGTAATAGTACTTCAAATGCAGATCCCCTGAAGGATATCAAGTACGGTACTCAGAGGAAATATTTCGATCAGAACATATTCAGGTATGTCAACGAACGAACAGTTGGTAAAAGGCTGAAGAGGTCCTGGCCTACACCGGGGAACTACATTGCAGAAAATGCAACACGAATTCTTTTGTCATTTCTTAAGTAGGTGCTATCCAAACTCCTGAACGTTCATCCCACAAGGCTGACCATGACATATCTTATTTAATCGCACACGCTGGTGAAGCTATGCGGTCTGATAGGGGAGATAGGTTAGCCACGCCACAAGTGGCTGATGATCGTACCATATGGATCAAGAATATAGGGAAACGATGATAACAGATTGACTCGACTTTCTGCAATGAAAGATAAGGAAAACATACACTACTGGCCACTAAAATTGCTACGCCAAGAAGAAATGCAGATTATAAACGGGTATTCATTGGACAAATATATTATGCTAGAACTGACACGTGATTACATTTTCACGCAGTTTGGGTGCATATATCCTGAGAAATCAGTACCCAGAACAACCATCTCTGGCCGTAATAACGGCCTTGATACGCCTGGGCATTGAGTCAAACAGAGCTAGGATGGCGTGTTCAGGTACAGCTGCCCGTGAAACTTCAACACGATACCACAGTTCATCAAGAGTAGAGACTGGTGTATTGTGACGAGCCAGTTGCTCGGCCACCATTGACCAGACGTTTTCAATTGGTGAGAGATCTGGAGAGTGTGCTGGCTAGGGCAGCAGTCGAACATTTTCTGTATCCAGAAAGGCCCGTACAGGACCTGCAACATGCGGTCGTGCATTATCCTTCTGAAATGTAGGGTTACACAGGGATCGAAGGATGGGTGGAGCCACGGGTCGTAAGACATCTGAAATGTAACGCCCACTGTTCAAAGTGCCGTCAACGCGAACATGAGGTACACATTACTCAACATTTCACAGCGAGTAATAGTCGCTGGAGATCTGAACGCAAAACACCCAGAATGGAACTCGCGGCCCGCATCTCGTGGTCGTGCGGTAGCGTTCTCGCTTCCCACGCCCGGGTTCCCGGGTTCGATTCCCGGCGGGGTCAGGGATTTTCTCTGCCTCGTGATGGCTGGGTGTTGTGTGCTGTCCTTAAGTTAGTTAGGTTTAAGTAGTTCTAAGGTCTAGGGGACTTATGACCACGGCAGTTGAGTTCCATAGTGCTCAGAGCCATTTGAACCATTTTTTTGGAATTCACGCATACGAAATCCCAACGGCAAAAAATTGTACGAACATTCACTAGGCAGAAACTACATTATACTAGCGCCGACTGAACCGACGCACATTCCCTATCGGAGGGGACACAGGCCAGACGTGATAGACATGGCCCTCATCAAGGGCATTACAGCGACACTCAACGTTGCCGTTGAAAACGATCTGCCCTCAAACCACCAACCTGTAATACTGTACATTGAGGAAACACTGCAGCACATGGAACAACGCAAGATGTTGGACTACGGGCGTTCGAATTGGACATTGTTCAAGCAAACGCTCGATAACCACATCCCACCTATACACGAAATTAATGAAACAGCACAAATTGACGAGGCATTAGAAACCCTCACTAACGCCGTCCCGGACGCAATGGCAGGTACCAAACCTGATCGCACCTCACAACAACGCAGTGCGGCCCTGTCCCAGGAAATCCTGGGCCTAATCTCAATGAGGAATCGCCTCAGGAGACAATGGCAGCGCACCAGGCGTCCGTACTTCAAACGGCACATTAACAGACTACAGGGCATCATACACGATAAAATACAAACACATAGAACACAACAGTATAACGAAAAACTCGAAGGGCTGGACGCCGCACGACCTGGCGTGTGGCAACTAGCCCGACACTTCACCAGGGAGAAAATATACACCCCAACGCTTCAAGGGCCTGACGGACCTGCATACTCAGCGGAAGAGAAAGCAGAACTAATGGCCCGAACACTCGCAGCGTCATTCACACCGAACCTGGTACCATCAGACTCAGTGTTCACACTTGCTACTGACCAAGAGGTTACACGCATTCTAGCCCAACAATCGCGCGACGACATTCGACATGCTAGCACAGCCGAAGTCTCCTGCGCTATAATGCATTCCGCTGCTAGGAAATCCCCTGGTCATGATGGCATTCAAAACCGTTTCCTCCAGGAGTTTACGGATAAAGCAAATGAGTACCTAACACACATAACGAATGCCATACTAAAACACCAACACTTCCCCGCCTTTTGGAAGACGGCCAAGGTCCTGCTGTTCAGGAAGCCGGGGAAAGACCACAGCCTCCCACAAAATTACCGACCCATCAGCCTTCTGAGCTCGCTCAGTAAGATTGTTGAGAAGGTGATTCTCAAACGCATCACTAGGCACTGCATAACAAATGACATCCTGAGACCGGAGCAATTCGGCTTCAGGAATCACCACTCCACAACACAACAACTCCTACGGGTCGTTGAACTTATAACACATGACTTCAACATAAACAAAGCTACAGGGGCAGTGTTCCTGGACATCGAAATGGCTTTCGACCGTCTATGGCACAACGGCCTCATCCGCAAACTCAGCGACGCGGGATTCCCCGACGGACTGCTGCGTCTAATACACTCATACATCAGACAGGAGTTTCAACACTGACGTGCAGGGAAAACAATCAACACGACACGGTATACACGCGGGAGTACCCCAGGGAAGCATCCTAGGGCCCCTACTGTTTAACCTCTACATAAACGATCTCCCAACCACACACAACACAAATATGGCAATCTACGCGGATGACACAGCCATCCTTGAGCAAGATTGGAAACCATCAAACACTACGTCTCGCCTACAGACTGCGTCAGAGTGGCCGAGCCTTGGTTGGAGAAATGGCGTGTTAGAGTAAACGTTGACAAATGCGAAGCCGTTCTGTTCACTAGAAGACCGAAGCAACTGCGCAAACACCGCTACTGCAGACCAATAACTCTACATACAGATCCAATACGTTTCCGCGAGAAAGTCAAATACCTCGGTGTCTGGCTGGACCGGAAATTACTCTGGGGGGACCACATACAACACATGACCAACCGAGCTAGCGCGAGGCTCAAACAGCTCTATCCTATGCTCGACAGGCGTAGCACACTGAACTGAAGTGTGTCGAGGTCCATGTACATGACACTTATCCGACCCCTGATGACGTACGCAGCTCCTGTCTGGGGATACGCTGCGCCTACACGCCTGCGCCGTCTGCAGCTCATACAAAACAAAGTACTCAAAATCATAAGCAATGCTCCACGATACACACGCATCGCGGACCTTCACCGGGAATACCGACTTGAGACTCTCACGGAGGTAATCCACAAACTCACCACAAGGCTATATAGAAACTACAGACATTCGCAGAACCCGTTTATTCTGAATCTGGGGAACTACGACCACAACCATAGATGGAAACATAAAAGACCAAAAAACATACTTGTAAGGACATAACATCTATGGCCAAGCATACGCAAACATAACGCCACAGGCGAGCCCCAGCTAATCAGACGCCATTACTGGATATCCAGCTGAAATACACTGCCGAATAACTGGCACCACACAGGGAAGCCGTAGCGTACACTGCATGCAAACAAGCTCCACACATCCCCCACACAGATGGCCGATCTCCCACTACTGTATAACGATCTTGATTGTTACAGTAATGTAGCAGCTGCAGCAACTGGGACAAATCGCCATCGCTTATCACGGTAATGATGCATGATACCTATACTAACAAATCCAACCTTGCATGAGCTATCGCAGCTAGTAAGCCACTACCGCTCTTACTACCCATCCCACTGTCGCAGAGGTTTTTTTCCCACGGCACGAGCCATGGCACTTTTTTTCCCTCTGCTCTTCAAATCGCTACCCTCACTCGCGTTTCGTCCACTATCTATCACCTGATGGACCGTGTTAATGCGTAATCTTACCCAGACGCACGGACAACATCACAGCCCAGCATCCTGTGATCCTCTTACTAGATAACTAACATGTTTACGGAGGCGACAGTAGAACTTTTGGTTTGGTCACCACGTTGGTGCGGGCGTGGAGGGGCCCCATCTCTGTTTTAAAAAGCCCACTGTTCAAAGTGCCGTCAACGCGAACAAGAGGTGACCGAGTCGTGTAACCAATGACACCCCATACCATCACGCCGGGTGATACGCCAGTATGGCGATGACGAATACACGCTTCCAATGTGCATTCACCGCGATGTCGCCAAACATGGATGCGACCATCATGATCCTATAAACAGAACCTGGATTCATCCGAAAAAATGACGTTTTGCCATTCGTGCACCCAGGTTCGTCATTGAGTACACCATCGCAGGCGCTCCTGCCTGTGATGCAGCGACAAGGGTAGCCGCAGCCATGGTCTCCAAGCTGATAGTCCATGCTGCTGCAAACGTCGTCGAACTGTTGGTGCAGATGGTTGTTGTCTTTCAAACGTCCCCATCTGTTGACTCAGGGATCTAGACGTGGCTGCACGATCCGTTACAGCCATGCGGATAAGATGTTTGTCATCTCGACTGCTAGTGATACGAGGCCGTTGGGATCCGGCACGGCGTTCCGTATTACCCTCCTAAACCTACCGATTCCATATTCTGGTAACAGTCACTGGATCTCGTTCAAGTCGAGCAGCAATGTCGCGATACGATAAACCGCAATCGCGATAGGCTACAATCCGACCTTTTTCAAACTCGGAAACGTGGTGGTACGCATTTCTCCTCCTTACACGAGGCATCACAACAACGTTTCACCAGGCAACGCCGGTCAACTGCTGTTTGTGTATGAGATATCGTCTGGAAAATTTCCTCATGTCAGCATGTTGTAGTTGTCGCCACCGGCGCCAACCTTGTGTGAATGGTCTGAAAAGCTAATCTTTTGCATATCACAGCATCTTCTTCCTGTCGGTTGAATTTCGCGTCTGTAGCACGTCATCCTCGTGGTGTATTAATTTTAATGGCCAGTAGTGTAGCTACAATTGTTCGTCTGCAAATGAAACAAATATTAATGTCTTATTGTTCAGTTCACTGCCCTGAGTCGTCAATAAAAATATCTGCACTCATACCTCCAACACCCTGTATGTTCAAATATCACGGTCCCCTATCGTTTAACAGCATAGTAGGGCCCATACGAAATATCATAACAGAGACACTTCTAAAAAACCGTTGTCCTATGGTGCTTGCGGCACGCCGTGTTAAATTGAGTTGTTTGATGATGGCGACTCTGTGTTGGCGAGTGTAATCTAACCACATTTGATTTGTTAGCTTCCTCTGTTTTCATCTCTCTCTCTGACACACTCTTTCATCCTCTTCCTTTTTCTAGATTACTCTCTAGCCGTGTGTGCGCCCGTCCGTTTATTTTTGTGTATGGAGAGACCCTCTTCACGCAGCTGTGTCAGCTTCCGATTTTTTGCTCCCGATATATCGGCAGGTTCTGGCATTTCGACGAAGTTCTGTGCCCAAATGGAGAAGCGGTTCCGGCTCATGGTGACCAGACGCAGTAATTAAGGCACTGTCAAATACGAAGGGAAATCACTTCCGTACCGACAACAGTGGCATTTCACGAACTACAGTGGTCAGTTCTGGAAACTGTAAAAACCAGTTTTTCAGTAAAGATCAGCGGTGCTTGTAATCAAGTGTATTGCAAAGGTGTAGTCGGCAAAATTAACGAATAAAGAAAGACATTTATTGAAATATCCTAAATTACTTCAAAGAAAAATAGTTTTAGGGTAACTAGGACGACGTACTTCACATCTGCTTATTGGCGATATTATTTTATGAGAAAACTGGTAGTATTTCGGAGGACAAGCGATATAAAATGTGGGTCTTCAATGTCTATTCTCTTAATCCCCGGGCTATTTCCATTTTCACTAAGTCATTAGCTTCCTTCACAATTACCAGCGAGCGAACCAGTGAAGACAAATTGCCACTTGATATGGAACTGTTTTAGAATAGATTAGTGAGAGCGTATACAAATGTTAAATGTTAATAATGTCTGAGAGAGGGGGAAATGTACAGAGAAAAATTAAGTAGTCACTACAAAAACAATCTAAATTTGTCCGTCAATACGAACAGCACTGTCTTCGTAGAGAAGCTACTCTGTTACACGCATAATGTCTCAATCGCATTCGTACTTTCGCATACAACGTAGTACTAAAAGACTCTCCTTGATGCATATCAAGTGTATTTAAATGACTGCTCGAAAAATCCTGAAATCAAGACACTAGCTGTGGCAAGTCATCTCTTAACAGAAAATGTTGTGTTATAAAATTTGTTGGTAGAAACGTTCGTTGCGGCAAGAAAACTCTTAGTTGTTTTACCGTGATAATCCAATTTCTCACTCATCTTTACCAGTTCGCTAGTATTGTATCACAAAACAGATAATTTTACTTCCTCTGCTATGTATTCTCTAACCTCACCACATGTTACATTCTCTGGATTTCAAATGTAAAATAAAGGGCTAATAGGCACCGTTAATGGATCACTGGTGGTATTTACAAGAACTTCGAGATGGCTCTGAAAGAGTTCCCGAGAGAAAATTTCGAGAACGACATGAAGACATTCGTAGGGAAAAGTGTGTAAACGGAGAAGGACGTTACCTTGAAAGGTGACAAGGACTCATAACTTTCAATTTATATAGAAGTATGTATTGCACAAGAAAGCCTAATTTTCTTAACAGACCTCATATTTGTTTCTGGCACCAGCCTGGCCATTGAAACTGCGAAACAACAAATGCGGTATGCAACAAATTTCAGATTCACATGGGGCGAACTACTCGCTTTTATATGAAAACTGGTAACCCAGCAATGCTTCGCAATCGCTAACCATGTATGGAAATAGGAAATACGTTCTAATCTACTTCTACTCTCTCTCTAAGTGCATCTCCTGCACTCCCTCTCTATGTCCATCTTCCCCTCCTCACCCCTTTCTGTCGACATCCTCTTCCGCCTTTTTTTCTCTCCATTCCTTTTACCCTTCTTTATGTCCATTTCCTACCCCTCCCGTCTGTCTTCTCCCCCTCTCTCCATTATCTTCAGCGCTGTTTACTATCATTGCAAATGATACTTTCCAATCGCTTAAAATGAATGGGAAATTGGTTGGTATCAGTGGTATACAGGATATGAGAGAGATCTGTCCAGCTGCTAAATTTGTCAGGAAAGTAGCTTCAACGACAGTATTTAGCATAGAGCAGCATTCCACCACTTTGGATAATTCAGGTTCCATAGCAGTATTTAACCATAAGACAACAAGCCATAAAAACTACTTTCCCATTTGCTGTTAAAACCGAGCGAGGTGGTGCAGTGGTTAGCACACTGGACTAGCATTCCGGAGGACGACGGTTCAATCCCGCATCCGGTCATCCTGACTTAGGTTTTCTGTGATTTCCCTAAATCGCTCTATTCATATGCTGGGATGGTTCCTTTGAAAGGGCACGGCCGACTTCCTTCCCCGTCCTGCCCTAATCCGATGAGACCGATGACCTCGCAGTTTGGTCTCTTCCCCCAAAAATCACAACCCCTACTGCTGTTTACTCCACCTGTGAGGAAGAAAGCAGCGTGTAGTTGTACATACAATTTTTGTTTAAAATTATATATAAAGATGAAGATTAAACTTGAGAGGAACCATTACTCTAATGATTTAACTGCCCAGCTATCGTTGTTAAAACTGACAGAGAGAAAGAAAACGAAATCACACATTTTCACAGAACAGCAAAGCTATCCTTTCTCATCGTAGATTTTAACAGTAAGCTTGAAAATTTCTATTTAATGAAAATAAATGTAGCCTATGTCAGTACGAATTTTTATAAGAGCAGCGTGTAAAATTTTGGGGTAAACTGGTCAAGTACTTTTCAATTTTTTTTCTAACAAGGTATTCCTATCGTACTTTTTAAATGTCATACATATTTTATTGAATAGAATATTTTATTGAACAGAGTTGGGGAGAAAAGGAGTTTCTGGCACAAATGGACTAGAAGAAGGGATCGGTTGGTAGGACATGTTCTCAGGCACCAAGGGATCTCCAATTTAGTATTGCAGTGCAGCGTGGAGGGTAAAAATCGTAGAGGGAGACCAAGAGATGAATACACTAAGCAGATTCAGAAGGATGTAGATTGCAGTAGGTACTGGGAGATGAAGAAACTTGCACAGGATAGATTAGCATGTACAGCTGCAACAAACCAGTCTCAGGACTGAAGACCACAACAACAACAACTACAACATATTTTAAAAATATACAGCCTATGTCTGTTCAAATGTTTATTACAGAAGCTTGTAAAACTTGAAATAAGTCGGTCAAGAACTTTTCGAAATACTTGTTAACCTTTGTCCTTTACTTTGTGTACGTACATTTATCTACCATGTATATTAAAAATGTGTAGCTTATATCCGTCCGAAAGTGTTATTAGAGTATTTTGTAAAATTTGAAATAAGTGGATCAAGAACTTCTCCAGATTTCTGATAAAGTTAAATAACGCCTTGTCTTAGAGACCTGAACCCTAGACCCACAGGTTAGAATGCCTAGTGCCCTGCCGAGTGAGCTGTCCGGGCTCAGCTAGAAGATCTTTGTACAGCTGCATCATGTGCGAGTGATTCGCAAGTCGTAGTTACTAGCTTATTAACACGTCAGTGGAACGTCACAAAGTACGTAGGAGCTACACTACCTACATTGTGCATTTAAGGAAAGATTACTCTACGGGTTTCTCATTCAAAAATCGCATTTGAATGTTTGTTGATTCTGAGATGATTACGATATGGTTCATTTAAGAACGAGAAATGTCCGCCAGCATATGTCGAAATTCGACAGTGGCATGCGAGCCTGCGGTTCATCGTTTAGCGTTGGTCGGGATCCGATGACTATCATGTGAACACCATGCAGGTTCCTAACGCCCCCATGCGGCTACCACAGGAAGAAGACGTATATATTTGCCTACCTTATGTCAGGAAGAGGCGAAACAAGTATCCACAAGGACGGTGCGACGATGTGTTGAGCAACACAGAATGTCAGCACAGTGACCATGGCGACCATTGCTGTAGCTTCTTTTCACGTGGCACCAGAGAGGAACGCAAACAGTTGTACCCCCAGTGCCGGCCGCAGTGGCCGAGCGTTTCTAGGCGCTACAGTCTGGAACCGCGCGACCGCTACGGTCGCAGGTTCGAATTCTGCCTCGGGCATGGATGTGAGTGATGTCCTTAGGTTAGTAAGGTTTAAGTAGTTCTAAGTTCTAGGGGTCTGATGACCTCAGAAGTTAAGTCCCATAATGCTCAGAGCCATTTGAACCATTTGTACCCCCCAGTGACAATAAAACCAGACACAGCAATGGCCCACGTCGTTTTTCCAGGCGAGTATAGGACCTTCGTACAGTCTCAAGACGTACGTAGCTGTGTATGGATGCTCTGACCAGAATGAACGTAGCCAAACTGCTTTCATTATCATCAAACGGGCCCAGCAGCTGGTCGGGCGATAGAGGGTGCCACTGAGTACTGAAGACAGTCACACTTGATTTGCATTGCCGATATTTTGGACTGCATGCGCTACATTTCTGACGTATGAAGGCTGGTGCCTGTAGTCTATGTTCGAGGTCTCCATATACGTCCGAAGTGTCCACGCCACTATCTTTTAACCTGATAACACTGGACTGCATATTATCAATGCTGGCCTGACCCACCTCTATACAGAGAGTGTTAGGTCGTTGACGTGGCCAGCACTTTCATCTGATCTCTTACACGTTGAATGCATCTAGTAAAGGGTTCTCAAAAGACTGACACGTCACAGTTCGCCAATCACTATAATTTATAAACTCTCGCTTCAAACCGAAGCAGCATGGGATTTGTCGTTAAGGCAGCCCTTCTGTCAGGCAGAGTTAGCAGTTGTACCGAAATCCACACTCACCCGTGCACAAAAATAACCTAATAATTCCTTTACGTATTGTTTCTATTGTGCTTTATACGCTCAGCCAGCAAAATTTTGTTGTTTAATAACTCTTTGCTGTTGGGATTTTGTGGTGAGCACTGTTGTAGCAATTAGCCAGCTGCAGGTGGTGGCACATGTTGGCACTAATGACGTGTGTCGCTTTGGATCTGAGGAAATTCTCTCTGGATTCCAGCGGCTATCTGATTTGGTGAAGGTTGCCGGTCTTGCTTACGAGATCAAGGCAGAGCTCACCATCTGCAGCATCGTTGACAGAACCGACTGCGGAGCTTTGGAGCAGAGCCGGGTGGAGGGACTGAATCAGAGGCGCAGACGGTTTTGCGACCGTGTTGGCTGCAGATTCCTTGACTTGCGCCATAGGGGGATGGGGTTTCGGGTTCCACCGAATAGGTCAGGAGTTCACTACACTCAGCTGGCGGCTACACGGGTAGCGGAGGCTGTGTGGCGTGGACTGGGCTGTTTTTTAGGTTAGGAGGCCTCGGGAAAGTACGTGGTAGGCTGCAATCTCGAAGGGTGCATGGCAAATACATGACGTGCTTGGATCAAGGAACAGTCGGAATGGTAGTTGTAAATTGTTTTAGTTGTGCTGGGAAAGTCCCTGAGCTTCAAACGCTAATAGAAAGCACAGAAGCTGAAACCGTTATAGGTACAGAAAGCTGGCTAAAGCCTGAAATAAGTTCTGCAGAAATTTTTACGAAGTCTCAGACGGTGTTCAGGAAAGATAGATTAGGCAGAATTGGTGGTAGAGTGTTTATGTCTGTCAGTAGTGGTTTATCTTGTAGTGAAGTCGAAGTAGATACTCCGTGCGAATTGGTATGGGTGGAGGTTATACTTAACAGCCGAACTAAGTTAATAATTGGCTCCTTCTACCGACCCCCAGACTCCGATGATATAATTGCTGAACAGTTCAGAGAAAATTTGAGTCTCGTAATAAATAAATACCCCAGTCATACGGTTATAGTTGGTGGGGACTTCAACTTTCCCTCGATATGTTGGCAAAAATACTTGTTCAAAACCGGTGGTGGGCAGAAAACATCTTCCGAGATTGTCCTAAATGCTTTCTCCGAAAATTATTTCGAGCAGCTAGTTCACGAACCCACGCGAATTGTAAATGGTTGCGAAAACACACTTGACCTCTTAGCCACAAACAATCCAGAGCTAATAGAGAGCATCATGACTGATACAGGGATTAGTGATCACAAGGTCGTTGTAGCTAGGCTCAATACCCGTCCTTGTGCAACGCAGCTAGCTCTTTATTCCCACGAAGTAATGGCCGCTATCGACAGGGGCTCTCAAGTTGATTCCGCATTTCTAGATTTCCGGAAAGCTTTTGACACCGTTCCTCACAAGCGACATCTAATCAAGCTGCGGGCCTATGGGGTGTCGTCTCATTTGTGCGACTGGATACGTGATTTCCTGTCAGGAAGGTCGCAGTTCGTAGTAGTAGACGGCAAATCATCGAGTAAACCTGAAGTGATATCAGGTGTTCCACAGGGAAGCGTTCTGGGACCTCTGCTGTTCCTGGTCTATATAAATGACCTGGGTGACAATCTGAGCAGTTCTCTTAGGTTTTTCGCAGATGATGCTGTAATTTACCATCTAGTAAGGTCATCCGAAGACCAGTATCAGTTGCAAAGCGATTTAGAAAAGATTGCTGTATGGTGTGGCAGGTGGCAGTTGACGCTAAATAACGAAAAGTGTGAGGTGATCGCTATGAGTTCCAAAAGAAATCCGTTGGAATTCGGTTACTCGATAAATAGTACAATTCTCAAGGCTGTCAATTCAACTAAGTACCTGGGTGTTAAAATTACGAACAACTTCAGTTGGAAAGACCACATAGATAATATTGTGGGGAAGGCGAGCCAAAGGTTGCGTTTCATTGGCAGGACACTTAGAAGATGCAACAAGTCCACTAAAGAGACAGCTTACACTACACTCGTTCGTCCTCTGTTAGAATATTACTGCGCGGTGTGGGATCCTTACCAGGTGGGATTGACGGAGGACATCGAAAGGGTGCAAAAAAGGGCAGCTCGTTTTGTATTATCACGTAATAGGGGAGAGAGTGTGGCAGATATGATACGTAAGTTGGAATGGAAGTCATTAAAGCAAAGACGTTTTTCGTCGCAGCGAGATCTATTTACGAAAGTTTAGTCGCCAACTTTCTTTTCCGAATGCGAAAATATTTTATTGAGCCCAACCTACATAGGTAGGAATGATCATCAAAATAAAATAAGAGAAATCAGACTCGAACAGAAAGGTTTAGGTGTTCGTTTTTCCTGCACGCTGTTCGGGAGTGGAATGGTAGATAGATAGTATGATTGTGGTTCGATGAACCCTCTGCCAAGCACTTAAATGTGAATTGCAGATTAATCATGTAGATATAGATGGAGAGCTCCAATACAAGTGAGCATTGCAGGTGATAGCTCTTTGAACGAAGTGCAGTAAAAATCGTCTAACAATCGTTGTTTTGATGTGGTGAGTCTTTGCTGCAGCTGAAATGACGGTGACACCAGCTTACACTTAGTCACGGTGCGACGTTTGTAATAGGGCACCTGAGAGAATTCCGATATGTCGATATTTTTACAGAAAACTTCGATATATGTCGGTGATATTTCTCTACCCGATATATCGATATTGGAATGTAGACATCGACCGCCGATAGTTTTAATTTATATATATCTTTTTTGGCAATTTTCCATAAACATTTGATAGAGTTCTTTTGAAACTGTTGTCGGATATAATTTTAATTTCACTGTGTGAAGGAATCTTACTATTTTTTGAGCTTTCATCACGATTAGTCTTCCTCTTTGTTTGAGTGAACTAAGTGTAGGTGGTACAAAGAAGGGGCCTGATTACGGTGGGGGGTGGCGGTGTGAATGGGATAACAAGATTTCCGATATGAAGAAATAGCACAAGGGCTGCGTTACAAACTATTTGCTGAAATTGAAGAACAAAAATCCAAATGACAAGATTGGTCTTTGCGATGGGCGGAGACACGTGAGGCGAAATGCTGACGTAATCAGAGCTCGGGGCTACCTACAGAAGCTTCAACGTTTAATTTCACCTCGCAAATTTGACTCTGCAACTGATAGGTCGCTGGCGTTGGCAGGAATGAAAAACGAACGACGGACCCATCGTACACCTTTCACTGTGCCACTTACATGCAGGTACCACTGTTAGCAAAGTGGTTATCACCAAACGTGAACGTGCATCGTATTCCTTTCAATTCTTACTCTAATGGGGATAAACAGGCTTATAGCTTGTTGCTGCACAAAGGGTCTAATAGTAAATCAACACTTATAAACGCACCTCTAAAACCGACCCTATATTTACAGTGTGCAGCTGATATTTTTATAGATCAGTACGTCGATATTTCTCCAGTCGATATATTGCCCTATCGATACTCTTCAGGATGTGTTGGAGGCCGGGAATGATATTTGTTTTAGTATAGATATACCTGATTCCAGATATTTTTAAAAACATCAGCAGTCCTATTTTGTAGTGCACGAACGAGAGGGCTGGGCTTCATCACGTGTCTCCTTCTTGCTGCCAGAATGGTTGCCCTGAACCCAATGTATATTCAATTTAATAGAGATTATGCAACGGAATTTTCTTAAGAACATGCTATCAACCAATTTCTGCATGCCATAACATAAAGAATGGCGATTTCTTTTCATTCTAAGTAAATGTATGACCCTTCAGATGAGGGGTCTATATTTGAAAGTTACATGAACGTCAGGTTGGTGTGCCGCATCCACCGATTTCATTCTGCAATATCTTACCTAATGAATGAAATATTTGTCACAGTAGTTCACTCTTCTAGAACTGCTGTTGTAAGCCATGACACTACAGTACCTCAGTATTAGTAAGCTTACCTAAAATAAGCTATTCATTACTTTATGAGTACCTTGTCTCTTCGTGTAGCTGATATTATAATAGCAATATCAGTAACATGCAATAAGTAAGATACTTTGTTCTACCTTTCATAATAAAATGTTTCCCAACAACGAGAATACTTTCTAAAAAAAGTTCGTATTAGTATAAAAACGAAACTTTGTCATTAATTCCCTTAACAATTTAAGAGAAATTCTGTGTTGGCAGACACTGTTGGTTCACCTTTGATCCATACAAACATGTTTCAGCACTTTCTACACTACCTTATGTTGGTTTTTGCTTATTATTTAGTCTGAAAATTAGTGTAGCTTGATAATATGTTGTGGAGGTATATGAATTTCGACTTAAACCTCCTTCTAAAAAACCAAATAAAAATAAGATGTTAAATCTTACGTTGGTTTACATAATGCAGAACTAATCACTGAAATTACATTTTTATACTGCGCTGAAAATTAGGCGTAGCGTACTACTCTGAATAAAAGTTAGTTGTACAGTTCACACACCTCACTTAACTCACTCATCTTTTTTGTGCTGAAATTTTTATATTTGCCACACATTATACAGCATGTCATCTGCAATGTAAGAAGGGCAATAACAAGTAGACGATAAAACGGAAAAGTTATGGTGTGTATCAAGCCTGTCTACCGTAATATGAAACATAACTTTCAGTGTTACTTGACTGGAAACAATTTATTAATACAGTTACTCGAGCTGGCACTGGCGTATAATTGAAGAAGACGGAATTTTCTGAGTTTATTCATCGCCTGTAGTTACAGCGGGAGGTGGAGACGTCAAATTACTGCGAATCACAAGAGCAGCGGATTATTAAATTATTTGTATAATTCAGTACAGCCAAGTTAAATGAGATTTCATTTACAGAGTAATGAGCGAATTGTTTGTTTACGAAAAGATTGAGGTGAACTGCGGAAGACGTCTAAGAGAACTTTTCTGAGAGTTCATGAATTCTACTGAGGAAAGTATTACAAGTCACTGATTAAATAAAATAAGTCCTTCTTCCTGCTACAGAATGGTTAATTATATTATTAACAGAATGAGATTTTCACTCTGCAACGGAGTGTGCGCTGATATGAAACTTCCTGGCAGATTGAAACTGTGTGCCCGACCGAGACTCGAACTCGGGACCTTTGCCTTTCGCAGGCTAGTGCTCTACCATCTGAGCTACCGAAGCACGACTCACGCCCGGTACTCACAGATACTGGCAGAAGTAAAGCTGTGAGTACCGGGTGTGAGTCGTGCTTCGGTAGCTCAGATGGTAGAGCACTAGCCCGCGAAAGGCAAAGGTCCCGAGTTCGAGTCTCGGTCGGGCACACAGTTTTAATCTGCCAGGAAGTTTCATATTATTAACAATTTTTCCTCTACTTGGATCACAATCCCTACAACACGTGCCGTTATACAAGGCAGTTATGCAGAGAAGTTTTGTTTGGTAAATGAAAATTACGACCGAATGAAAATAAGTTGTGAATTTCAGGATGTGCACAAAGAAAATATTTTTGTTGCAACAGGGAGACTTCATACGGCATGAACAGCACGTTATAAAATTAGCGTGGCTAAGATTTTTAGGAGCGCACCTCTTTCGTTAGGGTAAATTAAAGCTCTTCAGGTAGATACCAGAGAGCAAACTTTTTCAGTGGTGGCGAAAAGCAGATTATTCATGACCTTTTATTTTCATTTGGGACATTTAATCCTTTTCTTCCTCGACCCATGTCCATAATCCCCTTTTTTTCTCTTTTAGTGTAGCTTTTCAGTAATCTTGTAAGGCGCATTTAATTATTTTTAAGAGAAATTACTTGCGAGCTAAATTCCATTTGTACATGGCTTCCTATAAGTATAAAACATTTAACTTCCAGCCAACGTCAACTCAGGTTGCAGTGTACATGAAAATAATAAGCGTACATCTTTCAGCCAACGCGAAACTGAAAGCATACCTGTAATTATTGAGAACAGTTGTGTGTACGACAAATTCTCTGTATCTTACTTTACCACTATTCATAACCTGCAACATTGCAAATAACAGTGAGTGTATTTGATTCTATCCTTTTAATTTGACCAGAATCAGTAGTCTGCTGTTTGTTAATGTAACTGTGTTACTAAACGAGTTTATTACTATATTCTACCATGCCGAAGGCGTCCAGTGCCCCGTTAATTTTTTTTATTTATTTACTTTGTTCTGGAACAGGAATTAAAACGAGAGTCCACAGATACCGAACCAACTGTTTAGCACTGTACTATTTGCAATTCAAGAATTTTGTTACATGAGCAACACCAGGGAGATCGCATAGAAAGTATCATTTTCACCTCTAAACATCAAATAAACAAGATTCTTCAAAGAAATAAGGTACGACAACCCCTATTAGAAAGTGCATTTAATCAGTTTTGTTCAAGAAACCAAAGTCTGAAGGAATTCAGTATTGATTTGTCTGCATCTCCTACATTAGTAGGAATTCCACGCAATACATCTAGCCATCAAGGACTTTGTTGAAAAGTGCATATATATTTCTGTGCCTTGTGAGAGGACTTCAATAAGAAGAAAACTATACCGTGACTGTTTACCAAGAAAACATAAAAATAGTCAGGGAGAAATATCAGATAGCGATGTGGAGATTATTCTGGACAAAACCATAGACTCAATTAAACAGTTTGTTTTGATTTTAGTTTTTTTCCTTAAAAGCTAAAGCAAAAACATTCAGAAATTTGTGAGTTGCAGGATGCTAGCACAGTAACGCAATCATGAACTCCGGCAAAATCTGTAACTTATTGGTATTATAATTACTATTATCGCTGCCATGCAATTGGGGCTGTCAGATGAAAAATAAGATACAGAAGCCAGACTCGGCGTTATATTCAGCTGGACATCTTACCCTACAAGATGGACTACCTATTTCAGTCCGAAATACTCACAAGGAAACTCCCAACCGCACCCCACTCAGATTTATTGGTAAGATGGCGCAGTGGATAGCCAGTCAAAAATTGAACACAGATGAAGCATGAAAGCTAGGGGTAGATGTACTGAACTGTGAAAAAAGCAAAACAGTAAACGGTCCAAGCTTAACAACTGCAATATTGAGCGAAAACTTATTGCCGTGACGTCGTGGTTAAGTGTTCTCGGTGTTGGACTGTAACGCGGACGATCCATGTGCTGACATTCTCGTGCCAATTGTCTTGTCTTTCTACAACGTTATGAAATGTTAGTTTTCTTTCTGTAGTCTCGGCAGTGTCCTTCTATAAGCTAGTTGTGGAACACGAGTCGTGTGGTGAGAATAGTTACCGTCGCAAGCAAAAGTGATGAATAGTGAGAGCAGACGACATACGACATACACGTCTCACAGAAATGAAATCAACAAATGAATGCTTGTTAACTATGTTACAAAAAATTAATTAAAGTGTCAAAACTACCAAAATGAAACACAACTACGAAAGCATTAAAAACTTAGGTTTTGAGAGAGCGCAGTGAAACTGTGTGATTGTGAAACTATTGCGCTCATTTGTTGCAGCTTATGTGACAAACTATTATTTTTCATCATTTTCTTGGGAGTGATCACATTCATTTTGATACGAACACGTAAATCGGGTAAGGAGGCATATCTCACTAGCTTATCTATCATATGACACATGTACTGTTGCTAATGCCTTGTGTGACACACCAGACGTGTTTTTCGGTGGCGAATTAAGTTGACTTGTCCCCTTGTCATCAAACGTTTGCGGTTCCCATTCCAAAGCTAATTCCTTTCGGCTGCTGTCATTACAGCTCCCTTCATTACACCCCGCCGTTGCAAACAGACGTTTCACAAACGACACAGACACAAATTTGAATGCAATGAACAGCGGAAAAGAAAATGACACGAGGGAGGTTTGAACACGGATCGCCCGCTTGGCAGTCCAACACTGTGACGACTCACCGACGACACGGTCGCTGTTCGTGCTCCCTCCCTCTTGCACTTGTTGTCCTTGAAACAATTCACTGTTTCTATTTTGCTTTTTTTCGTAGTTCATTACACCTTCTTCTTGTTTTATGCTTAGGTTTTCAGTTTATGACGGACTGTCTGCTGGGCCCTCTTACCACTAAATCTGAGGAGTGTGTGGTGGGGAGCTCCCTTGTCAGGTGCTAATTTTCAATTGTTTATTAAATTCAGTGTTTTGTGAGATCACTATTAAACGTGCTTAAACTAAATAATAATCGGTAAACAGCTGTATAATTTACAACAAGTAAGTGCTTTGTCTTCTTCATTGGTCGGTGTTTTCTAACGGCATCAGATTATCTTAGAGAAAATTAAAAGTTTTTCTTAAACAAAATAAACAATGATGTATTCTTGTCGGACGCTGTGCACATAGCGTGGTTGTGAGATTGTGTTATGCTGTGTTTATGCTGCAGCCTCGCTGCTCGCATAATGCCGGCATGGTCGAAAACTTCGGGTATGATTGGTTGCTTCAGGACCAGTCTTCGCCTCTCATCAATGCAAGTAACGTACTCAGCCAACATAGAGCGATGTGCCTGCAGCGATGCATAGCCTGAGGTTCGTTCAGCGTACGAAGAAAGACATGGGGCACAGATGTAAAGAATAGCATTCGGCTATATTATCATGGAAAAAAAGCTTCAAATGAACATATTCCCTATCCTTAACTCTGACATACACCTTATGGGCGTCAGTCGCTTGTCCTTCTTCACCAGCACTCACATGCGAATAAAACCAAAGCGACATTAGGCTACGTAGTGTTGTCTTTAGTGACCTTTTCAGAGGACATTCCGTATGGTCAGTGACACAGTACCTCGCTGACATGTATACTGGCTACTGGATCGGTCGCCATGGAGCCGTTTCTTGGTCACCGAGGTCACAAAGAAGGAACATCTCTTTCATATTTTACGTACATGTGCTCAAGTAAGCGACCGTAAGAAAGAGCTCAGAGCAGCAACTAACAGTGTCTACAAGAGCCGCAAAATTCATTGCAGTTGACAGTGAGCTTTCTGAACATATTTTGCGGGGAAACGTACACAATTAAGGAAATCGTTAGATCGCAGTGCTTCATTTATTATCAGTTGCATTGTTTTCATTTGTGTCTTTGGAGGCTGTTAAGAACTGAATATATGTTCATGAGGCGTTTTCTGTTCAGAATCACTGTCATTCCTCGAAGCATGTACTTTTCCTCTGGAAGCACCCTGTATATTCTTCTTGTATATCTCCCTATTGATGCTTAAACTAATTTGTCTGGTTTACGTCTAGGCCGGGCTTGTATAGGTTTTGCTGCACACAAATGTAAAATGCCAGGTATCTAGCATCTTCGCATGCAATACAAACAAACAAGTATCGTAATAAGTACACTTACCTTCAACTTTTAGTTGCGAAGTAAGCACTATTGCTGATATCTGCAAAGTAATTGTCAGTGGAGAAATCCGCTTTCACCGTGGGAGTTACATGCGGGAGGAGCTGAAGGATTTCTGGACAGGATACGGGACGTACGAGCTGTTGGCTGACCTCACACAGAACACGCCAACGTGGACACCCATTACGTATGAGCAGCACTGCAAACACGATTGCGTGTCGATAAACAAGGCTGGGATAACACACTGGTGGCAGCGTCACGCCGCGAGCGACATCAAAGCCGCCGCTGCCAGCTGCCAGCGCCTCCCGGGACGCTCGTACCTGTCGACGTGATCCGTGTTGGCGGCCCCGCATATCGTAGATGCGCCGATCTGGCGTGAAATGAGCTGGCCGCAGCCGGTGAGAACAATTTCTGCCGCAGCCATCTTCGACGTATATAAAACCAATAGCGGCAGGTGGCCTTCACCTTTGAGGTGACTTGCAGAATTTAAAAATCGACATTATGGGAAAGTTTCAATTCATTCCTTTGATTATCATTCAGTTTTACAACCACGTATTTGTTCTATACTACTTGCTCACTCTTCCCCCTACCTATCATCATTTCAACGTGTACTGAAGGTGCGTAAGATGCCATAAACGTCCTACAACTCACAAATGCTTTTATGAGACATCTGGATGTTTTCTCGCCGCATGTTCATACGTAAGTTGTCGTTGAAAGGTTGTGAATTTTACTTCATGTACAACATCCGCACTTGGTTTTATTTACTATTCAGAAACCGATTTTGGTCTCTATTCAGTTGTCTTTAGATTACATAAATATATTTCTACAATATGACGTCTTCACGGTAAACTTGCCAAAAGTAATACATACAATGTAATATGTAATTACAATTACTGTACAGCTAATTCTAGACCTTTACTGTATGTTTGTTAAGAAAATAAAAGTTGATATGATGGAAACGAAGAACAACATTGTAAATTCCCAAACATCAGAAGTATTTTCGTGCACAGTTACGTTAGTGAGTTGTTGACTGATGAACAAATAGTAATAACATATGTAATCATGGTTCGTAACTTTACAGACCACCAGAATAATATCTAACACATAGTTTTCAAAACAAACTATGTTGTAGTTCACTATTGTCTGCTTTATAAGACAAATATCCATAAAAATTCTTCGTGGCACCGAGAAGAAATTATGGAGCAAAGCTACAATAACCACTGTAAATATTTTGTTTTAGCTGCAAGTTCAATTGTACAACACCCAAAAGGCTCTTACAGCGAAAGGGACGGGTGAAATGCTCTTTATATGTGTAAAACGACAAAGTAATTGACATGGCATGTGAAAATAAATGACCAGATTAGATTAGATTCTACAGGATTCAGCTTCCCTTCGATACAGCCAAAAACGAGATGATTCTCGTGAGAGTGGAACATGTGCGAAAGTACAACATAAAAAACCATAGTATATTTGAATACAGCATTCATGTTCCTTGTCATTTCTCAGGAGATTCTCTAGAAATGTGAAAACACTACAGCAAACTGGAAATGCTAATATTCACAGAATTAATACACTGTCAGGGTGAAACATAGCTATGTGCTATTAATAAATTTATCATACACAAAATACCTAATCTTGACTGTTGTGGCCAACTGCTGTCAAAACTGAAATATAACAGACATTTTAACTTGAGTTGGTCTAACAGTCTTTGTTAAGATATTCATCTATAGAATAGAAGGAGTTGCGTACCAAAAAGTCTTTCAAACTCTGTTTAAACTGTGCTTTAGCTGAAACAGTTTTAATGGTAGCTAGAAATTCATTGTAAAAGTGTGTTCCTGAATATTGGACCCATCTCTGGACCAAGGTAAGTGATTTTAGCTCTTCATGTTGTGTTCTTATTCCTAATATTTATACTAAATGTTGAGCTATCGAGTTGTAATCCCAGAAATTTAACACTGTCATCCTCTCCTATCTGCATGACTTCATTTGTTATACACATGTTGGAAGAAACCTCTTATAGGTTCTGAACTGAATGTAGTGGGTCTTTTACAAATTTAATGGCACCGAAGTAGCTGTAAGCCATTCATTAATGTCAGTACAAATTTGGCAGCCATTTCTAAATCTGTATTTTTCATGTTATTTTTTTGCAATGTTTCTATCATATGCAAAGAAAACAAACTGAGTATCTGGCAATGTAACTGACGAGAGATCATTAATGTACACAAAAGAAGTAATGCATACAATATGTAAGTAATACACAATCAGATGACGACAGACTGCTTACTCCACATTTATTTCGCAGTGATGCCATTTGTTTCCTGTTAGGTAGAACTCAAACCATTTGCAGCACTGCCAGTAACATAATACCATAATTTACTTAAGAGAATGCTGTGATTCACACAGTCATGGGCTTTTGACAGGTCACAGAAAATGTATCTAATCAATTAAGTACATTCTCTGTGTACACATTAGTAGTCTTTCTCTATATCAGAATCATTAAACACCTGAAACTGTGACTTGGACAATGTATTATTCACTGTCATTTTGAAATATTTTATAACAGCTGGCAAATGCGAAATTGGTCGATAGTTTAACGGTATCTCTTTATATCCCTTCTTATAAAGAAGCTTAACTTCAGCATATTTTAACCAAACTGCAAATTTTCTGCTGATAAGAGACTGATCGCAGAAATAACTTTAGACAGAACTCAATTCATATGTACATTCTTTGATTAATTTCTTGATATGTTATCATAACAACTATAATACTTTGAATTTAATTATTCTATGATAGATTCTATTTCTTTGGGAGAAGTGAATGTCATTTCCATTTTACTGAAGTTATTTGTAGAGGTTGGTCTCAGATATTTCATTCCAGCGTTCATTAAACCTGATAAGCCCAAGCTATTAGTAACAGAAACAAAATTCTTGTTTAAGAGGTTTGCAACATTACATGTACTTGATGACAATGCCACATTTATTTTAGAGCTACTCGTTCCTTTACGTATCTGGCGCCACAAGTCTCTATCTTCGCTAAATCCAACATAGTTTTTATTTTGTTTCCTGATGTAATTGTCCTTTTCTGATAATAAGGCTGCTAAGAATTCTGGATTACTTGCTTCAATAGACACGGGTTCCTTTTTGTCCCCCATGATACGTGAATTATTTGATAATCCATGGTTCATTTTTAGACTTCTGTATGATTTGAGTTATGTTAAGATGAAACATTTTTCAAATGAGGAAGTAACTTTATTATTGAATGCCTTGTCTTTACCATTTGAGTCAGAAGTATTGTAAACATCTCTCCAGTCCATGTCATCGAGCAATCATCTAAAAGCCACTATTTTTAACTGATTTATTAACCTTCTGTACAAAGGCTTAGTAGATTTTATATATTGACAACTTTAAACATTTACCATAATATGCTGCATGTCATGATCAGGATTCCCATGTACTATTGCTTTTGTGATACAATTTTCCCCCTAGATTTGTTTACAAACATATAACAGTTGCAGCTCAGAGCATTAACAAGCTCTAGTTGAAAACTTCATACTAGGACTTAAATAGAATTACAGTAGAATCAATAACTGAATAAGGGTAGAGCCTTCCAATAAAACCACATCAAAATCATCAGTAAACCAGCAACATATGAGACAACAGAACGTCCAGATTATTCTATGATGAGGTTAAAGTTTCCTGAAGGGGCTCTGTGTATGCTTCCTATTATAAAGGACTTGTTATGAAATACTCTTTCTGTTGCAAGAGCTTCTAGGTGCTGCACTGAGCAAAATTAATTAATATCAATAACATTGAAATTAAAACAGTTCTTGACAAGTGTGGCAAATCTTCCTGTCTCCATATTTTCGCTACAGAAGTAAGATGCTAATTTACCAATTGTCACACAATGTTCAGAGAGGCAGATTACATCAACTGGTTTGCTCAACTCTAGTTCTTCAGTATAAATAAGCAACTCATTACATTTAACCCTCAGTCCTAGGATATTCTGATGTAATAAATATAAATGACATTGTGCACTGGCTAAATTAAAATGGCTGGATCTAATTTTTCAGTCAATTTGTGAACATCTCCAGTTTCAATTAGAGGCTATTTGCATGAATTTTGTATATTAAAATTTGCTTTCTGGCTGCCTGTTTTATCAATGTGAATGTCATTTAGAACTATCTCTGAATATCTAATGTTTCTGCCCTCCCTTGCCTAAAAATTGTGCTGCTCTGTCACATGTAGCCACTGGTACTTTACCACAAGGGATAGTGCCCACTCTCAAAATATATTTGTTAGTAGCCCATAAAGTTTTCCCTTCCCTTTGCTGTTAAGGTAAAGGTCATGCATAATATAATGAAACCTAATGGTAGTATCAACAGAATCCACACCAATATGAGACACCACACCAAATCCAAGCCACTGTCCCAATTGCAAATCAACTCTCCTAACATAAGAGTTTAAATGAGGCTGGACATGGCACTGCAGAGCAGACACAAGCTCAACACCAGTATCTGTCGTTCTGAAGCTACATTTATCAAGTCACCCTTTGTTGACTAATTATAGTCCCTGTCTTTGCTGTTGTCTGCCTGCACCCACTGTTAACATGGTGTCTTCTTTCATGAAGTTCTTTCAAAGTGAACATACATTCTCTATACCTGATTGAGCCTTGCACTAGGTTTAAAAATCTTGTTACCTTGTAACCTGACTGTAGTTCATCTTGCAACAGATGGTCAACTCCTCCACCATGTTCACTTCCTAACAAGAAAACTTTCTTTTTCTTTGCAACTTTTTCTGACTTCTTACTTCCCAATCAATTTGTTGCATCCTGCCTACTTCTACCTTTACTTCTGGCTCATCAGATTTCAGCTGTGACAACACATCAAATCTGTATCCAACAATACAAAACAAAAGTGTCAGAGAAAGTCCTGTTTCTATGTCTTCTATAACACGTTGTCACTTCCACCTCTCTTTTCGCTTTTCCCCACTCAACCCTTCCAGATCTTTTTTAGCGTCATCCAGTTCCAACTGAAAGGCAGCAATCTTTTTGTCCTGTTCCACTATTTCCCTGTCTCTTTAGCAAATCCTACAGAACCAATGAGACTTACTTTGTCCCCAATGCTTACATCACTACAGTCACCCACATAAGATAAAGAACAGCAACCTGCGTATGACACCCCAAAATAAACAATCCAGAGGCCAGTCATTCACTTCTGTTCTCACTTATGGCAAACAAATTTTAGCTTTCGTCGAAATTAAACAAGAATAACTTCCTAGAGTACTCAATTAATATATTAACTTTCTTAGAAAGCTTAGATACTAGTTCAAAACATTCAGAGAAATGGAAATGATTAAATCTGTATTGTTAACATTATAACACAAAAAAAAAGAACTAAGGCTATGACACACAAGCTTCTCACTTACTTCCGAACTTTTTCACTTTGGCTGCTTACCAGAGAGTCTAATGGATACCATGTAAGAATACACTAAGAACACAGACTATATATTATTGAAATAATCATTTAACTTACAGTTTACGATAACATAAACAAAACCCAGGCCAAAATTCACGCTCATGAAATATTGTCTTTTTCCGAAAAATACGGAAATAGAAGTAAAATGTTCAATAGATGTCTCTTGTATGCATTGACTGAAAGGTTATTAAAACAAATGTGAGCATATTTGTAAGACCATAAAAGCTTTGTCGACAGCCTAAACAAATTGCAAGAAATAAAATGAGGTACCTAACTGGAAGGGATAGGTACATGTGGAAAGATCATTCAGAGAAAAGTTTACAAACGGGATTCAAATTCAAAGCCTAACACGGTGCTATGAAACTAGACTAGAGAAAACTGAAGGGCTTCGAAGAAATGAGTACACATGTTATATATGGCTCATAACCATTTTACATTGTGTGTGTGTGTGTGTGTGTGTGTGTGTGTGTGTGTGTGTGTGTGTGTGTGTGTGTTTGTGTGTGTGTGTGTGTGTGAAACAGAAAGAGAAAGGGGCACATAAGGAAGGGAGCACCTGCCTATATTTCGTTCATATTTATGTATATACATATGCATGTGCAGGTGTGCTTACGCGATAAACGAACAGAAACAGCTACTTTTTCTAATTCCAGAAGCTCCTAATGAAGACAGTTGACTTGACCAACAAGCATTACATAAGAATATTTGTTCTACAAATATATATGGTGTTTAGGATATAAGTGCAGATACTGTGCCCATTGGTATCTTAATATATACCTGTTGCAGTGTGTTAGCTGCATTTTGTCTGTTTCAAACAATGTCCTCGCAAACACGTCACACAATATATTACCCAACATTTTCTATATGAAATAACTAAGCGGGCTACACCTTCAGTGTACCTAACAGTTATGAGTCCACATTTCAAAATCTCCCCTTCTGCACACAGGATCATTAATGGCTTGCTCTTGCAACATCTACTTCGAGATATTAACTATCTTTAAAACATATTACTCCTAACAGCTAGAATTATTAGTCTGCAAATAAAGTTAACATTGAAGTTGTCTTGCAGTACACTGTCCTCAGTCATCAGAAATATCTGCGCTTATACCCCTAACAACCTGTATGTAATAGAATGTTAGTGACCTTATGCCACTTAGTAATTATTTCTCTATTACTCTAGGTCTAGGGGCTCGGCTCCAATATTTCCTTCTTTGTATACAATGTTACTGAGTTCTTCTTAGTCTACTGACTTACACACTTACAAGAACTCGTGATGGTAAGTCACATGAGTCTACAGCTTATGCATTTGAGTAAAAATGTGGCATTATTTATACAGAAGGTCGGCGGCGTTTTCCTAATGCACTGATTTAAATATGTCTTTTTTTCTTTTTCCTTTTCTGTTAGTGCCATCTATGCTACCTAAAATATATAAATTTTAGTGCACTTACGTGATGTACATGTATTCAGTTGTATGACTTCTAGGCCCAACATGATTAATATCTGTATAAAATCAGATGAGCAGAGAGGTGAAGGACTGTGACCAGTCAAACAGAAGTCGCATGAGGTTTTCTGTACGTTGAGTGTATGAAAATGAGGATCTGAATGATTGAGTGACTATGAGTTCGTAAAAAACGAGTATGAAGATGGAGTAACCCACGCCTGATTCCAAGTTATTAACATTGGTGAGATCTACAAATGATTTATGTTCACAGTGGTGTTGATGTGTCGACTATAAATTACGGAAGAATGTGACATTTCATTTAATTGTCTTGAGGAACGATTAGCTATTACACAATACTTCGTGTAGCACATCTAATTATTTTATGTACCTTTCCTGTTTAAAAAAGAATCACGCTCCTACAATGACGTTTAAGGTGTTTGAGATCAAAAAGGGCTGCAAATCAATGTTTCTGAGTAAACTGAAAATACGTATTCCTTCCAGTTGGCTTTTCTTTATATAATGTTCCCAGTTTGTTTCTGCGTTTCAGTAAAGCTGTTTTATTCAAGCCAGTGTGTCACAACAGAGCGTCAGTAATTATTGTAATAAATATTAGCGTTAAATCAAGAGAAGTGCCACGCCATCTTAGCAAAATTAGGCAAGGTAGAGATAACAGCATGATTCTCCGTCTTTGTACATCACTAGGTATGAGACACTTCTTTTCATACATCTCTGAGCAATGATGAACGCTGACATCAAAACTGAACAAATCAAACAGAGTCAGGTGTACGTAGCAAGAATCAAAATACATTTATAGTCTTCTCTCACATATTAAATAAAAGGAATCATTTCTGAAACACTCTCGCAGGTGAACAGTTTTTACATTCACTTAGTGTTTCAGTGGTTCAAATGTATGTAATAATAACAATCAGTATTCAATCAAGCTCCCTATATTGTTACTGGTTGCATGTTAATTATAAAGTTTTGGAGCCAACAATAGTCTCATTTACAGCATGTAGCGTATCAACTGTATCAGCAGCATTGTCCAAAATTTTAAGATTAACTTGATATGACGTATCGTATTTGAAGTTTTATGTGTTTTGAAAGTAATTCTGAAACAG
Source organism: Schistocerca nitens (assembly GCF_023898315.1). Taxonomy (NCBI): domain Eukaryota; kingdom Metazoa; phylum Arthropoda; class Insecta; order Orthoptera; family Acrididae; genus Schistocerca; species Schistocerca nitens. The sequence continues at coordinate 515,958,243 of NC_064615.1, forward strand.
AACCAAACTTACGCAACAGGATTATAGGAAGGAAGTAAAAATAGAGATAAAAGAAATAACCAATAGAGTTACAAAACATCATTATGAAACATGTTTCTTCAGTACTGTAGTCAGATGAACAGTCCATTCGAGCCACTCTGAAACTTTAGAATTTTCAAATAGGAAACGAATTGTCCAGATATATTCACAGAGCTGGAGAAAATCTGAAATGTATGCTAAGAAAAGAGAATATGTACCCGAATCGACTACAGCGTAAAGCTTTCGTTAACGAGTTTTCATTATTGTAGGTGATAACACTAATGGGGTAATAGGGGCACAAGGACAATTTTGATATCAAATTGGTATCCAAAATCAATTAAATTAACATTAGTTTGATATCAAAAGTACCCTCATACCTCTCTTACTCCGCTATTAATGATGCTGTAGAACAATATCAACGTGTGTTTGCAAGTGTGTGGCATTTAATTTCTTTTTCTCTCTGCTTGTAGCATCCAAAGCTTGATGTTAGCTTACATATTACAGGAATGCCTGAAATAAATATGTTAACTATTCCTGCATTATAATAAGAAGAAAGTCTGATTAATGCGTATAATTAGGAGCCATTCAGTGGCTTAGGATTTTGCACTCGTATTAATTGCGTCGCTTTCAGAAGCTAGAACTACTTTGGCTCAAGCCTGTTGTGGTAAAATATATTCAGGCCTCGAATGAGGTACTTCTTCTAGATTTCGGCGTTAGATTTAGAAGTATGTTTTTCTTAGTAATACATATTTATTGCTCAAAGAGAGGAATATGTTCTCTTTTAAGGTTTACAGAGAAGGGGAAGCAGTACATTCATTGACAAGAAAGTAGGTAAGGAGGGTGTGAGTTCATAAAAACTCATAATTTAGGTTATGGTTGTATTGCCTCCATTGTTTTATACAGACTTTCATACGGATTTAAGGCAAACAACAGTTTGCTTCAGTCAGTAAAATTTTTCTGTGTTTGTGACAGCATTGTCAATGTGTAAAACTACTGACATATCAGTCACAATTGCAAGTGACCCTCTTCAGGGTGTTGGTGTAAACAAAAACACCCTGACAAAGGTCACTTGTAACAGTGACCAAAACGTCTGACAATGCAGTCACAAACCCAGAAAAATTTTATTGATTGTGACAATGACCACGGAAGCCTACGTTTATAATTAACAGTTTGCTTCGTTTAATGATTTAAAGAACACAGCATAGACATTTGAGGTACTAATGTCAGCGCTCAATGATAGCCTAAAACGCCTCACTAACTGCAGACATTCACATATTATTCCGATTCATAGTGTCAAACAATATCACTAGGTTAACACAATTGCCTTCAAACAGATGTATGATCAATATCTTATTTGATTGTATCCACAGGCGAAACAAATTGTTTGAATGATAACAATCTGTTACACTGGCGTCTTCAGCTAGAAGATATTATTCTTTTATTCTGTGATCACCATTACAGGAAAACTATGTCTATGTAGCCATTTTCACGTGAGTATAGCATAACCCATCAAAAGAAAGTACTGAGATAAGAGTCTAAAAGTTCGCATAATCATACATTATTAAAATGCTGTGGGCTGACCACATAGAAGTGTACGAGCATTCTGCATAATCTGCATAATCTGAGGTGTGTGTGTATATAGTCCATTCCTTTAGCGTAGATTTTTGTTGTGATCTGCTAGAGTTGTAAAGGGAAACAAGATGAGTAAAAAAGTCTTGAAAGTAATGAAGCGAAATTATGACTGGATTCCTCTTCGTGTGAGCTGTACCTTTTGATTTTTAGTACTTAAATAGCCTAGATATTGCTTCGTTTTAGAAAGATTCTATTGAAATAAGTTCTCAATGAATGAAATGTGTGATTCAAATTAGCCTATGAGCAGATAGGGATTATGAGTTGTTTCGTACAATTTTTCTCAGAGATAGAGAAAAGTTGCTTCGTTTCCACGATTTTGTACTTTGTATGGGTACAGGTCTACTCAGAAGGACGGTAGTTTTCAAATTGAAAAAAACGGGTTCTTCACACTCTTCACGTGGAAAAGTAGAGTTTTCCTGAACCACTTTCGAATAGAATACCGGGAACTGATTATTAGGAGGTGATTATTACATTGCTCAGCCAGCTATATGGGGTGTGTCTCTAATATAACACCAAAATATAAGTTTTATAAGCGGTAGTTATAATAGTCGTAACATACTACAGTTCACAAGAGAAGAGTTGAATATTACGCTGCATTCCAGACGCCACATATCTCTAAAATATTTCGGAATGATTTAATTTTTTCGGATAAAAAAGCTACTTTTTGATTAGATGTACCTGGAGTATGTAATTTCTGTAGAAGCTTAGGTTCCCTAAGTTGAATTCATTGTAATGACTTCCCTCACATCGGCATTTAAGTCCATCTTTTGTGTGGAACACCATTCCGGAATTCTGAATAATGAGAAGATGGGGACAATAATATGCTGCTTGTCTGGGTGCCTTAGTCCCTTCGATCGGATGCCACGCGATTATTATTTGTTGCCAATGTACAGAACAGTCGCTCTGTTCCGCTTGTGTTGCCATTCCTCAAGATGTACGTTATAGAAGTGCAGAAGCTTTGCACAAAATCACCAAGGGCCCTGTGATTCTTGTGTTACAAAGAGGGGTTAACATTTTGAAGTTACTATTATTGAAAAAGCATCCTGTATAGGGAGCACACGTCTGTCAACATTTCTCTGTTCAGTAACGTTTCAGTTATGGTTGTAACATTTATCGTTTCTGAGGAATAACATTTCACAACTTAGTATTTGCATTTAAATAGCATCAAAAATGATAATACTGAAATCAACTTCTTTAGGATTGTCGCAGTTTTTATTTAATTAAATGTGCCAGTTTGATACCCAAACTGGAATAAGATAGTTCACATTAATTTTATAGAGTGATCAGCAGCTAAATGTCTAAAATGAGATGGCAGCAAAATTTTACACATTTGGTGAAAAGACATTGTCACAGAGAGAGCTATAGGGGAATCGTTACAGCACGAAGTGCGATTTACACTTTATATCGTGATGTGATTTAACGTCAATATCAACAAGTTTTGAACGTCATTGAAATCATTTGATCACAAACGATTTACTGTACAACTGAATACAAATGTAGCATGCCAACTCAGAAAACGTGAAACAACATGTAATGCATGTCGTCTTACGTCGACTGCCCGATAAAAATTATTCTGATACCCATTAGCTAATATTAATACGGCGTGGGTCCACCCTTTGTCCTTACAATGACTTCAGTTGGTGCAGACACTCTCAGTGAGGTGTCAGAATACCTGTGGAAGAATGGCGGCCCATTCTTCCTTCAGAGCCGAAACCTGACGAGGTAATATTGTTTGACTCTTGAATTTTGGAGCGGAGTCAACGTTCTGACTTAACCCACAGGTCTTGCATTGCTTCATGTCGTGACCCTGGGCAGGCCAGTTCACAGCAGGAATGTTACTGTCCACATGCCTTAAGAAGCTATTTTATGACAGAGTGCTTTGTCACTTTGGCACAAACAATTATCGACTCCGACATGTTTCTGCTGTGTAGGCAGTACACAATGCTATAAAACATTTTCATACGCTTCCGAATTGAGCATTTTCTTAATAAGAAGATCACACTCTCACCATGGCAAACATACACGTTGTGTAACATTAATACTGCTTCTGTGCACTTCACTGTCGGCACTAACATGGTGGTGAGTAATTTTCTCCAGAAAATTGCAGACCCAGACCCTTCCATCTTAATGCCACTTGGTACAGCGTGTTTAACCACTCCAAACTGGTCACTTCCGGTCATTCACTGACCAGTGGCGTTTCTCTTTACACCCCCTCAAGTGTCGGTTAGCACTGACTAACGAAATGTGTGGCTTATGAGGAGCTGCTCGACCATTGCCCGCCGTTCTTTTTGACTCCCTGCGCACAGCCATTGTGCTACCTGCTCTTCTGATGGCACTTAGAAACTCATGAGAGATTTCTACCAGCGATTTCGTGCAACTTTTACAACCAATGCCCGCTTCTCGTAGTCGTGCGGTAGCGTTCTCGCTTCCCACGCCCGGGTTCCCGGGTTCGATTCCCGGCGGGGTCAGGGATTTTCTCTGCCTCGTGATGGCTGGGTGTTGTGTGCTGTCCTTAGGTTACTTAGGTTTAAGTAGTTCTAAGTTCTAGGGGACTGATGACCATAGCTGTTAAGTCCCATAGTGCTCAGAGCCATTTGAACCATTTTTTTACAACCACGTCCGCAATTTCCGACGGTCCCTGCCCGTTAGCACATGAGGTCTGCCCGGTCTTCAACTCAGCTGTGGTAGCTCCTTTGCCTTCCCACTCCACAATAGCATCACCTACAGTCGACTTGTGGAGCTTGAGAAAGGTTGAAATGTCCGTGATGGATACGTTACTCAGGTGACGTACAGTGATTAGTCCTCGTCCGTGGTAACCGAGCTCTCATGACTCCCCCATTTCTGCTGTTTCTGCTTCCCTACTGCCAACACAATACACCAGGCTTCCTGTTAATATTGGAAAATCGACCTTTGGTGACATCGGGTGTTCAATTACGCATTACGTACTGCTGTCGGGATACTTTTCGTCAGATACTGTATTCAAGATTGTTATGCAAGTTGTTGCACCTTTACCTTTGGAAAATAGCATCCATTTAGAAGCGCTACTTGGGCCTATGGTCCATCCTTTTTTACTGATTCCGTCATAGTCCACGCTAGATTTATATAAGACTGCCCTAATTATACAAGTGCGTGGCATGTCTTCTCATAAACAATAACATTGGTACACTTAAACTCTCTACAAATACTAAAACGTCTCAGAATGAACATCATAATAATTTATGAAATAATTGTGAGCTAAATCCACGCATATCCCTGGCGCATCAAGCCTAACATCTTCGTCATTCCAGCGACACAACGTATTCGATTTATTGGCAAGTTACCATAATACTATACAGTTTTTATGAAGACATATTATTAAGAAAAACCTTTTATACAAATTATCAGCAGTAATTGCTACTAAGATATTACCCTGCAGGTTTCAGATGTACACCGATCAGCCAAAGCTTTATGACCACTGCCCGCCACGAGCTCGAATAATGCCTGGTGGGGTTGCGGGCACGTGAGGCGGTAGAGGAATCGGGTCCATACTCAACGCAGTGTCCGGTCTCTCTAGCCCTGGCCTACTGTGGCCAGAGACGATAGACATGTACGATCATTCATGGAGGACTGTACAGCCACGAAATCTATCTTTAGCTAGGAGATGTATTTGTAAGCATCTAGAGAAGTACTCACGATAACACTGCGACGACTTGTAGTTGACCAGGGTTTATCGTACGGTGAACGCTATCTGTGCAGCAGAGAGATGGACACCCAACGGAAACACTGGACTCGAAGTGGTACTAAGTTGTCTTTTCAGTGCCCTACCCCTACCTACAGTATCACGATAATCACGATAGCTTTCTCTCTCTCTTTCTCTCTCTCTCTCTCTGTGTGTGTGTGTGTCTGTGTAGTAGACTCCGAGGAGAATGAAAGTTGAAAGATCGCGTTCGTCATCATCATATGGGCCCAGTACCAGGCGTGATCGTGACGTATATCTCTGGATATACATTATATTCACCTCTGGTACACATGGACGTTAATTTGGGCAGCATACATTACATTTCGAACATCGTAAGGCCGGTTACTGCACCGTACCTCCGAAGTTCCTGCGACGTTGTATTTAGAGGAGACAATGCAAGATCGCATGTTGCGCGTGGTGTTTTTATCTACCTTAATAATATTAACTTATTATTCATATAATACAATTTATATTATAAACGCTGTTTGATTGTTTCCCTGGCCAGCATGTTCTCTGGATATAGGAAACAACTGCTCATGGGTTGCCGATAGACAATCATGCCATCTCTTGCCAGTCATTACTATTTATGAACTGTGGCATAAAGTTGAAGCACAATGGCATGACTTACTCTTATGTCACACAAGCTCAATTCGACTTGATGCCCAGTACTGTTGCTTCCAGTAGTTACTCGTGAAATGTCTCGGTACAGCTAGAGAGTCAGTAGAAAATGGTATAAGAGGCGTACAGTATGACTGGCCTACTGGTGCTTTCGAAATTTGCAGAGATTAAGACAACCAATCCTTCAATTATCTTACTGAGTCGTTACGTAGGCTTTCCTCCTATCCGTTTTGCCGTGAAGTTCCCATGGTTGATGTCGCTCGCAGAGGCTATGGCAGCATCATCGTGTTCTCTAGGGAGTGCCCTTCTACGTCTTGTAATTTTAAGTGGCGTTGTGGCTATCTATATTACTTGAATTGCGTTTAAGAATGCCATTATGATTTGCTTATTTTCTAAAATACGCAAAATGATGACAATGAAGCAATATATCACTAATTAACTAAAAAACTAGCACCTTTAGAGAACATGGTCTTACGAAATAGCTCGCTCGGAAGCCACCCTATCGGCAACTGGCGGATGTGGCGCGCACTCGAGACCTCGTACTTACAATCGTAAAATGTCGTAGCTGTTCGTATTATTTCGTTAGCTTAAACGTTATTCATTTGTTTACTGATACGACTGATTTCTTGCGAATTAATATTGGTGTAAGAAACTGCTTATGACCTGTAGGATTCCCCTAATATCACCAGTAGAAAGAATGGCTTTTATTAGTGAATATTTATTAAACAAAATCACATTCTTCCCTTGGGAAGGGCTGCAGTTTCCCTACGTATCTGACCTGATGTACCTGCTCTTCTTACGGCTAGCCACTTCACCTCACCCCACTGGCTACTGGCAAAGCTAAATGATCTAGCGGTTACTTCAGCTAGTGTGAGAGCTGAAATCTTACGCTCTGCTAATGCATTCTGCAGTACTACTTGAGCTCACTGATTGCAACTGTCATCTGCAGACGCGACCTAAAATTTAAATTTGGAAAATAAAGGAAATAAAATTTAGTTCGAAAATAAGGGGAATCTTAAAAACACCGTGTCCTAAATATCGCAGACTGTACACCTCCCAAATCTATTAGTAGTAGCGTATTCGTCCTACTATACTCCCTATACGCACAGTAAGTATAATTTTGTTATTTGTTATCCTTTCTGGTGTTGCATTTTTAATGGTAAGCAGTGAAGCTGGTCTGTGTTGTTCTCGTATCGACGAATAACGTATTGACTTTATAATGAGTCAGCGCAGAGTGTGCAGTCCATGGAGGGCTTATTGGAAGATGATTATAACGAAATACTCATAAGCTTCTCTGTGGTGATCAGTAAAGTTCTCTACAAACTTTATCGAGCGCGATGAGGTCAGCCCAATAGGGGTTCCTTTGGCGTAGCTGGCAGGATTAACGTAATCCTCTCGTAGCAACGTGCGCCCAAAATATGCCAGCTGACGTCGGCCGCTGAGCGCCACGTTGGCTCTGAGCATGCGTGGAATTTCTTTCATTAAGCGCAGCTGCTGCTGCACTGGTGCGCTAACGCAGCCGACAACCGCTGTAGCCACACCGCAGAAATCCGCCGGCGGCTTTCTCGCCGCTGCTGCCGACCGCCATCTGGTCCATCTGTGGACATTTCTACACCGCACTCGTAACTCGTCTGTTGGTCGCTGGAGTACACTTGTCCTGTCCAATTATCTAAACAATATACACGTATTAAACGTTTTTAAGATAGTATGTTATTATTTATAAGATTCCTGTAAACTGCTGTGTACAGCAAAGTACTACATTTGGTTACGTATAACTCATTCCTTTAACCCTAGGATGCCCAAGCCTTTTTTTCTAACTTGGATTGGGGTGGGGGGGGGGGGGGGCGGAGTTCGGCGAGCCCACAGGTATTAAATAAGTTTACTGACGAAAAATTACAATTTTGACAATGGTTTATGTATTTTAACAAAGGCATCGGTGTATAAATGTTGTTAATTGTTATAAATATTGGATTGAGTGAATAAAAAATTGACGTGTTACAATACAAAATACAGATGTGTTCATATACAATAGACTACTCGGAGTCCTCAACTTCAAGACAAGAGACGCACTTCACCATCTTCTCTGAATGTGTGTTACTCACATGTTTATGACAATGCCCACAATACTGTTTTGGTTTACTTAGATTGCTGTACTTCTGCTTTTTTTTTAGCTTCTCTTACACAAGTATGGCACCGATCTTTCCCTGCAGGAGGCTGACGTGCTTCTGTTGTCATTTCTTTGATTTTCTTTTGTAAAATAGTCTCCATTGACTGAACAGTGTGGTTAGATAACAATCTTGCATTGGCACTTCTTTCTTCTACCTGCACTTTCACTAGTTCCAGCCCAGCTTGCAGAGGATAAAGTTTTCCTTTGTTGTCTTTCTTTTCATTCCATCTTGGATGTTGCTGGATGAATATGGTGGTTGCATTGATAGCACAAATGTCGATGAGAGACACCTCTTGCAGGTGTACATAAGCGCCATTTCATCAATGGTATCAATTTCACCTTCAGTGGAATTATAATATGCATTTACCTCGGTTTTATTCTTCTCTTTTCCAACAGTGCCTTTACCTTGTTGCATTGTTGACAACATAGTATGTTTTTACTTGGTTTCGTTTTTGCTATGTACGACACCAAATTTACTGGAGGCCTACCTGTTGATCGGTCCTGAACAAGAAAGTTGATGAATATAGCTTTCGATTTGACGTGTTTTTCATTATGTCTGGAATATGCTTCATGTTTGACTGGAGAGTTCCTACTGTAGTAACTTCGTAGTCTTGGTGTAGCTCTTCCGCCAAATCCACCGATGTGTACTATCTGTCTGTAGTAATATTTCTACCAATATTTTTCACAAGTGCTACCAGACGTTGGACGACAGCTGCTGAACCCCGTTCTTCTTTAAACAAATTCTGAACATTACCTGCATAGGGTTCCATATTCAAGATGTAGCTGTCAACTGCATCGGACATCATGCATATAAGGAAGCCATACTTGCCCGGTTTATCCTTCATAAGTACTTTGAAGGGGCAGCGCCCTCTAAATAAGCTGAGCATCTCATCAATGGTGAGGTGGACCCCTGGTTTATAGAGTTATGGAAACCTATCATTCACTTTGTTGAAAACATCACGGATTGCTGTGAACTTGTCTGCTCCCCTTCTTAGCTGACGGGTACTTTTGTCATCAAACCTTATGATTGCAATAAGTTCCTTGAAACGTTCTCTTGCCATAACACCCTTGTAAACTGGCCGACCCATTAGATCTGACCAAAGATCGTGTACACTGACAGAATTGTCCTTATTTGCCCCCATAAGTAGCAGGATTCCTATAAAGGCATACAATTCTTTGTCATTAGTCAAAGTAACATTTCGCCTAACTGCCTCTTCATTTGAATGTTTTACTATAACATCCATGATGTCAGGCATAAGAAGTAACTGCAAGGCTTCTCCAGGTGAATGGCAAACACCAGCTAGAGTTACTCCTGCCTGCTCTCTTACTATATTAGCAACATGCCTCCGAGGAATTCTAGGCTGTGTGGATACGTACCTTCTTCCAGACTTGGCCACAATAACATCCTGATGGTCACTGCCTGAAGCTGCGCTATCTTCATCTTCTCTAACATCCACATTACTTTCCCGATCTGAATCATACTCCATAACACCATCTTCATATTCACTTTCTCTCCCCGAGTCAGAATCTTCATCTAGAATTTCATTTAGAATTCTTTTTAAAGACGAGTCACGTATTCTTTTAGTCATTTCTAAGTCTGGTTGTGAACAGTAGGGAACTGCACTAACTCACTGCAAGTTTACAAGGTAAATAACAGCTGACTGACATCAACAATCACCTCCTCTGAAAGTAAACTGATTGTTGTGAATATCAAAAATACCAAATAACAAGAAACTAACTTGCATTGTTATGGAGATGAGAAATACGAAATCCTACTAAGGGAAATTATCTGTAGCATGGAAGCCTAAGGGGGGGGTTGTTGCACCCATAATAACTTTATTTATTTTTTTCTTTCAAAGCAGGAATTTTCTATAAAATATATTGACACTAATGTTTCATAGAACAGCCAACAAACAATAACTCAAAGGGAATATGTAGTATGAAAGTTACTTAGGCAAAAGCAGGGGATATAAAAAAATTGTGGGTCAACGAACCCCCACCCCCCTTAGGCGTCCTAGGGTTAAGACGAAAAAATGTTTAAACAATGGCATGTATGTTTAAGAATCTTCAGAAGCTGGTAGAGAAATAACAGCTTAGATGAGCTGACCTTCAGGTACCGTGGAATTATTTGCGTCATCCTGTGTGTTATCGCACTATGAGTATTGTACGTTGACTTATTTATGAAATGAAATAATTACCGAATAAAATCGTATAACATAATCTAAGCTGACGAAGGTGTGATCGATGATATATAACGAGGACTATCAGAACCGTATTTACGTAACAAATAAATAAAAATAATCACAGACACACTAATGCACATTACATTGTTATTAACCATAGGACCTATACTATTGCAAATTTTGAAAACAAATTACTGAGCAGCTAGTACAACTGTGCGAAACTACTGTGCACACTTTTCAATAAGGAATGCTACTGAACTATTTGATGATGCGGAAATATGGTATTCAAAATGAATTTTACTGCCATATAGCAGTAATAAACTTAAGTAAAAGTACTCGAAATTATCTTTTACGTATATAAACAACAGTTAGATCTTTCAGCCACTTTTAATATTGCATCACTTCATCATAGTCAATAAAATTCCGAAATCACTTAGAACAGTGTCTACTGCCTGTATGCATGCCGAAGTACGCACCCTAGCTTCGTAATTGCAATGGCAGACAGGCATTTTCCTCTCTCTCTCTGTCTCTGTCCCCCCCCCCCCCCTCTCTCTCTCTCTCTCCCATTGTCTCTCAACAGACTGCCAATTTATTTCCGGTGATCAACAATTCTTCTCCAAGGCATCACCATTACATAAAACTACATAAAAATACTTTTCACAAACACGGCCGACCAGTGGCTCAGCAAAAAATAATATTCTTACCCTGTCTCGTGCTTGTGCCGCTCTTTCCAATGTTAGCATTACGTTTCCAAATAAATTCATCTTCCTCAATTAAATTCTACTCCGTGAATGTTATTTAAATTCTTAACAAAACAAATGAAAATATGTTATTGAAAAATAATAAAAAATTACAGTTTTACATAGACAGTATTTAAATTTAAATGTTTGGATACCACCAAGATGTGGTTGTTACTTTTATAACAGATTTGTGCATTTACTTAGAGGTTTCAAAGTAGATTAAATAATAATTTGATGAAGAAGCGAAAGAAAAATCGTATTTCAAAGCCCGAAAGTTACTGCGTGGTTACAAACGACACCATACACGCTGATGCAGATAGTGTTAGTATACCCAATTACTGGTAGCAGTAAAAGTTTATCTCATTAGCAGCTCTTAGTGGTACTTCAGTTTCGACTTCAAATGATTGCGAGCTGCCGACCGCGGTGGTCACTCGGTTTAGGCGCTGCAGTCCGGAACCGCGCGACTACTACGGTCGCAGGTTCGAATCCTGCCTCGGGCATGTATGTGTGTGATGTCCTTAGGTTAGTTAGGTTTAAGAAGTTCTAAGTTATAGGGGACTGATGACCTCAGATGTTAAGTCCCATAGTGCTCAGAGCCATTTCATTTTTTTTTTATTGCGAGCTGACGGGGACCACTTACACAAAATTTAATGAAAATTCTATCTAAATTATCTGAATTCTTTTCGATTCTGTGGAACCAAATTTTATACGAAAATGAAACATTCCAGTAATTACAGCGATCTACAAATTATTACTGTCTTTCAGTAATTCCCATATACGGGATGTTACGAATTTATGTCTAATAAGACACAGTTCAGACAGAAAACAATGCGTGTCTTAATGGAAACCGAAACACCATCTCTATCAGAATAGTTATAATAACATAGGATCTTACAAATTTATGCTACATTCTTGCAATCATGACGTAGGTCCTCGTTTGGAATAATCTATTTAATGAAAACATATTGTAACTGACAATCTTCACGATTGCGCATGATAAGCAGATATGAGTCTACTTTGAGAAGTAAAATACTGCTACCCCACTCGCCCTTCTTGGCGTTAATTGTTTACATACGTATCTGTACAATGGGAATAATGACACTGTACAAAAATCTTTACCAGAATAAGGCTTTTGCCAGTCATGGCCAAAACGCAAAGACTGTCTGGCTGCAGTCACAGCATGAGATACTCTGCGGATCTGGAAATACTCATTGGAAGCAACTCTAGGCTAACTCACTGGACTCGCATTCGGAAGGACGGCGAATCATACGCCTGTCAGCCATCTAGGTTTAAGTTCCCTGTCGTTTCCCTAAATCACTTACGGCTATTGCCGACTCGTAGTTAGTGACTACATGATGTGTTTATATTCAGAACAAATTTCTCCTGTGAGCTCGTCCAGTTAACATTTGGACAACTGTTTGTTAGAACTACCGAGTTTTATTTAAGGTGTTGCAACCGCAAACCGAATAAGTACGTTTTGAAGTAACCATTACTTTCTTCACCTTGAGGAAGTGCGACTTCGTGAAGTCTATTTCCTATTCGATACTGGAACAAGATTTGGTTGCAAAGCTTATGCATAGCTTATATAAGCTGGATGAGGCAGTTATTAGTTATGTCTACTTTAAAACGCTTCGCTCTTCAGTTTATTTAAAGCTGAGCAATACGATAGCTCCGGATTCAGTTGTAATAACTACAGCGACGTCTATAATGAAACAAAACTGCTCAATCAGACAGTATATTTCAAAGGCAATTTTTACGGGATAAGTACTATAAAATACACATATTAAAAAAGTTTTGCATCACCCCGGTTCTCAGAACTCTTGAAGATAGACATTGACTGTGGATAATGTATCACAGACACAGTTCCTTTGACTGTTCAGGGATGTCACTAAACCCGCCCAAAGATGTAAACTATGCATGAGCAGCGCCTATTAGACGGAGGGGGTCCGACAGTCGATAGTTGCAGTCATTACACCAGGAAGGAGGTACAAGGCTCGTGTTGTCTGTAGTTCAACCATGCCTAGACGGCCAATACCGCAGTTCGATCGCGCCCGCATTGTTATTTTGTTCAAGGAACGGCTCCAGGCGTCTCGGAGTGAACTAAAGCTATGTTGTTCTGACATGGAGAAGATACAGAGGGACAGTAACTGTCGATGACGCGCCTCGTTCAGGTCGCCCAAGGGCTACTACTGCGGTGGATGACCGATTCCTACGGATTATGGCTCGGAGGAACCCTGACAGCAACGCCACCGTGTTGATTAATGTTTACGGACAGCCACAGGACGTCATGTTACGACTCAAACTATGAGCAATAGGCTGCTTGATGTACAACTTCACTCCCGACGTCCATGGCAAGGTCCATCTTTGCAACTACGACACCATGTAGCGCGGTACAGAGGGGACCAACAACATGCCGAATGGATCGCTTAGGATTGACATCACGTTTTCTTCACCGATGAGTGTCGCATATGGCCTGAACCAGACAATCGTCGGAGACGTGTTTAGAGGCAACCGTGTCAGACTGAACGCCTTAGACACACTGTCCAGCAAGTGCAGCAAGGTGAAGATTCCCTCATGTTTTGGGGTAGCATTATGTGGGGCCGACGTACGCCGCTGGGTGTCATGGAAGGCGCCGTAACGGCTGTACGATACGTGAATGCCATCCTCCGACCGAGAGTGCAACCTTATCGGCAGCATCTTGGCGAGGCATTAGTCGATTCGCGCCCCCATCGTGCACATCTTGTGAATGACTTCCCTCAGGATAACGATATCGCTGCACTAGAGTGGCCACCTTGTTCTCCAAATATGAACCCTGTGCGACATGTCTGGAAAAGATTGAAAAGCGCTGTTTATGGACGACGTGACCCACCAACCACTATGAGCAATCTAGGGCGAATCACCGCTGAGGTGTGGGACAATCTGGATCAACAATGCCTTGATGAACTTGTGGATAGTCTGCCACGGCGAATACAGGCATGCATCAATACAAGAGGACATGCTACTGGGGACTACAGGTACCGGTGTGTACAGCAATCTGGACCACCACCACTGAAGGTCTCGCTGTATGGTGGTACAACATTCTATTTGTAGTTTTCATGAGCAATAAGAAGGGCGGAAATAATATTGAAGTTGATCTCTATTCCAATTTTCTGCACAGCTTCTGGAATCTCGGAACCGAGGTGATGCAAAACTTATTTTGATGTGTGTGTGAGGCCTGTAAGTAGCTACTAATACTCATAGGTAGGTTCCTGACGCAATAGCTGGTAACTGTTATCAAGTTCTCCTGGTGGGAATGTCTCGAACGAGCTTCACACAGCCTCGTGATGGATGGTCATGTGGGGGATATAATTTTTCATAGATAAATGGGAGATGTTACTTAATGTGTTTGAAAAAAAAAGTATTACATTTTCAATAAATTTTATATGTTTCATAGCACTTTAACATTCGTCCATACTTCCCAGGCACTCTCTAGAAAAAAGGACACTACCTGGTCGCTGTGAATGTTGAAATAAATATTGCGTTTTATTTTCACAGTAGTCTGAATGAGAAATATCAAATCTTAGTACAGAAACAGTCATGAAATATCACAGATCCACCTCCAATTCCGGTCTGCTCGCGATACGCCTCACTGGGCCATCAGTACGCTGAAAGCCTTTCGTTTGACAAGTGACTAAATAGTGACTGTTGGGACCACATCACACTACTCGTCTCCAGTCAATTCTCCATTGCTTGGCCTATCCAGAACATACTGCTATATGTAGGCTGTGAGCAATGATCCTCTTCCAGACACTCAATATCAAATTTCCATCGCACGCAGTTCCGTCATCAATGATCACGTCGAAACTGATTGAGTCTGTCTTCTGTTTTTGTTTTGAACGGCCAGTGTCGATTGGTCACAGCCAGTGTGCTCCCTGCCGCCGTTGATAAACAGCTGCCAGCAGCAAGACGTATACTCCTAGCTCATTTATTTGTTACATAGTGTAATTCTTAATTTCTTTGCGTGTTTTTGGGTACTTGCATTGTTTAATTCACAAATTTCGTGCGTATTATAGTATTTGAGAGTTGTAGCATCGCGTTTTAGTACCTGAATAGTGTAAATTCACGTAGTCGTCTGTCTTCTGTTTTTGTTTTGAACGGCCAGTGTCGGTTGGTCACAGCCAGTGTGCTCCCTGCCGCAGTTGGATAAACAGCTGCCAGCAGCAAGACGTATACTGATAGCTCACTTATTTGTTACATAGTTCTTAATTTCTTTGCGTGTTATTGGGTACTTGCATTGTTTAATTCATAAATTTCTGGCGTATTATAGTATTTGAGAGTTGTAGCATCGCGCTTTAGTATCTAAATAGTGTAAAATCATGTAGTCTCCTTCTGCCTCCGCGCAGTGTGTCAACAGTGCGCAAGTAGCAGCATTACTGCATTTACTAGGCAACCTTCTATTTTAATAACTGTTTAAATTTTGTGTCGAATTGTTTGTGCTCTCTGTAGATTAGTTGAGACACTCTTTGCACAACAGTTTTTACCATGGATAGGGACTGTGACTGCTGTGTTCGGATGCGTGCTGAGTTGTCATCCCTTCGCTCCCAGCTTCAGGTAGTGTTGGCTTCGGTCACGCAGCTTGAAGCTGTTGCCAATGGGCATCACTGTGGGGGTCCGGATGGGTGTTTGTCGGGGACGGCCAGCTCGTCCCACGCATCCCCCGATCGGACTACGGCTGTGGCTGCCCGGGATACTCCTCACATTGAGGCTGACCCCTCACCCATGGTACAGTGGTAGGTCGTCTCGAGGTGTGGCAGGGGGCGAAAGACATTCCGGACGGCTGAACGGAAGACCTCTCCAGTTTGTCTGACGAACTGGTTTCAGGCCCTGTCTCCGGCTGATACTGATCCTCGGCCGTGCATGGCTGCTTGTCCTGTTCCAGAGGTTGCCCTGCCTGGTAGTTGGGAGCTCCAACGTCAGGCGCGTAATGGGGCGCCTTAGGGATATGGCGGCAAGAGAGGGGAAGAAAACCAATGTGAACTCCGTGTGCATACCGGGGTAAGTCATTCCAGATGTGGAAATGGTCCTTCCGGATGCCATGAAGGGTACAGGGTGCACCCATCTGCAGGTGGTCGCTCATGTCGGCACCAATGATGTGTGTCGCTATGGATCGGAGGAAATCCTCTCTGACTTCCGGCGGCTTTCTGATTTGGTGAAGACTGCCAGTGTCGCTAGCGGGATGAAAGCAGAGCTCACCATCTGCAGCATCGTCGACAGGACTGATTGCGGACTTTTGGTACAGAGCCGAGTGGTGGGTCTGAATCAGAGGCTGAGACGGTTCTGCGATGGTGTGAGCTGCAGATTCCTCGTCTTCCGCCATGGGGTGGTGGGGTTTCGGGTTCCGCTGGATAGGTCGAGTCCACTACACACAGCAGGCAGCTACACGGGTAGCAGGGGTTGTGTGGCGTGGTCTGGGCGGTTTTTTAAGGTTAGATGGCCTCGGGCAAATACAGGGTGCGGGGCAAAGTCGGGACATGCGTTGACCTAGCAGCAATCGGTATTGTAATTGTAAACTGTCGAAACTGCATTGGTAAAGTACCAGAACTTCAAGCGCTGATAGAAAGCACCGAAGCTGAAATCGTTATAGGTACGGAAAGCTGGCTGAAGCCAGAGATAAATTCTGCGGAAAATTTTTTCAAAGGAACAGACGGTGTTTAGAAAGGATAGATTGCATGCAACCGGTGGTGGCGTGTTTGTCGCTGTTAGTAGTAGTCTATCCTGTAGTGAAATAGAAGTTGATAGTTCCTGTGAATTACACTCCTGGAAATGGAAAAAAGAACACATTGACACCGGTGTGTCAGACCCACCATACTTGCTCCGGACACTGCGAGAGGGCTGTACAAGCAATGATCACACGCACGACACAGCAGACACACCAGGACCCGCGGTGTTGGCCGTCGAATGGCGCTAGCTGCGCAGCATTTGTGCACCGCCGCCGTCAGTGTCAGCCAGTTTGCCGTGGCATACGGAGCTCCATCGCAGTCTTTAACACTGGTAGCATGCCGCGACAGCGTGGACGTGAACCGTATGTGCAGTTGACGGACTTTGAGCGAGGGCGTACAGTGGGCATGCGGGAGGCCGGGTGGACGTATCGCCGAATTGCTCAACACGTGCGGCGTGAGGTCTCCACAGTACATCGATGTTGTCGCCAGTGGTCGGCGGAAGGTGCACGTGCCCGTCGACCTGGGACCGGACCGCAGCGACGCACGGATGCACGCCAAGACCGTAGGATCCTACGCAGTGCCGTAGGGGACCGCACCGCCACTTCCCAGCAAATTAGGGACACTGTTGCTCCTGGGGTATCGGCGAGGACCATTCGCAACCGTCTCCATGAAGCTGGGCTACGGTCCCGCACACCGTTAGGCCGTCTTCCGCTCACGCCCCAACATCGTGCAGCCCGCCTCCAGTGGTGTCGCGACAGGCGTGAATGGAGGGACGAATGGAGACGTGTCGTCTTCAGCGATGAGAGTCGCTTCTGCCTTGGTGCCAATGATGGTCGTATGCGTGTTTGGCGCCGTGCAGGTGAGCGCCACAATCAGGACTGCATACGACCGAGGCACACAGGGCCAACGCCCGGCATCATGGTGTGGGGAGCGATCTCCTACACTGGCCGTACACCACTGGTGATCGTCGAGGGGACACTGAATAGTGCACGGTACATCCAAACCGTCATCGAACCCATCGCTCTACCATTCCTAGACCGGCAAGGGCACCTGCTGTTCCAACAGGACAATGCACGTCCGCATGTATCCCGTGCCACCCAACGTGCTCTAGAAGGTGTAAGTCAACTACCCTGGCCAGCAAGATCTCCGGATCTGTCCCCCATTGAGCAAGTTTGGGACTGGATGAAGCGTCGTCTCACGCGGTCTGCACGTCCAGCACGAACGCTGGTCCAACTGAGGCGCCAGGTGGAAATGGCATGGCAAGCCGTTCCACAGGACTACATCCAGCATCTCTACGATCGTCTCCATGGGAGAATAGCAGCCTGCATTGCTGCGAAAGGTGGATATACAGTGTACTAGTGCCGACATTGTGCATGCTCTGTTGCCTGTGTATATGTGCCTGTGGTTCTGTCAGTGTGATCATGTGATGTATCTGACCCCAGGAATGTGTCAATAAAGTTTCCCCTTCCTGGGACAATGAATTCACGGTGTTCTTATTTCAATTTCCAGGAGTGTATTATGGGTGGAGGTTACACTCAACAATCGAGCTAGATTAATAATTGGTTCCTTTTTACCGACCTCCCGACTCAGCAGCATTAGTGGCAGAACAACTGAGAGAATATCTGGAATACATTTCACATAAATTTTCCCAGCATGTTATAGTCTTAGGTGGAGATTTCAATTTACCAGATACAGACTGGGACACTCAGATGTTTAGGACGGGTGGTAGGGACAGGGCATCGAGTGACATTATACTGAGTGCACTATCCGAGAATTACCTCGAGCAATTAAACAGAGAACCGACTCGTGGAGATAACATCTTGGACCTACTGATAACAAACAGATCCGAACTTTTTGACTCTGTAAGCGCAGAACAGGGAATCAGTGATCATAAGGCCGTTGCAGCATCCCTTAATATGGAAGTAAATAGGAATGTAATAAAAGGGAGGAAGGTTTATCTGTTTAGTAAGAGTCATAGAAGGCAGATTTCAGACTACCTAACAGATCAAAACGAAAATTTCTGTACCGACACTGACAATGTTGAGTGTTAATGGAAAAAGTTCAAGGCAAGCGTAAAATGTGTTTTAGACAGGTACGTGCCGAGTGAAACTGTGAGGGACGGAAAAAACCCACCGTGGTTCGACAACAGAGTTAGGAAACTACTGCGAAAGCAAAGAGAGCTTCACTGCAAGTTTAAACGCAGCCAAAACCTCTCAGACAAACAAGCTAAACGATTTCAAAGTTAGCGTAAGGAGGGCTATGCGTGAAGCGTTCAGTGAATTCGAAAGTAAAATTCTATGTACCGACTTAACAGAAAATCCTAGGAAGTTCTGGTCTTACGTTAAATCAGTAAGTGGTTCGAAACAGCATATCCAGACACTCCGGGATGATTATGGCATTGAAACAGAGGATGACATGCGTAAAGCTCAAATACTATACACCTTTTTACAAAGCTGTTTCACAGAGGAAGAACGCACTGCAGTTCCTTCTCTAAATCCTCGCACGAACGAAGAAATGGCTGACATCGAAATAAGTGTCCAAGGAATAGAAAAGCAACTGGAATCACTCAAAAGAGGAAAGTCCACTGGTCCTGACGGGATACCAATTCGATTCTACACAGAGTACGCGGAAGAACTTGCCCCCCTTCTAACAGCCGTGTACCGCAAGTCTCTAGAGGAACGGAAGGTTCCAAATGATTGGAAAAGAGCACAGGTAGTTCCAGTCTTCAAGAAAGGTCGTCGAGCAAATGCGCAAAACTATAGACCTATATCTCTGACGTCGATCTGTTGTAGAATTTTAGAACATGTTTTTTGCTCGAGTATCATGTCGTTTTTGGAAACCCAGAATCTACTCTGTAGGAATCAACATGGATTCCGGAAACAGCGATCGTGTGAGACCCAATTCGCTTTATTTGTTCGTGAGACCAAGAAAATATTAGATACAGGCTCCCATGTAGATGCCATTTTCCTTGACTTCCGGAAGGCGTTCGATACAGTTCCGCACTGTCGCCTGATAAACAAAGTAAGAGCCTACGGAATATCAGACCATCTGTGTGGCTGGATTGAAGAGATTTAGCAAACAGACCACAGCATGTTGTTCTCAATGGAGAGACGTCTACAGACGTTAAAGTAAACTCAGGCCTGCCACAGGGGAGTGTTATGGGACCATTGCCTCTCACAATATATATAAATGACCTAGTAGATAGTGTCGGAAGTTCCATGCAGCTTTTCGCGGATGATGCTGTAGTATACAGAGAAGTTGCAGCATTAGATAATTGCAACGAAATACAGGAAGATCTGCAGCGGATAGGCACTTGGTGCAGGGAATGGTAACTGACCCTTAACATAGACAAATGTAATGTATTGCGAATACATAGAAAGAAGGATCCTTTATTGTATGATTATATGATAGCGGAACAAGCACTGGTAGCAGTTACTTTTGTAAAATATCTGGGAGTATGCGTGCGGAACGATTTGAAGTGGAATGATCATATAAAATTAATTGTTGGTAAGGCGGGTAGCAGATTGAGATTCATTGGGAGAGTTCATAGAAAATGTAGTCCATCAACAAAGGAGGTGTCTTACAAAACACTCGTTCGTCCTATACTTGAGTATTGCTCATCAGTGTGGGATCCATACCAGGTCGGATTGACGGAGGAGATAGAGAAGATCCAAAGAATAGCGGCGCGTTTCGTCGCAGGGTTATTTGGTAAGCGTGATAGCGTTACGGAGATGTTTAGCAAACTCAAGTGGCAGACTCTGCAAGAGAGGCGATTTGCATCGCGGTATAGCTTGCTGTCCAGGTTTCGAGAGGTTGCGTTTCTGGATGAGGTATCGAATATATTGCTTCCCCCTACTTATACCTCCCGAGGAGATCACGAATGTAAAATTAGAGAGATTCGAGCGCGCACGGAGGCTTTCCGGCAGTCGTTCTTTCCGCGAACCGTACGCGACTCGAACAGGGAACGGAGGTAATGACAGTGGCACGTAAAGTGCCCTCTGCCACACACCGTTGGGTGGCTTGCGGAGTATAAATGTAGATGTAGATGTAGAGATGAATCTGCAACACTTTTTGGTTTGAATCTACGTAGTGGTCACCGACGATGGCTGCCGGCTCCGGTCGGTTAAGGTCTTTTTACAATCGTAGTACTTATTACTGTACACATAAACGCTACTCGAAGTCTCTTCACCTAAACACTGCCCCACGTCGGATTTCTCTGTCGTTCCGAAATTTATTTTCTTAACGACGACCATCTTACGGCTTCTTTCGCTTGTTATGTGCTCCATAGGAAAGCTACAGTCAATTTCGACTTCGTAGCCATATACGAGGAGTAGGAACTGGCATACCCACAGCACTCTGAGAAAGTGGCTAATGATAACAGCGCAACCAAATGGTTAAAAAAATGGCTCTGAGCACTATGGGACTTAACTTCTAAGGTCATCAGTCCCCTAGAACTTAGAACTACTTAAACCTAACTAACCTAAGGACATCACACACATCCATGCCCGAAGCAGGATTCGAACCTGCGACCGTAACAGCCGCGCAGTTCCAGACTGTAGCGCCTTTAACCGCGTGGCCACCACGGCCGGCACCAAATGGTTCAAATGGCTCTGAGCACTATGGGACTTAACTTCTTTGGTCATCAGTCCCCTAGAACTTAGAACTACTTAAACCTAACTAACCTAAGGACATCACACACATCCATGCCCGAGGCCGGATTCGAACCTGCGACCGTAGCGGTCACGCGGTTCCAGACTGAATCGCCTAGAATGGCACGGCCACACCGGCCGGCACAGCGCTACCAACGGGTCATATAAACATTTCCAAGTTGTACATAATACACTCGCTCGTAGTCGACCCGTTTATGACATACGTCATCGCGACCTGTTTGCTGAGGTTATGCCGAAACTGCTCCCGCATACAGTTAGGCAAACAGCAAAGCTTTTCGTGCGCAGTAGGCACCCATACACAACGGCGGTGGCGGATGTGAAGTGGGTCATACTGGTGTGTACCATGTACTCGGCGGCAAGTGTACCTGCTTTGCTTCACCGGTTCGATATACGTACGTATTATTCGCTCGCGAATTATTTAAACGACACTAGTATGCAGCTTTGAACTATAAGTTGTGTGGATCTTGCCTTCCATGTAACTATTTCGGTTCGAAAACTAGGCTATCTGTATGTGTTTTCACTGCGTATTAAGAACCTTTCTTTGTAAAGGACGCCAGTGTCCAGCTTTCAGTTATATGTTGCTGTGAATGCCATTCTCCTAAGAAGCCGGCAATGTACGAAACAACGATCGTAATTTTGTGTTTTTGATTGATATTAGGAGCTTGTCTTTGTATTTCACGCTCTTATAACTCATATACAGTGAAAAATGCACTTACCACAAGTTGGTACAGTTGTAACAACTGCTGGCTATATGGTTATCGTCTTTTGTTCAAATATGTGTGAAATTTTATGGGACTTAAATGATAAGGTCATCAGTTCCTAAGCTTACACAATACTTAAACTAAATTATCCTAAGGACAGACACATACACCCATGCCCGAGGGAGGACTCGAACCTCCGCCGGGGCCAGCCGCACAGTCCATGCTTAAACCCTGGACCGCTCGGCTAATCCCGCGCGGCTATCGTCTTTTGTTGTTCTTATTTTACATTAAGAACTTACGTTTACATCAAACTCTTTTAATTTTTCTACAGTGGAAATTGCATTTATTTTAATATGGCACTTTTGTAACTGTTGCTGAAGTATGATCTCTTCTGTCCAAAGCCAAAAATAAATAAATAAATAGGTATCTACCATCTGCTACGTGTCAGATGGCTACGAATGATGATTTACACCATTCTTACAGACAAGTTGAATAGTCCGCTGTGATACACAAATAAATCAGACAACTTCATACACTGCGTTCTCATGACATCGTCCAAACACTCCTTTCTGCCATTCTGTCCCGTCTAAACGTTGACCCATCTTACTGCGGTGATCCCATACAACAGACTGCCATGTGCACACCACATCTATCAAAAATGGTTCAAATGGCTCTGAGCACTATGGAACTTAACTTCTGAGGTCATCAGTCCCTGCCGGCCGAGATGGCCGAGCGGTTCTAGGCGCTACAGTCGGGAACCGCGCTGCCGCTACGGTCGCAGGTTCGAATCCTGCCTCGGGCATGGATGTGTGTGATGTCCTTAGGTTAGTTAGGTTTAAGTAGTTCTAAGTTCTAGGGGACTGATGACCTCAGAAGTTAACCCATAGTGCTCAGAGCCATTAGAACCATTTCATCAGTCCCCTAGAACTTAGAACTACTTAAACCTAACTAACCGAAGGACATCACACACATCCATGCCCGATGCAGGATTCGAACCTGCGGACGTAGCGGTCGGGTGGTTCCAGACTGTAGCGCCTAGAACCGCTGGGCCACCTCGGCTGGCACCACACCTCTCCCATAAAAAGGTTTGCGATGGAGGTTCACATGGCAACCTGGTACCAGTTCGACATCATCTACGAATCTGTTAGCAACCAGTCCGTTTTTTAAGGGAGTGACTGATATTTTATCAGGGGGCCTACCACGTAGTCAGAAAGGTGCCATGATATGAGAAATCATATCCACTACTTTGACGTCTCCTCCAAAGTCACTGCATCAGGCTGTACTTACATTACTGTGCACTGATGCTCGCTTACTGGGTGACATCTCTGAATTAGCGAAGAGCAGCTTGGAGTTACACCCAGTGAGAGGCGTCAGATGGGGGCGGCGGCAGCCGGTGCAGCGAGGGAGGCGCAGCTGTCCGCTCACTATCCGGCCAGACCTCGCTTGCATATTCATGCCTAGTGCCTGGGCGACGCTCCATTTATCCGAATCACACCCGCCGGGCTCTCCCGTATTACGGGGAGCCCACCATATTCTATCTAATCCCCTAACTTAGGAGAGAATACGCAAGTGCCAGTGTCATAGGAGCCACTCCAGTTCCTGAAATAACCAATGCGATTACGTTTCTGATGCTGCAGAGTTGTCACGCAGTATTCCAGTCAGGCCCGTAACGAGGGCGTGACGAGATAGGCTCCCACCGAGGGCACAGGCACTGAAGTGTCGCAAAGTCAGAGCGAACGGCCTGCGGCTGTAAGCGAAGGCTGTTGTCTCAGTATCATTTTCGTCCAAGTGGAGTAATAAAGAAACAATTAATACTGAACTTGGTTTGTGAGGACAACAGTGCGCTTGGTTGACATAGTTACCACTTACACGGCGTTCACCCTGCTACTTCGCTACGGTTTTGTAGGATCTCAAAATTCAGCCAGTTCGTGCTGAAGCCAATACGTATGTTAACCTGAACAACGGCTGACAATTTCTTCTGACTTGCTCATTACGAGAATGAGTCAAATGAAAACCTTAAATATTTTTTCAATATTATTTATTGTGCAGAAGTGGTACAAAGCTGCGTCACTTTTCAACATAAACGCCCCCACGCTCAATGCACGTCCTCCAGCGCTTACAAAGGGCATAAATTCCTTTAGAAAAAATTCTTTTGGTAGTCCGCGTAACCACTCATGCACCGCGTGGCATACCTCTTCATCAGAACGGAACGTCTTACCTCCCATTGGGCCGTTGTGTGGTCCAAACATATGGAAATCACTTGGGGGAAAGTCTGGTGAGTATGGTGGATGACGAAGACACTCAAAATGCAGGTCTGTGATTGTGTCAACTCTTGTACGGGCAGTGTGGGGCCTTGCATTGTCATGTTGCGAAAGGACACCTGCTGACAGCAATCCACGACGCTTTGATTTGATTGCAGGCCGCAGATGATTTGTTAGGAGATCTGTGTATGATGCACTGGTGACAGTGGTCGCTCTAGGCATGTAATGGTCCAAAATGACGCCGTTTTCGTCCCAAAAGAGAGTCAGTATAACCTTCCCTGGTGATGGTTCTGTTCAAAACTTCTTTGGTTTTGGTGATGAGGAGTGGCGCCATTCCTTGCTAGCTCTCTTCGTTTCCGGTTGGTGGAAGTGAACCCAGGTTTCGTCCCCAATAACGATTCTTGCAAGGAAGCCATCAACTTCTCGTTCAAAGCGCAAAAGAAGTTCTTCACAAGCATTAACACGTCGTTCTCTTATTTCAGGAGTCCGCTGCCGTGGCACCCATCTGGCAGACACTTTGTGAAATTGGAGCACATCATGCACAATGTCGTGTGCTGACCCATGACTAATCTGTAAACACGCTGCAATGTCATTCAGTGGCACTCGGCGGTTTTCCTTCACTATGGCTTCAACTGTTCTCAGGTCATCAGTCCCTGTAGAGTCACAACTCGTTGTGCCTGACCTGGACGAGGAGCATCTTCCACTGAAGTGACACCATTTGTGAACTTCCTACTCAATTCGTAGACTTGCTACTGTGACAAACATGCATCACCGTACTGAACCTTCATTTGTCAATGAATTTCAATAGGTTTCACACCTTCACTACGCAAAAACCGAGTAACAGATTGCTGTTCCTACTTGGTGCAAGTTGCAAGTGGGGCGGCTATCTATATACTGATACTGCGACGGTATGTGTGCATCTGCACTATGCTGCCATCTACAGACCATTCTGCACGCTGTTTGTAGCACGCTTACCAACTTGCAGGACAACGGCGCGAAATTTCGATTTGTTATTACAAATTTAAAGTTTTCATTTGACTCTCCATCGTATTAATAAGTAGCACATAAAAATTGTTGTTCATTATGCGTCATAGTAAAACCAAATTTTTGTTAACTTAGTTCATTTAAGTCATATTTTGAGTCATGCTGCATTTTTATTAAAAAAAATTACAAAATTATACAATCTAATGAAAATCATACCGACACTAACTAGTAGATATTAGTATGCCCACTCTTCGCCATAGTGATGGCTTTGTATTCTGCTGAGGACTCTTTCAAAAAGGTGTTTCAGTATTTGTGGAGGAATGGCAGCTCATTCTTCCCCAAGAGCCGAAACCTGAGAGGATGCTGGGCTCAGCTGTCAAGTCGATGCTCTAAATCATCGCAAACGTTTTCCATTGGATTTACTTCAGACCTTTGGTCAGGCCAGTCCATTTCAGGAATGTCAATGTCCATAAGCTTGTACCTCATAGATGCTGCCTTATAACAGGGTCCAGTGTCACGCTGACAGAAACAGTCATCGTCTACAAACTATTTCGCTGCTGTAAGCAGTACACATTTGAGTAAAACGTGCTCAAGCCCTTCCACGTGGAGCGTTTTCTTAAGTGCAATAAATGGACCACACCGAAGTCACGAAAAATACCCCAACAGCATAACTACGACCACTGTCTTTCACTGTTAGCACTACACATGATGACAGCGTCCTGGCATTCGCCAAACTCATCGGATTGCCACAGAGTATAGTGTGATTTATCAACGCAAATCGTTCCTTTCTAGTCAACCATCAAGTGTTCTTTAGTACTGATATGTCGCTTATGAGGAGCTGCTCGAACTTTGTACATTATTCTTTTCGACTTCTTTCGCATAGGAATTTTGTTTGCTGCACTCCTGGTAGCTCTTTGGAACTCATGAAGGATTCCTTCCATTAACCTCATGCGATTTTATACAACCACTCTCAGCCATCCTGGACGCCCCCCTGACCGTCAGTGTACAAATTATGCTTGTTCTTTCTTCAGCTGTGGTTTTCCCTTCACAATTCCACTTCAAAATCCTGTGATCAACAGTCGAATTGGGCAGCTTCAGAAGGTTTCAGGTGTTTCTGATGTGTTTGATAGTCAGATGACATCCAATGACCAGCCCACGTTTGAGCTCTCCTGACAGACCCATTCTGCTGTTCCTGTTTCTCTACTGACAACACAGACACAGTATTCCGCGCCATCTTTTATACTGGTGGATCCAACTCTCGTGACATCTAGTGATAAAAACCTTACGAAACAGGCGTCTGAGAAACATTTAATCAAAGTCTATAACGTTTCACACAAAAAAGTAGTTTTATGGAAGTGTGTGTGTGTGTGCGTGTGGGAGGGGGGGGGGGGGGCGTCAGCTTTTGCAATTGTGCAATGTCGCTCGATCGTTTCTGTAAGGTTCTGAACCGACACCAACTTTGGTGGACAGCGTTTGTTAAATATCTAATGCAGAAAACTACACACACTAACTCGTTTTACCTCAACTGAGACACTATAATATTTGCAGGCGACATAGGTTAATAAATGCGTAATAGGTGGACTAAACTCTATTTGGAGAACTAGCTGGTTATCCTGTTTCCGGGGTAGTTACGATTTCTTTTCTAGCGCTAATTCTTTGGGGTTAAATATCATTTGCACTATCACCAGTCAGTCTAACAACCCCGAAGGTATTGTGGAAGCCGCCTTGGACCAGGCAACTCGAAATGATGAAGTTGGTCAGCTGTTCACGTGATGGAGTCACTAGCATGAAAGTGGTTAAAGAAGCGTTAAACTACGAGTAGGCAACAAGGTGTTGGAGATACACGCCTCATCACAGAACGTGGAGGGCAGAAGCTCACTATTTCTGTAACGCAGGATGGACGGTGATGTTCGACAGATGTTGCAACACTGCTGACGTTTGTAAGTACGTGCCCTGGCGTCTAGCTGTAATAAACCGTCAGCAAATGCGAGGGTTGTGTTTGTAGATGAGCAGATACGTGACACCTTGTTAATAGCAGCCAAGGAATCCTCTGTTGAGTGGTACTTAAGTAAATAAATTAGTGAAATCAAAGTGAACTAGAATTTAGAATATAAATGAAAAACTTGGTTTAGTTTAGAGAGTTACATACTCGCAAACAGCGAGCAGAACAGCAGAACAGAAGAGACAATGACCGTGAAGTCAGCAATTTCCACATAAGCGGGCGCTGTCGATTCAGCCGTCAGGGCATCGCCCGACCGGCTCACGTGTTTCTCAGTTGTCGTATGTGAGCAAAGGCCCTCGCCTACATCGCAAGAGCCAATGACCGCGTAAAGAAGATTCTTCGAAAGCTATTCAACGTGACAGAAGAGGCAATGACCGGCTCACGTGTTTCTCAGTCGTCACATGGGATCAAAGGCCCTCGCCTACATTCCAAGAGTTAATGACCGACGTTAAGAAGATTCTTCGAGGAGCTTCTCAATGTGACAGAAGAGGCAATGACCGTAAAGTCGTTCACCTCCAGTAAATTGAAGTGAATAAATACGCGAGACGCAGTGGGCCAGACAGATGAAGACGGAGACGGAGACGGAGACGGAGTCGAAGACGAAGACGGAGACGGGGATGGAGACGAAGACGAGAGACGAAGGAAGAAAAGAAGAGTAGCAGTAGTTTTCTGTCAGTTTCGGTGCTGAAGACCGTCATGCAAGAAGAGTCTGCATCACGCACAGACGAAGCAAGTCCGCCGCTGTAATGGAATAGCAAGCAGCAGCCGCAGCGCCAGAAGACAGAAGTTAAAAGGTATTTGAAGTCTGGTTTTTACATACCCGGGTGACTCGTGAGGACGGGAAGGAGACGGCCTCACATCAGTAGTCGCCTGTGAGCTGGGATGAAGACCTGACAGCCGAAGACTGGCAAGCGGGAGTCCGTGGTTCGAGTCCGCCACACTGGCCTTCCCCCGCCGCGCCGCTCCGCTGGCCGACGCAGAACACACGCGGCCGCTTAGAGAAGAGAAACACTGGGACGCGACACCCAAGGTATCATCCGATGCACGATTTCGCTCGCAATAATTAAACGGCCCACCTCGCGCTGCGCGTCTCCAGTCAACTGGACGAGACGGCGACACGAGGTACACACCGCTAGGCGTAATCAGACGCCGCCGCCCCCGCCGCCGCTGCCGCAGCAGAAAACTTCACAAACGACACAGCTGCCGCTCTCCGAACCAGAACATTCCGTAAGATACAGTTGTACAAATCTTCAATAAAAGTTATCTTATGTAAAAATGTTGTTTCATTCGACCTCATACCCGAGCCAAGGATGAACCCCCCCTGCCCACATGTTGTTAAGAGAGAAAAGTTAACTTATTTAATATTTTCACCCTGACAGAATGCTTTAGAATGCTCATCCTGACAATTGACAACATCAAAAGAGAAAACCCAGCTACATTTAGTAGCAGAAATGCTACATTTAGTAACACAATTGTTACACCTCCTACCAGGTGTCTTCCACAGATGATGTCCCTTCAGCAGTAGCTGATAGCACTAGTTTATGGACTCGTTGAAATGTCATACGACTGTTAACTGAAAATCATACGACATTGAAGCGCTTGACTTCAGTAATAAATACGTCCAGTAAATTTTATGGGCCGGCCGCGGTGGCCAAGTCGTTCTAGGAGCTTCAGTCCGGAACCGCGCGACTTCTACTGTCACAGGTTCGGATCCTGCCTCGGGCATGGATGTGTGTGATGTCCGTAAGTTAGGTAAGTTTAAGTAGTTCTAAGTTCTAGGGGACTGATGACCTCAGATGTTAAGTCCCATAGTGCTCAGAGCCATTTGAAATTTTAGGGATGCTACCTTTAACTGAATTAACACAAGGGCGTCTAACAATAATTTATCATATTCAATAATTCTCTAACATCACATTCACGTCAGATTTAATAATTACGATTGTTACCACTCTCGGCGCCGTTTTTGTTCCTCTTTGGCTATGATATCGACTTTCAGCGACAATAATTAAGACATTACGCAACACTTCGTGCTACTCATGACCGACATGCGACCGTTTGCTTGAGCCAACTCTGTGAACTCCATGAGCAGTGACAATGGTGCGCCTGGAGTCAAATTGTTCGGATAAAAGGAGTTGAGGCTTTTCTTATGCTCACATATACTGATCAGACAGAACATTACGACAAGCTACCTAATAGCCGGTATGTCCAACTTTGGCATTGATGACTACTGTGCCGCGTCGTGCATTGGAGGCAATGAGCCCTTGGTAGGTCGCTGAAGGTAATTAACACGTCAAGTGCACATAAACGTCACGTAATTCCCATAAATTCCGTGGAGGGGTGCGATGAGCTCTGACGCCACGCACAATCACATCCCAGATGTGTTCGATCCGGTTCAGATCTGGCGAGTTGGTGGGCCAGTACATCAATTAGAGCTCGCCGCTGTGTTCCAACCACTCGATCAGACTCATGGACGTGCGACACGGCGCATTATCTTGTTGAAAAATGCAATTGCCGTCGGCAAACGTGGTCGCCATGAACGGGTGTATTTGGCCTATAATCAGTACGATACTCCTTGGCCATCATGGTTGCTTGCAGGAGATCCACTGGAACCGTGGATGGCCAAGTGAATGTTCTCCATAGCAAAATGACGCAGCCGCCAGCTTGTCGCCGTAGTGCAGTGATGGCATCAAGGAGCTGTTATGAAGGCGACGGATTCGCGCCTTCCTCTCAGTATGATGAACGTATCAGGATTAATTAGACCATATAACGCCCTGCCACTGCGCCAGCGTCCGGTGCCGATGGTCTTGAGTCCATTTCATTCGTAGTAGCTGATGTCGTCGTATTAACATTGGCACATGCATAGGTCGGAGCCGGGGAGATCCATTGTTAGGAGTGTTCGGTTCACTGTGTGTTCAGGCACACTTTTACTCTGCCCAGCATTTAAATCTGATGTTAGTTTCGCCACAGTTTGCCGCCTGTCCTACTTCACCAGTATACCCAGCTGACTATCTCCGACATCTGCAAAAAGTGGCGGCCGCCCAAGCCCATGACGCCTGGACGTGGTTTCACCTCGGTTTCGCCACGTGTTGAAGGCATGCACCGCAGCACTCTTCGTCTGATGTTAGTTCCAGCACAAGCAGTGCTGTTTCCGAAATACTCATGGCGAGCACCCGGGCCATTACACTCTGCCGTCAGTCATACACAGATAGATCGTGCGCCATCCTACATACAGACAGCACGCTCACTGACACTACATGCACCGTCCGTGTGTCTAACAAGCAGTCATTCCTCTCCACCTGACGCTGCTATCGCCTGGACAGGTTTATATCGATAGCAGACAGTTGGCCATGTATATTTCGGGTGCTGTCGGCCAATGGCAAGTGAGGACATTTCTGCCAGGTGGTTGACAGCGTAGCACATTAGCAAACTGACACGCTGGCAGCTCCAAGTTACCAGATCGCTACGTTGCCTTCTGCCCAGACTGAAGGTCTTCGGAAATACTGTTCCACCTCACAAAACGCTTGTTATCTGTCAGTAGAGTACAACGCTGGTCGAGACTGAAGTGCTTCGGAGCACAGCTTTCAGTGCACATTGTTGAATGTGGAGCACTATAGCAGGCGAGCACTCTACGTTTCCACTTTAATTGTTGACATCAACAGTTATGATTCCCGTTGGCTCTGGATCATCAAGATTGGATCGTGGATCAGGGTAAACGTCGCCTATCCCGATGAATCATGTATCTCTTTACAGTAGTTCACTTGACGTGAAAGATGGGGAGTGGTTATAAGCCAGTTACCTTTCTGTCGATGACTTGTTAAAGAGAATCTTTGTGAGTACCCTTAAAGCACAATTCTATAATACTACTTCCTAGTATCTCTTTATCCTTTACACCATTGTTATGGATTGTTTGTAAATCACTTGAGGATGTGGTACGAAACATGCCTTTTAATAAAAACTATTCTACAGCCACTGCGGATTATTTCTTTCAAAGTGAGGGAATTCGTCTGCGGTTGCCCGCAGTTTTAAAAGAAAAGTCATCCAATAGGGTTCCTTGTGCACCTACGTTCCGAAGTCATAGAGAACTATTACGCTGTTAACAGGGCAGCTCAGAATTATTTCGGGACCTGACACGCCTACTTGACGATGATTCTAACAGCTACAGTAGCGTACACATGCTCGCACTACGTCCTGGAATGCGATTTTCTATAGAGATCTACTACATTGTCGCTAATCTCCTTCCTCAAATCTCAGTCTTCATTCAACCTTAATTAATATTGCAATTACTTGTTAGTTCTAATTGATATCGTATCTATGTGTTAGTCCACAACGTTTGAACCATGTCACATTCTCCAGCTGTTCGCCAATGGTCTTGTAATCTGATATTATTTGGTTCTTTCTCCTGTTACACCCATTCATCTTTAATTCATACACATTTAAAGAGAGCCACCATTCATTACATGGAGTGTTCATTTTGTTTTCTTATGTCTCCATTTCGTTACGATGATCTGAAATGGTAATTTTCTGTAACTGACAGAATCGACAGCGAACTGGTTGAATATTCGGCGTCCAGGACCACATGTTGTGTTCTTATTGTGTGTATACATTCCGAGTGTACCTATCACATGTATTTCTTTTTATTTACTGCAATTTCTATATATAGCCATTGTCGAGCAAATCGCGCCATAATGTATCAGAGAGAGTTTCAACATCCCATGTACAGGGTTGAACCAAAAAGTGGAGCCGGCCGAAGCGGCCGTGCGGTTAAAGGCGCTGCAGTCTGGAACCGCGAGACCGCTATGGTCGCAGGTTCGAATCCTGCCTCGGGCATGGATGTTTGTGATGTCCTTAGGTTAGTTAGGTTTAACTAGTTCTAAGTTTTTAGGGGACTAATGACCTCAGCAGTTGAGTCCCATAGTGCTCAGAGCCATTTGAACCAAAACGTGGAAACACAGCGAAAACTGAATGCCTGAACATAAATGCTGATGATACCAAGCCAGCAGGTTCCCATCTTTTGTCTGACCATGAACGGCATTTGTGCAACGTCCTCAATACGTTGCAAGGTTCAGTCGTGGCCATAACAGTGCTCTATATGGCTGTGACATCATTATGTCAGAACAAAGTGAAATCGAACGTGCAGAAATTTAAGGTGTTCGTAACCAAGGGAGCCTAAGTATTTAGTATCTTAAGAGGCACCATATTAAAGATTTATACGGCATACAGGGAACGCAGAAAAGCATCATCCGCTAAGTCCTAACGCGAACGAAAATGTATGTTTAGTGATCGTGACAGACGGTTACTGAAGAGGATTGTGACGAAAAATAGAAGACGACACTTGCAAAGGCTGTAGAGCTAGACGTCGAACTCGCGAAACATCTCAGCACCAAAACAATAAGAAGAGAACTCCAGAACCAGGGAATTACAGGGCGACCTTGAAGTCGAGAGCCCATCATCAGTAATGCAAACGCCAGTTACAGGGAAACGTGCTGCCGAAGAAATATGAAACAGTGGAAGAAGGTCATTTGGTCGGCTGCCTCTTGTTGCACACTGCTTTCAACATCTAGCCCAGTTTACGTTCCAAGAGTTAAATGCGGTGGGATTTCGTTGAAAATTTCGCCATACATATCGTGGCACTCCATGGGTTCCACGGTTACTGTGCAAGGTCACATTACTACAAAAGCTATGTGACCATGCTGGCTGATCAGGTCCATGCAATGCTACAATGTGTATTCCCCAATGGCGATGCATTATTCCAAGATGACACGGCTCCCGTTCACCCAGCTCACATCGTCCAGGACTGGTTTTGTGAAAACGAGGACGAATTTTCGCTTCACTCCTGGTAGCCGCAGTCACCACATTTCAGTATACTAGAGCCCTTGCGATCTACTTTAGAGAGAAGGGTGAGTGATCGCTATCCACCACAATCATGGTTAGCTGAACTTGTCACTATTCTGCAGGATGAATGGTCTAAGCTCCGAGTGAAAGCCATACAGGACATGTATTTATCCATTCGGAGAGACTGGAGACGTACTGAATGCCAAGGGTTTCTTAAAGTGTAATAGGCGTGGTATGTTTTTGTCCAACACCTATAAGTAGCCTTATGTTATCAGTTTTGTAGATTCTTTAAATAACTTTTATCCTTAACGAGTTTTAAATTCTGTCTGTCTGCTTTCAGAATTCTTGACAATAGCTGTGTGTCGAAATTGCAATCACAATAAACTGGAAAACTAATTTACCAGCCACACACAGAATGTGTACATTCAGTAATTATGCTAAGGCCTTGGACCAGTAGTCATCAAAAAGCTACGCCCTGTTATATGAAAATTTATCGAGTCAGAGCATGTTGTCGTGACATTCGTTTTGATTGTGTCTTGGTTACGCCGGCCGGAGTGGCCGAGAGGTTCTAGGCACTACAGTCTGGAACCGCGCGACCGCTACGGTTGCAGGTTCGAATCCTGCCTCGGGCATGGATGTGTGTGATGTCCTTAGGTTAGTTAGGTTTAACTAGTTCTAAGTTCTAGGGGACTGATGACCTCAGAAGTTAACTCCCATAGTGCTCAGAGCCTTTTGAACCATTTTTTGTCTTGGTTACTGGTAGACGACGTAGTGCAGTATCAAACGCCTTTTGGAAGGCCAGGAAATACGAAGCTACATCTTCATTCACAAATCCTGTTGTTAAGTCATTCAATATGAGTAATGCAAAATGTGTTTGATATTAACAATTTTCCGTAAGTCTAACATTTCGTCATTCAGGGAATCTTCTTTCCTCCAAACACGACATAATGTTTGAATTTCTAATATGCTCTAAGATCCCGCAAGAGACTGACGTAGAAGATATTGGCCCGTAATTCTAAGTATCCGTTTACCTTTCTTTTAAGCGGTAGTAACCGGTTTCCCAATAAAGCCGAGCTGTTCACTGCGCAATATATACTCAATAAATACACGCTGGGAAAGGGGCTAATTCTGCGACATAATAGTCTGAAATCAAACTAGAGTAGCACCTTAGCCTGGTTGTTTGTTTACTTTGAGTAATCTCTGCTTCCACAGCAGGGATACAAATACCAAAATTGCTCGTTTGTGAATCTGAGCAGCAGTCAAGCGTTGGTATCCCCAGTGTTACTGTACTTTTAAATGCGGAGTTTTATATTCGTGCCTTTTATCTGCTGTCCTAAATTGTAACATCCGACCTGAACGCAAGTCATTTAATGCTTGGCTTGGATCCGTTTATTACTCTCACACATGACTAAGTGTTTCTTAGATTTTCTGATAGAGCTTCCTCGAGGATCTGAGTTTAGGCTACAAACGTAACTCTTCTAACTGATTGAGGAGTTCCTATTAATTTTTTCTCTTTAGGATAGTCAGTTGTCCCTTTTCTAGCTACAGCGTAGAAGCTTCTGTTTTTGAAACATTCTGCACGTGGTATCATTAAACACAAATAGGTATTTGACATCTTATATTTACTTGGTATATTTTTATCCAGGTCGGAGGCTATACGATACGATTACAATTACTCGACAGTTGGTCACTTGCCGCCACAATGTTGCCACATCGGCTGCGTCACTTCACAAATGCTGTTAACGTGTAACGCGAAGTAATGCTGGAAGCATCCGCCTCGAGTTATGACGCAAATGTTAGATACTCTGACTACAACTGATTTTAAGAGACCAATGGCTGAGCTGTAGCAGGCGATGCGTTTTATACCCCTGAATTTAAAGTCATGACCTAACCTAACCATAACCTCGTCATGTGCAATATATCCGAGAAAACCGCGGTCAGCAGTCTGCGGTAGAATTAAATCTCTCTGGATTAATGCTAACCTCCACGTGCAAACTCAAGACAGTGCTAAAGGCAAACCATAATTCCTCGCTGTTATTAGTTACCTGAAATTATACTCACACTGCCACGTTACCACTCAGTGAACAGTCGTGGTTGGCAATTGATTGCAGCTTACAGGCGACACAGGCAGACACCAAACGAAAAGATAATGTTAGGAAGAAAAGTAAGAGCAAATAAGAAAGTCAATTAGATGATGTAAGTGATATGGTAAAGTAAAAAAATACATTTACATAAATTAACTGAATAAAATTAACAATCCGTCTTTTGATTAGATTTAGAAATATAAAAATTTACTGTGTTTCACGAGGACTCGAACATACGACCATCTACGGATGGGAATTATCTACTGACCTTAGGACTGCGACAGTACACCGCGACAAATGTTAAATTTTACCCTGAAGGCCCATTCGGAACAAGGAAATGCAGACTTCAAAAATTCGACTTCTCGCAATATCATGCGAAACTTATTTAATATTACCCGATCTCTTTGATTATATTAACTGTATATCTGCAGTCGAATCGTGTTTTATGCGGAAGGAAACAGTAGTGTTTGGTTAGCGCTCTGTATAAAAAGAGTGTGTTTCGTTAGTGTCTTTATGTGTATGATTGTTGTTTTTGGTATGTTTGTCATGCGTGATGAAGTAAAAGCGTCAGACCCAGGATTCGGGATCTAATCTCACCATGAAACTGGACAAGGAATGGGAAGTGAACTAACCAATGTCGTGGTAGTTTCGCAATGGTGAACGATTCGGGCGTGACGCTGAGAGTTTGGTAATAACCTCCATCGTGAGAAGTGTCCACCATCAAATAATTCTATTTAAACTTTAGTGTCTTAGGGCCCCAACAGTTATTCTGCGTGTTTCACCTGAACTAAATGGCTCTGAGCACTATGGGACTTAACAGCTGAGGTTATCAGTCCCCTAGAACTTAGAAGTACTTAAACCTAACTAACCTAAGGACATCACACACATCCATGCCAGAGGCAGAATTCGCAACTGCGACCGTAGCGGTCGCGTGGTTCCAGACTGAAGCGCCTAGAACCGCTCGGC
This sequence comes from Schistocerca nitens, assembly GCF_023898315.1. Taxonomy (NCBI): domain Eukaryota; kingdom Metazoa; phylum Arthropoda; class Insecta; order Orthoptera; family Acrididae; genus Schistocerca; species Schistocerca nitens. The sequence goes on from NC_064615.1 coordinate 515,994,518, forward strand.
CACTCCGGCCGGCCTGCACTAAATGTTGTCAGATATTCTTTTAAGTTACTGATAGTTTATCATATACCAAAAGTAGAGCTCTTGTGTCTTTATTGGTGACCTATTGCCTTTAGTGATCATCATTCTTGCAATAGAATCTTGATCTCTAATTACTCAGTTATTGCTGTCACTCTCAGAAAGATCGGATCTTTCTGTAGTCACACGACCTTAAACTTTTTTTTTTATATTGGCTGTCAGGCTAGTAGTTTCGGACCATTGTCTATTGATTTACGCAGAATTACCTCCCTCGACTGCTTTGTATTACGCTCATATATTCAAAGTTATGAAATAACTGTGACTGAAATAGATAATATATTTAAGAAGTTATTTCATTGTAGGTGTTTTAATTCGTTAATCAACATAGAATTAAAAGTAAAAACTGTTTAATCCCGACCAACAATTTCCTTGCTACTGCTGGCTGCGAGTTCTTCTGCGGAAACATCATACACTTGCGTCCCCGGGAGTGAGAACGTGGCCTTGCATCACTGAGAAGGCCCTCATTTAGGAGGATCTATCACGGACGGTAATATATCTAGGGTCGTATGGAGGTAGTTAACAGTGCTCCGAGCACATAAATCGCGACTTCGTGATGCGAATTCCACTCAGTTCTCGACAGAATGCCTGTGAACACCGTTCTCTCGTGTTCTTGTCATCCTCGTGCATTAAACTGGTCCTTTGCCTGTGCTATTACACCGAGAGATTTACCATTAGTTTCTCGCTGAGGGTTTTATATTTTGACAAATGCCAGCAATCAGCCATTTCTGAACATTGTGTTTCACTTGCCCGTTACAAGGCAGAAGACCATGCAACAAACAACTAACTTTGTTTCAAGAAGAGGATTATGTTCTCAGATTCTTCTTTCGTTACCAATGATGGCGGAACATACGTGGAATTTTGGTTAACTACGGATATTTTTATAAAATCTCTGTTCTGATACGTATAGTTTCAGAACAGCAAATCAGAAGTTACTAATTTTGCCTAAAATTCTAGATGACTTACAGGTTTGCTTTGAATGCAGGTATAAATAAACAGATACAAAATTATTACGATTAAAAACACGTTTTGGCTTAGTAATATGCAGGCGATAGTAAATCCCTATATATACAAATCTAATTAAAGGCAAGCTACGATTCAGTGGACAGGTAAAGTACAATGACAAGGCAATTACAGCAGGAATGAAGCAGAAAATAGCTAATTCTCAACCAAACTGTGATCGCATTCAGACTGGTAGCTTGAGCGGGAGCAATGAACTGCTTGAATGATCCCTAGGCACACAATGTCGTTGTTCATGATGAGATCACGTATACCTTTGTGCCCGTTAATGAGGGTGTACAGGCAGGTGTGTGATTCTGCGGTGTGATTGACTGGTGTCTTCAGAAACTAGTCCCCTCACGCCGGAGGTTCGAGTCGTCCCTCGAGCATGGGTGTGAGTCTTGTCTTTAGCGTTAAGTTAGTTTAAGTAGTGTGTAAGTCTAAGGACCGCTGACCTCAGCAGTTTTGTCCCTTAGGAATTCACACACATTTGAACAAAAGAAACTAGTTTCCAGCATTACAAGCAGGGTATGTGTACTAGACATTCCCCAAACTTAGCAAAAGAACACTTTTAATGACTGCAAGCAAGGAGGAAACAGTATGGCAAGATTGCAATATAAATAGCAGAATAGTAAGAAATTGTGGGTTTTTATATGTTTTATGTATGTTATGCATTTAATACTGTATGTGTTTCCTGGCAACTACAGCCCGATTATATTAATTCATCATGCAAAGAATATGTCTAACTCAGAAAATTCCGAAAGACTGCGAAATTGTATTGACACATTGATTGCATAGGAAGGGAGATAGAACTGATACTGATAGTTACGAATGGCTTTCCCTTCTTCCTCTCCCATACAAAATCCCAGTGTGTCTGGGGCCAAGTGTAACCACCAGCTGTATACAAAATTGGCGAATATCAGACAGGTTTCAGATCAAATAGCTCTTCCCCATAACCAGTTTTAATTACGAAATTAAAAATACTGTAATAAGAAAGATGCTTGTACCTCTACAGATTTTAAAAAAGCCGATCCCCTCAGTGGATCGTAAATATCTCTCTGAAATTCTGAAAGAACAAGGTCTGGACCTCAAAACCCTTGCAGTAATTAATGAAGCACGAAATGATACAAAATGTATGGCTAAGTTGAGTGGAGAAATTTTGGGACACATTTAAATTAAAATAGGTGTGAGATTAGGTGATGAACATTCTCCATTACTTTTTAACAGTGACTTTAAAAAAGTAATGTAACAGTAGAGAAAACTAAAACCAGTGTTAGGACAGACTCATTAGCTTTTGCAGACAACCTTGTCATTATGTGTCAGAACATTCAAAAAAAGCAAAAAAGTATCTTAAAGAAACTCTAGGAATAGCAGGGCTCAAAATATTAGGTGACAAAACCAAGTAGATGTCTATAACTGACAACCAAAGATTTAAAACTAAATGCGGGAAAATCGACAGTTTCTCAGTTCAGATATGTAGGCGCATCATGTAACTAAACTGGCCTGGAAAAGACTCGTTACGAAATTCGTTGGTAGAAATGGAAACAGCTTTCCACCTTACAAAAGACACCTATGACAAAAAATTTACCTCAAAATACACTAAATTGAGACACTACAACGAAGTCATCGTACCTGCGAGTCTTTACGCGATGGAAACATTCTCCGTAAATAGAAAGAAGGACATTTAAGAAATTTAGAACACAGAAATAAGAGTAATCAGGAAAGTATTAGGTCCAGATTATACTGAAGAATAAACACATAGAACAGAGTAAATTAAGAAACTGAGGAATATATCAGCATTTATTGGATCCAAAAAAATGTACGTTAAACTAGTACGAGCATATTAAAAGAGTGGACCAGATTAGATTAGCTAGACAGGTTGCATAATTGTACCAGATTGGAGAAAAGTAAAAAGTGAAAGAATAAAATGCACCGATGCAATAAAAAATTAAATGGAGCAGCAAGAATACAACTTGATGCACGTGATAGAAAGATTTTCAAGCGGAAAATTCACGACTGGACAGTGGCCTGGCAGAGAAACCCAAGAAGACCTGAGTAACTTGGTCTGATGGGCGGAGAACAACACGTTCTAAGAGTAATGAAGATCACACTTACAGTCACGTAGGAGGATAGGGACCACTTTAGTAAATATCCGTAGATCTGTAGTTCAGCTGGCTGGGTGACATAAAAAGTATTACCGCACGCGACAAATGACTTTATTGGTCGCAAAGTATACATGGTGCGTTTCGGAATTATTTCCATCTTCAGAAATCCAAACGCAAAGGTAGCACAGGCACAAAAGCGTTATCAGTTGTGCACGTAACATGTGATGACGGACTACCTATCATCTCATGTTACGTACACAACTGGTAAGACTCTTGTCTTTTTGCTACCTTTGCACTTGGATTTTTCAAGATGTAAATAATTCCGAAAAACGTTATGCATACTTCGTGATCAATAAAGACATTCATCACCTGCTGTATGACATTTTTTGCAACTCAGCCAGTTCAACTAATATCTAAGCGTATGTACTTTCTGACAGATTTTACGTTACAGGGGCACAAAAATATTAAAACAAGCACTGAAAATGCCTCTTGTTATACATCGTGTGCAGCAGGGCCCAAAGGTTAATAATAATAATAACAATAATAAATCCCGTGGAGGCCCAGGAAAAGAACAGGCCTCTGGTTTGTTCTGCCAGTCGTAAAAGGCGACAAAAAGAGCAAACCGCTAATAGGGTTAACCCCCCTTTTAGTGTGATTAATTGGTTCAGGACAGAACTAAAGAAGCCTCGGACAACCGCCGTCATGGTCGGGGACGACGCTTGAACCCTACGCCCGACCACAATGGTAACGACAGTGCTAGCCAACTGGAAAATGATTTAAATCCAAATAGAGGTGTTTGGCAGGATATGCTTCCTGCAACCACCCTAGAAGGAAAACAAAGACAGAGGATGAGATTCTCAGATGAAGTTAATCGACACCTCATGTTCTGTTATTACCAAGCAACAAACCTAGGAACCAACACAACTGGATACAGAACACAAGTATACACAACATTTATTACCAGATACCCAGAATTAAAATTTTTAACAGAACAACGACTAGCTGATCAGATCCGTATAGTAATAAAAAATAACAGGATGCCCCAGTCAGAATTAGAAAAATCAAACAACAAGTACAACAAATACTGGAACAAAATAATGTGCAATCAGAAGAAGAAGAAAATATAGTAATGGACTCAAACATCCCAGAGCAAACACACAAAGAACAACACGCATCAATTAAACAATCAGAGGAAAACGTAATTTTAAGACAGCCACCAGAACAAGCACAAATAGAACACGAAGCGTCACATATGTTAGATAAAGAAGAAAAATTTCTTCTGACATACATAGAATACAAAGACACAAATACAGACATTACACCATTCATGCATAGACCGCCAAATAACCCATAAGTCGAAACAACAATAAAAACTATCAACACAATCATACACAACAAAATAAATGAAAACACAACTATGGAAGAGTTACAACTACTGGTTTATGTAGGAGCACTCACTACACTAAATATACACACTAGGCAGAGATCAGAACCAACCAACAAACAGAAGAAACCCATAAAACCAGCATGGCAACACAGGCTACAGATCAGAATAGAAAAACTGAGAAAAGACATCGGAGAGCTAACACAAATTAGAAGAAATGAAATGTCAGAAAAAAAACGAAAAAGGTTAGGTAAAATCGCAAAACAAGAAGCGATAGAGCAATTAGATGAAAAGAAGCAGAAATTACAAGCATTGGCCACACGTCTTAGAAGATACAAAGAAAATGAAAATAAAAGGAAACAAAACCAAACATTCAACATAAAGCAAAAAAAAAAATACCAGACGATAGATAACACACACATTAAAATAGACAATCCACCATATATAACAGACATGGAACACTTCTGGAGCAACATATGGTCAAACCCAGTTCTTCATAACAGCCATGCACGGTGGATACAAGCAGAAACAGACACATACAAGATGATACTTATTGAGGATCCCAATACCACAACAGATAAATGAAAACTTTGCAAACAACAAATAGAATGAATTAGATCACATCACTAGCGGATGTACAATACTAGCAAATACAGAATACTCCAGAAGATGTGACAATGTAGAAAAAATAATACATCAACAGCTTGCCTTACAACATAAACTTATAAAACAACACTTTCCCACATACAAGTAAGCACCACAAAATGTACTGGAGGATGATGAATACAAATTATACTGGAACGGAACCATTATAACAGATAAAACAACACCACATAACCAACCTGACATCATACTCACAAATAAAAAAAAAGAAATTAATACAACTAATCGAAATATCTATACCCAATACAACAAATATACAAAAGAAAGCAGGAGAAAAAATTTAAAAATACATACAACTGGCTGCGGAAGTCAAGGACATGTGGCATCAGGATCAAGTTGGCATTATACCAATCATACTATCAACTACAGTAGTCATACCACGCAATATCCACCAGTACATCAATGCAATATACCTACACCCAAACTTATATATATAACTACAGAAATCCCTAATTATTGATACATGTTCAATTACCCAAAAGTTCCTAAATGAAATGTAACATATACCGTACAGTTAAAAGGAAGTCATGCTCGATCAAGGTCCGCGTCACTTTACATTTTTGACCAGACATAACGTCTGAGAAAAGAAAGAAACAATAATAATAACAAATAATAATAATAAACCCCGTCAAGACCCAGGAAAAGAATAGCCCTCCGGTATGTTCTGCCAGTCGTAAAAGGCGACGAAAAGAACTAACCGCTAATAGGGCTAACTCCCCTTTTAGTGTGATTAGTTGGTTCAGGACAGAACTAAAGAAGCCTCGGACAACCGCCGTCATGGTCGGGGACGACGCTTGAACCCTATGCCCGACCACAATGGTAACGACAGTGCTAGCCAACTGGAAAATGATTTAAATACAAATAGAGGTGTTTGGCAGGATATGCTTCCTGCAACCACTCTAGAAGGAAAACAAAGACAGAGGATGAGATGCTCAGATGAAGTTAATCGACACCTCACGTTCTGTTATTACCAAGCAACAAACCTAGGAACCAACACAACTGGATACAGATCACAAGTATACACAACATTTATTACCAGATACCCAGAATTAAAATTTTTAACAGAACAACGACTAGCTGATCAGATCTGTATAGTAATCAAAAATAACAGGATACCCCAGTCAGAATTAGAAAAATCAGACAACAAGTACAACAAATACTGGAACAAAATTATGTGCATTCAGAAGAAGAAGAAAGTGCAGAAATGGACTCAAACATCCCAGAGCAAACTAACAAAGAACATCACGCATCAATTAAACAATCAGAGGAAAACGTAATTTTAAGATAGCCACCAGAACAAGCACAAATAGAACACGAAGTGACACACATGTTTGATATAGAAGAAAAATTACAGTTGATGTATATGGAATACAAAGACACAAATACAGACATTACACCATTGATGCATAGACCGCCAAATAACCCACAAATAGAAACAGTAGGTCACATCACAAGCGGATGTTAAATACTAGCAAAAACAGAATACCCCAGAAGACATGACAATGTAGGAAAAATAATACATCAACAGCTTGCCTACAACATAAATTTATAAAACAATACGTTCCCACATACAAGTATGCACCTCAAATGTACTGGAGAATGATGAATACAAATTATACTGGAACAGAACCATTATAACAGATAAAACAACACCACATAACAAACCTGACATCTCACTCACCAATAAAAAGAGGAAATTAATACAACTAATCGAAATATCCATACCCAATACAACAAATATACAAAAGAAAACAGGAGAAAAAATTGAGTAATACATCCAACTAGCTGAGGAAGTCAAGGACATGTGGCATCAGTATAAAGTTGACATTATACAAATTATACTATCAACTACAGGAGTCATACCACACAATATCCACCAGTACATCAATGCAATACAGCTACATCCAAACTTATATATACAACTGCAACAATCCGTAATTATTGATACATGTTCTATTACCCGAAAGTTCCTAAATGCAATATAACATATACCATTCAGTTAAAAGCAAGTCACGCTTGATCAAGGTCCGCGTCACTTTCCATTTTTGACCAGACATAACGTCTAAGAAAAGAAAGAAATATTAATAATGGTTCAAATGGCTCTGAGCACTATGGGACTCAACTGCTGAGGTCATTAGTCCCCTAGAACTTAGAACTAGTTAAACCTAACTAACCTAAGGACATCACAAACATCCATGCCCGAGGCAGGATTCGAACCTGCGACCGTAGCGGTCTTGCGGTTCCAGACTGCAGCGCCTTTAACTGCACGGCCACTTCGGCCGGCGAAATAATAATAATAAAATGTCCTGATGTCGTAATTATTATGCAGCTGCTGAAGATCCATGACTGTAGTAAAAGTCTTTCATTTGTTGTGCCTGTCTATTTAACCAGTTTATATAACGGTCTCAAGCTGTCTCCTGCACTGTACCAAGGTTTAACACATACGAATCTGTTTGCACTACACGTTAATGAAATTTCTGCCTCCGTAGCTGAATTCTCCGTCAACGTGACTGACTGCCATGTGGAGAACCCTGGTTCAATTTCCGGTACTGCCAGGAATTTTTCCTGGGTGTGAGAACTGGTACGGCTTGCAGTCAGCCTCGTGAGCCCAACTGAGGAACCACTCGGCTCCTAGGTCAAGAAACCCTACAACGACCGTGAGAGCTCTGTGCTAATTACATGCTCCTTCGTAACACATCGGTTGATGCCACTGGCAAAAAATGACACAGTGGGGGGTGTGGCTTGTCTAGGGCCAGAAGGCGGAACTTTACTTATTTCCTTTAATGAAATAATGATCGCGATTGTAAAATTACGTTTATGGATCAGAATAACCATAATAAGCGCTGATTTAAACAAATATTACAGACATCGGAGGCAAAAACCTTTCTAACGATGTGAGCTGTTCTAAGAACTTAAAACGATAATAATCGTAATTGTGCTAATAGTGTCAGCAGAAAAGACTAATGTGCACACTATCTCCTAGATCTAAGGGGAGTGAAGATATACAGCCTCAGCTGTGGGGATAGCCTAGTGGTACCGGAGGCTAGTAAGTTGAGGGGAAAGCGATGGGACGAAATGTTTAGTGTATTAGGAGGAAGGCACTTAATTGTCTGTTGAAGCTGTAATTGTAATTGAGCTCTTTGAAACTGAGATAGAGGTAATTCCAAGGTTGGGTTCATATTATGGAAAAAAATTGGTTATGGAAAAGGTTTCTCTGCTATGGGGTGTGACAGAAACACTTTTCCCCTGAGAACGATTTTTTCTGCTATATGACTGACAAGGGGCAACGGCGTTGCCGCAGTGGATACACCGGTTCCCGTCAGATCACCGAAGTTGAGCGCTGTCGGGCGAGGCCGGCACTGGGATGGATGACCATCCGAGCCCCCATGCGCTGTTGCCACTTTTCGGGGTGCACTCAGCCTCGTGATGCCAATTGAGGGGCTACCCGACTGAACAGTAGCGGCGCCGGTCAAAGAAAACCATCATAACTACCGGGAGAGCAGTATGGTGACCACACGCCCTTCCTAACCGCATTCTCAGCTGAGGATGACACTGCGGTCCCGATGAGTGTAAAAAAAAAGTTATTGACAAGTAAAGAAAGAGGAGTGACTTACTACAGTGATCAGAAGATGAAATAAATTCAATGTATAGCAATTTCTGCACATCTATGCTCAGCTATGCATAAGCAGATAAAGTATGTAGTATAATTAAAATTACTGACGCGGCTTATACACAGAACGCAGCCGAACAGTACCTGCTGCAAGATCCGTGAGGGTTCCACTGAAAGTTATTTCAGGGCAACATTGGTAAAGTCAACCACTGCAGTCATTTGTAAAAGCTTCTTCTCGAAATCCAAGGGGAGAGTTTTTCACATTTTTATGCAACGTTATGAAATGCAGATGTTATGTTGCTGGCTGCAGTGCCTGTCCCTCTAAATTTAGGATTTTATCAAATATTACGACTAGACTGTTTAATAAAGAATTTATGTGGGAGATTCATGATAGCTGAGGCTGGTGAACCTAGAATGACAAATTAGAGTCAGTTCTGTTCCATATCGATTTTCTGTCACCGCATTATTCTGTGCCCATTGGCACACACAGTACTGCATTAAGACTGTCGATGGCAGTATTCAAGTGACCTGATTTTGTTCTCAATCGAAACTGGAGGTCATCAGCATACATATGGTATTTGCAGTCGGCCAGAACTGATGATAGATCACTAATGCACAATGAAAGACTTCGGGATATATCATCGAAACAGAGGGGACACCAAATGAAGCACGTCCCGATCATGTCATAGTTCCAGATGTTGGGCATTGGTGGTGGAACAGCAGGTGCGAGCGAAACCATTTTACTACATTCTGTGAAGACGTTACACTATCATGTGTGGCAAGTACGCTGTCCGCGTTAGCGTCGTGAAAGACGTTTTCTGAAGCCTTAGAAGCGCGCGGAAAGTGTATCTTATTTTCAGGCACTCTGTCTCTTTTTATTAAATCAGATGTTACCGAGCGATACGGCGCAGTTGTTAGTACACTGCACTCGCATTCGGGAGGATGCCGGTTCAAATCCGCGATATTCCTAAATCGCTCCAGGAAAATGCCAGGATGTTTCCTTTTAGTGGGCACGGCCGAATTGCTCCCGTATGCCTGAAACAATCCTGGCTTGTGCTCCAATGAACTCGCCGTCAACCGGACGTTAAAACCTACTCACCATCCTTTCTTTCCGCTTTCTATGCCCATTTCCTCCCTCTCCTCTGTCCATCTCCTATTTCCCGTGTGTCCTGCCTTGTCTTGTTTGTTGTTATTGCACATTCAGATCTTGTACTAATCGAATCATTAGCAGATTAGCCAGTATGCTTAACTGTTGTGATTGGTAATGTTGTAGCTTGTCAATGGCCACTAAAAAGCCGGTAAGCATTTCGTATGTCATAACTGACCCGTATGCATATATGCGATAACAGAAGCAAAAATGTAACGGGCTAGCGATAGAAACAACGTCCGGCCACCACATAAACTAAGCGCTCCAGATCTATACACAATCACGGATCCAGCGGGGATGGAAGGCACAGGCACAAGAAAGAGAAGAAAAAATTTTGACTTTGTTTTAGGTTCTATACCACTGCGTATAAGTGTGTGCTACATTTTGTCCCAGTTGCGCCTTCGTTGCCATTTCTCATCTTTCCTTCCTTGAGCGATCGTGGAAACATTTGTGTGTTTCTTTCATTAAGTTGCTTTTTTCAGTTGGACGGATTTGTACATCGTACATATAACTCTGTGAGAGACATTCATTACTACGTGTTGTACAGTCGAAGTTAGACTTCCTACGAGCGGACCGGTGGGTTGTCTGCCCAGGATACGAGGCTTTGCTCTCCAGTCTTTATTTCATCGTTCTTCTGCTGTCTTTCCATGTATTTTATATAGGAGATAATTTTCATTTCTTTTCCTTCTTTGTTACATCCCTTCTCTGTTTTGAACTAGGTACGATTGTCATTTTATACTTTCGCGATGAGAGTTTCGAAGACTGTGGCAGCTATATTCACTGTTTTTCATCTATTTGCTTTCACTGACGTTTGTTGCCAACTGCACATCTTGTTCCACTTACATAGACTCATTAAGATGTTTTCATCCTGTGTTTTATTAGTAACACTGATTGCCCCTATGTAGATTGTCTTACTTTTACCTGGGATGTCAGTCTCCATTCCGTTCCCTTGCTCTATAGTGTTAGTTTCATTATTGCTTACTGCCATATCCGCACACTCTTGCATTTTGTTGAAAGACCAATTGTTCCCGCCCTCGCGATGCTGTGGCTCAGACTGTTTAAACGAAAAAGGAAGAAAAGAAAAAGTACATGTTTCTGATATGAAAGCGAATTGGATATACATCCTAAACTCCTTCTTCCCTCTGTTTCTGTAAGTCTCCTCCTCAACCTCTCTTTATCAACCTCCTCTTCCTCCTCTCTCTGTCGGTCTTCTCCCCCTCTGTTCATCTCCTTCTTTCCGCTTTCTATGCCCATTTCCTTCCTCTCATCTGTCCATCTCCTATTCCCCATGTGTCCTGCCTTGAGTCTTGTTTGTTGTTATTGCACATTTAGATTTAGTACTAATCGAATCATTAGCAGATCAGCCAGAAAAATAACTTTCCTGTTTGTTGAGTATGTTTCACTGTTATAACTTTTATATGTATTTATATATAGGCTATGTGTGTCCATATATTATAGTAACGGGTAAAAATTTGAAGTAAACCAGTTGAGTACTTTTAGAGATATTTGCTAACTATATATTTGGACAGACTTATGGGGGTATATATAACCCCTTAAGTCTGTCCAAATGTTCATCAGAGCATTGTGTAAAAGTTTTAAGTAAATCGGTCAAGATCTTTTCGAGGTTTTTGGTAATAAAGTTTCCCCTATATAAACACAAGGGATAAAAATGGTTCAAATGGCTCAGAGCACTATGGGAGTTAACATCTGTGGTCATCAGTCCCCTAGAACTTAGAAGTACATAAACCTAACTAACCTAAGGACATGACACACATCCATGCCCGAGGCAGGATTCGAACCTGCGACCGTAGCGGTCACGCGGTTCCAGACTGAAGCGCCTAGAACCGCTCGGCCACACGGGCCGGCAAACACAAGGGATATTCGGAAAGAAAGTTCTGATCGGTCGCGAAATGGAAACCATTGTGAAAACCCAATGAAGCTGTGCACAGATGTGTTGTGCAATGTCTCTAGTATGCCCTTCGATCGTGTCACGTCGCTGGTTTCAGGTCTGAGAGCACAATGAGCATGTAAAAGTGCCTAGGAAATAGCGTCTCCCGCCAAATATGCGGGCCTGGTGAGACATTTCCCCGATGCCACGCAACCCACATAACACAGTTGTCATGCGCTTCCTTCTTTATGATAATTGTCTGCTGCATTCTGCAGGGGCTATGAAGGTGCTCCTGTAGCATTTTCGATGGGAAGTGTTTTATCACCAACAACACAGTCCGCAAATGGCTATGAAGGAAGTATTGGAAACTTGGAATCACGCTATCACATATGGAGTCGGAGCAGCGGCTATGTGGACAAGTAGCTGGAGGTTTTAGCTAACTGTTGCAGATAAAGCATTTTTGATTTTCACTGTGGTTTTCATTTCGCGACCCACTGGAACTCACATTCCGATTAACCCTGGTAATATAGGTATATAAATACACACATACATACAAATGCTACATTGTGTCCAGCTTTCAAAACAACTTTCGGGGATCATAGCTTCTGAACATACAAACATTTACTTTTTATGTAGATCCCCAGTATAGTTATTACATAATAATTTAAATTATATGTGGTGGTCCACTAGGTATGTAAAAACACGAGCGTGTTCGAATGTAAGGTTGTTTCAAAATTAGAAAGCAATCAGTAAAGAACTTTTGGCGATGTCCGATTTTGAATAAACGAACACTTATATTTTTATTTATGTAGACTGAATAAGTCACCGTCCCAGTTTCTCAAACGCATCAACGATAATCCTATATGCTTAACATTTGAGATCACTGTTGTTGTTGTTGTCGTTTTTGTTGTTTTTGTTGTCTTCAGTTCCATGATTGCTTTGATCCAGCTCTCCATGCTACTCTCTCCTGGGTGAGCCTCTTTATCCCTGGATAACTACTGCAAGCTACATCCGTTTGAACCTACCCACTGTAATCAGCTCCTTGTCTCCCTCTACGATTTTCAAATCCCCCCCACCCACAAAAAAAAAGAAAACTTACCTGTGATACTGAATTGGTGATCCTTGATGTCTCAAACCCTATCCTATCATCCGATTCCTTGTTTTGGTAAACTTGTACCACAAATTTCTTTTCTTCTCAGTTCTGTTCAACTCCTCCTCATTAGTTACTTGATGTACCCATCTAATCTTCATCATTCTTCTGTAGCACTACACTACGAAAGCTTCTATTCTCTATACTTGAAGTTAACAAATTTCTCTTCCTCGGAAATGCTTTTCTTGTCACTGCCAATCTACATTTTATAACCTCTCTACTTCAGCCAGCATCACTTATTTTGCTGCCCAAACAGTGAAATTTATCTGCTATACTAAGTGTCACATTATCTTGCTCTCCGAAGACTATAAGCACATCTGAAGGAATGTTATCTACTCACAGGCCCTTATAACGACTTAGATCTTTCAGAGCCCTGTCACGTCTGCAGCTTATGGTCTAGTGGCTAGCGTTGCTGCCTCTGGATCACGAGGTCCCAGGTTCGATTCCCGGCCAGGTTGGGGATTTTCTCTGCCTGGGGACTGGGTGTTTGTGTTGTCCTCATCATTTCAACATCATCATCATCCTCATTATAATTCGTGACAGTGGCTAGACTGGACCGTGTACAAACAATTGGGCTGTGTAAAACCTGGGGCATTGTACGGGCACTGATGATCGCGCAGCTGAGCGCCCCACAAATCAAACATCATCAGAGCTCCGTCAAACATTTCTCGCAGTGTCATATCTGTCATCTCATCTTCATCTATGTCCACTTTCCTTCCTATAATATCGCATTGAAGCTCATCTCTGGATGTACACCCTCTACATACACCTTCTACCTTTCAGCTTCCCCATCTGTGTTTAGAACTGGTTTGCCATCTGTGCTCTTGATGTTCATACTGCTGCTTCACTTTTCCCCAAGGGCTCTTTAATTTTCCTGTAGGCGGTATCTATCTTTCCCCTACTGAAATGTGCTTCTAAATCCTTAAATGTTTCTTCTATCAATTGCTGCATAACCTTTTTGCACGTCCTTTCTATCTCAAGTTTTAAACTTTTTAATTCCCATTCGCCTGCTTCATTTACTGCATTTTTAAATGTCTTCCTTTCATCAGTTCCATTGAATACCTCTTCTTTTATCCAAGGATTTCTATTATATCTTGTCTCTTTACCTATTTGATCCTCTGCTGCTTTCACTATTTCATCTGTTAAAGCAACTCATTAATACTCTACTGTACTCCTTTCCCCTGTTCTATTCAACTGTTGCCTAGTGCTCCTTCTGAAACCTTCAAATACTTCCGTGTCTTTCAACTTATCCAGGTCCCAACTCCTTAATTTCCTACGATTTTACAATTTCCTCAGTTTTAATCTACAGTTCATAACCAGTAACATCTGCCCCTGAAAAGTCTTACAATTTAAAATCTGGTTCCGAAATATCTAGATTACCATTATATAATCATTCTGAAACCTTCAGGTGTCTCCAGGTCTCTTCCACGTATACAACCTTCTTTCATGATTCTTGAACCAAGTGTTAGCTATGATCAAATTATGCTCCGTTAAATTTCTAGCTGTGGGTTCCCCTTTTTATTCATTTCTCCCACTCCATACTTACTTGCTACTTTTTGTTATCTTCCTACTATAGAATTCCAATCCCCTATGACTATTAAATTTTCGTCCCTCTTTAACTATATGAATAATTTCTATTACCTCATCATTCATTTCTTCTGTCTCTTCATCATCTGCGGAATTTCTTGGCTTATAAAATTGCACTACTGTGTTAGGCGTGGGGATTCTGTCTATCTCGGCTACGATAATGAGTTCACCATGCTGTTCGTGGTACCTTAATAGCATTCCTATTATCTTATTCATTACTAAACCCACTCCTACATTACCTCTATCTGACTTTGTATTTATATACCTGTATTCACCTGACCAGAAGTCCTGTTCCTCCTGCCACCGAACTTCGCTAATTCCCACTATATCTAACTTCAAACTATTAAACACTTTTGCGAAAACAAAGAAAATAGCATGCCAAATCTAAACGAACGCAAAATCTCCGAGACTGGCGATTTTTAACAGAAGCTCGAAATTTAGCGCGGACATCAGTGCGAGATCCTTGTGGTAGTTACCACATCGAAGCTTTGTGTCGAATCCTCCCAGAAAATCCGAAGAGATTCTGGTTGTATGTAAAATATGCTAGCGGCAAGATAGTCAATACCTTCTCTGCGAGACAGCAATGGAAGTACTATGTACAGTAGTGTTCCCAAAGCTGAATTACTAAACACAGCCATAAGAAATTCGTTTACCAAATAAGACGAAGTAAATATCAAGTGGTTATAACTAAATTTTCCTACATAACACGTTATAAAACGGGAACTAATTACCGTACGACTACCAAACTTGGTAGCATTAATGTCAATGATATGGGAAAAATAAATAATGGTGAATCAGTTCAATTGAAACATTTTTAATGTGCTGCTACCGTACATCATACCATCTCATACTGGTACCAATACTGCTACAAAAGGGGCTCAATATGGCGCCTATCAGTGTCCAGAAGAGTCTGAAAGCGCAGGGCTGCATTCTGAACAGCAGAACGAAGCATGTCCGTTGGTATGCTGGCTACATCTCTTGATATGCTGCGCTTCAGGTCAGCACATGTGTGAATATTCCCGCAGTAAACCCTGTCTTTTAGATAGCCCCACAACCAGAAATCACAGGGAGTGGGATCATGCGATCGTGCCGGATAATCGTTTGGAAATGATAGGCTGGTAGTTCGATCGTTCCCAAATGTGCTTCGGAGAAGCAGGTGAACTTCACGAGTGATGTGTGGTGGGGCCCCATTTTGCATGAACACCATTGAGTTCAATGCGTCTCTCTCCTGTAGGACGGGTATGACATGCTGGCGAAGCATATCGCAGTAGCTCTGGCCAGCCACACTGCACTTCTTTGCGTCTTGAGCGCAAACCTGTTCAAAAAAAAGGACCAATGACGAATGTAGCCGTGAAGCCACACCATTCGGTGACATGTTCACCATACAGAAACTGGAGGTGAAGATTCCCACATTCGGCAATTCTGTATGTTCATTTCACCCGTCAGAGAAAAATGAGCCTCTTCTATTCACAGAAAGGTCTAGGGCCAGCCCTCGTCAACTTCAGTCTTTGCGAGTAAGTGGAGAGCGAAGTCAACATGTCGTTGTGCGTTCTGGGACGCTAGCTGCCGTACGGTACGGATATTGTGCAGATACCATTTCAGAATGGTTTGAAGCACCTTCACTATGGTGGACCACGGAATGTTCAACTGACGTGACACAGCACGCGCACAGCCTGACGATCGGGAATTGCGCGTTGCGTTGTCTGCCATAGCAACAGTGATTTCATCAACCACCTGTCGTGCAGTCGGCCACTTCCGGAGCGACGCCCAGTTTACCAGTTGATTCGAACTTCTTCACCACGCACCGAACAGCAGGTGGAGGAAGACCAACGATCCGTAACCCTTTCAGCCGACAATATTTAGGAAGTGCAGCTGCAGCATTGCTGTTGTTTTGATAATAGAGCTTCAGCAGTAATGTCTTGTTCCTTTTGTCCAAGCTCATGTTCACAACTCAACAAGTGCACTGCCACTTGTCAGCTGTGTGGGACTATGAACCACGATGGCTGATCACGGCACCTGGTGCCCACAGCTAGATCTGGACGGTGACATTTTGACGCACTCTAATTAAGCACACCATACTGTAGACCTTAATGCTAGCACGTTTGTTACTCGTACGGTAATTAGTTTCGGTGTTATAACGTGTTCAATAATTGAAGAGTAATTATAACTAGCCGGTATTCCAGAATTCGAAACCAGAAAGAACTTAGAAGTAGATATCCTCGTATTAGTGAAGCAAATTAATAAAGACAAGTCTTCCGATCCAGCCTGTATGCCAGTTACATTCCTTACATAGTATGCTGATGCAATAGCTCCATACTCAACAACCATATGCAACCGTTCGTTCGATGGAAGATCCGTATCCGAAGATTGGAACGTTGCGCAGGTTACACCAATATTCAAGAAAGGCTGTAGGAGTAATCCACTAAATTAGAGGCCTATATCATTAACATCGATATAAAACAGGGTTTAGGAAAATATATTGAGTTCGAGCATTATGAATTACCTCTAAGAGAACGGTCTACTGACACATAGTCACCACAGATTTAGAAAATATCATTCTTGTTAAACTCAACTAGCTCTTTACTCACATGAAGTATTGAGTTCTACTGACAATGGATTTCAAATTGATTACGTATTTCTGCTTTTCAGAAGGCTTTTGACACTGTACCTCACAACCAGCTTGTAGTCGAAATGCGCACTTGTGAAATACCGTCTCAGTTATACGAGTGAGTTCGTGATTTTCTGTCGGAGAGGTAGCAGTTCGTAATAACGGAAAGTCATCGAGTCAATCAGAGGTAACTTCCGAGAATCCCCATGCTACTATTATAGGTCCTCTGCTGTTCCTTAACTATGTAAACGATTTTGGAGACAATCTGAGCAGCCTGTTAGTTTGTTTGCAGATGATGTTGTCGCTTATCGGCTAGTAAAGTCATTAGAAGATCAAAAGAAATTGCAAAACGATTTAGAGAAGCTATCTGTACGGTGCGAAAATTGCCATTTGACCCTAAATAATGAAAAGTGTGAGCTCATCCACATGAGCGCTAAGAGCAATCCGTTAACCGTCGGTTACACGATAAATCAGTCAAATTCAAAGGCCGTAAAATCAACTAAATACCTAGAAGTTACAATTACGATCAACTTAAATTGGAAAGAGGTCATAGTAAATGTTGTGGAGAAGACGAACCAAAGACAGCATGTTACTGGCGGAACACTCAAAAGGTGCCAAGGTTTACTAGAGAGACTGCCTACACGCTTGTCCGGCCTCTTTTGCAGTACTGCTGCGCAGTGTGTGATCCTTACCAGTTAGAATTGACGCAGTACGTCGAGAAAGTTCAAAGAAGTGCAGTGCATTTTGTATTATCTACATCTACATCTACATTCATACTCCGTAAGCCACCCAACGGTGTGTGGCGGAGGGCACTTTACGTGCCACTGTCATTACCTCCCTTTCCTGTTCCAGTCGCGTATGGTTCGCGGGAAAAACGACTGTCTGAAAGCCTCCGTGCGCGCTCTAATCTCTCTAATTTTACATTCGTGATCTCCTCGGGAGGTATAAGTAGGGGGAAGCAATATACTCGATACCTCATCCAGAAACGCACCCTCTCGAAACCTGGCGAGCAAAGTAGGGAAAATAGTGTCACTGACTTAATTCAGGATTTGGGGTGGCGTATTTCGTTGCGGCGGAATTTTTTCGCTAATTTTCAATCACTGGCTTTCTCTTCCAAATACGAAAATATTTTGTTGACGCTGACATACATAGGCAGAAGCGATCATCATAATAAAATAACGGGAATAGGGACTCGCACGGAAAGACATAGGTATTCGTTTTTTCCGCGGCTATTGGGGATTGGTATAACAGACAATTGTTATAAAGGTGGTTCGATGAACCCTCTGTCAGGTACTTAACTGTGATTTGCACAGTATCCATTTAGATGTAGATGTAGATATACCCATTACCACTTTTAAATTTTCTAACCCACCTGCCCGTTAAGGCATCTAACATTCCACGCACTAATCCATGGAATGAAAATTTTGTTTCTCCTGATTACAGGATGATGATGATAGCATAACGGATGGAAATATTCAGAGAATTGAGGTCAGGTGTCCTTAGACGCCAGCGTACTTGTCTAAATTGGACAATATTGGAGTGTGAAATGTCGTCATACATCACCTGAAAGATGTGGTGATGTCTTGTAACGTATGTACCACACTTCTCAGTAATGGGCGATGGGCAAAATTTCAGCTCCATTACAGGGGGATTTAAATGGATAGTTTACATTTCAAATACGTTTGTACCAACTAGGGCATAGCCCGCCCGGTTGGCCGTGCGGTCTAACGCACGGCTTTCCGGGCGGGAAGGAGCGCCTGGTCCCCGGCACGAATGCGCCCGGCGGATCTGTGTCGAGATCCGGTGAACTGGCCAGTCTGTGGGTGGTTTTTAGGCGGTTTTCCATCTGCCTTGGCGAATCGGGGCTGGTTCCCCTTATTCCGCCTCAGTTACACTATGTCGGCGATTGCTGCGCAAAGAAGTTCTACACGTACGCGTACACCACCATATCTCAACCACACAAACATAGGGGTTACACTCGTCTGGTGTGAGACGTTCCCTGGGGTGTCCACCGGGGGCCGTCCGCACAATAACCCTGGGTTCGGTGCGGAGCGGCGTAGGGGTGAAGTGGACTGCCGTAGTCGTCGTGGGGTTGGGGACCACTGCGGCTGCGGCGGGGACGGAGCCTCTCCGTCGTTTCTAGGTCCCCGGTTAACGTACAATACAATACAATACAATTAGAGCATTATTTCATATTGAAGCCAGTGGCGGCTCGTAACAGAAAACTCGCAGTTATCTCGCAAACGGCTTATCTACTGAGTCATGAAACTTCCTGGCAGATTAAAACTGTGTGCCCGACCGAGACTCGAACTCGGGACCTTTGCTTTTCGCGGGCAAGTGCTCTCCCGAGTTCTCCCGAGTTCGAGTCTCGGTCGGGCACACAGTTTTAATCTGCCAGGAAGTTTCATATCAGCGCACACTCCGCTGCAGAGTGAAAATCTCATTCTGGCTACTGAGTCATGTTTACTGGAGCAGTTTTGGTTCTATTATCGTACACTCTCGCCCATGCCAGCTTCTACTATGAATTATGGTAAACCCTGTATGTGTTCTATATCTTCAACAGAACCGAACACACATGTGACTGTGCTAATATAGGATGCCGTGGCAGTGTCTTTGGGTAATGGCCAAAAGTCCAATTTTTTCACGTCACTGTAAAAGCGCTTGCAGTCAAAGATATCTGTTGTTGTGAGCAGTTCCGGGTCCATTATCTGCAACAAAATGCCTTTGGGTCTAGCATACGAGGATTTGACGAGAATGATAGATGTTTTGAAGTTGTACTCTACGATGTGCTTAGGAAGGAGTTTATCGCACCTCTCGCGATGTCTCACTTTGAATTATCAATAATTATTATTTTCGTCTCAGGTTTAGTGATGACCTTCTTTGCTTCCTAATTGATATTATTGTTCTGCTTAGTAAAACAGGTTAGGTGCGCCGGCAAGTGTGCCGTGTCTAACGTGAGGCGCTCACGGTGCAGGTCAGGTGAGGTAACAGCTGTGTGCCGAACAGCAGGCAACGCCAGCATTTATATCGGACAACAGGAGCTCCCTGTGCCGTTATTGCACTTTTTTGAGTTAGTGTAACAGCCTTGTGTTCGTATACGCTCTCATCGGCATATGGCGTCTGCTGTCCGGTGCGATGGCATCATAAGGGGCAGGAAGTTTAGAGATGTTACAAACCTTTCGTCCACAGAGGAAAAAATGAAAAAAAAATGCGGTTCAATGAATTTTGTATCATTATGAACATACGTATATCGGTGCGACAATTCCGTATAAGTATCAGAGAAACAAATTGTCCACGGTCGGTATTTAATCCGTATTGAGTTTCTTTTATGGGCATTAGGCAAATTCTCTGATGCTAAGGTTTCATCATGGTCCAATCATTACTATGCTATTCCGTATAGAGAACCATGGAAGCCGGTCGGTGTGGCTGTGCGGTTCTAGGCGCTTCAGTCTGGAACCTACAGGTTCGAATCCTGCCTCGGGCATGGATGTGTGTGATGACCTTAGGATAGTTAGGTTTAAGTAGTTCTAAGTTCTAGGGGACTGATGACCACAGATGTTAAGTCCCGTAGCGCTCAGAGCCATTTGAACCAGTTTTTGAGAACCATGAAATTTTAAAAACAAAACTTAAAAACTACTTCAACAACAAACAGTAAGCCCTGAAGCCTTTGAACTAAAGAAATCTAACAGAGCAGCACTTCTGCAGTACAAGTTTCATAAAACTCGTCGACGTGAATCTGCAAGCTTCGGTGACGGTTGGAGAGCGTCACGTTGTGGCCGTTGCAGGGTTAAGCACGGGGTTCGGCTTGCTGAGTCGGTCTAAGTTTGAAAATAAAGTAACTACGCCGTCTATAGCGTAGCTGTTAACAGTGTTAGGAAGCCAAACGGTAGCCACTGTAACATGGCTTCGACCTCGGCCTAGAATGCGATTAAAGAGCAATAACCAGCACAAACGTTACTTATCCATAACTCTATCATGATTACTCAAATGCGTGGTCATTTGTAATGAGACTCCCCGGTAATACTATATTTTTATCACTCTCAGTCAGTTTCTTCTGTGTAATGGATATGGTCGTCATTTTGTGGGTTATCACACGGTGTGCTGGTCTAAGCTGATGGAGTATACCCGTGTTTCTTACGGCAAGGACTACAGAGAATTTCACTGTCAGCAGGATTATTGTTACTGCATAGGAAGGGATATCTAGAAAAAATATCATTTTCTATAACGAGAAAATTGGCTGGCACACGTTATATCTCTTTTTAAATTTCTCTTCGGTACAGCAACTGAACCAGTTTGAGCATTTACTGAGAATCTTCTGAACGAATACGAAAATAACGGGAATAAGTCCAAGGAATTAAATGAAACACCATCGACCAAAATTCAGAGGTTTTCCAGGGACAGTTTCTGAGAACATTGGTAAAATGGACTTGCGATCGTCCGAGGCTCGTTGCAGAATAACTATATTTCCTTTAATTTCTTGTCTGCATTTAGCTTTATATCTGCATTGCACTGAAAATAGCTACAGGTCATTGATAATACCGACGGCATACGTTACGGTCATGTCTGGAGACACATTGCTCCATTCAGTCCACGTAATTCTGTTAAAAACTGTAAAGCTCTCGTTGCCGACAGTACTTTTTGTACGTAAAAATGAAACAGCAAAATTTTTAGAGTTACTGGTGAAGAGTTGGCCTGTATGTACCTCGTGAATGGATTCACAGAATATAATCTAAGAATAGCACAATAGTACTGTTCGACATGTACAAGCAGCGACTCAAGCACAACACGATACTTTTGGAGATATCACAGGGTTCTTGAATTTCTCTGTTTGTGAACTACGTATTCTGACTGCATGTTGAGGTATTTATCACTGTTGTGAAGATATTTTTAGAGAAACTAAGGTAAGTATGAGAACAAACAACATAAATTATAACTTCATTATTACACTGTAACGAACCATTTGATATCATGGGTGTCTTATATAAGATTACTTAGAAAGCATTACCGAACAACCACCGAAATAATGCCACATTCACCATGCATATTACAACCTTAAATACAGGAAGGTTCAAAAAGAGTAAACGTGTTTCTGACACATTTATTTATTAGTCTGTATGACGTACAACTATAAAACCTGGGACAATATTTACGGATCTCTCAAGCCTAGATCACAGATGTTCAATATGTCCTCCACCACCGACAAGAACGAAACGAAATCGATACTCGAATTCCTCGCATACTCGGGTAAGCATTTCCATCGTCACTCATGTTATGGCAGTACGGAACCGGTTTTCCGACTCTTCTGGGTTCTGTGGTAGTGTTGTCGCTTAAAAATTGTTCTTAATAAAACCTCACAGGAAGAAGTCACCTGGTACCAAATTTTGTGACCGTGGACGCTGGCTATTTTGTGAGCAATCCAACGACCTCGTTGAGTTTCGTCCAGATATTCACGCAGTCGATGACTCCAGTGATGAGGTCTTGTTAAAAAGTGAAGCTTTCCTCGTCAAGCCTCTGAAATAACCAGTTAAGTGACATAGCAACATACAACGACATTTTCCTATCAAAGAAGAATCTGCCGCAAACAGATGTCGTACAAAACACAACGACTTTGGTGAATCTCGCACATGCTCAATGTGTGTGTGTGTGTGTGTGTGCGTTCTGCAGGGCCCAGTTTCGAACATCGTGTATGTTTACTCTTCCACAAAGGTGGAAAGTCGCTTCATCACTAAGCACAATGCGTTGGGCGAAAATTTTACCATTATCGGTAGTAATCTGATGCTCATCACATAATGCCACAAGTTTGCGTTTGTCGTCACGACGTAGAGCCTGTAATAGCAGCAACTAGTGCGGCTCCATACCCAACCGGCGTCTCAAAACACGACATATTATTGGTGTACCCAGTTGCAACTCGCGACTGGCAGAACCAGTTGATTTTATAGCACTGCGTCGGAAAGCGCTTTGAATTCATGCGACATTTCCATCTGAAACACGATGGACGCCAGGACTCTTTCGTTTACATATACATTCTGTGTGTACGAAGTATCGATACCATCTGCGAACGCTTCATCCATTCGGAGGGTCGGTGTCATACCTCAACCTGAAGCATTTTGGCACTACAATAACGGAATTATACTGCGCAACTCGAGAACGTAAAGAATTATTCTGCGGAATAGCCAATTTTCGACATGTGACGGTAGCTACTTGTAACATACAAAAGACAGTCGACATCTGGCTGCAATGAATATAAGCTAGACAAAGTACTCGTTCCTCCAATAACCAAGTCGTCGCGCAGCAATCGATAGGTTTGATAAAATAATACGAGTACTTTGTATTATGTATATTCTTTTTCAAACACCATGTACTTGGGTTCATCATTCAAGTAACAAGAAGTACAGTACGTATTACATGCAGCTTATACCCTTAGGTCAGGGCTTCACAACATACATGCTCGTGGAGCAAGCTGTGAGCAGCAAGGCGCGAGCACGGAGCAGCGCGAGCACGCTACCCCCACTACCGGACCAGAGCGGAGAGTGGGGAGAGTCTCGTGGGGAACACAACAGCTGCCGCCAGTCAATGTAAATGCGCGGCCACCTGCAGGGATTTCACTCACGAATTATTACTGCGACAAATGAAACAAATAAAGCAGAATGTACACGTGTCACATAATTTTATTAGCTTAGTGTATGCTTCTACATTCGCATTAATTTGTGAACTGTTACACAATAAAAGGTGTCACTGAAGTGTGGGATTCTCGGTTATCTTGTACTTTTTGCCCTTTACAATTGCGTCTATGTTCGGAGTAATTGTTCTTGTGCATTTTAGGCGCAGCGTGCAGTTTAAATTTCGATCAGACAATGCGTTTCTCAGGCGCGTCTTTTTACATTTCATTGCAGAGAACAGTTGTTCACAAACATACGTGGAACCGAACATTGATATTATTGTAGCCGCCAGTTTGTGCAAACGAGGAAATCTATCCTGAGGGAAGTGTCTGTAGAATTCCAAAATGTTTTTCTTGTTCTGAAATTTGTCTCTGTATTCTCTGTCACACTGCAGGTCAATAATTTCTTGCTGCAGCTCAGGACGAATCTCTTAAATATTCGCTGAATATGGAGAGAACAGATCAAAATCACTGTCTAGTGCTGTCAGATCTTGAAAGTGCTGATCAACTAAACTATGTGAATAACGTTCACAGTCTTTGTGAACATCTTGCATGGATGATAATTTAGGAAAATGAGCTAGGTTTCCTGTTTCCAGCTGACTCACCCAAAGTGTCAATTTCATTTTAAAAGCTCGTATTCGATCTATGAAATGAGTAATTAGCAGATCTTTACCTTGTAGTAAAATGTTCAAAGCATTCAGGTGGCTAGTTAAATCTACTACGAACGCGAGATCACATTCAAACGTGCGCGCGCATTTCCCCTCCCTCCCCTCCCTCCCTACTCCTCGACCTTGCAGCTGCTCGCGAGCACGTACCTGAGCAGACGCGAGTACTCGCGCTCAAAATCGGCCAGTTGTTAAGCCCTGCCTTAGGTCTTATACGGTACACTGGGAACTAAACGTCCTCGACATGTATTTTTTTTCTATGGTCTTCAGTCCGAGGCTGGTTTCATGCAGCTCTCCGCACTAGACTCACCTGTGCAATCCTCTTCATCTCAGTACAAAACTATAACCTACGTTCATCTGCCCCTGTTCACTGTATTGAAGCCTTGTTCTCCCCCTACAATTTTTACTCCTCACATCTCCTTCCTTCACCAAATTTACCTATCATTGAGGCCTCAGGTTGCATCCTACCAACAGATCCCTTTTTGGTTACTTTGTGCCATAAATTTGTATTTTCTCCATTTAGAATTCGTTCATCCTCATTAATTATTCGATACACACATCTAATTTTCAACTTCCTGCTGAAGCATCGCATTTCAAAAGCTACTGTTCTCTTTTTGTTTCAAATGGTTAATGCCCACTTTTTATTTCGGTATGGAGCTACCCTTCAGACAAATAAGTTCAGAATGACTTCAAAAAATTTATATTCGATTTAGTAGATCAATCTTTTTCAAAACCGTTTTTCTTCCTATTGCCAGTCTGTATTTTGCATTCTTGCAGCATCCGGTTTTCGTGAGTCTTATGAGCAAACTCATCGATTACTTTCAGTGTGTCCTTTCCTACATTCCATTAACCTTGATTTACTTTTGTTGATATTCATCTTATAACCTATTTTAAACACAATATCTATTATGTTCAACTGATGAAATGCCACTTGCATACCTCAAAGAATTTACCTCTTCTCTCCGTACTGTATTTCCTTTTCCAAAGTTCTCCTTGTTTAGCTTCATACATGGGTTGAATAAAATCGGCGGTATGTTACAGTCGTGTCTAAAGCTGTTCTCAATCATTATTTTCTTTTCGTGTACTTCGATTCTTACAACTGCAGTTTGATTTCCATTCTAGTTGTAGAAAACTTTTCACTCCCTTTATTTCACACCAGCTATCTTCATAACTACAAGGTGTTTATTCCTGTCAAAACTGCCAAAAGCGTTCTCTAAATCTGCGAATGACATACATGTAGATTTGGCTTTCTTCAGTCTATTCCCTAAGATAACCTGTCATTGTAAATCAGGGAAGACAGTCCAAAGAACGATGTAGGCAAACCAAGAGTTCCTCTCTCTCTACCCTCTTTGCGTTAAGAATAGCACCATATGTATGTGTCAAAGTCGATCGCCCAAATTTTTGAGTCTAATAGACATAAAGGCTTATTTAGCATAAATTTTGAAATTTTTCTCTAAAATTTTCATATTCTTCACTGTTTTTATTTACTGCATCTCGTGTGTTCCTTCAATTATTAGTCCATTAACATAGAGTGCAATCTGTAAGAGGTGCAAAAGATATTATAATACAATAAAGATTTATTAATAATGAAAGGAAAGCAGTAATGATCAAGTTATTGCTACAAACTGCCGACGACCCAAGGTATTACCCGACCCCTATATTACTACACTAGAGCTGCTGCGGCCGTCATCGGAAACACGCAGTGACGTTACGGTGAACAAGTTCAGTGGTGACTATGGAAAACGTATCGCGTTGTGAATTATTTCAGTTCAGGTCTGGAAAAACTATCGAGTGTTTCAGCGTTTCACTGTGAAATGTCACAATAAAACACACCATAAGTCGACCGAAGCGCCATCACTCCCAAGTGCAACAATATTTTAGTTGACTAATACTACACTTCTGGATGCGAAGTGTTTACATCCCTTGCCATGTGCTCAGAAAAAGCAGCGCAGGGCACTCAGAACCGCCGGACGCTGTGGCCGAGTGGTTCTAGGGGCTTCAGTTCGGAACCGCACTGCTGCTACGATCGCAGGTTCGATTCCTACCTTGGGCATGGATGTGTGTGATGTCCTTAGGTTGGTTAGTTTTAAGTAGTTCTAATTCTAAGGGACTGATGTCGTTAGATGTTAAGTTCCATAGTGCTTAGAGCCACTCAGAACCAAACAATATTCAGCCACGCAAAGGAGTTATTATCCGAGCAGCCAGGAGCTAGCTCCACGGACTTTATCAGTCGATGATGCAATTCGACATGAGGTGTATGTTTCGTAAAAGACTGGTGAGATTAATGCAGTGGTCTTAGGTTGCCAGTCATAAGATGATGCAAATAAAAAGAGTTGTGTTGTGTTTGTTGTGGTCTTCAGTCTAATGACTGGTTTGATGCGTCTCTCCTTGCTGCTCTATCCTTTGCATGTCTCTTCATATCCGAGTAACTACTGTGACCTACATCCCTCTCAATTTTGCTTACTGTATTCATCTCTTGGTCTTCTTCTACGATTCTTACCCCCCACGACTCCCTCCTTAACTAAAGTGGTGATCCGTTGACGTCTCAAAATGTGTCCTACAAACCGATTACTTCTTTTATTCTGGTTGTACCACAAATTTCTCTTCTCCCCAATTCTACTCAGTACCTCCTCGTTAGTTACGTGATCTACCCATCCAATATTCAGCCTTATTCTGTAGCACCACACTTCAAAATCATCTATTCTCTTCCTGTCTAAGCTGCTTATCGTCTATGTTTCACCTCAGTACAAGGCTACACTCCATTCAAATACTTTCAGAAAGGATTTTCTGACACTTAAATGTATACTCGATGTTAGCAAATTTCTCTTCTTCTGAAACGCTTTTCTTGACATTGCCAGTCTACATTTTGTATCCTCCCTATTTCGACCATCAGCAGTTATTTGCTTCCCAAATAGCAAAACTCATCTACTAATTTAAGTGTCTCATTTCCTAATCTAATGTCCTTAGAATCATCAGTTTTAAATAGATTACATTCCATTATCCTCGGTATGTCTTTGTTGATGTTAATCTTATACCCTTCTCTCGAGATACTGCCCTTTTCGTTCAACTGCTCTTTCAGATTACAATGTCATCGGAAAACCTCAAAGTTTTTATTTCTTTTCCCTGTACTTTAATACCTACTCCAATTTTTTCTTTTGTTTCCTTTATTTTCTGCTCAGTATACAGACTGCAGAACATCGATGATAGACCACAACCCTGTCTCATCCCCTTCTCAACCACTGCTTCCCTTTCGTGCCCCTCGACTCTTATAACTGACATCTGGTTTCTGTACAAATAGTAAATAGCCTTTCGCTCCCTGTATTTTACCGCTCCCGCCTTCGTAACTTTAAAGAGAGCATTCCTGTCAATATATTCAAAACCTTTCTCTTAGTCTACAAATGCTCTAAACTTAGGCTTGCCTTTGTCTAACCTATCTTCTATGAGGTGTCGTAGGGTCAGTATTGCCTCCTGTGTTCCTACATTTTCCCGGAATCCAAATGGATCATCGTTTCTACCAGTTTTTCCATTCTACTGTAAAGGATTCATGTTAGAATTTTGCAATCGTGACTTATGAAACTGATAGTTCGGTAATCACCTGCTTCCTTTGAAATTGGAGTTAGTATATTCTCCTTGAAGTCTGCGGCTATTTCAGCTGCCTCACACAAATTGCTCACCAGATGGAAGAGTTTTGACATGGATGGCTCTCCCAAGGCTACCAGTAGCTCTAACGGAGTGTTGCATACTCCCGGGACCTTGTTTCGGCTTACGTCTTTTAGTGCATTGTCAAATTCTTCACGTAGCATCATATCTCCCTTCTCATCTTCCTCTACGTCCACTTCCATTTACATAATATTGCACTCCAGAACATCTCCCTTGCATATACCCTATGTATACACCTTTCACCTTTCTCCTTCCCTTCTTTGCTTAGGGCTGGTTTTCATCTGACCTCTTGATATTTGTACTGGTGGTTCTCTTTTCTCCAATCGTCTGTTTAATGTTCCTGTAGGCAGCATCTACCTTACCCCTAGTGACATATGCTTCTACATCCTTACATTTATCCTCTAGCCATTACCGCCAAGATTTTTTGCACTTCCAGTTGACCTTATTTTTTAGGTGTTTGTATTCCCTTTAGCCTGCTCCAATTATTGAATTTTCATATTTTACCTTTTCGTCGATTAAATTCAATATCTCTTATGTTACCCAAGATTTTCTTTTAGCAATCGTCTTTTTACCCACTTCATTTTCTGCTGCCTTCATTATTTCATCTCTCAAAGCTAGCCGTTCTTTTTCCTCTGGATTCCTTTCCCCTTTTCTTAACAATCATTCCCTTTGAAAGCCTCTACAGCCTCCGGTTCTTTCGGTTTATCCAGGTCCCATCTCCTTAAATTCTTGCATTCTTGCAGTTTCATGAGTTCTAATTTGTAGTTGATAACCACTAAAATGTGGTCAGAGTCCACATCTGCCACTACAACTGTCATACAATTTAAAATCTGGTTCGTAAATCTCTGCCTAACCATTGTAAAATCAATCTGAAACCTTCCGGTGTCTCCAGGTCTCTTCCACGTATACAACCTTCTCTCATGATTCTTAAAACAAGTCTTATCTATGATTAAATTATACTCTGTGCAAAATTGTACTACTTGACTTGCACTTTCATCACTTTCTCCTGTCCATCTTCACCTCATAAATCTCCTTCTTTTCCTACTATCGAATTCCAGTCCTCCATGACTATTAAATTTTCGTCTCCCTTAACCATCTGAATAATTACTTTTATGTCATCATACATTTCCTCAATCTCCTCCTCAGCTGGGGAACTAGTTGGCATATAAACTTGTACCACAATGGCGGATGTGGGCTGCGTGTCTATGTTGGCTACAATAATGATTTCACTATGCTGTTGATAGTAGATTATCCGCCTTCCTATTTTTTCTGTTTATTAAACATACTCGTGCAATCGCTGCCTCGGGATGACTGGGTGTTGTGTGATGTTCTTAGGTTAGTTAGGTTTAAGTAGTTCTAATTTCTAGGGGACTGATGACCATAGATGTTAAGTCCCATAGTGCTCAGAGCCATTTGAACCATTTTTTTACTCGTGCAATACCGTTATTTGATTTTCTATTTATAATCCTGTAATCACCTAACCAGGAATTCTGTTCCTCCTACCACCAAACTTCACTAATTCCCACTACGACTAACTGTAACCCATCCATTTCACTTTTTAAATTTTCTAACCTACCTGCCCGATTAAGGGACCTGACATTCCACGCTCCGATCCGTAGAGCGCCAGTTTTGTTTTTCCTGATAGCGACGTCCTTCTGAGTAGTCCCCGCCAGGCGATCTGAAGTGGGGACTATTTTACCTCCGTATATTTTACCAAGGAGGATGCTATCATCATTCGCTTCAGAACTGTTACAAATTCGTCGGGCAATAGACCACGCCGCTTGAACTGCCAACACAACTGGCAATGCTAAGAGTATCCTAAGACTTCCACATCGCTCGCAACGGGTTATAAACAATGCTGGTGACGACCTTGAGGGTCACGAGCTGTGAATAAATAATTGCCACTATTAAAGTTCCAACCCTCGTATGTTATGCACTGTTATACGGACAACTCTCCTACCTCGTACATCCTTCTGGCTGTTGCTAGTACGTCGCACAATGGGGGAGGGGGCTGTCCGGGGGGGCAGGACCGACGTGTCTAAGCGAATTTACACATGACCTGTTTGTCGTGGCGTGAAACTGAAAATTATTTTTATTTTCAGTCATACTATGAGAAACCCCCCATTAACCATGGACCTTGTCGTTGGTGGGGAGGCTTGCGTGCCTCAACGACACAGATAGCCGTACCGTAGGTGCGACCTCAACGGAGGGATATCTGTTGAGACGCCAGACAAACGCCTGGTTCCTGAAGAGGGGCAGAAGCATTTACACTAGTTGCAGGGGGAGCAGTGTGGATGCTTGACTGATCTGGCCTAGTAACACAAACCAAAGCGGCCTTGCTGATTTGGTACTGCGAACGGACGAAAGCAAGGGGAAACTACAGCCGTAATTTTTCCCGAGGGCATGCAGCTTTACTGTATGCTTAAATGATGATGGCGTCCTCTTGGGTAAAATATTCCGGAGATAAAATAATCCCCCATTCGGATCTCCGGGCGGGGGGACTACTCAAGAGTACGTCGTTATCAGGAGAAGGAAAACTGGCGGAGCGTGGAATGTCAGATCCCTTACTCGAGCAGGTAGGTTAGAAAATTTAAAAAGGGAAATAGGTAGGTTAAATTTAGATTTAGTAGGATTTATTGAAGTTTGGTGGCAGGAGGAACAAGACTTCTGTTCAGGCGAATACAGGGTTATAAATACAAAATCAAATAGGGGTAATGCAGGAGTCGGTTTAATAATGAATAAAAGAATAGGGGTGCGGGTAAGCTACTGCAAACAGCAAGGTGCATGCATTATTGTGGCCAAGACAGATACGAAGCTTACGCCTACTACAGCAGTACAAGTTTATATGCCAACTAGCTCTTCAGATGAAGAAGAAATTGAAGGAATGTATGATGAGATAAAAGAAATTATTCAGATAGTGAAGGGTGACGAAAATTTAATAGTCATGCGTGACTGGAATTCAACACTAGGAAAAGGAAGAGAAGGAAACGTAGTAGGAGAATATGTATTAGGGCTAAGAAATGAAAGAGGAAGCGCCTGGTACAATTTTGCACAGAGCATAATTAATCATAGCTAACACTTGGTTCAAGAATCATGAAAGAAGGTCGTATACATGGAAGAACCCTGGAGATACTAAAAGGTTTGAGTTAGATTATATAATGGTAAGACAGAGATTTTGGAACAAGATTTTTATTTGTAAGACATTTCCAGGGGCAGATATGGACTTTGACCACAATCTATTGGTTATCAACTGTAGTTTAAAACTGAAGAAACAGCAAAAATGTTGGAATTTAAGGAGATGGGACCAGGATAAACTGAAAGGATGAGAGGTTGTACAGAGGTTCAGGGAGAGCATACGGGAACAATTGACAGGAAATGGGGAAAGAAATACAGTAGAAGAATGGGTAGCTTTGAGGGATAAAACAGTGAAGGCAGCAGAGGATCAAGTAGGCAAAACAGACGAGGGCTGATAGAAATCCTTGGGTGGCAGAAGAGATACTGAATTTAATTGATGAAAGGAGAAAATATTAAAATGCAGTGAATGAATCGGGCAAAAAGGAATACAAACGTCTCAAAAATGAGATCGACTGGAAGTGCAAAATGGCTAAGCATAGATGGCTAGGGGACAAATGTAAGGATGTAGAGGCTTATTTCACGAGGGGTAAGATAGATACTGCCTACAGTAAGATTGAAGAGACCTTTGGAGAAAAGAGAACCACTTGCATGAATATCAAGAGCTCAGACGGAAACCCTGTTCTAAGCAAAGAGGGGAAGGTAGAAAGGTGGAAGGAGTATATAGAGGGGCTATACAGGGGCGATGTTCTTGAGGACCATATTATGGAAATGGAAGAGGAAGTAGATGAAGATAAAATGGGAGATATTAGACAGCGTGAAGAGTTTGACTGAGCATTAAAAGACCTAAGTCGAAACAAGGCCCCGGGAGTAGACAACCTTCCATTAGAACTACTGATAGCCTTGGGAGAGCCATTCCTGACAAAACTCTATTATCTGGTGAGCAATATGTATGAGACAGGCGAAATTCCCTCCGACATCAAGAAGAATAAAATAATTCCAATCCTAAAGAAAGCAGGTGTTGACAGATGTGAAAATTACCGAACTATCAGTTTAACAAGTCACAGCTGCAGAAAACTAACGCGAATTCTTTACAGATGAATGGAAAAACTGGTAAAACTCGAACTTGGGAAAGATCCGTTTGGATTCCGTAGAAATGTTGGATCACGTGAGGCAATACTGACCCTACGACTTATCTTAGAAGAAAGATTAAGGAAAGGCAAACCTACGATTCTAGCATTTGTAGACTTAGAGAAAGCTTTTTACAATGTTGACTGGAATACTCTATTTCAATTTCTGAAGGTGGCAGGGGTAAAATACTGGGAGCGAAAGGCTATTTACAATTTGTACAGAAACAAGATGGCAGCTATAAGTGTCGAGGGTCATGAAAGTGAAGCAGTGGTTGGGAAGGGAGTGAGAGAGGGTTGTAGCCTCTCCCCGATGCTATTCAGTCTGTATATTGAGCAAGCAGTAAAGGAAACAAAAGAAATGTTCGGAGTATTATTTAAAATCCACGGAGAATAAATAAAAACTTTGAGGTTCGCCGATGACATTGTAATTCTGTCAGAGACATCAAAGGACTTGGAAGAGCAGTTGTATGGAATGGACACTGTCATGAAAGGAGGGTATAATATGAACATCAACAAAAGCAAAACGAGGATAATGGAATGTAGTCGAAGTGAAGATGAAGTCGGGTGATGTTGAGGGAATTAGATTAGGAAATGAGACACTTAAAGTAGTAAAGGAGTTTTGCTCTTTGGGGAGCAAAATAAATGATGATGGTCGGAGTAGAGAGGATATAAAATGTAGAGTGACAATGGCAAGGAAAGCGTTTCTGAAGAAGAGAAATTTTTTAACATCGGATACCGATTTAAGTGTCAGGAAGTCGTTTCTGAAAGTATTTGTATGGAGCGTAGCCATGTATGGAAGTGAAACATGGACGATAAATAGTTTAGACCAGAAGAGAATAGAAGCTTTCGAAATGTGGTGCTAGAGAAGAATGCTGAAGATTTGATGGGTAGATCACATAACTAATGAGGAGGTACTGAATAGAATTGGGGAGAAGAGTAGTTTGTGGCACAACTTGACTAGAAGAAGGGATCAGTTGGTAGGACATGATCTGAGGCATCAAGGGATCACCAATTCAGTACTGGAGGACAGCGTAGAGGGAGACCAAGAGATGAATACACTAAACAGATTCAGAAGGATGTAGGTTGCAGTAGGTACTGGGAGATGAAGAGGCTTGCACAGGGTAGAGTAGCATGGAGAGCTACATCAAACCAGTCTCTGGACTGAAGACCACAACAACAACAACATAGGAAAAGTGCACCGAATCTTGAGATGGAACCGCTGACACGACGTAACAATGACGATTTGCAACTCGGCCTCACGCTGACTTTCACTATAAGCTTTTGATCACAACGCGTTAATTCAGAACATTCAGGAAATCTAGTAATGATATACATCCATAGCCTTGGCTTCGTCAGTTTTCTTTGTTGATTTCCTCCTAACTGGTTAACAGAGCAAATGAAAAAAAATTAACAACGGATTACGTCACATCACATTTCTCGTGTATAGTCGATTATTGAGAATCAATTTACTTTCTGACTTACGCTAGTCTTTGCCATTAAATTTTTCACTTCACGTTTCTATTAGGCTTTGTCACATTTCGCATTCAGCGATGTTTTGAAGTCAATTATCCAGTCAACAACCTATCGAATTGATTAAGAAAATGATTTTACGGTTTCACTTTTATTAATAACAGATGACACAGTCTTATTGTTTGTACTTTTTGCTTGTTAGTTGCCCGATTACGATACGACTACAAAGTTCACATTCTTGAAAGACATACTGCGAATGAGGAATTACTCCAACATATTGGTTTACTTGAAAAGACATTTTTTTTAATTAAAGTACTTTCTGGGAGATCACAGACGACATAGTATTTGGTTTATTTGACAGCTGCACGATTGAACTGCGACGCTACTGACGAGTGACACATACTTCGTTATTGCTTTTGCACTGTATCTATTCTATGTCTGCGCAGTTTTTCTACGTCTTCTGAAAAGTAAAATATGTTTTGGTAATAACTTTTGCGGCATAGCTACAATGAGACAGGTATTTCTCGTAACACAACAATACATTACAGTATAGTACTTTCAAGGTCATGGCAATGAACGTAATAACTACTACATTTATACGCATAGCACTTTACTTTCGTATATGACAAGGTAAGTACGTACATTGAATTTTGGAGAACTTTGATTGTGAACGACGATAACTAAGACACTTGGCACATTTTTCAGCGTTAGCCAATGACAGAAATTATCTTACAGCAAGAAGTACAGTTTAGTGCTACATGACACGCATTTGAGTGGTTATGTTTTGTACTTGGAACAATTTTAAGAAATATTTTTTAACTTCTATGATACAGAGAAGATTTTCGGCGATACATTTTATGCTGCAGTTTTAATCTGTAACATCTGAGGGTATAATTACATCGGCCCTCATGGGGGTACACCTACTTTATGTACCATGTGTATGGCCAGTGCAAGGAACCCTAGGTAATATTTTATTTCCTTATACAATTTTACACATTGGCACCATATTCCTCCAACACAGAATTACACAGCTATCTGATCACTTAACTGAGAGGAGTAAACTTTTTATCTTACGTCACTGACACAGGTCTACGTAATTACACATTTAGGTTAGTTTCCATTTATGAAATTGTATCCTGTCTACATTTTGCTAACTGTTCATATATTGTGGGAACCTTTGTGATACTGTGAGAGCTTTTAGATCTGTATATTGATTGGACCATGGCTTTTGAAGTACGTTTGAGGTAGATGACACTACTGAAACGAGTAGAGAATTTGTTTGGCAGGTTTACAGCTTATTGAACGAAGCTACGACGATTTTGAGATTTTATTGATCTGTTATGATGATATTACTAAAACGACGATATATATTATGGTGGTGAGATTTGTTTGTGATCGATAAGGAGATTCTATAAGAGGAATATGTTTATGCCATATGTTTATTATAATGAAATATTCAAGGTGAGATATGTTTATGATCGATAAGGAGATTCTATAAGAGGAATATGTTTATGCCATATGTTTATTATAATGAAATATTCAACAAGAAACGAATAATATGTATGTGTAATGCGGCAATGAATAATGAGTAGTGGTTAGGGACTCTGATTTGTGGGAAAAAATTTTGCAAATCAAGAATGATACTTTAAGAGTTATGAAAGGTGTGTATATATGTGAATATGGGTATCAAAACGCTTACGGAAACTTTTAGACACTGTTAGTCATGCGATTTCGTTTCAATTCACTTCCAAAATAAGATTTCATCCCTTGAAATTCAGTATCTGTATCAAACTGTCACTGTAGCGGAAGCTGTTGTCGTAATATTTCGGTAAAGACTGCATGCGACATTGAAATAACGCTGTGCTGAGCTGCGCACTAGCTGCTTTGAAATATACCCACTGTTGTGTGGACTGGTGCCTCTTAACCCGCTTTGAAGCTTGCCACCCTTCCGTAAGCGCTCGCAAAGCTGCAGAAAAGAGAGGCCTTTGATGTCGCCATTGATATTTCTTTGCAGAACTCACCACAGACACGACACTCTATTACTTAGAAACATACGATTACACTGTGGAGCTCGTAGTTTGTGTTACTTACTGAAATTCTTTTGAATTGATGAGAAATATTCTTATGTCTACACGCCTGATTATGAAAATTGACTTTATATGAAAGCTGAGAGAATTTTACTGACTTATGAAATGCCCTAGGGATGATGAATGATGTGTTTATGATTTTCTTTGTACATATTTGCTTATTTCATTTGGTATCTAGTTTCTAGGTGCACTGCAGCAATGGTTTTATAAAATAAAAAATATTAATACATATGGTAATGTAAGTACTTTTTGTAAACAGTTTCTATTAATAATAATTTTATGAAACATATTCTTAAAAAAGGAGGACTGGGGAAGGAGAGAAGCGTAAGAAGGAGAATAGACTAGTAACAGGAATTACATACAATTTTTTTTCGACAACATGGTAATTTTTTGGTAGAATAATTTGTTCTTGTGCACCATTCTATTGTTAAGATGTGACATAGACATTAAGATGTGAATAGATGTTTCCCTTATCTGCACTGCTGTCCTTACTGTGATATTTCTTCTGCTTGTGCTGTCATGTTTAGGTATACACTACTGCATTTGCTGCTGCTATTTGTCAGGCTTCGTCCTATTTAATTTTACTTTGTATTACTCTGACAAGCCTGTTTTACCACTGATTTACTTTTTTTGTTTACTGCATATTACGTTGTATTAGTTGTAACGTTGCGTCTTCTTTGCTAATTTAAATATGCTGCTGCTTGCTTTGCCAATTTGCATTTTTTGTCACTGCTGTTTGTGTTAATCGTTTTGTGGTGCTGCATTGTGTCTTTCTGTAGTTTATATATCTGACCTCAATAGATTTAAGTTGGTTTAAGAGGGGAGGGGGGGTTTATGCTATATAAGAAAATAAGTTGTGATGAATTGTGAAGAAATGCGTTGTGAAGCTATAAGAAAAAAGGTTTGTCCAAAGAGTATAGTACAATGAGGAATAATTATTTTGAAAGAGGAAATGAACAGATGTAAGGAGGGTATAGTAGCAACAGGTTTAGGTAGGATTTTCTTTGAAATAAATGATGAGGTAGAAACATATGTGAAAGTATATTTCCAGAAACCATACTTAGATAGAACATTTTTTGGAACAATGTTGAACTAAAGGAGATATTCGAGAATAAAAGGAAATATTCGACTGGAAATGAAGTAACACAAGTACTGCAGTACCAAATGTTACACTGAAAATAGACCCTGTCCTTTCCGTTTTTGTTATTCTGCTATGTGTTTGTGTACCCTTGTGTGTCTTGTGTTCTTTATGCCTCTGTGTGTTTATCTGATCAGATAAATTTGGTAAAGTTTTTTTCTTCTGATACTAAGCTGCATTCACTATGACGAGGAATACTGTTATCCACAAATATAATCTGGTTTTATAACATATTTTTTACTTTGACAAGATGCTTGGACATTATTTATTCTGTTATGTTTTCTTTAATGGTCATGTAACAAGTTAATGTTTCAAAGGATATTCTCATTTTTCATTTATTTACTTATGTCACAATTCCTGTAATACTCATATATATGATTGTTCTTGACTAATAAAATTTTTTGTACCTTTGTATTGTATTCTTATGCTGTAAAATTGTAAATTGTATAGACACCAGTTCTTTAAGTTAAGTAAACAGTGGGGCTTCATTTTACTGCATACATATCTGTTGGTCATACTATATGTATAAAATGTCACAGGTTGTATGATTGTATTAATGCTTGCACGTGTGTTGATAACTCAGCAAGGAACTGGTTAACAGCATTGCTGCTTCTAAGGATATTGCAAAGAGTTACAGAGTGCATAAGTGGTGGTTTATGGACTTGCTATATTATCTGCAAGAATCTTCAATTTGATTGTGCACCCGCATAGTCACAACGGATGGCTGCT
The DNA here is from genome assembly GCF_023898315.1 of Schistocerca nitens. Classification (NCBI taxonomy): domain Eukaryota; kingdom Metazoa; phylum Arthropoda; class Insecta; order Orthoptera; family Acrididae; genus Schistocerca; species Schistocerca nitens. The sequence goes on from NC_064615.1 coordinate 516,032,340, forward strand.
GGCCATCTCTACAAGCACTACAGTGGGTCTGTACCTTTGCTGGACCACTACTACCATAATCTCTACAAGGACTGCAGTGGGTCTGCAGTTTTGGTAGCCCATTACTGCCGTAATTTCTTCAAGAAATACTATGGGTAAGCTCTGTGGTGTCCTACCTACCAATATTCTGCAAGGCTTCGACTGACTGTTGTGGGATTACTCTGTTGTGACTCATTGCCATTCTTCATGTCTTCATGTCAAGAGTCAGTACTTCGTTTCTGATGGGAGGACCAATCTACTTCTTGAAGGCTGCATGGAGGTCCACTACTTGTGTGTGCATTTTCTTTTACTACTCAGACTTTGTGCATAAAACTGTCATAGACTACTCATCTGATGAGTGATTAGGACTGTCTTTATGGACTGTGAGGTGAATTTTTCGTTTTATTGACCAACAAATTGTGGGCATCTGTCCTATCTGATATTGTTAACATGAAAAAATTTCTAACAAATTAGTCTTGGCCACTGCCCAGAATATTTTGCAATTTTTTTGAGAGGAGCAGCAGGGCAATGCAAGTAGCCTGTTAATGTGTTTGTATGTTGGAAGCGCTATGTAGCGCTCTGCATTAATGACTCTGACACTAATGTTGGAACTCTGTAAGAGACTCGGTGACTGGTCCGTCTAGCACTTGGACTTTAACAGTCAGTGGTGATAGAAGTTGGAGGTGAACAGCCAGCAGTGATGGGAGTCAATAATTCGCAGTGATGGAGGTTTGCAGTATCAGCCCGTGCAGACGGTCTGAAAATAAATCTGTCATTGAGATTTATTACTAATGATTATATAATTTTTCAACTGGTTGTCACATTCTAAATGTAAATACATTGTTTTCTCTGAAACGAAATCCTTCCTTTGCTAAACCACATGCCTATTAGTAGGTAGAGCCTTCATTAGATAGAATCTTATATTTAGCTGGCTGTATTGGCGCTTGCTGTATGGCAGTAATTCGTGTAATGAATATTTTTGTGAGGTAAGTGACTTATGAAATGTATGGGCTACTGTTAGCATTTCTACTAATTCAGGGCCATTATTTTGTGTTAATTATTTGACGCCAGATTATCATTTTTTGAAGCATTCAGACCGCGTTTTCCTTGAATATTGTGAGTAATTAATGAATAGGAAAAGTTTGAGTTCTGTTTGTCAGGGCAAATTCTGTAGGTCAGTGTTGAAATGATAAATAATTGGAAAGAGACAGTACATTCAATTTCACGCATCAGCTTAAGAACATTGAGTAATCATTCAGCAGTTTAAGTATATTATTTATTTTTATTAAGAAGTTTCAACTGTTACAGTCGAAATAACTTCAGACAGGGACACATGGATGGTGTCGTCGATCCGCGTCCAGTACTCGTTAGGTATAGAGCCTTCTGCTGAAGTAATAAAAGAATTAGCGCGATTTGCAAACGGCAGACGACTTCTTACTTACTGCAGCAAAGGTACTACTATGCAAAGCAAACTGGCAAACACAAAGGCACGTTACTGAAGTGTTTTCTCTACGCATTACACAAGGAAGCACAGATTACAGACCTCGCGTTCTTACAGTCGTCTTGTAAAGAGCACAAGCTACGGCAACACCTGCAGCATGCGGCACACCCAAACAAAGGGCAGCGTGGTCAGCTCTATTAACATGACTAAGAAAAAAACACTCGCGATAAAAGACGAAATCAAAGATAGCACAGGAAAGAGAAATTTGATTTCAACATTACCGTCACGCTGAAAAACGGTGCATAGACGAGCTACATAAGACCAGGTAAGACCACTGCGACAAATGCGTCAGGACAAACTTTGGGGCGATATTTTTGTTCATCAATACGACTTTTGAGAAAAACAAATAAATCCAAGGGAATATCTATGCATTGATTTTAATTTAATCATATTTTGTATGACATTTACCGCTCCACTGGTTTGTGAAATACTGACACACTGCAACCCAACCTCAAAACAACCAATCCAGTGCTAACAATGAACTGCGGTAGGTAGATAATTAGGCTGTTATAGCAGTTCGTACGTATTTCTCAGACTTAATATGACGCTAGTGGACGAATCGGAATTACTTTTCCTCTTGTTTCTTGTTACAAATTTATTCATAGTTAGAAAATACCATCAACATCACACAGCCCAAAAACAATAATCGGTAATATATACATTAATTTCAGCTACAAGCAAGAACTGAAGAGATTAACAAAACAAGAACTGAGCTCGAGAAATGATAACTGTTGTCTTGACCAAAATAGGGATGGGCGATAGTCGATAATGCTCTGGCCGTATAGATAGTTTAAATCTATCGTTGGCCTTGCTGGCTCTAGATAGTGCGTATACCTTTCTCATCGTTGCTTTGTGGTCTTCAGTCCTGAGAGTGGTTCTATGCAGCCCTCCATGCTACTCTTTCTTGTGCAAGCTTCTTCGTCTCCCAGTACATACTGCAGCCTACATCCTTCTCAATCTTCTTAGTGTATTCATCTCTTAGTCTCCCTCTACGATTTTTACCCTCCACGCTGCCTCCAGTACTGAATTGGTGATCCCTTGATGCCTCAGAACATGTCCTACCAACCGATCGCTTCTTCTAGTCAAGTTGTGCCACAAACTCCTCTTCTCCCCAATTCTGATCAATACTTCCTCATCAGTTATGTGATCTACCCATCAAATCTTCAGCATTCTTCTGTACCACCACATTTCGAAAGCTTCTATTCTCTTCTTGTCTAAACTATTTATCGTCCATGTTTCACTTCCATACATGGCTACACTCCATAAAAATACTTTCAGAAACGACTTCCTGACGCTTAAATCAACACTCGATGTTAATAAAATTTCTCTTCTGCAGAAACGCTTTCCTTGCCATTGTCAGTCTACATTTTATATCCTCTCTACTTCGACCATCATCAGTTACTTTGCTCCCCAAATAGCTAAACCCCTTTACTACTTTAAGTGTCTAATTTCCTAATCTAATACCCTCAGCATCACCCAACTTAATTCGACTACATTCCATTATCCTCGTTTTGCTTTTGTTGATGTTCATCTTATACCCTCCTTTCAAGACACTGTACATTCCGTTCAACTGCTATTGTAAGTCCTTTGCTGTCTCTGACAGAATTACACTGTCATCGGTGAACCTCAAAGTTTTTATTCCTTCTCCATGGATTTTAACGAATACTCCGAACCTTTCTTTTGTCTTATTCTTTATTACTATATTCTTCTTGAAGTCTGAGGGAATTTCACCTGTCTCATACATATGACTCACCAGATGGTAGAGTTTTGTCAGGAATGACTCTCCCAAGGCTGTCAGTAGTTCTAATGGAATGTTGTCTACTCCCGGGGCCTTGTTTCGACTTAGGTCTTTTAGTACTCTGTCAAACTCTTCACGCTGTATCATATCTCCCATTTCATCTTCATCTACATCCTCTTCCATTTCCATAATATTATCCTGAAGAACATTGCCCCTGTATCGACCCTCTATATACTCCTTCCACCTATCTGCTTTCGCTTCTTTGCTTAGAAATGGTTTTCCATCTGGGTTCTTGATATTCATACAAGTCGTTCTCTTTTCTAGAAAGATCTCTTTATTTTTCCTGTAGGCAGTATCTGTCTTACCCCTAGTGAGATAAGGCTCTATATCCTTACATTTGTCCTCTAGCCATCTATGCTTAGCCATTTACACATCCTATCGATCTCATTTTTGAGATGTTTGTATTCGTTTTTGCCTGCTTCATTTACTACATTTTTATATTTTCTCCTTTCATCAATATTCTCCTTTCATCAATATTTCTTCTGTTACCCAAGGATTTCTACAAGCCCTCATCTTTTTACCTACTTGATCCTCTGCTGCCTTCACTACTTCATCCCTCAGAGCTACCCATTCTTCTTCCACAGTATTTCTTTCCCCCATTCCTGTCAATTGTTCCCATATGCTCTCCCTGAAACTCTGTACAACCTCTGGTTTAGTCAGTTTATCCAGGTCCCATCTCTTTAAATTCCCACCTTTTTGCAGTTTCTTCAGTTTTAATCTACGATTCATAACCAATAGATTGTGGTCAGAGTCTACATCTGCCCCTGGAAATGTCTTACAATTTAAAATCTGGTTCCTAAATCTCTGTCTTACCATTATATAATCTATCTGAAACCTGTCAGTATCTCCAGGCTTCTTCCATGTATACAACTTTCTTTTATGATTCTTGAACCAAGTGTTAGCTATGATTAAGTTGTGCTCTGTGCAAAATACTATCAGGCAGCTTCCTCTTTCATTTCTTACCCCAATCCATATTCACCTACTACGTTTCCTTCTCTCCCTTTTCCTACTACCGAATTCCTGTCACCGACGACTATTAAATTTTCGTCTCCCTTCACTATCTGAATAATTTCTTTTATCTCATCATACATTCCTTCAATTTCTTCCTCATCTGAAAAGCTAGTTGGCATATAAACTTGTACTATTGTAGTAGGCATAGGCTTCGTGTCTGTCTTGGCCACAATTACGCGTGCACTATGTTGTTTATAGTAGCTTACCCGCACTCCTACATTTTTATTCATTATTAAACCGACTCCTGCATTACCCCTCTTTGATTTTGTATTTATAACGCTGTATTCGCCTGAACAGACGTCGTGTTCCTCCTGTCACCGAACTTCACTAATTCCCACTATATCTAAATTTAACCTACCCATTTTCCTTTTTAAATTTTCTAACCTACCTGCTCGATTATGGGATCTGACATTCCACGCTCTGATCCGTAGAACGCCAGTTTTCTTTCTCCTGATAACGACGTCCTCCTGAGAAGTCCCCGCCCGGAGATCCGAATGGGGGATTATTTTACCTCAGGAATATTTTACCCAAGAGGACGACATCATCATTTAACCATATAGTAAACCTGCATGCCCTCGGGAAAAATTACGGTTGTAGTTTCCCCTTGCTTTCAGCCGTTCGCAGTACCAGCACACCAAGGCCGTTTTGGTTAGTGTTGCAAGGCCAGATCAGTCAATCATCCAGACTGTTGCCCCTGTAACTACTGAAAAGGCTGCTGCCTCTCTTCAGGAACCACACGTTTGTTTGTTACGTCGTGTCGGCGGTTCCATCTCAAGATTCGGTGCACTTTTCCAACTCCTTCCAAAATCTCCAAAATACCCTATCTTACTGCTTTGTAATCTTTCCATATGTCTAAATACCTCTTCCTGTGTCGGAAGGCAGTTATCCTCTAAAATATGGAACTCTTGTCCCGCGTGTGCTAATTGATTCTGTATTTCGGTCATTTTTCTTTTGTGTTGCGTATCAGCTTGATTCTGATTTTGTTTAACTTTCCTATTTCCCGTATACTCCTCTGTGTCAGTGAAAGCTACCGCTCTTGTATCGTTCAAATCATCATCTAACTTCGCAGATGCATTTGTTAACTGGTCCGAAAGTTCATCAATCTTTTCCGATAATGTGCTGATTTCCGTGTTTTACTGAACCACGTTTTAATGTGTCCATATGTGTTTTAATCGTATCTACTGTGTCATTTATGTATTCCTGATGTTTTACAGGTTGCGTAACCATACCGGTAGATGCAGCTGTGTCAATTTTAGCCCGAAAGGTGTGGTGATTTTCATGTACAATGATCTGCAGTTCTTTTATGTCAGCTTTATGATTCTGTAATGCTTCCTCATGTCGCGAAAAGATAGGCTGAAAATTTTCACAAATTTGAGTTTTTACATCTTCAGAAACGTTTTGATGTTTCGATTCGATTTCGGATGTTTCAATGGTTAAATCTTCACATGTTTGTTCAACTGGTTGTTCAATTGTGTTAAATTTTTGGAGCCATTTTCCCATTTGACTAACTTTTTAAAATAATAGGAATAACAATGCTTGAGTGACTGAAACATGTTAAAATGCGCTTTTCGGCAAAGCATCCACACCGGCAATACTTATATATCGAAAAACAGAAAGTGTGTCTTAAATAAATTCAGAAACGGGTAATGACGCAAAACCTAAATCTATCTAATTTGCAAGATTTCGTTGTGTAATTTCGCATTCCTGAAGCGAACAGCTACCGACCGATCGATCGACAATACTTCCCAGTTCATTGATTGTTTCCATTTCTACACCGTTATTTAGTGCCTGGTCCATGTCCCTGTACACAATTATCAAATTACTGTCTTAAACATTTGTCAGTTCGTTATAAGGTGATAGTGACTTGCTACTTTCATCGTCACTGTAATTTCTCACTTTGGTTTCAGCCTAGTATTACATTTTTCACACGCTGTGATTGTCAGCCTATTTTGCACAGTAACACACTAGAAACACAATTTGAAAAACAAAAATTGGATGACACTGAAAAAAACTTCCATAACACTGAAAATAATAAATATCTAATTAATTGGAAACGCGACAGCGAAATACTTGGTGCAAATCCACATGCAAATGCCCTGCACATTACAATACCGTACAACTATAAGAAACTACAGCTACAAAGGAAATTCTCTATACAATACGCGCTAGCAGTAAACAATAACTAATTTCTAATCATGCACTAATTATTCAAAGATTCCACTGAGGTATCCTCGGCTAAGGGTCGACAGATGAAATTTTTTTATTAAAAGATTTTACTTAAACTGCTGAGTGAAATTGAATGCAAGTGAACCTACTGTCTCTTTGCTATTCTTTATCGTTTTAACACTGACCTACAGAATTTGTCGTGACAAACACAACTCAAACTTTTACTATTCATTAATTACTCACAATATTCAAGGACAGCGCAATCTGACTGCTTAAAAAATGATAATCTGACTTCTAATAATTAATACAAAATAATGGCTCTGAATTAGTAGACACCCTAAGAGTAACCCATATATTTCATAAGTCACTTACCTCACAAAAATATTCATTACACGAACTACTGCCATACAGCAAGCGCCAATACAGCCAACTAAATAAAAGATTCTAACTACTAAAAGCTCTATCTACTAATAGGCATGTGGTTAGCTAAGGAAAGATTTTGTTGCCGAGAAAACAATGTATTTACCTTTAGAATGTGACAACCTGTTCAAAAATTATATAATCATCAGTAATAAATCTCAATGACGGATATAAATTCATACCGTCCGTTTGCGCTAATACTGCAAACCTCCAACACTGCAAATTATTAACCTCTAACTTCCATCACTGCTGGCTGTTCACCTCCAACGTCTATCACCACTGACTGTTAACTTCCAAGTGCTAGTCCGACCAGCCACCGAGTGTCTTACGAGTGCCCACAGCGCTGTCAGAGTTATTAATGTAGAGCACTGCTTAGTGCTGACAACATACAAACACATAAACATGCCAGTATGTTGTGTACATAGTTGCGTTATTTGTGTTACTATAAAGTTTCTGTTTACTACAACGATTGCTGTCATGGACTTGTTTGCGACTGTGATTTGGATGTACTGCCACAAAAGATCTAGAATTCTTCCACCTCATGTGTACGGTTCTTTTCCACTTCGAGAATATAGTAAAAACAATGTACTTCGGCGTGCTAAGAGTGTGATCATGGTAAATGCGTCATCGGGCCTTTACTAGGTACTTGTAAATCTTCATTTCTTCGTCCATATGATTAGCGCAAAAGACTACAGAGTTCCAATAAATTTGTTGGTAGATTTTCGGTTCGTAGAATCATTCTGTCTGTTTGTTCAGTCACGGAGTAGCAAATAGTGTCGCACAGTGGGTCTTGTTACTAATCTTTGTGCTGTTTGTAAAAATCCTTTGTTTTCCAGTCGACTTAGTGGCAAGTTCTCTTCAGTATCATTGTAGTCACTCTTATTTCTTAATTCATGGCTATGATATAATGGATCGTGGTGTTTAACTCTTGATGTAGTTCCCGGTTATGCATGAAATCGTGTTTCGTCAGCTGAAGAATGTTACGATTTTTCAGTGTGAGAGTTTTGTGTGTTCATTTTGTTTTTAATATCCATTTGGTGTGTGGCTTCTTTTTATTGTTCAAAGTTTTCTGGTACCGTTTGTTTCTCACTGATAATTGTTTATTACACTTGAGTTGTCTTTTCATGCTTATTACCATAGTAGATGAAACTTACAGTTTCATTGTGTGGCTTACATTTTGATGTGTCACATTGATATGATTTTGTAGCTGTTATTTCATTATACGATAATATGTCTCCTGGGGAGGGAGGCATTAATTTACTATGTTCGGTGTGACCAGATGTATTGGTCTTTCGTCTGTGCCATGGTCCCTTTTTTGCTGTGCTTGATCGTGTCTCGAATGTCCATTTTCATTTCTATGTACTTTTGCTAAATCTGGTATGTTATGTTGAAGGACTGTGTCACGATCCTGTTCTTCGTGAGCATGACTTTGTCTCGGATGTCTACTGTCACTTTTATGCACTGTTGAGTGCAGTGTATTGTTTTTAAAGACTTGTTTACTGAGGGCTTCCTCTTTCAGTTTTTCTACTTTAAGAAAGTTCGTCGTTTGGAGTGTTGCAGAATGGAAAAGTTCGTGTTTAATGTGCCTCGCCACACCGTAGTCCACGTGGCCGTAGAAAGACGCATCTTCGATGTAATCTGTTAGACGAAAATATTTTTCTGGCACAACGTTGCGACTATTGAGGGGATTCATGTCCGTTAGAGAGACTGTGGTCAGCAGCAGCCCGGATTGTTGCCTCCGAGCTGTTGCACGTCACCATGCTCTTGTTTTGGTTGCTGGTGATTTGTGTTTGCTTTTGCGAAGTGGGATGCTGGTTTTCGCACCCGTGTTTTTCAAGTTGCCCTCCATCAGGAACATGGGTGCACTCAGCGGCTGTGATCTGATTTACAAATGATACAGCAAATTGCCGTCCTTTTTTGCGGGTTTTATCTGGCAAATCCACATTTCGGCTAGTGCCTTGCCATTATCAATGCACTATTTTCTAGTCTCAATGCATGTCGGTTCCCTGTTGTTCGGGCGTCGGTCACAGTTCTTGAACTAGCCGAAATCTGGATTTGCCAAATAAAACGTGCAAAAAAGGACGACTGGTTGCGGTGCTCTGTCATTTATATATCCGTGTTTTGTTGAGAGGACGTCTGTACATTTCCTTTGTTAGTATTTGTATACATATCCATACCTAAATTTCTAAAGAGTGCTGCTGTCTCACTGCTTTTGTTTTGGCATGTCCTACTGAACATTGTTGGTGACATCATACCCTGTTTTTTCTATTTATCTTTTGCAGAGTTCATTCCAAGTGGGGCATTCTGGTCCCAGAGTTTTGGTACCTGTTCTTTTTTTTCCTTTTTATTGCAAGGAGTACAGCAACCCGTTGTTTCTTCATGAGATTCAATTTTTTTTTTTTGATCAGGTTTCGCACGTTTCCCACAAATAGCTTCCCTGCCACTTGTGGCCAAAATCCCATTACTTGAGGCATCTTTGCACTTGCACATAGTCTCTAATGCGAAAATATTCAAATTGTTTGTACACCTTCTAGCATTAAACGGGTAATCCTCCGTATAGCCCTCGAAATCATTAAGAAATAATCTTGTGGGGATGTCCATTACAGTCAAATATACCTTGCGTCACGTGAGAGTAGCAGAGTCAAAACACGTAACTCATGACGTCATCTCAAGTCGAGATTGTTTTGTTGTGAAATCTTTGTTGAATGACTGACACAGTATAAAAGTAATTCATTTCTAAATTTTATTAGTTATTTATGGAGTAAAGAATTTAAGTAAGTACAATATGTTTTAGTATCATTAGGTAATGAGTCTATATGAGATGTATATGAATGTGTTTTGACATAGCTAATCACAATGCTGCGTTATGTGTGATATTTTTTCTCTTTGAGAAGGGTGATACCTACTGAGTTGCTAGAGTGCGCGGACAACTCGTAATCGAGTGCGGGACCCCTTTCATATTTATGGATGGACGTATAATTGATAATTCATAACCGGAGTTGGTTTAGAAAATATTCTAGGGAACCACGGCCGAAGTTTGTTACAATAAAATCGCACATGGACTTTGAAATATCGGCGCGAAGTTTGAGATACGCGGTAGGCTATCGCGCGTTATAGTCGCGTGAAGGATTAAGTGACACTGACCGTGATTTATTGACATTAACTTAATAATAATTATCAAAGAATTATCGGAAGGAATATTAAGTGTTCTTAATGCTTAAAGCAGGTGTGAGTTGATTAACTGTTTGAATACGACAGATATTAATCACGGAATAGTCAGGTAGTTGATACGTTGCTTAGCATCCCATAAACAGATTGTGATAGAATTATCGGAACGATCATTTCAATCATTAGTGACCACAACACACACAGACACCAGAAAAGTAACTACTCTCGTCGTGAATGACATTTGGAACTGATTAGTTTTAATTCAGCTCCTGGGCATCAATTAACTTCATCCGAAGTTGAAACTCTACAAACTGTGTCATGTTCTTTCAGTTTGGCAGAACGATAGACATTATAGTCTACACTACTATTTACCCTTTTTTCAGAAAGAGAGCACTTACCTTTTTCTTTTAGAGGATTGTTTCTGATTGCATTGGGGCTTAATTAAATAAATGCAAATATTTTTTAGTACTAGCTGTATGTCCGGTTACGTAGACTCGTAACCGGTTGGCCCTGAGTAGTATTAGTGCGCAATCTGACTGCATAGAATAACAACAAAGAATGAAAGGAAATTTCCGTTAACACAATTAATTAATTAAGTCCCCAGCAACTATAAAAGCTACGAAACAACAAAGCACAAGTGTAACTGTACTGTGTGTGGAAGTGTGATTCAATGTACACATCTGGCACGGTTATTCCTCAATACGACAAGATATTTTAGACACCATTTACAATGAAGTAATTAAAAAACCACAAATACTATAATTGCACATAGAAACCAGAATTACAGTCTAATACATGAACACAAGCCAGATGCTTTGTTGACTGAACCTGTGACCAAGAGGCATTGTTATTTAGGAAATTTGAAATAAAAAATTCTTTTGTTACCTTCATATATATTGACGAGAAATACACTGTGATCATTGCAACATCCCCAATCGAACAGCATCTGCTGTCTCACCCAACAGAACAACTGCACACGACATGCACTCAACTAGTACTGCTATCGACATCCTCTCAACAAGTACTGCCCATGGCAACCTGTGAACTACTACTGCCCCAGTGGAGGCGGCAGAATCATACTCTTTGGCGCAACCTCTGGCGCTGTGACCCAGTGTAGCCACCTTTCATATGCCCCTCCTCCACGGGCTAGAATTTGATGGTATTTTTGCCAGCATTGGTGGTGAAAATACCACCAAACTCGTCAAAAAAAATCAGACAGATATAAAAGATAATATTAATAAGTAAATATCACATAACTAAATAAATTTTGGTTTTGCACTGACCCTTCAATCACCTAATGTATAAAATACAGTAAGGAATACAAATGCTTGCATACATGTGATTTTAGATGATAGTTTACACAAGTATCATTCAATCAATGGCACCAGCAATGACGAATAGGTGTAGGTAAGAGTCTCATGACATTTCATAAACAGTAAATAAACAAAAAATCTGTTTATACAAATATTCACATAAAATCTTTTCAATAGTTCAATAAACAAGTAGCACTCCTCAGAGTAGTTGACAATTCCTACAGTAGCACCCAGCAATGGTCAACAGGTGCAAATAGCAGTCTCATAACATTTCATCAGCAGTATTCAAACAGCTCCAACAGTGGTACCCAGCAATGGTGAGCAGGCGCAGACACCAACAAGTTGCATTATCTCAGTAGAAGCAGTTCCATCAGTGACACCCAGCAATGTTGAACAGGTGCAGACACCAACAAGTGACATCATCTCAGTAGAAGCAGTTCCATCAGTGTCACCCAGCAATGTTGACCAAGTGCAGACAGCAACAAGTGATATTATTTCAGTAGAAGCAGTTCCATCAGTGACACCCATCAATGTTGAACAGGTGCAAACAGCAACAAGTGACATTATCTCAGTAGAAGCTTTTCCATCAGTGGCACCCAGCAATGTTGAACAAGTGCAGGTAACTGTCCATTATATTCACTATCACTAATCAGACAGTTCATCAGAGTTTATCAGCAGAAATTAAACATTTCCAAGTGGCACCCATCAATGATGATAGGTGCGAACACGAACAACAGTTTGAATGCACACACAATTGCTTTTACAAAATTATTATCAATGCTCTTACACTAAAAATACAAATTATAATAAACACAAATGATATCAGATAATTGTCATATTAACTATTACAAATACACAAATATCAGTTAATCTATAAAATTTATGGGTGTCAGTGCAACCCACAACAAACAAGTAAAATAATATTTAATAGGTAGGTCGGTATCAATTATTTGGGATTAGGAAAGGAAAACACACAAAAAACACTCACTCATCTTTCTAATTGAATAGTGTTAACTGTGTAAATACAATTCTGTCAAAGATTTGATGTTCAACATGTGGATCAAGTAGTAGTGGCACCGGTGGATAACAGTCAATAATAGTTAGTCTACGTCATAGTCATCATGTCAAGACCAATGTTTGCCAAGCCAAATCAAATTTCCATACAAACCAACAAAAAAAATTATGCTCCTCATTTACTTTACCTCTTATCCACCAAAACTCCAATAATCATCAGCATCACATAATCTTAATACATCAATAACACCTCTTACGTCGATACATATAAACCTCATCATCAATATCATTTACCTTACCTCTTGCCCACCAAAAGTCCAATAATCATCAACTTCACACAATCTCAATACCTAAATAATACCTCTTCAATACGTCGATACATATAAACCTTATCACCAATATCATTTCACTTTCATAACAACTCTTTCCTCTACTCAGTCTTCTCGAACAAGTACAGATAATATCCTAGTGCAAACTTCAATTCATCATCCCATACAATCCGAAGACACAATGTCCACACACAACCTCTGTGTAATCCATCTGACCCAAATCTTCTACTCATTATGAATTATAATATACATTTTGGTTACCTTGTCCATCATTAAATAAAAGAAATGCATACATGACCTCTAACAGCCTTTAGTTTGAATAACTTTCAGTAAGTAAGTACGAGTACGGAGTGTGCATGATCATAATATTTCACACTGTGTACACCACTTCAAGAATCATGGCAAAACAGAAGTAAACATATGGAATATTTCTTGTGTCAAGTGTCACTTGCTATTTCAATTGCTCACGAAGAATGCAGTGTAATAACTGTCAATGGTCTAAACCTAGTGTTGGTATGTCATGTCGTTAGCTTCCTTCCTATTAGCATAAATTTATACAGCTTCCATAAAACCTCCTGCTCATGTGACTTCAATGAAGTTTCTTGTACCAATGTCGTACGTAGAATTATAGCGGTTCATTTTCGTATCTTAAAATATAAGGCACTGAGCGTAATCAAAACATGCAATAGCGAGTAAATATACCAGTAGAGAACAGAATGTTAACAAGTGGATGTAGCACAATCCCTATAACGAGGCTCTGCTAAGCGAACAACCTATAATTAATACCATAGTGTGACATGGACTCCATGTTCGTACACAGTATATCAGCATTTGTATATACCAAATTAAAGAGTAGTTATGACAACAAAACACAATATGCAATCTGTACGCAAAGCAGCAAATACATATCTTACATAATAAACAGGTCATTAGCATCATATCAGCATAAGCAAATAAATGTTCATATGTAATCTTAATAAGTAAACATGAACACGCAATCAGATAAATCACAAAGTATAACTTTCATACATAACCATATCAGCACAACTAATCAGGTGACAATTATAATTTAAATAAATAAGCGCAGGAGACACATAATAAAAAAAATGTGACATCAGTGAAAAAGCAGTGCAGCCAAGCGATGTATAATATACATAAGTAACAACCCTGTTCATTAATCAATCATTGTCAAAATCAGTTAACACAAAGTATAAATCACGTAATCACGAGCAGCAAATTATGTCTAAAGTACGTACCTAAGTGGATATATGATACCTGAAAAATAAACTCAATTAATAGTTACCTTTTTAGTTTATTACTTTCTTCTTCGAAATAACATTCTTCCTGAAATTTTCTCTATATCAAGTCCTCTTAACGTCGGACACACACAGAATTTTATACAACTGTATCCTGAAAACAACTGAACGTTAATAACCTAATTAATCAAGTCACTATAGCTTTATGCTGAATTTAATCAGAGAAATTAGACTGTCTATTTGTTTACGGCTGTCAGTGCATTCGCACTGAGTGCTCGATCAGCTGTGGTACGCGTGACGTATGAAGTAATTGTTTGCGGTCAACGACTGCCTTGTGCGGCACGCAGACTTCACTGTTGCTTTGAGTATGTGCCGCCACCAGAACACGGCGCGGTATCCTTATCTTCTCTGCGTGTTTTCGTATAACTGTTAGTTTCTCAAAAGTATGTCATTCCACAAAATTTTTAACGTTCCATATATGATGTATTTCCTTAGAACGCCGACATTTAAGAGTTTCTACTTCGACAGTGTTATCATGAATAATTTTGCGAACTCTATATGGACCGTTATAAAGCAGAAAAAATTTGCGACACAAGCCTTTTCCTTTGTGAGACAAACGGTCAGACTTAATTAACACCTTTTGACCAACTGACAAGGTTTTTAAACGACCAGGACTTTTAGCTGATTTTTCTCTGCTAGCAGCCGCAGATGCAATATTTTGTAGAGCCAGGTTGACAACTTCAGAATGCCGCAGTTTAGGTGAAGGCGGGAAAGGAACGATTTCAGAAATGCGATTTGTTGGTGCTTTATTTTTTAATATCAATATAGGCGGTGAAGAAGTTGAATCATTAAGGAGTTCATTCAGAATGTTTTGAAAAATATGAAGATACTGATCCCACGTTCTGTGATTCTGATGACAATAAAGCCGACACAATTTACTGATTTCCTTCATCCATCTCTCTGAAGCGTTAGATTGAGCGTGAAAAAGTGAAATGAAAATTGGTTTCATCTTACGACGCCTTAGAGTACGAAGCCAAATTTTGGAGCGAAACTGTGATCCATTATCTGATGTAACTTTATCAACATGACCCACTTCTTTAAGAAAAGGTTTGATGAAAGCATTAGATACTGAACGAGCTGTTGCTTTGCGTAAAGGTGTAAAACACACATGTTGTCAATTCCACTCCTACCAAAATGTACGCGAAACCATTAGTAGAACGAACCACTGGACCGAACAAATCGACTGCAGCCTTCTCCTTTAATTTCGCTGGAATGATAGGAAACAACGGTGCTCTGTGAGAAATAGTTGGCGGCTTAGCCTTTTGACATAATTTGCATTTGGCAAGAACAAATCGAATACGTTTTTCCATATTACTGAAGTAGCAATTTTCGCGTAATTTATGAAAGCATTTTCTGGGACCTAAGTGTGCATAACTGAAATGTGTATACCAAATCAATTTATTAACCCACTCAATAGGAATGCAAACTAACCAAACAGAGTTGTCGACCGATTTTCGTTTAAAAAGAATATCATTGCAAACTAAATAATACTGTCTAATTGCTACGCTTTCGATTCTCCTCCACTTCTCCTTAATGTCCTTCCAGATTGGAGCCTTGTTTTGCTTCTTACAGGGGAACATCCCCATCGCACCCCCCTCAGATTTTGTTATAAGTTGGCACAGGGATAGGCCTTGAAAAACTGAACACAGATCAATCGAGATAACAGGAAGAAGTTATGTGGAACTATGAAAAAATAAGCAAAATATACAAAGTGAGTAGACCATGCGCAATATAGGCAACATCTAGGACAATATGAGCCGAGGAGCGCCGTGGTCCTGTGGCCCCGTGGTTAGAGTGAGCAGCTCCGGAACGAAATGTCCTTGGTTCGAGTCAACCCTCGAGTGAAAATTTTACTTCCTTTATTTTCGCAAAGTTACGATCTGTCCGTTCATTCACTGACGTCTCTGTTCACTGTAATAAGTTTAGTGTCTGTGTTTTGCGACCGCACTGCAAAACCGTGCGATTAGTAGACGAAAGGACGTGCCTCTCCAATAGGAACCGAACATATTTGATCGCAACGTCATAGGTCAACCGATTCCTCCACAGGAAAACGTCTGATATATTCTATACGACACTGGTGACGGCATGTGCGTCACATGACAGGAATATGTTGTCGACCCATCTAGCTTGCACACTTAGCGAATGAGTAAAAAGATTCTTCTGCTTTGCCCGATTTAGGTTTTCTTGTGGATGTGATAATCACTCCCAAAAAAGTGATGAAAACACAAGAGTTTGTCACATAAACTGCAACAAACGAATGCAACAGTTTCACAGTCGCACAGTTTTCCCTGTGCTCTGACAAAACAAATGTTTTTTACGTTTTCAAATGTTTCCGTGTGTAGACCGTCAAATCCTGCATATGTCCAACCAAATCTGAACATGTCCTGGAATTTTGGAGAGCGAAGTCGATTATGTGTGAGTGCCAGAACTTTGATAATTGTCTGAAAATAAAAAGTTAAACTTTTCACGCGAGAGAAGACTTGAACCAAGGACCTATCGTTCCGCAGCTGCTCACGCTAACCACGGGACCACGGCGTTCGTAAGCTCACAATTTCCATGATGTCGCCTACCTTTCCCATGGACTAGTCAGTTTGTATGTTTTGCTTATTTTTTTCATAGTTCCACACAACTTCTTCCTGTTTTCTCGATTGATCTGTGTTCAGTTTTTCATGGCCTATCCCTGTGCCAACTTATAACTAAATCTGAGGGGGATGCGATCGGGAGGTTCCCTTGTTAGCGATATCCTGGAGCGAAGACGAAATAAAATTTTCAAACGCAACACCTTGAATATACATCAAACAATAATTGTTTTCTTTACAGTCCTCCTCAGCACTTAATTTCAAACCCATAGGTGCACGTGATAAAGCATCAACAATAATATTTGAAGAACCCTGTATATAAACAATACTAAATTCAAATTCCTGTAGATACAGCGCCCACCGTGACAATCTTCCATGTGTTAATTTTGTTGACATAAGAAATTCCAGAGCTCGATGATCGGTGTAAACCTTAGTATGTCTGCCATATAAAAATATGCGAAATTTTGTGAAAGCCCAAACAACAGCCAAGGCTTCAAGTTCCGTAATCTAATAATTCTTTTCTGATTTAGAGAGAACACGACTTCCAAATGCAATAGTTTTCTGTACTACAGCGCCGTTTTCTTCTATCTCTTGAAATAAGTGTGCACCTAGGCCTTTGTATGATGAGTCCGACGCCAAACAAAAATCTTTAGATAAATCCGGATGTGAAAGAAGTGGAGGAGCATCACGAAGTTGTTCAAATTCTGATTGAGCTTCCTCATCCCAACACCAATCTCAATTCTTTCCAGATAGTTCACATAAACGAGGTGTGGCCAAATTGTCCAATCTAACAAGCGTCTAAGAAAATTACAGACACCAAGGAAACTATAAACATCACGTTTTGTAGTAGGAACAGCATAATTACGAATAGCGTCTAGTTTCTCTGGATAAGGAAGAATACCTTCTGTAGAAATAATATGACCAAGAAATTTCACCTGAGAAAGACGAAATGCAGATTTTTTCAAGTTCACTGTAATGCCAACTTTTACAAAAATACATAATAATGAATCCAAAATTTTTTATCCTCACTCCAAGAACGTTTAGCAATAAGAATATCGTCAACATATGAAGTAATATTGTCACGAAGATAAACAGGTAAAATTTCGTTTAAACTACGAATAAATGCTGCTGAAGATACAGTAAGTCCAAACGGTAATTTCCGAAATCACTTTTGGGTAAAACAGTCATATCCGGTAATTCGTTACCGACTCTCTAGATAGATTGATAGTTGAAGAGTTGTTTTGATAGATACAAAGAATAGTAAAAGAGTAGGCAGCGGTGCAGAAAACTAAAAGGGAAAAATTTTGAAATGGTTCCGGACTCTTTTCCCGGCTTATTAAATTGTTTTCCACTTCATTATTCATCATACTGTTCTCCTGTGTTGGCGAGTTCGTCATGTTAACAATTGCGTCATTCTGACTATCCATCATCTTTGCCTTTTTCATCGATCGCGAAATCATTTACAAAACATACAAAACTCCTCACTGTACGAAAATTACACACAATATAACACTTTATCACCATCAATCCATTAACACGAAATGCTTCCCAAACACGCCTAACGATTAAAACCTTCACAATTGCACAAAATTGTCAAACCCGTATACGACTCATCAAAAATTAAATTCCACAAAAATACCATCAGAAGAATGACAAGACAACTACAAATGTTCAATTACAAAATCTATACGTGCAATACAGACTACAATTACTAAACTACAAATCAGTACAACAATCCTACTATCTGCTATTTTTACTATCAGAAGAATTCCAAGGGACAATCCGAAGCAGCGGTCGCCACGTGCATGAGGGCTTAATTAAATAAAATGCAAATATTTTTTAGTAGTAGCTGTATGTCCGGTTACGAAGTCTCATAACCGGTTGGCCCTGAGTAGTATTAGTACGCAATCTGACTAAATAGAATAACAACAAAGAATGAAAGGAAATTTCTGTTAACACAATTAATTAATGAAGTCCCCAGCAACTATAAAAGCTACGAAACAACAAAGCACAAGCGTATCTGTTCTACGTGTGGAGGTGTGATTCAACGTACACATCTGGCACGGTTCTTCCTCAATACGACATGATATTTGAATCACCATTTACAATGAAGTAATTAAAAAACCACAAATACCATAATTGCACATAGAAACCAGAATTACAGTCTAATACATGAACACAAGCCAGATGCTTTGTTGACTGAACCTGTGACCAAGAGGCATTGTTACTTAGGAAATTTGAAATAAAAAATTCTTTTGTTACCTTCATATATATTGACGAAAAATACACTGTGGTCATTGCAACATCCCCAATCGAACAGCATCTGCTGTCTCACCCAACAGAACAACTGCACACGACATGCACTCAACTAGTACTGCTATCGACATCCTCTCAACAAGCACTGCCCACGGCAACCTGTGAACTACTACTGCCCCAGTGGAGACGGCAGAATCATACTCTTTGGCGCAACCTCTGGCGCTGTGACTCAGTGTAGCCACCTTTCATGATTCAGTCATCAATCTTCTCAAAACGGAGATAAGGGTGACACACATAGCACTACGTCATCGTGATCAACTACACACGTGTGCCCTGAGATATAACCGCGGTACGATGGAGGAAGAAGGAAGAGGAGAAGAGGCAGAGGAAATGGAAGAGAGGAGCAAAAAGGGGAGGTCACAACCTTATCCCTCCATAATAACAGTATTTTATTTACCATTCCTTTGTATTTCGGACCTGTTTTGACGCTTATTTTGATTTGTTCTTGAAATTCTTCTTTGGTGATGTGGTCGCTGAGATGTATCTCAAACAGTTCTTTTAGAAAGTCTTAATCTCAAAATGTTGTTGGAACGCTGCGTGCAGTTAGCAGTGATCTTTGTTTTTCCTGGTGATATTCGCATCGATTGTCCTTTAAGTTGATGCTTTTTCTTCACTCTTCCTCTAGTCGTTTGTGTCTCAGTTTCAAGAATTACCTTATTTTGCTGTATTCCTTGTTGCTTTAACTTTTATTTTTTCAAAGCCTAGGGTTTACTGCTGTTGTTGACGTGTCCCTTATGCCTTTAGCATCCTGGTTATTCTCTGATTTAAAAAAGAGGACATTTGCCCGTTTGTTTTCTGCTAATTCGATTTTTTTTCAACATTAGTTTTCGGCTTGGTAACTGGACAAGATGCCGCAGACTGGAGCTAAAGTTAATCGTATTGGCCTCGTTTCAGTGCGTAATTTTGTATTTTCTTCCTTTAGGGCTGCGATCTCACTTTCCAAACATAAGATTCTGTCTGTTGTGGAGGGGCATTTTCCGGCGCTAATTCCCTATGCTGTCTTTCATTTTCAGTTTATCATTATGTCCACGAAGTCAGATTTGACCAAGTACTAATGCCCATATTTTATTCCTAACTGGTGCAGTATTTGTGGTGGGGACCCTTTTCTGCTTTAGTTCTAATTGAAAATCCGTCAGGATTTCGTCTACAGCTGCTATCATTATTGATTCTGGGTATTACATCCCCCATTGAGCTAGTCTGACTGATGGCTCCTTGTTTCAGTGTTGATCTGTTGTCATTACTGTTTCCTACTCATGTTACCGTGTTTATTTAGGCGTCTGGCCGCCTTCAGCGATGTTCGATGCAGCAGACACCCAGTTTTTGTAAAAGGCAGTAAATAATCATTATGAATATTTGGACCACCGTGTCAAATCAGAAACCGACCTGTAACATCTCTCACATGTGTGATGGATAACATGTCTCAAGTGAATACACAATCGAGGAATATTCCACCTTTTCCTATAACGCATGCAAACACATCACACCGAGCACTGTCCTGATGAAATAAGACACATGAAGAAGGACTTAAATGTTGGGCTCTAAGAGTATCCTGATGATGAGGTAGCGGTTAATAAAACCCTTAAGACGTGGAAGTCGAAATTGCATGTAGCTTTTGAAGGTGCTCTAACATTTATTGTTGGAGAATTTCCCACTGACAACCAAGTAAAGGAAGTTAGAATCGTTTCTCATTTCGAGCGATGATTAATAAAGATTTAAATTCCCACTGCATGCAATTAAAAATTCCTGCATCATAAGACATAATATTAAGACGTAAGGAAGTGATATAAACCGTTTTTTGCGTTTTGTGCCCTAAGTTCACATTGAGTCACGAAGTGTAGTGCAGTGTGTGAGAGAGAGAGTGTGCGACTGCTACGGCCGCAGGTTCGAATCCTGCCTCGGGCATGGATGTGTGTGATGTCCTTAGGTTAGTTAGGTTTAAGTAGTTCTAAGTTCTAGGGGACTGATGACCACAGCAGTTGAGTCCCATAGTGCTCCGAGCCATTTGAACCTTAGAGAGAGAGAGAGTGATCCAGTCCACGCATGAGGTGTGAGTGAGACAGTGTTATTTGCAAACACGATTTTTGTCAAGCAAAATATTCAAAGGTTTCGGCTTTTTCAGAGCTGCAGCAGTGCCCAGACGCGACGTGCACAATCCATTGGGAGCCGATATGGACGTACCCTAAATCTTCCACAAAGATAGGTGGAGGGAGCCCACACCGGGCAATATTTGGTAAACGACAACCAGCTTCCGATATCTGGGTCTAACGCAAGTGAAAACCTCTGTTAGTCCTGTTAAACGCTGTTATCTTGCCTTTCGTATTCAAGGAGTGTGCCAGTACCAGTATTAAAGAAGCGCGAAGAAACAAGAGCCACACGCCGGTGCAGAATACCTGCCATCAGCTTTCTGTAGACGGCGCCTGCTGAGTCGGCCGCTGCTGTCTGGGTCGCCTGACGCAACCAACAGATGTAGCTTGCGCAGTCAGCCCGCCGCAAGCACTCAGTATCGTCCGCGTCAGCCGCCCCCCCCCTCCCCCCCCCCCCCACCAGCACTTCGCACTGTCAGCGGAAGGCGCCGCGCGTCGCCGCCGCCAGAGAGGACAGTGGCCTCGCGCTCCACCGACTAAACTTGCCGCAAGGCCCGCTACAATAGATTCATTATCACGGAAAATCTCACACGGCCGAACTACAGTCCCGAACTAGTCTTTGTTGTCTAACACGGCAGATTACAGTTTCAACCATCCATGCGGAAACTTGCTCAGCTCTCCGACCACTTTTTCCCACCACAAACGCGAAAATAAGTGGAGCGCTCGCCGGTCACATCCGCTTGCTAAGCCACACCACACTCAGTAAGAGCCACAACTTTTCGCAACTAAAGCGAGGTAAGTAAAGCGAAGTAGCACGGGCATAAATACGTTTAAAATTCATGCCACTCACGATGCGTTGCCATAAATTAAGGTGAAACACGCCAGGATAAAAATCATTTTATTTGTGTGTAGACAGACGTAATGTAAAAATTGCCTACTTAATACTGCACGCAACTGAGAAAGACAGTATAACAAAAGGTAAAGATGTGGGTAAACTAAATTCATGATTTGTATGAAAGAAATTAGCTGTTAGCGATAAATCCTTCAACGAAATATATGGAATAATACTTTGGCTCATTGTAATAATAGTCTGATGTGCGTTGTCTTTTCCCTGCCAAGGATAGTTTCAAAAGTGCAGAGATATGTAGATGTAGACAGGCTAGCAGCCTCCTGTAGGACTGGGAAACGGTCTCTAAAGGCGGAAAATTTTGCAGCGATCAAAAACATGCCCATGCAGAAGTAACATAAATCACAGAATTAAAAGAACACACATTCTAAGACATTCCAACTATGACTGGTTCTACAACAGTACTGAAGCTAACCTAGTTTCCCTCGTGGATCTTATTGTGGGGACTGAACACCATTGATTAGAACTCGAAGCGTACAATGTTAGAAGCTTGTATGTTATGGGGAAACTTGGAAATCTGGAAGGACACTAGCCCAGAATGAAGTCTGACGGCTTTCATCGCAAGTGGAATGATATAGCTATAACGCCCCTGACTAATAAACCCAGTAGATATTAAAAATGGTTCAGTTTTTCCCTGGACAGCGTCAAGGTAAGACCGGAGGCACGACTGTTGAGTGTGCAGCACCTACATCAGAATGCTAACGTGGAGGAACAACCAATATTTCATGCAGTATTGGCAGACCACAACGTGGACTGCCACGACTCAGATGACTCAGATGCTGATGTAGCAGAATGGCATCTCTGAGAAGACAGCATTACATCGTTCCCGTGACCTCGCACAATGAGGCAACAATACCTAAGTTGGACACAATAACGACTTTAGTGCACACTAATGCTGCAGAAATGAACAGACTGAAAACATGAAATGAAGAATGTTTCAGAGCACCGGTGAGATCAGACTACTAGGATACATTCATCCCTCTCCAGTAAAGGCTAACATCATTGGTGTAGCTCATCAAATACAAGTATCTTGACTTGTACAATTAGATTCTCATTATTGTAGCGAAACATTTATGGGGCGGAACTTGGCATGCTCCTTCGATGATCTGTTGAGATGACTGTGATCTATGATTCCACCAACAGCTAGGTCTGGTGGACTCCGCTATTGAAAGCTACTGCTGCCTGATTCTCACCTTCGCTGATTTCAGGACTTGGTGCCTTCCTGCACCAGAGATCTGCAGGCCTTTGATGTTCTCTGGAGAGCTTATCAACCATCATAATTCTGGGAGATCACATTAATTGCTACCCCCAATTAGTTGATACAAATGAACTATGGCGCCCTCTTGCAGAGAGGCTGCGATATAATTTTTCACGACTTCGGCTCCTTCATTCTGGGCTCGTGAGGGGCTATGTGAGGGCAGCCTGACGAGTGCTCCATTGGCTTGCCTGGTCACCGGCGACATGGGGAGGACGACGGTGTACTTCTTGTTAATAAATGTTTAAAATGACAGTAACGTTTCATTAACAGATCCCCACCATAAATGGCCTGCACAACGCTATCCCGAATATTGTCCCACCCATCTTTAGATGAGACTACTATGAAGTTCTACACCTGCAGTTATTACGAGGGTGATATGCAAAAGTTTCTTGTAGGGAAAAGGCCAGAGACTTAGCTCAGGCAGGAAACAATAAGATATCAGTGAATGGCACAAGGTATGATGTGAATATAAAAGTGGTTAATAATTTCAAAGACTACTGGCGTGACCACTAAAGTATTGGGCTACAGATGCAAGTAGAGATGAAGAATGTGTTAATTAGGAAAACAGGTAGCTCATGAAATATATGTAAGAAAAAGAACATCTACTTTCCTTTGTTGTTGTAGCAGCTCAGGAAGAGGGTCAAAATAAGACAGACTACCATGCTGAAATGTGTAAGAGAAAGGGTAGAAGCAAATAATTTAGTTTCCATCACTACCAAATGAAAGCGTTTCCAGAATTTGTACTTAGTTCCCTTCACTGCCGATCGATACACTTCAGTTTTAATATTGAGAATGTATAACGGAACTACAATCGATCCAATTATATACACAAATCGACAAATCAGTTAATGGAGTACATGGACTTGGAGAAAGAAGGGATTATATGAGCCGGCCGCGGTGGTCTCGCGGTTAAGGCGCTCAGTCCGGAACCGCGCGACTGCTACGGTCGCAGGTTCGAATCCTGCCTCGGGCATGGATGTGTGTGATGTCCTTAGGTTAGTTAGGTTTAAGTAGTTCTAAGTTCTAGGGGACTGATGACCACAGATGTTAAGTCCCATAGTGCTCAGAGCCATTTGAACCATTTGGATTATATGAGGTAGTTTTTCCGTTCCTCAGTAGGTGCCTATTGGAAGTAGTTAAAACATTTTATACAGTTAGGAGTGTTGAAGTTGTACTCGGGATAAGTATAAAACGTGAGTCGTTATCAGTTACTCAAATATGTAGTTCTTATCTAAACCTAACAACAATAAATATAAATTACTGTGCTTAGGGGCAAAAGGTTCAATGTAAATGTTGTCATATTCAGTGCTTCAGTCAGACGGAGAGCAGCTCAGTAACTTATTTCAGGGAAGGCAAATAGTGTCAGAGTAAGACTGTTTTCAGTACAAACTTGGCAAAACACGGATCATGTAGTGAGAGATATGCAGACCAATGTTAACATGCATGAAGAACATAGATGACATTTGCCGAATTTTCTGGAGTGTTAGACATATAGTGAAAGAAACACCGCGGAACCATACTCCATGTACGGAGCGAATTTAATCAGGATGCTAATTTTGAGGTCTCCAGAGAGCAATTCACACTGCAGGAGAAATATAAGTGGCGAGGGACGGTAGATGCAGGTAGAGCAGTCGACAAAGACCACAACTATCACAGCAGAGTGGTCTGTACACAGTGCGCTTCTGGAAAATGACACCATGGGGAATGAGAAAGGAAAACATGACACAGACGACCGCGAGGAGACTCCGGCAGGAACAAGTGCGGCAGAACCACAACCACACATTTTCCTTCGTTTGGAGATGTAATACTACATATTAAATGATAGCGAACAGTTTATTGGATCTCACCCGCCTAAGGTGATTTAGATATAGCTGCTTGTAGAATAATAAAGTTTTGGGACCACAAACTATAGTGTATTTGAGCAGCAGTTTATTATCAGAAACAATTGAGCTCTTTACAACGGAAATATACACAATTTAATACTGGGAGCACTTATTGACTACTGAATAAGGCACTTAAAACCAAGACTCACTTCATCGGTAAATTTATTAAATACTATCTTGTCAAAAACTGACATCTATTCCATGACATGCATGGTTGCAAAACGATTATTTATAAGAAGAAACTATCACTGCCCACATTAAACGGGCCGAAACAAAATCATTAAGTAGTTGCAGTAAATTATTACCATTCTGTGTTGTTCGTTAACAGACAGTTACAGGTCAAGAACATTAATAGAGCAATCAAATAACCACACTTAACAACTGCACGAACGCCCCAAGGCCCAGTGATAAATGCCAACTACAGTGAAGCCAAAACAATTTGAAGTACATAAATTATACACACACAGTTTATTGGGAAAGCTGTGCCCCCACCATAAACACTAGTTTACGGCAACACTAACCAATATAAAGTGAACAGAATGTCACTGCAATGAACTTCAATTGCATTTAAGTCAGATACAGGAAAACTGCCAACAAGCTTTATAATTGGCGAAGATTCTTTAGGATTTCCATGAAATTTGGTTAAAATACAAGAATTTCGTTGTTATCTACTTTGAGTGATCTTAGGATTACGTCAGAACACCTCTCTGCGGGCAAGCAGGTTATCGCTCTTCTAAAGAAAGAGAGCTTTACGGCTTAATGGCTGACCAAACGCTAGGTCCAACTTATAATAAAGGCCACCTATAGACGGTGTTGCTTAGATGTATTTAAGCAAGATTTAGAAGAAATCAGGTCGTTAAATCATATGGGAAATGATAAACATGAAGATTCCCTTATCGGTATTATGTCTATATCCGAATCCCGCTCCAGCTACTGCCGGGTCTTGGTGCTGACGAGTCCTCGCCATTTGGCTCGATCCTCCCACCACTTTTCTTCCTCCACTTGCTGCCAGGTCACACCTCTCCTTTCTACTGATATATCGGTATGATGTAGCACTGAAGTATAGAACACCAAAGCAAGACAAACACTTAGTAGAACACCAAAGCAAGAGAAACGCTTAATCTCAAGGATTATCGGTCAGCGAAAAATGGCAATAGCCGATTAGATATACAGAAGGAACCAATTAAGCGCAATGGGCAGAAGCAGCAAACGAACAAATCACAAGATAATTGCTATGCAAGCGGCTAGTTCGGACGACACTAATGACAACTAATGCAAATTTACTAGAATCGCACACTTGACTCGTATTCGGGAGGACGAAGGTTCAAATCCGCATCTGGCCATCCCGATTTAGGGTATCCGTGATTTCCCTAAATAGCTTCAGGCAAATGCCTGGTGGTTCCTTTGAAAGGGCACGGCCTACTTCCTTCCGATCCTTCCCTAATCTGATGGGACTGATGACCTCGCTGTTTGGTCCCCTCCCTCTAATAAACCAACTAAACCATGTTGCTACAGTCAGCTGGTCGTCTGTCTTAAGAAAACAGATACCTGTTCTACAGATATATGTGAGAAATTAACGTAACAAAATGTTTTAGTAAATGCCAGAACACCAATCAAAGCATACAGTGAGTTCCATTTCCGAGTTTGCTCCCGAATGTTATAAATTAGGCAACAAATAATGGTTAATTCGTTCAGTGACACAGACACAAAAGCACAATTAACAACTATTCTAATAAACAGCAAAACACTAATGAATAAAACAAGTCTGGCAAACACTGAAAGTGCTACACATTTTTCTAATAAAATACAAAACGGCAATGAATACAAGACTGGTAAGCACTGAATAGGTAATGTGTTGACAAACTAATTGACGACTTGCTTTACACAAAAATTCGACATAAAGTGAGGTCTCACGTATACAAACAACCAGCTCGCGATTCCAGTAACATATGCAGTACACACCAAAAATCAACACCCCACAGGCCAGGCCGCGCCTTCCAGCTATCTTCAGTCCAACAGAGCACTTGCACGTCCATGGTAAGCCCGGAACTCCAAACGACCATACCACCGCCGGCAAGTCACTTCCTGCTCACTTGCCGAGTAACCCCTTCATCACTGGTGGCTGTTGCTTACGCGGTCACGTGGGCAGGTATCCCCAGGTACCCTAGCAATGGGGCAGAGACACACAAAGGGCAGATCAAGTCGATTTCTCAGCTACAAGGACGCCGTACGCACATGGCTTAGGTTTCTTGAAGAAATATAACAACCACGCTTATCTTCTGTCGCTTTTTTTATGTATTTCAGACTTGCATCCATCTTCAACTAGCGTGAAACATTTAGATCTTCTCTGGAATAAAGTTTTTGTCTACTGAATTTTGAGTGCTGTAGCTGCCTTCGGTTCTACAATTTATAGGTCTTTTCTCCGCCTTTACACGAAGAGCAAAAACAAATCTCGGTTCGCCAAAGCAGTGATCCAGTGTTGCATTCGTTGTACAGTAGAGAAAAATTTTACAGACAAATGTATCAATGTAATATTCCAAATTAACGTGAATGAAAGGTTATAGGAGGCACACCAGGGGTTCGACTGGATTGTGCTGCCAATATCAATAGTGTAAACAATAAACTGATCAGTCTGGAATTTGAGATCATGAATGGAAGCCATGCTGTATAGATTTACACCTGTACAAAAATTCATAATTACTGTATATGTTGAAGCATTCAGCCCACACACAGGCAGCTCAGCTACCATTAACACAAAGGTAAAATAATACTTATGGATCATTGGATGCAATGTCATAAGCATAATAATAACAGTGGTTGTTTGTACCCCAAGTGTTTCTACACAGTTGTGGTTATTGCTTATAGGCTGCCTGGAGAGAATTAGGTGAGTAGTAAAGAGAGTTCTAAGGCATTTCTGTGTGCAGACTGCATACAATAAAGATAAAACATACTTTCAGGGTCAAACCTATTGTTAATTGATTTATGGCCAGCTGAGTATTGATTTATGACCCCCTGGAGATAATATGTCCATCTGAGAAACACTCTTCCTCTCCCCATCCAATTCCTCTGGCCCAGGCCATCTGGAAAATCTCCAACACTCCCTCCCCCCCTGTCTCTCTCATCGAACAGTCTTTATTTCAAATTGATTGACTTATTAATTAAATCAGTCAATCAATTATCCCCTCCCAACGTTTGGAAATCCACCAGACTTCCCCTGCCCTCCATCCTTCCTTACTCCCTATCTGTAAATTGGTGGGAAAAAGACCCAGTCTGTGTTGAACCTCTGGGAAGGAAGGCCATAGGATAGCTTATGTTGTTTATTTTGAGTTCAAAAAGGTTGAAATGGCTCTGATCACTATGGGACTTAACTTCTGAGGTCATCAGTCCCCTAGAACTTTTTTTTTTTTTTTAAAAAAAAAATTCTTTATTTCATTTCATAATAATTATACAATAATAACCCACCACCTTAATGATTAGTGGGTCCTATTTTCCTACATTTACAATAGCAGCTAAACATTTGTTTTTCTTATCTACAGACAGTTCTACGATATTTACTAGGCAGACTACTTCTTAGTTTACTAGCTAGCATAATTTCTAATTTCTACAACAGGTTAATTCTAACTCTAACTGCCTGCAGCGTTACAATTGTGCCAGTTGATGATATAAACCTACTTGGTGCCCTGCTCATAGAGCTAATCCCTATGAGCAAGCCCCTGGCACAGGGCAGGCAAGGGTTGATTATCGCTGCAGGTTCCTAACTTACTATCCTATTCTAATTGACTAAGTCTACTTCCTACTTTATGTCATTATCGGTGCGTTGTCTTTATCAGGATTTGCCCCAGTCCCCCTGGTCCTAATTGTGGCGGATTCCAACTGTAAGTCGACCTGTCCACGAACCGGCGGTATGGGATTGGGGCGGTGGTCGCATCAGTGTTGTCTATTACTCAAGCATGAAGATCTCTCAAGAAAGTTTTCAATACTTTTTGTGATACCTCATTTGCCAATGTATTTAGTATGTGAAATGTCTCTTCCTGTCTTAAAAGGTCATAGGTGTTTGTGCTAGGTAGTTGTCGTCTCAGTGTCTCGGCTACATCATCGAAAAGGGGGCACTCATAAACCACATGGTCGGGAGTACCCTCCGGTGCGCCACAGTCACACGCAGGCGTAGCCTTTTTCCCAAACCGACAAAGATATGTCGGATAGGGGCCATGACCGGTGAGAAAGTGGAACAATCCCCGTGTTGGTTCGAAATACTTCATTTTCAGTCTGTCCCTTACGTCTGGTAGGAACTGAAAGGTTCTTCTACCAGTATCATCCGACTCCCATATTTCCTGCCATAGGTTTACCCCTCTTTCCCTAATTTCCCCTTTGTCCCTGACTGGTGCTCCCATAATTTCTTCTACCTTGGTAATAACCCCCATTTTTACCCAGTACCAGGCAGCCTGTTCCCTAATCTTTATATCTAGGGGACAGAGTCCCATTATGATTAACAAGGCTCCTCCTGGAGATGTTCTGTAAGCTCCCACAGACCTTAATATCATGTTCCATTGTACTCTCCTCACCGTCATAGCAGGCACCACCCTCGTGAGCCTGTGAGCCCAGACTCCCGAACCGTAACCCACTATTGACGTCAGTATGCTGTTGTGGTAGAGTTTAATTAGTGGAGGCGGGAGGTGGAATCTCTTGTGTCCTATGGTAATCAGATTATTTAGTGATTGTAGTGCTTTCTGGGTCACGGTTTCTATGTGCTTTGCAAAATTCCACCTTTCATCGATGATGATTCCTAAGTAACGTGTCTCTCGTCTTCTGAGAACAGGCATTCCGTTGATTCTCACAGTCGGGTTTCTTATTAACTGTCCTTTGAGTAGTAAGTAAGTCGATTTGGTTGGTGAAATGGTCATTTTGGTCCTACGGCACCATAGTTGCAGTATGTCTATTGCTCTCTCTATCTTTGGCTCTATGTCCTCGCGACTTCGGCCGCCAACCAGCAGGAGGAGGTCGTCAGCGTAGGCTATCACCTCTAGCACGTCTTCGCTCTGTTGTAAGCTCTCCAGGAGAGGCTCCATGTGGATGTCCCAGAAAAGAGGACCCAACACGGAGCCCTGGGGGCAGCCCTTGGTGATAGTTTTCCGGACTTTCCCGTTAGGGGATGATAGCCATACCTCCCGGTCTTCACAATAGCTCCTCAGACACCCATATAGCAGCCCTGGGCACTCCTTCTCCCGTAAGCAGGAGAAGAGCGAAGGCCACCACAGGTTGTCGAAGGCGCCACTGATATCTACCATGACGCCAACAACATACTTACACGGGGCTGAGCCACAGACCTCGGCCGCTAGGGCGATTGCATCAGATGCCGATCGCCCCGGCCTGAAACCGAATTGCCTGTCGCTCACCCCGTGCAGCATGCGGTGAGCGGTCAACCTGTTCGCTAATAGCTTTTCGAGTAGTTTGCCAAAGCCGTCCAGCAGCCGTCCAGAACTTAGAACTACTTAAACCTAACTAACCTAAGGACATCACACACATCCACGCCCAAGGCAGGATTCGAACCTGCGACCGTAGCGGTCGCGCGGTTCCAGACTGTAGCGCCTAGAACTGCTCGACACTCCGGCTGGCATTTTGAGTTCCAAATTGTTGGAAAAGCTAAACCCCTTCTCTTCACAGGACAAAAGAGGTGTTGCTGTGGTTTCCAGTGGCACACAATAGGTGCTTAAAGTAGCCATTCAAGAGAGGGAGAGAGAGAGAGAGAGAGAGAGAGAGAGAGAGAGAGCGAGGCATACGGGTAGAGAGAGATATAGAAAGAGAGAGAGCAAGTGTTGCGATAGTAATTCCCCAAGTATCAGTATCAAAGGGTTACTGCCATCTAATGCTTTCTTCTATACGAAGTAGTCAGAGGAGCAAGAGAGGAGGAGAGGAGGGGATTGGAGGGAGGACAGGTGAGTAGATTTATTGTCTGAGCGTCCTCTGCTGATGGCACTGTGAACTAACTCAGTCAGTATCTGCACAGCAAAGCGAGCAAGTAGAGCAGCTGCTTCCACTTTCCTGGTGTGAAAAGTGGGTGTTAGGGTACAAAACAGGAAGTCAGCCTGGTATCAAAATTCAAAGGAAGCTGTCATTCAGTATCATGCATTCCTCCACAGGTGTGTAGCACCTCCCAGTTCAGCACTTGGGACTCAAAGGGTTGGCAATGGTCCGGCACATATGCCGCAATGCAGTGTGTGCAAATATGCACATAGGAGGTTTTTTGACAGTTATCTAATATTTTAATTATGTGCGGTGAGTTATGTTGACACTGATTGCATGTCAGGCATTTTCCTTCAGATTGCAATATTACACAAAGTCAATCAATTTAATGAGATATTTCTCTCCAAAGATGCAAGTAATTAATCAGTTGTGCCTCAATATTTCTGTGGAACATATGGATTGGCGATAGATGAAGTAGGGATTTTTACCAGACTGCACAAGTATCAACTAACAGGTGAGGTGATGTCAAAAGAATGGAGGTACCTCAATTGAGCTATTTCGCACTAGGAAGATGTCTTGTCTCCCACAAACAGATTAAATAAAGGATGTCTAGTAATATATTATACACAATGATTTGAAATGTGTGTCATGAGATCTTTCCTCCCCAGCACATATTAAGTCTTTATCCTGCCACTTTTATCTGGGAGGAGGCGAGGGACTGGGGGATTGGATGCCCCCTAGTAGTGACATTATGTTCTAGTTCAGTCGATCCAATCCCTGCACATCAAGGTGTGTACACACACAAAAATTTTCCAACAAGAGAGCGCCTCCAATCTGCAGCAGTGTAATTATGAAATTAGGACATACAGTTGCTGGACAAGGTAATACTTGCACCTTCCAGTCCAACAAGACATCACAAACTGAGTATTTCCGATTCTTCTCTAGGTTGGGGGAGAGGAGAGTTGACCATTTCCCATCATTATCCAACAGGGCAGCACCAAAAATAAAGAAAATAAACTACTCTATCCCTTCACTTAAAACTTCCGGGCTGATAGGCCGTGGTCGAACTATAAAACTGTCTCCTAACGTTTCGTCTCCGACTGCGGGAGACATCATCGGAGGTAAAACGGCGAACTGCGAAGAGGACTCGAGGAGGCGTTGATTATATAGGCAGTACAGAGGGCGCCACTGTCGATCACGTGGCGTCGGCTATGAGATTGTCTCTGGTAATGCCAACATTCACGATTGAAAGTAATCGATCGTCACGCTTGCGGTGCAACGCTGACATCCAAATTTTATCCAGTTTAACACCTTCGTCTTTCCTGTTAAAATTATTACGATGTTTATCAATCTCGATAGCCTCTCTATACAAGCGTGCATAATAATGCGAGGTTTTTGATATGACGCTCGTCTCGCTGAATTTTATTTCATGATCACCTTCCTGGTAAACATGTTCCGCTACGGCCGATTTATCCGTGTGACGTAGGCGGCAATTCCTCTTATGTTCGACAAGACGGGTGTTCACACTTCTCTTTGTGGTACCGATGTAAACCTGTCCACAACTACAAGGAATTTTATATACCCCCGGTGTAGCCAAAGGGTGCCGTGCATCTTTTGCCGACCTTAAGAATTCTTTTATTTTCCTAGTAGGTCTGAAAATAGTTTCCACCCCATACTTGCCTAAAACTTTCCCAATGCGATCTGTGACCTTGCTAATGAACGGAAGAAAAACTTTGCCCCTGGACGACTGTTGCTCGTCGTTACTCCTGATTCTCTGCCTAGAGCGAAGTGCTCGATCTATATCCTTGCTAGAAAAGCCATTCTTCACGAAAGCTGACCGTAGATGTTCAATGTCACCTTTTAAATAAACAGGTTCACAAAGTTTGTGCGCCCTGCCTACCAAAGTTTTCATTACACCTCTTTTTTGTCTAGGGTGGTGGTTTGAATCTTTGTGTAGATAACGATCAGTATGTGTGGGCTTTCTATACACCTTATGGCCCAACGTTCCGTCCGGTCGTTTAATCACAGACACATCCAGGAAGTTCAATTGCCCATTCCTTTCTGTCTCCATAGTGAACTGGATTTTCGGATTAATGCTGTTTAAATGTGTCAGGAAGGCATCCAAATCCTCTGCTCCGTGTGTCCATACTACGAACGTGTCATCGACATAGCGATACCATCTGGCTGGTCTCTTACTGGCCGTCTGCAACGCCCGTTGTTCAAAAGTCTCCATAAATAAGTTAGCCACAGCAGGACTGAGAGGACTGTCCATAGCCACCCCGTCAATCTGTTCATAAAAGTCACTATTGTATTGAAAGTAGGTTGTGGTGAGGCAGTGTCGGAATAATGCCACTATATCGGTGGGAAAAATATCCGCTATGCATAAGATAGCTTCGTTTACCGGAATCATGGTAAATAACGACACAACGTCAAAACTGACGAGGATATCATCCGGGCCCACGCTCGTTTCCTTTAACTTGTCAATGAAGTGAGCTGAATTTTTAATATGACTGTCCGTCCTACCAACATAAGGCTGCAGCATTGAGGCAAGGTGTGTAGCTAACTCGTGTGTTGGTCCGCCTATAGCACTGACTATTGGCCTCAACGGAATCCCAGGTTTATGAACTTTGGGTAAGCCGTAAAGTCTAGGTGGGTACGCTTCTGTTTTACAAAGCAGCTTCTTATCGTCGGAGCCAAATGAAGACGCTTTCACCAGTCGATTTGTCATTCTTAAAATCTTCATAGTCGGATCTTTCTGGAGCTTTTTGTAATTGGAGGGAACCAACATATCATTGATTTTTCCATGATAGTCCTCACTGTTCAGTATGACGGTGGCATTACCCTTATCTGCATTAAGAACAATAATGTTTTTATCTCCATTTATATCCCTCAGCGCCTTCCTTTGAGCCTGCGACAGATTACTTTTAGGTGGCTTACATGTGCGTAAGATCCTAGCCGTTTCCATCCTAATTACGTCAGCGGACTGCTGTGGAAGCTGACGGATACCGGCCTCAATATTTGCTACAATATCCTCTGTGGGTACGTTTTGGGGCGTCACAGCAAAATTGCCTCCTTTCGCTAGTACAGAAATTTCAACTTTTGACAAATCTTTATCGGACAGGTTAATAACAGTTCGAGAATTGTCCCCAACTGAACCCCCAGAAATGTTGTTCTGTAAGTTATTAAACTTCTTCTTCTGCCTGTTTGCTGATATTTCTGCACTAACTTCCATAGTTTTGAATGTTAGACCGTCAATCTTATTCCAGTCACCACACTGCATAGTATTACTAAGAAACAAGTGCAGAAGAAAAAGTTTACTGCTGGTTACCGCCAGTGCTCGCCGCGTCTGATGAATCCTCTCACGTAGCATTGCAGACTCCATACGGTTGTAAATCCGATGTGCCTGGGCCGAGCGAAACATCCTCTTCACCTTCAGAAATTTCGGAACCGTCGAAGTGTCCCTACAGCGTAACAGGAAGGTGAGGCTACACAGTAGTTGTGCTTTCTTCTTGCGCATTCCTTCAAATCGTCGAACAGATACTGACATATCCTCCCCGTAAAGGCGTTTGATCATACAATGTAAACTTTCACGGCCGGTATTGACTTCACTTAAAACTTCCGGGCTGATAGGCCGTGGTCGAACTATAAAACTGTCTCCTAACGTTTCGTCTCCGACTGCGGGAGACATCATCGGAGGTAAAACGGCGAACTGCGAAGAGGACTCGAGGAGGCGTTGATTATATAGGCAGTACAGAGGGCGCCACTGTCGATCACGTGGCGTCGGCTATGAGATTGTCTCTGGTAATGCCAACATTCACGATTGAAAGTAATCGATCGTCACGCTTGCGGTGCAACGCTGACATCCAAATTTTATCCAGTTTAACACCTTCGTCTTTCCTGTTAAAATTATTACGATGTTTATCAATCTCGATAGCCTCTCTATACAAGCGTGCATAATAATGCGAGGTTTTTGATATGACGCTCGTCTCGCTGAATTTTATTTCATGATCACCTTCCTGGTAAACATGTTCCGCTACGGCCGATTTATCCGTGTGACGTAGGCGGCAATTCCTCTTATGTTCGACAAGACGGGTGTTCACACTTCTCTTTGTGGTACCGATGTAAACCTGTCCACAACTACAAGGAATTTTATATACCCCCGGTGTAGCCAAAGGGTGCCGTGCATCTTTTGCCGACCTTAAGAATTCTTTTATTTTCCTAGTAGGTCTGAAAATAGTTTCCACCCCATACTTGCCTAAAACTTTCCCAATGCGATCTGTGACCTTGCTAATGAACGGAAGAAAAACTTTGCCCCTGGACGACTGTTGCTCGTCGTTACTCCTGATTCTCTGCCTAGAGCGAAGTGCTCGATCTATATCCTTGCTAGAAAAGCCATTCTTCACGAAAGCTGACCGTAGATGTTCAATGTCACCTTTTAAATAAACAGGTTCACAAAGTTTGTGCGCCCTGCCTACCAAAGTTTTCATTACACCTCTTTTTTGTCTAGGGTGGTGGTTTGAATCTTTGTGTAGATAACGATCAGTATGTGTGGGCTTTCTATACACCTTATGGCCCAACGTTCCGTCCGGTCGTTTAATCACAGACACATCCAGGAAGTTCAATTGCCCATTCCTTTCTGTCTCCATAGTGAACTGGATTTTCGGATTAATGCTGTTTAAATGTGTCAGGAAGGCATCCAAATCCTCTGCTCCGTGTGTCCATACTACGAACGTGTCATCGACATAGCGATACCATCTGGCTGGTCTCTTACTGGCCGTCTGCAACGCCCGTTGTTCAAAAGTCTCCATAAATAAGTTAGCCACAGCAGGACTGAGAGGACTGTCCATAGCCACCCCGTCAATCTGTTCATAAAAGTCACTATTGTATTGAAAGTAGGTTGTGGTGAGGCAGTGTCGGAATAATGCCACTATATCGGTGGGAAAAATATCCGCTATGCATAAGATAGCTTCGTTTACCGGAATCATGGTAAATAACGACACAACGTCAAAACTGACGAGGATATCATCCGGGCCCACGCTCGTTTCCTTTAACTTGTCAATGAAGTGAGCTGAATTTTTAATATGACTGTCCGTCCTACCAACATAAGGCTGCAGCATTGAGGCAAGGTGTGTAGCTAACTCGTGTGTTGGTCCGCCTATAGCACTGACTATTGGCCTCAACGGAATCCCAGGTTTATGAACTTTGGGTAAGCCGTAAAGTCTAGGTGGGTACGCTTCTGTTTTACAAAGCAGCTTCTTATCGTCGGAGCCAAATGAAGACGCTTTCACCAGTCGATTTGTCATTCTTAAAATCTTCATAGTCGGATCTTTCTGGAGCTTTTTGTAATTGGAGGGAACCAACATATCATTGATTTTTCCATGATAGTCCTCACTGTTCAGTATGACGGTGGCATTACCCTTATCTGCATTAAGAACAATAATGTTTTTATCTCCATTTATATCCCTCAGCGCCTTCCTTTGAGCCTGCGACAGATTACTTTTAGGTGGCTTACATGTGCGTAAGATCCTAGCCGTTTCCATCCTAATTACGTCAGCGGACTGCTGTGGAAGCTGACGGATACCGGCCTCAATATTTGCTACAATATCCTCTGTGGGTACGTTTTGGGGCGTCACAGCAAAATTGCCTCCTTTCGCTAGTACAGAAATTTCAACTTTTGACAAATCTTTATCGGACAGGTTAATAACAGTTCGAGAATTGTCCCCAACTGAACCCCCAGAAATGTTGTTCTGTAAGTTATTAAACTTCTTCTTCTGCCTGTTTGCTGATATTTCTGCACTAACTTCCATAGTTTTGAATGTTAGACCGTCAATCTTATTCCAGTCACCACACTGCATAGTATTACTAAGAAACAAGTGCAGAAGAAAAAGTTTACTGCTGGTTACCGCCAGTGCTCGCCGCGTCTGATGAATCCTCTCACGTAGCATTGCAGACTCCATACGGTTGTAAATCCGATGTGCCTGGGCCGAGCGAAACATCCTCTTCACCTTCAGAAATTTCGGAACCGTCGAAGTGTCCCTACAGCGTAACAGGAAGGTGAGGCTACACAGTAGTTGTGCTTTCTTCTTGCGCATTCCTTCAAATCGTCGAACAGATACTGACATATCCTCCCCGTAAAGGCGTTTGATCATACAATGTAAACTTTCACGGCCGGTATTGACTTCACTTAAAACTTCCGGGCTGATAGGCCGTGGTCGAACTATAAAACTGTCTCCTAACGTTTCGTCTCCGACTGCGGGAGACATCATCGGAGGTAAAACGGCGAACTGCGAAGAGGACTCGAGGAGGCGTTGATTATATAGGCAGTACAGAGGGCGCCACTGTCGATCACGTGGCGTCGGCTATGAGATTGTCTCTGGTAATGCCAACATTCACGATTGAAAGTAATCGATCGTCACGCTTGCGGTGCAACGCTGACATCCAAATTTTATCCAGTTTAACACCTTCGTCTTTCCTGTTAAAATTATTACGATGTTTATCAATCTCGATAGCCTCTCTATACAAGCGTGCATAATAATGCGAGGTTTTTGATATGACGCTCGTCTCGCTGAATTTTATTTCATGATCACCTTCCTGGTAAACATGTTCCGCTACGGCCGATTTATCCGTGTGACCTAGGCGGCAATTCCTCTTATGTTCGACAAGACGGGTGTTCACACTTCTCTTTGTGGTACCGATGTAAACCTGTCCACAACTACAAGGAATTTTATATACCCCCGGTGTAGCCAAAGGGTGCCGTGCATCTTTTGCCGACCTTAAGAATTCTTTTATTTTCCTAGTAGGTCTGAAAATAGTTTCCACCCCATACTTGCCTAAAACTTTCCCAATGCGATCTGTGACCTTGCTAATGAACGGAAGAAAAACTTTGCCCCTGGACGACTGTTGTTCGTCGTTACTCCTGATTCTCTGCCTAGAGCGAAGTGCTCGATCTATATCCTTGCTAGAAAAGCCATTCTTCACGAAAGCTGACCGTAGATGTTCAATGTCACCTTTTAAATAAACAGGTTCACAAAGTTTGTGCGCCCTGTCTACCAAAGTTTTCATTACACCTCTTTTTTGTCTAGGGTGGTGGTTTGAATCTTTGTGTAGATAACGATCAGTATGTGTGGGCTTTCTATACACCTTATGGCCCAACGTTCCGTCCGGTCGTTTAATCACAGACACATCCAGGAAGTTCAATTGCCCATTCCTTTCTGTCTCCATAGTGAACTGGATTTTCGGATTAATGCTGTTTAAATGTGTCAGGAAGGCATCCAAATCCTCTGCTCCGTGTGTCCATACTACGAACGTGTCATCGACATAGCGATACCATCTGGCTGGTCTCTTACTGGCCGTCTGCAACGCCCGTTGTTCAAAAGTCTCCATAAATAAGTTAGCCACAGCAGGA
This sequence comes from Schistocerca nitens, assembly GCF_023898315.1. NCBI lineage: Eukaryota > Metazoa > Arthropoda > Insecta > Orthoptera > Acrididae > Schistocerca > Schistocerca nitens. The sequence continues at coordinate 516,070,787 of NC_064615.1, forward strand.
CTGAGAGGACTGCCCATAGCCACCCCGTCAATCTGTTCATAAAAGTCACTATTGTATTGAAAGTAGGTTGTGGTGAGGCAGTGTCGGAATAATGCCACTATATCGGTGGGAAAAATATCCGCTATGCATAAGATAGCTTCGTTTACCGGAATCATGGTAAATAACGACACAACGTCAAAACTGACGAGGATATCATCCGGGCCCACGCTCGTTTCCTTTAACTTGTCAATGAAGTGAGCTGAATTTTTAATATGACTGTCCGTCCTACCAACATAAGGCTGCAGCATTGAGGCAAGGTGTCTAGCTAACTCGTGTGTTGGTCCGCCTATAGCACTGACTATTGGCCTCAACGGAATCCCAGGTTTATGAACTTTGGGTAAGCCGTAAAGTCTGGGTGGGTACGCTTCTGTTTTACAAAGCAGCTTCTTATCGTCGGAGCCAAATGAAGACGCTTTCACCAGTCGATTTGTCATTCTTAAAATCTTCATAGTCGGATCTTTCTGGAGCTTTTTGTAATTGGAGGGAACCAACATATCATTGATTTTTCCATGATAGTCCTCACTGTTCAGTATGACGGTGGCATTACCCTTATCTGCATTAAGAACAATAATGTTTTTATCTCCATTTATATCCCTCAGCGCCTTCCTTTGAGCCTGCGACAGATTACTTTTAGGTGGCTTACATGTGCGTAAAATCCTAGCCGTTTCCATCCTAATTACGTCAGCGGACTGCTGTGGAAGCTGACGGATACCGGCCTCAATATTTGCTACAATATCCTCTGTGGGTACGTTTTGGGGCGTCACAGCAAAATTGCCTCCTTTCGCTAGTACAGAAATTTCAACTTTTGACAAATCTTTATCGGACAGGTTAATAACAGTTCGAGAATTGTCCCCAACTGAACCCCCAGAAATGTTGTTCTGTAAGTTATTAAACTTCTTCTTCTGCCTGTTTGCTGATATTTCTGTACTAACTTCCATAGTTTTGAATGTTAGACCGTCAATCTTATTCCAGTCACCACACTGCATAGTATTACTAAGAAACAAGTGGAGAAGAAAAAGTTTACTGCTGGTTACCGCCAGTGCTCGCCGCGTCTGATGAATCCTCTCACGTAGCATTGCAGACTCCATACGGTTGTAAATCCGATGTGCCTGGGCCGAGCGAAACATCCTCTTCACCTTCAGAAATTTCGGAACCGTCGAAGTGTCCCTACAGCGTAACAGGAAGGTGAGGCTACACAGTAGTTGTGCTTTCTTCTTGCGCATTCCTTCAAATCGTCGAACAGATACTGACATATCCTCCCCGTAAAGGCGTTTGATCATACAATGTAAACTTTCACGGCCGGTATTGACTTCACTTAAAACTTCCGGGCTGATAGGCCGTGGTCGAACTATAAAACTGTCTCCTAACGTTTCGTCTCCGACTGCGGGAGACATCATCGGAGGTAAAACGGCGAACTGCGAAGAGGACTCGAGGAGGCGTTGATTATATAGGCAGTACAGAGGGCGCCACTGTCGATCACGTGGCGTCGGCTATGAGATTGTCTCTGGTAATGCCAACATTCACGATTGAAAGTAATCGATCGTCACGCTTGCGGTGCAACGCTGACATCCAAATTTTATCCAGTTTAACACCTTCGTCTTTCCTGTTAAAATTATTACGATGTTTATCAATCTCGATAGCCTCTCTATACAAGCGTGCATAATAATGCGAGGTTTTTGATATGACGCTCGTCTCGCTGAATTTTATTTCATGATCACCTTCCTGGTAAACATGTTCCGCTACGGCCGATTTATCCGTGTGACCTAGGCGGCAATTCCTCTTATGTTCGACAAGACGGGTGTTCACACTTCTCTTTGTGGTACCGATGTAAACCTGTCCACAACTACAAGGAATTTTATATACCCCCGGTGTAGCCAAAGGGTGCCGTGCATCTTTTGCCGACCTTAAGAATTCTTTTATTTTCCTAGTAGGTCTGAAAATAGTTTCCACCCCATACTTGCCTAAAACTTTCCCAATGCGATCTGTGACCTTGCTAATGAACGGAAGAAAAACTTTGCCCCTGGACGACTGTTGTTCGTCGTTACTCCTGATTCTCTGCCTAGAGCGAAGTGCTCGATCTATATCCTTGCTAGAAAAGCCATTCTTCACGAAAGCTGACCGTAGATGTTCAATGTCACCTTTTAAATAAACAGGTTCACAAAGTTTGTGCGCCCTGTCTACCAAAGTTTTCATTACACCTCTTTTTTGTCTAGGGTGGTGGTTTGAATCTTTGTGTAGATAACGATCAGTATGTGTGGGCTTTCTATACACCTTATGGCCCAACGTTCCGTCCGGTCGTTTAATCACAGACACATCCAGGAAGTTCAATTGCCCATTCCTTTCTGTCTCCATAGTGAACTGGATTTTCGGATTAATGCTGTTTAAATGTGTCAGGAAGGCATCCAAATCCTCTGCTCCGTGTGTCCATACTACGAACGTGTCATCGACATAGCGATACCATCTGGCTGGTCTCTTACTGGCCGTCTGCAACGCCCGTTGTTCAAAAGTCTCCATAAATAAGTTAGCCACAGCAGGACTGAGAGGACTGCCCATAGCCACCCCGTCAATCTGTTCATAAAAGTCACTATTGTATTGAAAGTAGGTTGTGGTGAGGCAGTGTCGGAATAATGCCACTATATCGGTGGGAAAAATATCCGCTATGCATAAGATAGCTTCGTTTACCGGAATCATGGTAAATAACGACACAACGTCAAAACTGACGAGGATATCATCCGGGCCCACGCTCGTTTCCTTTAACTTGTCAATGAAGTGAGCTGAATTTTTAATATGACTGTCCGTCCTACCAACATAAGGCTGCAGCATTGAGGCAAGGTGTCTAGCTAACTCGTGTGTTGGTCCGCCTATAGCACTGACTATTGGCCTCAACGGAATCCCAGGTTTATGAACTTTGGGTAAGCCGTAAAGTCTGGGTGGGTACGCTTCTGTTTTACAAAGCAGCTTCTTATCGTCGGAGCCAAATGAAGACGCTTTCACCAGTCGATTTGTCATTCTTAAAATCTTCATAGTCGGATCTTTCTGGAGCTTTTTGTAATTGGAGGGAACCAACATATCATTGATTTTTCCATGATAGTCCTCACTGTTCAGTATGACGGTGGCATTACCCTTATCTGCATTAAGAACAATAATGTTTTTATCTCCATTTATATCCCTCAGCGCCTTCCTTTGAGCCTGCGACAGATTACTTTTAGGTGGCTTACATGTGCGTAAAATCCTAGCCGTTTCCATCCTAATTACGTCAGCGGACTGCTGTGGAAGCTGACGGATACCGGCCTCAATATTTGCTACAATATCCTCTGTGGGTACGTTTTGGGGCGTCACAGCAAAATTGCCTCCTTTCGCTAGTACAGAAATTTCAACTTTTGACAAATCTTTATCGGACAGGTTAATAACAGTTCGAGAATTGTCCCCAACTGAACCCCCAGAAATGTTGTTCTGTAAGTTATTAAACTTCTTCTTCTGCCTGTTTGCTGATATTTCTGCACTAACTTCCATAGTTTTGAATGTTAGACCGTCAATCTTATTCCAGTCACCACACTGCATAGTATTACTAAGAAACAAGTGGAGAAGAAAAAGTTTACTGCTGGTTACCGCCAGTGCTCGCCGCGTCTGATGAATCCTCTCACGTAGCATTGCAGACTCCATACGGTTGTAAATCCGATGTGCCTGGGCCGAGCGAAACATCCTCTTCACCTTCAGAAATTTCGGAACCGTCGAAGTGTCCCTACAGCGTAACAGGAAGGTGAGGCTACACAGTAGTTGTGCTTTCTTCTTGCGCATTCCTTCAAATCGTCGAACAGATACTGACATATCCTCCCCGTAAAGGCGTTTGATCATACAATGTAAACTTTCACGGCCGGTATTGACTTCACTTAAAACTTCCGGGCTGATAGGCCGTGGTAGAACTATAAAACTGTCTCCTAACGTTTCGTCTCCGACTGCGGGAGACATCATCGGAGGTAAAACGGCGAACTGCGAAGAGGACTCGAGGAGGCGTTGATTATATAGGCAGTACAGAGGGCGCCACTGTCGATCACGTGGCGTCGGCTATGAGATTGTCTCTGGTAATGCCAACATTCACGATTGAAAGTAATCGATCGTCACGCTTGCGGTGCAACGCTGACATCCAAATTTTATCCAGTTTAACACCTTCGTCTTTCCTGTTAAAATTATTTCGATGTTTATCAATCTCGATAGCCTCTCTATACAAGCGTGCATAATAATGCGAGGTTTTTGATATGACGCTCGTCTCGCTGAATTTTATTTCATGATCACCTTCCTGGTAAACATGTTCCGCTACGGCCGATTTATCCGTGTGACCTAGGCGGCAATTCCTCTTATGTTCGACAAGACGGGTGTTCACACTTCTCTTTGTGGTACCGATGTAAACCTGTCCACAACTACAAGGAATTTTATATACCCCCGGTGTAGCCAAAGGGTGCCGTGCATCTTTTGCCGACCTTAAGAATTCTTTTATTTTCCTAGTAGGTCTGAAAATAGTTTCCACCCCATACTTGCCTAAAACTTTCCCAATGCGATCTGTGACCTTGCTAATGAACATAAGAAAAACTTTGCCCCTGGACGACTGTTGTTCGTCGTTACTCCTGATTCTCTGCCTAGAGCGAAGTGCTCGATCTATATCCTTGCTAGAAAAGCCATTCTTCACGAAAGCTGACCGTAGATGTTCAATGTCACCTTTTAAATAAACAGGTTCACAAAGTTTGTGCGCCCTGTCTACCAAAGTTTTCATTACACCTCTTTTTTGTCTAGGGTGGTGGTTTGAATCTTTGTGTAGATAACGATCAGTATGTGTGGGCTTTCTATACACCTTATGGCCCAACGTTCCGTCCGGTCGTTTAATCACAGACACATCCAGGAAGTTCAATTGCCCATTCCTTTCTGTCTCCATAGTGAACTGGATTTTCGGATTAATGCTGTTTAAATGTGTCAGGAAGGCATCCAAATCCTCTGCTCCGTGTGTCCATACTACGAACGTGTCATCGACATAGCGATACCATCTGGCTGGTCTCTTACTGGCCGTCTGCAACGCCCGTTGTTCAAAAGTCTCCATAAATAAGTTAGCCACAGCAGGACTGAGAGGACTGCCCATAGCCACCCCGTCAATCTGTTCATAAAAGTCACTATTGTATTGAAAGTAGGTTGTGGTGAGGCAGTGTCGGAATAATGCCACTATATCGGTGGGAAAAATATCCGCTATGCATAAGATAGCTTCGTTTACCGGAATCATGGTAAATAACGACACAACGTCAAAACTGACGAGGATATCATCCGGGCCCACGCTCGTTTCCTTTAACTTGTCAATGAAGTGAGCTGAATTTTTAATATGACTGTCCGTCCTACCAACATAAGGCTGCAGCATTGAGGCAAGGTGTCTAGCTAACTCGTGTGTTGGTCCGCCTATAGCACTGACTATTGGCCTCAACGGAATCCCAGGTTTATGAACTTTGGGTAAGCCGTAAAGTCTGGGTGGGTACGCTTCTGTTTTACAAAGCAGCTTCTTATCGTCGGAGCCAAATGAAGACGCTTTCACCAGTCGATTTGTCATTCTTAAAATCTTCATAGTCGGATCTTTCTGGAGCTTTTTGTAATTGGAGGGAACCAACATATCATTGATTTTTCCATGATAGTCCTCACTGTTCAGTATGACGGTGGCATTACCCTTATCTGCATTAAGAACAATAATGTTTTTATCTCCATTTATATCCCTCAGCGCCTTCCTTTGAGCCTGCGACAGATTACTTTTAGGTGGCTTACATGTGCGTAAAATCCTAGCCGTTTCCATCCTAATTACGTCAGCGGACTGCTGTGGAAGCTGACGGATACCGGCCTCAATATTTGCTACAATATCCTCTGTGGGTACGTTTTGGGGCGTCACAGCAAAATTGCCTCCTTTCGCTAGTACAGAAATTTCAACTTTTGACAAATCTTTATCGGACAGGTTAATAACAGTTCGAGAATTGTCCCCAACTGAACCCCCAGAAATGTTGTTCTGTAAGTTATTAAACTTCTTCTTCTGCCTGTTTGCTGATATTTCTGTACTAACTTCCATAGTTTTGAATGTTAGACCGTCAATCTTATTCCAGTCACCACACTGCATAGTATTACTAAGAAACAAGTGGAGAAGAAAAAGTTTACTGCTGGTTACCGCCAGTGCTCGCCGCGTCTGATGAATCCTCTCACGTAGCATTGCAGACTCCATACGGTTGTAAATCCGATGTGCCTGGGCCGAGCGAAACATCCTCTTCACCTTCAGAAATTTCGGAACCGTCGAAGTGTCCCTACAGCGTAACAGGAAGGTGAGGCTACACAGTAGTTGTGCTTTCTTCTTGCGCATTCCTTCAAATCGTCGAACAGATACTGACATATCCTCCCCGTAAAGGCGTTTGATCATACAATGTAAACTTTCACGGCCGGTATTGACTTCACTTAAAACTTCCGGGCTGATAGGCCGTGGTCGAACTATAAAACTGTCTCCTAACGTTTCGTCTCCGACTGCGGGAGACATCATCGGAGGTAAAACGGCGAACTGCGAAGAGGACTCGAGGAGGCGTTGATTATATAGGCAGTACAGAGGGCGCCACTGTCGATCACGTGGCGTCGGCTATGAGATTGTCTCTGGTAATGCCAACATTCACGATTGAAAGTAATCGATCGTCACGCTTGCGGTGCAACGCTGACATCCAAATTTTATCCAGTTTAACACCTTCGTCTTTCCTGTTAAAATTATTACGATGTTTATCAATCTCGATAGCCTCTCTATACAAGCGTGCATAATAATGCGAGGTTTTTGATATGACGCTCGTCTCGCTGAATTTTATTTCATGATCACCTTCCTGGTAAACATGTTCCGCTACGGCCGATTTATCCGTGTGACGTAGGCGGCAATTCCTCTTATGTTCGACAAGACGGGTGTTCACACTTCTCTTTGTGGTACCGATGTAAACCTGTCCACAACTACAAGGAATTTTATATACCCCCGGTGTAGCCAAAGGGTGCCGTGCATCTTTTGCCGACCTTAAGAATTCTTTTATTTTCCTAGTAGGTCTGAAAATAGTTTCCACCCCATACTTGCCTAAAACTTTCCCAATGCGATCTGTGACCTTGCTAATGAACGGAAGAAAAACTTTGCCCCTGGACGACTGTTGTTCGTCGGTACTCCTGATTCTCTGCCTAGAGCGAAGTGCTCGATCTATATCCTTGCTAGAAAAGCCATTCTTCACGAAAGCTGACCGTAGATGTTCAATCTCACCTTTTAAATAAACAGGTTCACAAAGTTTGTGCGCCCTGTCTACCAAAGTTTTCATTACACCTCTTTTTTGTCTAGGGTGGTGGTTTGAATCTTTGTGTAGATAACGATCAGTATGTGTGGGCTTTCTATACACCTTATGGCCCAACGTTCCGTCCGGTCGTTTAATCACAGACACATCCAGGAAGTTCAATTGCCCATTCCTTTCTGTCTCCATAGTGAACTGGATTTTCGGATTAATGCTGTTTAAATGTGTCAGGAAGGCATCCAAATCCTCTGCTCCGTGTGTCCATACCACGAACGTGTCATCGACATAGCGATACCATCTGGCTGGTCTCTTACTGGCCGTCTGCAACGCCCGTTGTTCAAAAGTCTCCATAAATAAGTTAGCCACAGCAGGACTGAGAGGACTGCCCATAGCCTCCCCGTCAATCTGTTCATAAAAGTCACTATTGTATTGAAAGTAGGTTGTGGTGAGGCAGTGTCGGAATAATGCCACTATATCGGTGGGAAAAATATCCGCTATGCATAAGATAGCTTCGTTTACCGGAATCATGGTAAATAACGACACAACGTCAAAACTGACGAGGATATCATCCGGGCCCACGCTCGTTTCCTTTAACTTGTCAATGAAGTGAGCTGAATTTTTAATATGACTGTCCGTCCTACCAACATAAGGCTGCAGCATTGAGGCAAGGTGTGTAGCTAACTCGTGTGTTGGTCCGCCTATAGCACTGACTATTGGCCTCAACGGAATCCCAGGTTTATGAACTTTGGGTAAGCCGTAAAGTCTAGGTGGGTACGCTTCTGTTTTACAAAGCAGCTTCTTATCGTCGGAGCCAAATGAAGACGCTTTCACCAGTCGATTTGTCATTCTTAAAATCTTCATAGTCGGATCTTTCTGGAGCTTTTTGTAATTGGAGGGAACCAACATATCATTGATTTTTCCATGATAGTCCTCACTGTTCAGTATGACGGTGGCATTACCCTTATCTGCATTAAGAACAATAATGTTTTTATCTCCATTTATATCCCTCAGCGCCTTCCTTTGAGCCTGCGACAGATTACTTTTAGGTGGCTTACATGTGCGTAAAATCCTAGCCGTTTCCATCCTAATTACGTCAGCGGACTGCTGTGGAAGCTGACGGATACCGGCCTCAATATTTGCTACAATATCCTCTGTGGGTACGTTTTGGGGCGTCACAGCAAAATTGCCTCCTTTCGCTAGTACAGAAATTTCAACTTTTGACAAATCTTTATCGGACAGGTTAATAACAGTTCGAGAATTGTCCCCAACTGAACCCCCAGAAATGTTGTTCTGTAAGTTATTAAACTTCTTCTTCCGCCTGTTTGCTGATATTTCTGCACTAACTTCCATAGTTTTGAATGTTAGACCGTCAATCTTATTCCAGTCACCACACTGCATAGTATTACTAAGAAACAAGTGGAGAAGAAAAAGTTTACTGCTGGTTACCGCCAGTGCTCGCCGCGTCTGATGAATCCTCTCACGTAGCATTGCAGACTCCATACGGTTGTAAATCCGATGTGCCTGGGCCGAGCGAAACATCCTCTTCACCTTCAGAAATTTCGGAACCGTCGAAGTGTCCCTACAGCGTAACAGGAAGGTGAGGCTACACAGTAGTTGTGCTTTCTTCTTGCGCATTCCTTCAAATCGTCGAACAGATACTGACATATCCTCCCCGTAAAGGCGTTTGATCATACAATGTAAACTTTCACGGCCGGTATTGACTTCACTTAAAACTTCCGGGCTGATAGGCCGTGGTCGAACTATAAAACTGTCTCCTAACGTTTCGTCTCCGACTGCGGGAGACATCATCGGAGGTAAAACGGCGAACTGCGAAGAGGACTCGAGGAGGCGTTGATTATATAGGCAGTACAGAGGGCGCCACTGTCGATCACGTGGCGTCGGCTATGAGATTGTCTCTGGTAATGCCAACATTCACGATTGAAAGTAATCGATCGTCACGCTTGCGGTGCAACGCTGACATCCAAATTTTATCCAGTTTAACACCTTCGTCTTTCCTGTTAAAATTATTACGATGTTTATCAATCTCGATAGCCTCTCTATACAAGCGTGCATAATAATGCGAGGTTTTTGATATGACGCTCGTCTCGCTGAATTTTATTTCATGATCACCTTCCTGGTAAACATGTTCCGCTACGGCCGATTTATCCGTGTGACCTAGGCGGCAATTCCTCTTATGTTCGACAAGACGGGTGTTCACACTTCTCTTTGTGGTACCGATGTAAACCTGTCCACAACTACAAGGAATTTTATATACCCCCGGTGTAGCCAAAGGGTGCCGTGCATCTTTTGCCGACCTTAAGAATTCTTTTATTTTCCTAGTAGGTCTGAAAATAGTTTCCACCCCATACTTGCCTAAAACTTTCCCAATGCGATCTGTGACCTTGCTAATGAACGGAAGAAAAACTTTGCCCCTGGACGACTGTTGTTCGTCGTTACTCCTGATTCTCTGCCTAGAGCGAAGTGCTCGATCTATATCCTTGCTAGAAAAGCCATTCTTCACGAAAGCTGACCGTAGATGTTCAATGTCACCTTTTAAATAAACAGGTTCACAAAGTTTGTGCGCCCTGTCTACCAAAGTTTTCATTACACCTCTTTTTTGTCTAGGGTGGTGGTTTGAATCTTTGTGTAGATAACGATCAGTATGTGTGGGCTTTCTATACACCTTATGGCCCAACGTTCCGTCCGGTCGTTTAATCACAGACACATCCAGGAAGTTCAATTGCCCATTCCTTTCTGTCTCCATAGTGAACTGGATTTTCGGATTAATGCTGTTTAAATGTGTCAGGAAGGCATCCAAATCCTCTGCTCCGTGTGTCCATACTACGAACGTGTCATCGACATAGCGATACCATCTGGCTGGTCTCTTACTGGCCGTCTGCAACGCCCGTTGTTCAAAAGTCTCCATAAATAAGTTAGCCACAGCAGGACTGAGAGGACTGCCCATAGCCACCCCGTCAATCTGTTCATAAAAGTCACTATTGTATTGAAAGTAGGTTGTGGTGAGGCAGTGTCGGAATAATGCCACTATATCGGTGGGAAAAATATCCGCTATGCATAAGATAGCTTCGTTTACCGGAATCATGGTAAATAACGACACAACGTCAAAACTGACGAGGATATCATCCGGGCCCACGCTCGTTTCCTTTGTCAATGAAGTGAGCTGAATTTTTAATATGACTGTCCGTCCTACCAACATAAGGCTGCAGCATTGAGGCAAGGTGTGTAGCTAACTCGTGTGTTGGTCCGCCTATAGCACTGACTATTGGCCTCAACGGAATCCCAGGTTTATGAACTTTGGGTAAGCCGTAAAGTCTAGGTGGGTACGCTTCTGTTTTACAAAGCAGCTTCTTATCGTCGGAGCCAAATGAAGACGCTTTCACCAGTCGATTTGTCATTCTTAAAATCTTCATAGTCGGATCTTTCTGGAGCTTTTTGTAATTGGAGGGAACCAACATATCATTGATTTTTCCATGATAGTCCTCACTGTTCAGTATGACGGTGGCATTACCCTTATCTGCATTAAGAACAATAATGTTTTTATCTCCATTTATATCCCTCAGCGCCTTCCTTTGAGCCTGCGACAGATTACTTTTAGGTGGCTTACATGTGCGTAAAATCCTAGCCGTTTCCATCCTAATTACGTCAGCGGACTGCTGTGGAAGCTGACGGATACCGGCCTCAATATTTGCTACAATATCCTCTGTGGGTACGTTTTGGGGCGTCACAGCAAAATTGCCTCCTTTCGCTAGTACAGAAATTTCAACTTTTGACAAATCTTTATCGGACAGGTTAATAACAGTTCGAGAATTGTCCCCAACTGAACCCCCAGAAATGTTGTTCTGTAAGTTATTAAACTTCTTCTTCTGCCTGTTTGCTGATATTTCTGCACTAACTTCCATAGTTAGGCCAATAGTCAGTGCTATAGGCGGACCAACACACGAGTTAGCTACACACCTTGCCTCAATGCTGCAGCCTTATGTTGGTAGGACGGACAGTCATATTAAAAATTCAGCTCACTTCATTGACAAGTTAAAGGAACCGAGCGTGGGCCCGGATGATATCCTCGTCAGTTTTGACGTTGTGTCGTTATTTACCATGATTCCGGTAAACGAAGTTATCTTATGCATAGCGGATATTTTTCCCACCGATATAGTGGCATTATTCCGACACTGCCTCACCACAACCTACTTTCAATACAATAGTGACTTTTATGAACAGATTGACGGGGTGGCTATGGGCAGTCCTCTCAGTCCTGCTGTGGCTAACTTATTTATGGAGACTTTTGAACAACGGGCGTTGCAGACGGCCAGTAAGAGACCAGCCAGATGGTATCGCTATGTCGATGACACGTTCGTAGTATGGACACACGGAGCAGAGGATTTGGATGCCTTCCTGACACATTTAAACAGCATTAATCCGAAAATCCAGTTCACTATGGAGACAGAAAGGAATGGGCAATTGAACTTCCTGGATGTGTCTGTGATTAAACGACCGGACGGAACGTTGGGCCATAAGGTGTATAGAAAGCCCACACATACTGATCGTTATCTACACAAAGATTCAAACCACCACCCTAGACAAAAAAGAGGTGTAATGAAAACTTTGGTAGACAGGGCGCACAAACTTTGTGAACCTGTTTATTTAAAAGGTGAGATTGAACATCTACGGTCAGCTTTCATGAAGAATGGCTTTTCTAGCAAGGATATAGATCGAGCACTTCGCTCTAGGCAGAGAATCAGGAGTAACGACGAACAACAGTCGTCCAGGGGCAAAGTTTTTCTTCCGTTCATTAGCAAGGTCACAGATCGCATTGGGAAAGTTTTAGGCAAGTATGGGGTGGAAACTATTTTCAGACCTACTAGGAAAATAAAAGAATTCTTAAGGTCGGCAAAAGATGCACGGCACCCTTTGGCTACACCGGGGGTATATAAAATTCCTTGTAGTTGTGGACAGGTTTACATCGGTACCACAAAGAGAAGTGTGAACACCCGTCTTGTCGAACATAAGAGGAATTGCCGCCTAGGTCACACGGATAAATCGGCCGTAGCGGAACATGTTTACCAGGAAGGTGATCATGAAATAAAATTCAGCGAGACGAGCGTCATATCAAAAACCTCGCATTATTATGCACGCTTGTATAGAGAGGCTATCGAGATTGATAAACATCGTAATAATTTTAACAGGAAAGACGAAGGTGTTAAACTGGATAAAATTTGGATGTCAGCGTTGCACTGCAAGCGTGACGATCGATTACTTTCAATCGTGAATGTTGGCATTACCAGAGACAATCTCATAGCCGACGCCACGTGATCGACAGTGGCGCCCTCTGTACTGCCTATATAATCAACGCCTCCTCGAGTCCTCTTCGCAGTTCGCCGTTTTACCTCCGATGATGTCTCCCGCAGTCGGAGACGAAACGTTAGGAGACAGTTTTATAGTTCGACCACGGCCTATCACCCCGGAAGTTTTAAGTGAAGTCAATACCGGCCGTGAAAGTTTACATTGTATGATCAAACGCCTTTACGGGGAGGATATGTCAGTATCTGTTCGACGATTTGAAGGAATGCGCAAGAAGAAAGCACAACTACTGTGTAGCCTCACCTTCCTGTTACGCTGTAGGGACACTTCGACGGTTCCGAAATTTCTGAAGGTGAAGAGGATGTTTCGCTCGGCCCAGGCACATCGGATTTACAACCGTATGGAGTCTGCAATGCTACGTGAGAGGATTCATCAGACGCGGCGAGCACTGGCGGTAACCAGCAGTAAACTTTTTCTTCTCCACTTGTTTCTTAGTAATACTATGCAGTGTGGTGACTGGAATAAGATTGACGGTCTAACATTCAAAACTATGGAAGTTAGTGCAGAAATATCAGCAAACAGGCGGAAGAAGAAGTTTAATAACTTACAGAACAACATTTCTGGTTGTTCAGTTGGGGACAATTCTCGAACTGTTATTAACCTGTCCGATAAAGATTTGTCAAAAGTTGAAATTTCTGTACTAGCGAAAGGAGGCAATTTTGCTGTGACGCCCCAAAACGTACCCACAGAGGATATTGTAGCAAATATTGAGGCCGGTATCCGTCAGCTTCCACAGTAGTCCGCTGTCGTAATTAGGATGGAAACGGCTAGGATTTTACGCACATGTAAGCCACCTAAAAGTAATCTGTCGCAGGCTCAAAGGAAGGCGCTGAGGGATATAAATGGAGATAAAAACATTACTGTTCTTAATGCAGATAAGGGTAATGCCACCGTCATACTGAACAGTGAGGACTATCATGGAAAAATCAATGATATGTTGGTTCCCTCCAATTACAAAAAGCTCCAGAAAGATCCGACTATGAAGATTTTAAGAATGACAAATCGACTGGTGAAAGCGTCTTCATTTGGCTCCGACGATAAGAAGCTGCTTTGTAAAACAGAAGCGTACCCACCTAGACTTTACGGCTTACCCAAAGTTCATAAACCTGGGATTCCGTTGAGGCCAATAGTCAGTGCTATAGGCGGACCAACACACGAGTTAGCTACACACCTTGCCTCAATGCTGCAGCCTTATGTTGGTAGGACGGACAGTCATATTAAAAATTCAGCTCACTTCATTGACAAGTTAAAGGAAACGAGCGTGGGCCCGGATGATATCCTCGTCAGTTTTGACGTTGTGTCGTTATTTACCATGATTCCGGTAAACGAAGCTATCTTATGCATAGCGGATATTTTTCCCACCGATATAGTGGCATTATTCCGACACTGCCTCACCACAACCTACTTTCAATACAATAGTGACTTTTATGAACAGATTGACGGGGTGGCTATGGGCAGTCCTCTCAGTCCTGCTGTGGCTAACTTATTTATGGAGACTTTTGAACAACGGGCGTTGCAGACGGCCAGTAAGAGACCAGCCAGATGGTATCGCTATGTCGATGACACGTTCGTAGTATGGACACACGGAGCAGAGGATTTGGATGCCTTCCTGACACATTTAAACAGCATTAATCCGAAAATCCAGTTCACTATGGAGACAGAAAGGAATGGGCAATTGAACTTCCTGGATGTGTCTGTGATTAAACGACCGGACGGAACGTTGGGCCATAAGGTGTATAGAAAGCCCACACATACTGATCGTTATCTACACAAAGATTCAAACCACCACCCTAGACAAAAAAGAGGTGTAATGAAAACTTTGGTAGACAGGGCGCACAAACTTTGTGAACCTGTTTATTTAAAAGGTGACATTGAACATCTACGGTCAGCTTTCGTGAAGAATGGCTTTTCTAGCAAGGATATAGATCGAGCACTTCGCTCTAGGCAGAGAATCAGGAGTAACGACGAACAACAGTCGTCCAGGGGCAAAGTTTTTCTTCCGTTCATTAGCAAGGTCACAGATCGCATTGGGAAAGTTTTAGGCAAGTATGGGGTGGAAACTATTTTCAGACCTACTAGGAAAATAAAAGAATTCTTAAGGTCGGCAAAAGATGCACGGCACCCTTTGGCTACACCGGGGGTATATAAAATTCCTTGTAGTTGTGGACAGGTTTACATCGGTACCACAAAGAGAAGTGTGAACACCCGTCTTGTCGAACATAAGAGGAATTGCCGCCTACGTCACACGGATAAATCGGCCGTAGCGGAACATGTTTACCAGGAAGGTGATCATGAAATAAAATTCAGCGAGACGAGCGTCATATCAAAAACCTCGCATTATTATGCACGCTTGTGTAGAGAGGCTATCGAGATTGATAAACATCGTAATAATTTTAACAGGAAAGTGAAGGTGTTAAACTGGATAAAATTTGGATGTCAGCGTTGCACCGCAAGCGTGACGATCGATTACTTTCAATCGTGAATGTTGGCATTACCAGAGACAATCTCATAGCCGACGCCACGTGATCGACAGTGGCGCCCTCTGTACTGCCTATATAATCAACGCCTCCTCGAGTCCTCTTCGCAGTTCGCCGTTTTACCTCCGATGATGTCTCCCGCAGTCGGAGACGAAACGTTAGGAGACAGTTTTATAGTTCGACCACGTCCTATCAGCCCGGAAGTTTTAAGTGAAGTCAATACCGGCCGTGAAAGTTTACATTGTATGATCAAACGCCTTTACGGGGAGGATATGTCAGTATCTGTTCGACGATTTGAAGGAATGCGCAAGAAGAAAGCACAACTACTGTGTAGCCTCACCTTCCTGTTACGCTGTAGGGACACTTCGACGGTTCCGAAATTTCTGAAGGTGAAGAGGATGTTTCGCTCGGCCCAGGCACATCGGATTTACAACCGTATGGAGTCTGCAATGCTACGTGAGAGGATTCATCAGACGCGGCGAGCACTGGCGGTAACCAGCAGTAAACTTTTTCTTCTCCACTTGTTTCTTAGTAATACTATGCAGTGTGGTGACTGGAATAAGATTGACGGTCTAACATTCAAAACTATGGAAGTTAGTGCAGAAATATCAGCAAACAGGCGGAAGAAGAAGTTTAATAACTTACAGAACAACATTTCTGGGGGTTCAGTTGGGGACAATTCTCGAACTGTTATTAACCTGTCCGATAAAGATTTGTCAAAAGTTGAAATTTCTGTACTAGCGAAAGGAGGCAATTTTGCTGTGACGCCCCAAAACGTACCCACAGAGGATATTGTAGCAAATATTGAGGCCGGTATCCGTCAGCTTCCACAGCAGTCCGCTGACGTAATTAGGATGGAAACGGCTAGGATTTTACGCACATGTAAGCCACCTAAAAGTAATCTGTCGCAGGCTCAAAGGAAGGCGCTGAGGGATATAAATGGAGATAAAAACATTATTGTTCTTAATGCAGATAAGGGTAATGCCACCGTCATACTGAACAGTGAGGACTATCATGGAAAAATCAATGATATGTTGGTTCCCTCCAATTACAAAAAGCTCCAGAAAGATCCGACTATGAAGATTTTAAGAATGACAAATCGACTGGTGAAAGCGTCTTCATTTGGCTCCGACGATAAGAAGCTGCTTTGTAAAACAGAAGCGTACCCACCTAGACTTTACGGCTTACCCAAAGTTCATAAACCTGGGATTCCGTTGAGGCCAATAGTCAGTGCTATAGGCGGACCAACACACGAGTTAGCTACACACCTTGCCTCAATGCTGCAGCCTTATGTTGGTAGGACGGACAGTCATATTAAAAATTCAGCTCACTTCATTGACAAGTTAAAGGAAACGAGCGTGGGCCCGGATGATATCCTCGTCAGTTTTGACGTTGTGTCGTTATTTACCATGATTCCGGTAAACGAAGCTATCTTATGCATAGCGGATATTTTTCCCACCGATATAGTGGCATTATTCCGACACTGCCTCACCACAACCTACTTTCAATACAATAGTGACTTTTATGAACAGATTGACGGGGTGGCTATGGGCAGTCCTCTCAGTCCTGCTGTGGCTAACTTATTTATGGAGACTTTTGAACAACGGGCGTTGCAGACGGCCAGTAAGAGACCAGCCAGATGGTATCGCTATGTCGATGACACGTTCGTAGTATGGACACACGGAGCAGAGGATTTGGATGCCTTCCTGACACATTTAAACAGCATTAATCCGAAAATCCAGTTCACTATGGAGACAGAAAGGAATGGGCAATTGAACTTCCTGGATGTGTCTGTGATTAAACGACCGGACGGAACGTTGGGCCATAAGGTGTATAGAAAGCCCACACATACTGATCGTTATCTACACAAAGATTCAAACCACCACCCTAGACAAAAAAGAGGTGTAATGAAAACTTTGGTAGACAGGGCGCACAAACTTTGTGAACCTGTTTATTTAAAAGGTGACATTGAACATCTACGGTCAGCTTTCGTGAAGAATGGCTTTTCTAGCAAGGATATAGATCGAGCACTTCGCTCTAGGCAGAGAATCAGGAGTAACGACGAACAACAGTCGTCCAGGGGCAAAGTTTTTCTTCCGTTCATTAGCAAGGTCACAGATCGCATTGGGAAAGTTTTAGGCAAGTATGGGGTGGAAACTATTTTCAGACCTACTAGGAAAATAAAAGAATTCTTAAGGTCGGCAAAAGATGCACGGCACCCTTTGGCTACACCGGGGGTATATAAAATTCCTTGTAGTTGTGGACAGGTTTACATCGGTACCACAAAGAGAAGTGTGAACACCCGTCTTGTCGAACATAAGAGGAATTGCCGCCTAGGTCACACGGATAAATCGGCCGTAGCGGAACATGTTTACCAGGAAGGTGATCATGAAATAAAATTCAGCGAGACGAGCGTCATATCAAAAACCTCGCATTATTATGCACGCTTGTATAGAGAGGCTATCGAGATTGATAAACATCGTAATAATTTTAACAGGAAAGACGAAGGTGTTAAACTGGATAAAATTTGGATGTCAGCGTTGCACCGCAAGCGTGACGATCGATTACTTTCAATCGTGAATGTTGGCATTACCAGAGACAATCTCATAGCCGACGCCACGTGATCGACAGTGGCGCCCTCTGTACTGCCTATGTAATCAACGCCTCCTCGAGTCCTCTTCGCAGTTCGCCGTTTTACCTCCGATGATATCTCCCGCAGTCGGAGACGAAACGTTAGGAGACAGTTTTATAGTTCGACCACGTCCTATCAGCCCGGAAGTTTTAAGTGAAGTCAATACCGACCGTGAAAGTTTACATTGTATGATCAAACGCCTTTACGGGGAGGATATGTCAGTATCTGTTCGACGATTTGAAGGAATGCGCAAGAAGAAAGCACAACTACTGTGTAGCCTCACCTTCCTGTTACGCTGTAGGGACACTTCGACGGTTCCGAAATTTCTGAAGGTGAAGAGGACGTTTCGCTCGGCCCAGGCACATCGGATTTACAACCGTATGGAGTCTGCAATGCTACGTGAGAGGATTCATCAGACGCGGCGAGCACTGGCGGTAACCAGCAGTAAACTTTTTCTTCTCCACTTGTTTCTTAGTAATACTATGCAGTGTGGTGACTGGAATAAGATTGACGGTCTAACATTCAAAACTATGGAAGTTAGTGCAGAAATATCAGCAAACAGGCAGAAGAAGAAGTTTAATAACTTACAGAACAACATTTCTGGGGGTTCAGTTGGGGACAATTCTCGAACTGTTATTAACCTGTCCGATAAAGATTTGTCAAAAGTTGAAATTTCTGTACTAGCGAAAGGAGGCAATTTTGCTGTGACGCCCCAAAACGTACCCACAGAGGATATTGTAGCAAATATTGAGGCCGGTATCCGTCAGCTTCCACAGCAGTCCGCTGACGTAATTAGGATGGAAACGGCTAGGATTTTACGCACATGTAAGCCACCTAAAAGTAATCTGTCGCAGGCTCAAAGGAAGGCGCTGAGGGATATAAATGGAGATAAAAACATTATTGTTCTTAATGCAGATAAGGGTAATGCCACCGTCATACTGAACAGTGAGGACTATCATGGAAAAATCAATGATATGTTGGTTCCCTCCAATTACAAAAAGCTCCAGAAAGATCCGACTATGAAGATTTTAAGAATGACAAATCGACTGGTGAAAGCGTCTTCATTTGGCTCCGACGATAAGAAGCTGCTTTGTAAAACAGAAGCGTACCCACCTAGACTTTACGGCTTACCCAAAGTTCATAAACCTGGGATTCCGTTGAGGCCAATAGTCAGTGCTATAGGCGGACCAACACACGAGTTAGCTACACACCTTGCCTCAATGCTGCAGCCTTATGTTGGTAGGACGGACAGTCATATTAAAAATTCAGCTCACTTCATTGACAAGTTAAAGGAAACGAGCGTGGGCCCGGATGATATCCTCGTCAGTTTTGACGTTGTGTCGTTATTTACCATGATTCCGGTAAACGAAGCTATCTTATGCATAGCGGATATTTTTCCCACCGATATAGTGGCATTATTCCGACACTGCCTCACCACAACCTACTTTCAATACAATAGTGACTTTTATGAACAGATTGACGGGGTGGCTATGGGCAGTCCTCTCAGTCCTGCTGTGGCTAACTTATTTATGGAGACTTTTGAACAACGGGCGTTGCAGACGGCCAGTAAGAGACCAGCCAGATGGTATCGCTATGTCGATGACACGTTCGTAGTATGGACACACGGAGCAGAGGATTTGGATGCCTTCCTGACACATTTAAACAGCATTAATCCGAAAATCCAGTTCACTATGGAGACAGAAAGGAATGGGCAATTGAACATCCTGGATGTGTCTGTGATTAAACGACCGGACGGAACGTTGGGCCATAAGGTGTATAGAAAGCCCACACATACTGATCGTTATCTACACAAAGATTCAAACCACCACCCTAGACAAAAAAGAGGTGTAATGAAAACTTTGGTAGACAGGGCGCACAAACTTTGTGAACCTGTTTATTTAAAAGGTGAGATTGAACATCTACGGTCAGCTTTCGTGAAGAATGGCTTTTCTAGCAAGGATATAGATCCAGCACTTCGCTCTAGGCAGAGAATCAGGAGTAACGACGAACAACAGTCGTCCAGGGGCAAAGTTTTTCTTCCGTTCATTAGCAAGGTCACAGATCGCATTGGGAAAGTTTTAGGCAAGTATGGGGTGGAAACTATTTTCAGACCTACTAGGAAAATAAAAGAATTCTTAAGGTCGGCAAAAGATGCACGGCACCCTTTGGCTACACCGGGGGTATATAAAATTCCTTGTAGTTGTGGACAGGTTTACATCGGTACCACAAAGAGAAGTGTGAACACCCGTCTTGTCGAACATAAGAGGAATTGCCGCCTAGGTCACACGGATAAATCGGCCGTAGCGGAACATGTTTACCAGGAAGGTGATCATGAAATAAAATTCAGCGAGACGAGCGTCATATCAAAAACCTCGCATTATTATGCACGCTTGTATAGAGAGGCTATCGAGATTGATAAACATCGTAATAATTTTAACAGGAAAGACGAAGGTGTTAAACTGGATAAAATTTGGATGTCAGCGTTGCACCGCAAGCGTGACGATCGATTACTTTCAATCGTGAATGTTGGCATTACCAGAGACAATCTCATAGCCGACGCCACGTGATCGACAGTGGCGCCCTCTGTACTGCCTATATAATCAACGCCTCCTCGAGTCCTCTTCGCAGTTCGCCGTTTTACCTCCGATGATGTCTCCCGCAGTCGGAGACGAAACGTTAGGAGACAGTTTTATAGTTCGACCACGGCCTATCAGCCCGGAAGTTTTAAGTGAAGTCAATACCGGCCGTGAAAGTTTACATTGTATGATCAAACGCCTTTACGGGGAGGATATGTCAGTATCTGTTCGACGATTTGAAGGAATGCGCAAGAAGAAAGCACAACTACTGTGTAGCCTCACCTTCCTGTTACGCTGTAGGGACACTTCGACGGTTCCGAAATTTCTGAAGGTGAAGAGGATGTTTCGCTCGGCCCAGGCACATCGGATTTACAACCGTATGGAGTCTGCAATGCTACGTGAGAGGATTCATCAGACGCGGCGAGCACTGGCGGTAACCAGCAGTAAACTTTTTCTTCTGCACTTGTTTCTTAGTAATACTATGCAGTGTGGTGACTGGAATAAGATTGACGGTCTAACATTCAAAACTATGGAAGTTAGTGCAGAAATATCAGCAAACAGGCAGAAGAAGAAGTTTAATAACTTACAGAACAACATTTCTGGGGGTTCAGTTGGGGACAATTCTCGAACTGTTATTAACCTGTCCGATAAAGATTTGTCAAAAGTTGAAATTTCTGTACTAGCGAAAGGAGGCAATTTTGCTGTGACGCCCCAAAACGTACCCACAGAGGATATTGTAGCAAATATTGAGGCCGGTATCCGTCAGCTTCCACAGCAGTCCGCTGACGTAATTAGGATGGAAACGGCTAGGATTTTACGCACATGTAAGCCACCTAAAAGTAATCTGTCGCAGGCTCAAAGGAAGGCGCTGAGGGATATAAATGGAGATAAAAACATTATTGTTCTTAATGCAGATAAGGGTAATGCCACCGTCATACTGAACAGTGAGGACTATCATGGAAAAATCAATGATATGTTGGTTTCCTCCAATTACAAAAAGCTCCAGAAAGATCCGACTATGAAGATTTTAAGAATGACAAATCGACTGGTGAAAGCGTCTTCATTTGGCTCCGACGATAAGAAGCTGCTTTGTAAAACAGAAGCGTACCCACCTAGACTTTACGGCTTACCCAAAGTTCATAAACCTGGGATTCCGTTGAGGCCAATAGTCAGTGCTATAGGCGGACCAACACACGAGTTAGCTACACACCTTGCCTCAATGCTGCAGCCTTATGTTGGTAGGACGGACAGTCATATTAAAAATTCAGCTCACTTCATTGACAAAGGAAACGAGCGTGGGCCCGGATGATATCCTCGTCAGTTTTGACGTTGTGTCGTTATTTACCATGATTCCGGTAAACGAAGCTATCTTATGCATAGCGGATATTTTTCCCACCGATATAGTGGCATTATTCCGACACTGCCTCACCACAACCTACTTTCAATACAATAGTGACTTTTATGAACAGATTGACGGGGTGGCTATGGGCAGTCCTCTCAGTCCTGCTGTGGCTAACTTATTTATGGAGACTTTTGAACAACGGGCGTTGCAGACGGCCAGTAAGAGACCAGCCAGATGGTATCGCTATGTCGATGACACGTTCGTAGTATGGACACACGGAGCAGAGGATTTGGATGCCTTCCTGACACATTTAAACAGCATTAATCCGAAAATCCAGTTCACTATGGAGACAGAAAGGAATGGGCAATTGAACTTCCTGGATGTGTCTGTGATTAAACGACCGGACGGAACGTTGGGCCATAAGGTGTATAGAAAGCCCACACATACTGATCGTTATCTACACAAAGATTCAAACCACCACCCTAGACAAAAAAGAGGTGTAATGAAAACTTTGGTAGACAGGGCGCACAAACTTTGTGAACCTGTTTATTTAAAAGGTGACATTGAACATCTACGGTCAGCTTTCGTGAAGAATGGCTTTTCTAGCAAGGATATAGATCGAGCACTTCGCTCTAGGCAGAGAATCAGGAGTAACGACGAACAACAGTCGTCCAGGGGCAAAGTTTTTCTTCCGTTCATTAGCAAGGTCACAGATCGCATTGGGAAAGTTTTAGGCAAGTATGGGGTGGAAACTATTTTCAGACCTACTAGGAAAATAAAAGAATTCTTAAGGTCGGCAAAAGATGCACGGCACCCTTTGGCTACACCGGGGGTATATAAAATTCCTTGTAGTTGTGGACAGGTTTACATCGGTACCACAAAGAGAAGTGTGAACACCCGTCTTGTCGAACATAAGAGGAATTGCCGCCTAGGTCACACGGATAAATCGGCCGTAGCGGAACATGTTTACCAGGAAGGTGATCATGAAATAAAATTCAGCGAGACGAGCGTCATATCAAAAACCTCGCATTATTATGCACGCTTGTATAGAGAGGCTATCGAGATTGATAAACATCGTAATAATTTTAACAGGAAAGACGAAGGTGTTAAACTGGATAAAATTTGGATGTCAGCGTTGCACCGCAAGCGTGACGATCGATTACTTTCAATCGTGAATGTTGGCATTACCAGAGACAATCTCATAGCCGACGCCACGTGATCGACAGTGGCGCCCTCTGTACTGCCTATATAATCAACGCCTCCTCGAGTCCTCTTCGCAGTTCGCCGTTTTACCTCCGATGATGTCTCCCGCAGTCGGAGACGAAACGTTAGGAGTCAGTTTTATAGTTCGACCACGGCCTATCAGCCCGGAAGTTTTAAGTGATGTCAATACCGGCCGTGAAAGTTTACATTGTATGATCAAACGCCTTTACGGGGAGGATATGTCAGTATCTGTTCGACGATTTGAAGGAATGCGCAAGAAGAAAGCACAACTACTGTGTAGCCTCACCTTCCTGTTACGCTGTAGGGACACTTCGACGGTTCCGAAATTTCTGAAGGTGAAGAGGATGTTTCGCTCGGCCCAGGCACATCGGATTTACAACCGTATGGAGTCTGCAATGCTACGTGAGAGGATTCATCAGACGCGGCGAGCACTGGCGGTAACCAGCAGTAAACTTTTTCTTCTCCACTTGTTTCTTAGTAATACTATGCAGTGTGGTGACTGGAATAAGATTGACGGTCTAACATTCAAAACTATGGAAGTTAGTACAGAAATATCAGCAAACAGGCAGAAGAAGAAGTTTAATAACTTACAGAACAACATTTCTGGGGGTTCAGTTGGGGACAATTCTCGAACTGTTATTAACCTGTCCGATAAAGATTTGTCAAAAGTTGAAATTTCTGTACTAGCGAAAGGAGGCAATTTTGCTGTGACGCCCCAAAACGTACCCACAGAGGATATTGTAGCAAATATTGAGGCCGGTATCCGTCAGCTTCCACAGCAGTCCGCTGACGTAATTAGGATGGAAACGGCTAGGATTTTACGCACATGTAAGCCACCTAAAAGTAATCTGTCGCAGGCTCAAAGGAAGGCGCTGAGGGATATAAATGGAGATAAAAACATTATTGTTCTTAATGCAGATAAGGGTAATGCCACCGTCATACTGAACAGTGAGGACTATCATGGAAAAATCAATGATATGTTGGTTCCCTCCAATTACAAAAAGCTCCAGAAAGATCCGACTATGAAGATTTTAAGAATGACAAATCGACTGGTGAAAGCGTCTTCATTTGGCTCCGACGATAAGAAGCTGCTTTGTAAAACAGAAGCGTACCCACCTAGACTTTACGGCTTACCCAAAGTTCATAAACCTGGGATTCCGTTGAGGCCAATAGTCAGTGCTATAGGCGGACCAACACACGAGTTAGCTACAC
Source organism: Schistocerca nitens (assembly GCF_023898315.1). NCBI lineage: Eukaryota > Metazoa > Arthropoda > Insecta > Orthoptera > Acrididae > Schistocerca > Schistocerca nitens. The sequence goes on from NC_064615.1 coordinate 516,094,981, forward strand.
ACCTTGCCTCAATGCTGCAGCCTTATGTTGGTAGGACGGACAGTCATATTAAAAATTCAGCTCACTTCATTGACAAGTTAAAGGAAACGAGCGTGGGCCCGGATGATATCCTCGTCAGTTTTGACGTTGTGTCGTTATTTACCATGATTCCGGTAAACGAAGCTATCTTATGCATAGCGGATATTTTTCCCACCGATATAGTGGCATTATTCCGACACTGCCTCACCACAACCTACTTTCAATACAATAGTGACTTTTATGAACAGATTGACGGGGTGGCTATGGGCAGTCCTCTCAGTCCTGCTGTGGCTAACTTATTTATGGAGACTTTTGAACAACGGGCGTTGCAGACGGCCAGTAAGAGACCAGCCAGATGGTATCGCTATGTCGATGACACGTTCGTAGTATGGACACACGGAGCAGAGGATTTGGATGCCTTCCTGACACATTTAAACAGCATTAATCCGAAAATCCAGTTCACTATGGAGACAGAAAGGAATGGGCAATTGAACTTCCTGGATGTGTCTGTGATTAAACGACCGGACGGAACGTTGGTCCATAAGGTGTATAGAAAGCCCACACATACTGATCGTTATCTACACAAAGATTCAAACCACCACCCTAGACAAAAAAGAGGTGTAATGAAAACTTTGGTAGACAGGGCGCACAAACTTTGTGAACCTGTTTATTTAAAAGGTGACATTGAACATCTACGGTCAGCTTTCGTGAAGAATGGCTTTTCTAGCAAGGATATAGATCGAGCACTTCGCTCTAGGCAGAGAATCAGGAGTAACGACGAACAACAGTCGTCCAGGGGCAAAGTTTTTCTTCCGTTCATTAGCAAGGTCACAGATCGCATTGGGAAAGTTTTAGGCAAGTATGGGGTGGAAACTATTTTCAGACCTACTAGGAAAATAAAAGAATTCTTAAGGTCGGCAAAAGATGCACGGCACCCTTTGGCTACACCGGGGGTATATAAAATTCCTTGTAGTTGTGGACAGGTTTACATCGGTACCACAAAGAGAAGTGTGAACACCCGTCTTGTCGAACATAAGAGGAATTGCCGCCTAGGTCACACGGATAAATCGGCCGTAGCGGAACATGTTTACCAGGAAGGTGATCATGAAATAAAATTCAGCGAGACGAGCGTCATATCAAAAACCTCGCATTATTATGCACGCTTGTATAGAGAGGCTATCGAGATTGATAAACATCGTAATAATTTTAACAGGAAAGACGAAGGTGTTAAACTGGATAAAATTTGGATGTCAGCGTTGCACCGCAAGCGTGACGATCGATTACTTTCAATCGTGAATGTTGGCATTACCAGAGACAATCTCATAGCCGACGCCACGTGATCGACAGTGGCGCCCTCTGTACTGCCTATATAATCAACGCCTCCTCGAGTCCTCTTCGCAGTTCGCCGTTTTACCTCCGATGATGTCTCCCGCAGTCGGAGACGAAACGTTAGGAGACAGTTTTATAGTTCGACCACGGCCTATCAGCCCGGAAGTTTTAAGTGAAGTCAATACCGGCCGTGAAAGTTTACATTGTATGATCAAACGCCTTTACGGGGAGGATATGTCAGTATCTGTTCGACGATTTGAAGGAATGCGCAAGAAGAAAGCACAACTACTGTGTAGCCTCACCTTCCTGTTACGCTGTAGGGACACTTCGACGGTTCCGAAATTTCTGAAGGTGAAGAGGATGTTTCGCTCGGCCCAGGCACATCGGATTTACAACCGTATGGAGTCTGCAATGCTACGTGAGAGGATTCATCAGACGCGGCGAGCACTGGCGGTAACCAGCAGTAAACTTTTTCTTCTCCACTTGTTTCTTAGTAATACTATGCAGTGTGGTGACTGGAATAAGATTGACGGTCTAACATTCAAAACTATGGAAGTTAGTACAGAAATATCAGCAAACAGGCAGAAGAAGAAGTTTAATAACTTACAGAACAACATTTCTGGGGGTTCAGTTGGGGACAATTCTCGAACTGTTATTAACCTGTCCGATAAAGATTTGTCAAAAGTTGAAATTTCTGTACTAGCGAAAGGAGGCAATTTTGCTGTGACGCCCCAAAACGTACCCACAGAGGATATTGTAGCAAATATTGAGGCCGGTATCCGTCAGCTTCCACAGCATTCCGCTGACGTAATTAGGATGGAAACGGCTAGGATTTTACGCACATGTAAGCCACCTAAAAGTAATCTGTCGCAGGCTCAAAGGAAGGCGCTGAGGGATATAAATGGAGATAAAAACATTATTGTTCTTAATGCAGATAAGGGTAATGCCACCGTCATACTGAACAGTGAGGACTATCATGGAAAAATCAATGATATGTTGGTTTCCTCCAATTACAAAAAGCTCCAGAAAGATCCGACTATGAAGATTTTAAGAATGACAAATCGACTGGTGAAAGCGTCTTCATTTGGCTCCGACGATAAGAAGCTGCTTTGTAAAACAGAAGCGTACCCACCTAGACTTTACGGCTTACCCAAAGTTCATAAACCTGGGATTCCGTTGAGGCCAATAGTCAGTGCTATAGGCGGACCAACACACGAGTTAGCTAGACACCTTGCCTCAATGCTGCAGCCTTATGTTGGTAGGACGGACAGTCATATTAAGAATTCAGCTCACTTCATTGACAAGTTAAAGGAAACGAGCGTGGGCCCGGATGATATCCTCGTCAGTTTTGACGTTGTGTCGTTATTTACCATGATTCCGGTAAACGAAGCTATCTTATGCATAGCGGATATTTTTCCCACCGATATAGTGGCATTATTCCGACACTGCCTCACCACAACCTACTTTCAATACAATAGTGACTTTTATGAACAGATTGACGGGGTGGCTATGGGCAGTCCTCTCAGTCCTGCTGTGGCTAACTTATTTATGGAGACTTTTGAACAACGGGCGTTGCAGACGGCCAGTAAGAGACCAGCCAGATGGTATCGCTATGTTGATGACACGTTCGTAGTATGGACACACGGAGCAGAGGATTTGGATGCCTTCCTGACACATTTAAACAGCATTAATCCGAAAATCCAGTTCACTATGGAGACAGAAAGGAATGGGCAATTGAACTTCCTGGATGTGTCTGTGATTAAACGACCGGACGGAACGTTGGGCCATAAGGTGTATAGAAAGCCCACACATACTGATCGTTATCTACACAAAGATTCAAACCACCACCCTAGACAAAAAAGAGGTGTAATGAAAACTTTGGTAGACAGGGCGCACAAACTTTGTGAACCTGTTTATTTAAAAGGTGAGATTGAACATCTACGGTCAGCTTTCGTGAAGAATGGCTTTTCTAGCAAGGATATAGATCGAGCACTTCGCTCTAGGCAGAGAATCAGGAGTAACGACGAACAACAGTCGTCCAGGGGCAAAGTTTTTCTTCCGTTCATTAGCAAGGTCACAGATCGCATTGGGAAAGTTTTAGGCAAGTATGGGGTGGAAACTATTTTCAGACCTACTAGGAAAATAAAAGAATTCTTAAGGTCGGCAAAAGATGCACGGCACCCTTTGGCTACACCGGGGGTATATAAAATTCCTTGTAGTTGTGGACAGGTTTACATCGGTACCACAAAGAGAAGTGTGAACACCCGTCTTGTCGAACATAAGAGGAATTGCCGCCTAGGTCACACGGATAAATCGGCCGTAGCGGAACATGTTTACCAGGAAGGTGATCATGAAATAAAATTCAGCGAGACGAGCGTCATATCAAAAACCTCGCATTATTATGCACGCTTGTATAGAGAGGCTATCGAGATTGATAAACATCGTAATAATTTTAACAGGAAAGACGAAGGTGTTAAACTGGATAAAATTTGGATGTCAGCGTTGCACCGCAAGCGTGACGATCGATTACTTTCAATCGTGAATGTTGGCATTACCAGAGACAATCTCATAGCCGACGCCACGTGATCGACAGTGGCGCCCTCTGTACTGCCTATATAATCAACGCCTCCTCGAGTCCTCTTCGCAGTTCGCCGTTTTACCTCCGATGATGTCTCCCGCAGTCGGAGACGAAACGTTAGGAGACAGTTTTATAGTTCGACCACGGCCTATCAGCCCGGAAGTTTTAAGTGAAGTCAATACCGGCCGTGAAAGTTTACATTGTATGATCAAACGCCTTTACGGGGAGGATATGTCAGTATCTGTTCGACGATTTGAAGGAATGCGCAAGAAGAAAGCACAACTACTGTGTAGCCTCACCTTCCTGTTACGCTGTAGGGACACTTCGACGGTTCCGAAATTTCTGAAGGTGAAGAGGATGTTTCGCTCGGCCCAGGCACATCGGATTTACAACCGTATGGAGTCTGCAATGCTACGTGAGAGGATTCATCAGACGCGGCGAGCACTGGCGGTAACCAGCAGTAAACTTTTTCTTCTCCACTTGTTTCTTAGTAATACTATGCAGTGTGGTGACTGGAATAAGATTGACGGTCTAACATTCAAAACTATGGAAGTTAGTGCAGAAATATCAGCAAACAGGCAGAAGAAGAAGTTTAATAACTTACAGAACAACATTTCTGGGGGTTCAGTTGGGGACAATTCTCGAACTGTTATTAACCTGTCCGATAAAGATTTGTCAAAAGTTGAAATTTCTGTACTAGCGAAAGGAGGCAATTTTGCTGTGACGCCCCAAAACGTACCCACAGAGGATATTGTAGCAAATATTGAGGCCGTTATCCGTCAGCTTCCACAGCAGTCCGCTGACGTAATTAGGATGGAAACGGCTAGGATTTTACGCACATGTAAGCCACCTAAAAGTAATCTGTCGCAGGCTCAAAGGAAGGCGCTGAGGGATATAAATGGAGATAAAAACATTATTGTTCTTAATGCAGATAAGGGTAATGCCACCGTCATACTGAACAGTGAGGACTATCATGGAAAAATCAATGATATGTTGGTTCCCTCCAATTACAAAAAGCTCCAGAAAGATCCGACTATGAAGATTTTAAGAATGACAAATCGACTGGTGAAATCGTCTTCATTTGGCTCCGACGATAAGAAGCTGCTTTGTAAAACAGAAGCGTACCCACCTAGACTTTACGGCTTACCCAAAGTTCATAAACCTGGGATTCCGTTGAGGCCAATAGTCAGTGCTATAGGCGGACCAACACACGAGTTAGCTACACACCTTGCCTCAATGCTGCAGCCTTATGTTGGTAGGACGGACAGTCATATTAAAAATTCAGCTCACTTCATTGACAAGTTAAAGGAAACGAGCGTGGGCCCGGATGATATCCTCGTCAGTTTTGACGTTGTGTCGTTATTTACCATGATTCCGGTAAACGAAGCTATCTTATGCATAGCGGATATTTTTCCCACCGATATAGTGGCATTATTCCGACACTGCCTCACCACAACCTACTTTCAATACAATAGTGACTTTTATGAACAGATTGACGGGGTGGCTATGGGCAGTCCTCTCAGTCCTGCTGTGGCTAACTTATTTATGGAGACTTTTGAACAACGGGCGTTGCAGACGGCCATTAAGAGACCAGCCAGATGGTATCGCTATGTCGATGACACGTTCGTAGTATGGACACACGGAGCAGAGGATTTGGATGCCTTCCTGACACATTTAAACAGCATTAATCCGAAAATCCAGTTCACTATGGAGACAGAAAGGAATGGGCAATTGAACTTCCTGGATGTGTCTGTGATTAAACGACCGGACGAAACGTTGGGCCATAAGGTGTATAGAAAGCCCACACATACTGATCGTTATCTACACAAAGATTCAAACCACCACCCTAGACAAAAAAGAGGTGTAATGAAAACTTTGGTAGACAGGGCGCACAAACTTTGTGAACCTGTTTATTTAAAAGGTGACATTGAACATCTACGGTCAGCTTTCGTGAAGAATGGCTTTTCTAGCAAGGATATAGATCGAGCACTTCGCTCTAGGCAGAGAATCAGGAGTAACGACGAACAACAGTCGTCCAGGGGCAAAGTTTTTCTTCCGTTCATTAGCAAGGTCACAGATCGCATTGGGAAAGTTTTAGGCAAGTATGGGGTGGAAACTATTTTCAGACCTACTAGGAAAATAAAAGAATTCTTAAGGTCGGCAAAAGATGCACGGCACCCTTTGGCTACACCGGGGGTATATAAAATTCCTTGTAGTTGTGGACAGGTTTACATCGGTACCACAAAGAGAAGTGTGAACACCCGTCTTGTCGAACATAAGAGGAATTGCCGCCTAGGTCACACGGATAAATCGGCCGTAGCGGAACATGTTTACCAGGAAGGTGATCATGAAATAAAATTCAGCGAGACGAGCGTCATATCAAAAACCTCGCATTATTATGCACGCTTGTATAGATAGGCTATCGAGATTGATAAACATCGTAATAATTTTAACAGGAAAGACGAAGGTGTTAAACTGGATAAAATTTGGATGTCAGCGTTGCACCGCAAGCGTGACGATCGATTACTTTCAATCGTGAATGTTGGCATTACCAGAGACAATCTCATAGCCGACGCCACGTGATCGACAGTGGCGCCCTCTGTACTGCCTATATAATCAACGCCTCCTCGAGTCCTCTTCGCAGTTCGCCGTTTTACCTCCGATGATGTCTCCCGCAGTCGGAGACGAAACGTTAGGGGAGAGTTTTATAGTTCGACCACGGCCTATCAGCCCGGAAGTTTTAAGTGAAGTCAATACCGGCCGTGAAAGTTTACATTGTATGATCAAACGCCTTTACGGGGAGGATATGTCAGTATCTGTTCGACGATTTGAAGGAATGCGCAAGAAGAAAGCACAACTACTGTGTAGCCTCACCTTCCTGTTACGCTGTAGGGACACTTCGACGGTTCCGAAATTTCTGAAGGTGAAGAGGATGTTTCGCTCGGCCCAGGCACATCGGATTTACAACCGTATGGAGTCTGCAATGCTACGTGAGAGGATTCATCAGACGCGGCGAGCACTGGCGGTAACCAGCAGTAAACTTTTTCTTCTGCACTTGTTTCTTAGTGATACTATGCAGTGTGGTGACTGGAATAAGATTGACGGTCTAACATTCAAAACTATGGAAATTAGTGCAGAAATATCAGCAAACAGGCGGAAGAAGAAGTTTAATAACTTACAGAACAACATTTCTGGGGGTTCAGTTGGGGACAATTCTCGAACTGTTATTAACCTGTCCGATAAAGATTTGTCAAAAGTTGAAATTTCTGTACTAGCGAAAGGAGGCAATTTTGCTGTGACGCCCCAAAACGTACCCACAGAGGATATTGTAGCAAATATTGAGGCCGGTATCCGTCAGCTTCCACAGCAGTCCGCTGACGTAATTAGGATGGAAACGGCTAGGATTTTACGCACATGTAAGCCACCTAAAAGTAATCTGTCGCAGGCTCAAAGGAAGGCGCTGAGGGATATAAATGGAGATAAAAACATTATTGTTCTTAATGCAGATGAGGGTAATGCCACCGTCATACTGAACAGTGAGGACTATCATGGAAAAATCAATGATATGTTGGTTCCCTCCAATTACAAAAAGCTCCAGAAAGATCCGACTATGAAGATTTTAAGAATGACAAATCGACTGGTGAAAGCGTCTTCATTTGGCTCCGACGATAAGAAGCTGCTTTGTAAAACAGAAGCGTACCCACCTAGACTTTACGGCTTACCCAAAGTTCATAAACCTGGGATTCCGTTGAGGCCAATAGTCAGTGCTATAGGCGGACCAACACACGAGTTAGCTACACACCTTGCCTCAATGCTGCAGCCTTATGTTGGTAGGACGGACAGTCATATTAAAAATTCAGCTCACTTCATTGACAAGTTAAAGGAAACGAGCGTGGGCCCGGATGATATCCTCGTCAGTTTTGACGTTGTGTCGTTATTTACCATGATTCCGGTAAACGAAGCTATCTTATGCATAGCGGATATTTTTCCCACCGATATAGTGGCATTATTCCGACACTGCCTCACCACAACCTACTTTCAATACAATAGTGACTTTTATGAACAGATTGACGGGGTGGCTATGGGCAGTCCTCTCAGTCCTGCTGTGGCTAACTTATTTATGGAGACTTTTGAACAACGGGCGTTGCAGACGGCCAGTAAGAGACCAGCCAGATGGTATCGCTATGTCGATGACACGTTCGTAGTATGGACACACGGAGCAGAGGATTTGGATGCCTTCCTGACACATTTAAACAGCATTAATCCGAAAATCCAGTTCACTATGGAGACAGAAAGGAATGGGCAATTGAACTTCCTGGATGTGTCTGTGATTAAACGACCGGACGGAACGTTGGGCCATAAGGTGTATAGAAAGCCCACACATACTGATCGTTATCTACACAAAGATTCAAACCACCACCCTAGACAAAAAAGAGGTGTAATGAAAACTTTGGTAGACAGGGCGCACAAACTTTGTGAACCTGTTTATTTAAAAGGTGACATTGAACATCTACGGTCAGCTTTCGTGAAGAATGGCTTTTCTAGCAAGGATATAGATCGAGCACTTCGCTCTAGGCAGAGAATCAGGAGTAACGACGAACAACAGTCGTCCAGGGGCAAAGTTTTTCTTCCGTTCATTAGCAAGGTCACAGATCGCATTGGGAAAGTTTTAGGCAAGTATGGGGTGGAAACTATTTTCAGACCTACTAGGAAAATAAAAGAATTCTTAAGGTCGGCAAAAGATGCACGGCACCCTTTGGCTACACCGGGGGTATATAAAATTCCTTGTAGTTGTGGACAGGTTTACATCGGTACCACAAAGAGAAGTGTGAACACCCGTCTTGTCGAACATAAGAGGAATTGCCGCCTAGGTCACACGGATAAATCGGCCGTAGCGGAACATGTTTACCAGGAAGGTGATCATGAAATAAAATTCAGCGAGACGAGCGTCATATCAAAAACCTCGCATTATTATGCACGCTTGTATAGAGAGGCTATCGAGATTGATAAACATCGTAATAATTTTAACAGGAAAGACGAAGGTGTTAAACTGGATAAAATTTGGATGTCAGCGTTGCACCGCAAGCGTGACGATCGATTACTTTCAATCGTGAATGTTGGCATTACCAGAGACAATCTCATAGCCGACGCCACGTGATCGACAGTGGCGCCCTCTGTACTGCCTATATAATCAACGCCTCCTCGAGTCCTCTTCGCAGTTCGCCGTTTTACCTCCGATGATGTCTCCCGCAGTCGGAGACGAAACGTTAGGAGACAGTTTTATAGTTCGACCACGGCCTATCAGCCCGGAAGTTTTAAGTGAAGTCAATACCGGCCGTGAAAGTTTACATTGTATGATCAAACGCCTTTACGGGGAGGATATGTCAGTATCTGTTCGACGATTTGAAGGAATGCGCAAGAAGAAAGCACAACTACTGTGTAGCCTCACCTTCCTGTTACGCTGTAGGGACACTTCGACGGTTCCGAAATTTCTGAAGGTGAAGAGGACGTTTCGCTCGGCCCAGGCACATCGGATTTACAACCGTATGGAGTCTGCAATGCTACGTGAGAGGATTCATCAGACGCGGCGAGCACTGGCGGTAACCAGCAGTAAACTTTTTCTTCTCCACTTGTTTCTTAGTAATACTATGCAGTGTGGTGACTGGAATAAGATTGACGGTCTAACATTCAAAACTATGGAAGTTAGTGCAGAAATATCAGCAAACAGGCAGAAGAAGAAGTTTAATAACTTACAGAACAACATTTCTGGGGGTTCAGTTGGGGACAATTCTCGAACTGTTATTAACCTGTCCGATAAAGATTTGTCAAAAGTTGAAATTTCTGTACTAGCGAAAGGAGGCAATTTTGCTGTGACGCCCCAAAACGTACCCACAGAGGATATTGTAGCAAATATTGAGGCCGGTATCCGTCAGCTTCCACAGCAGTCCGCTGACGTAATTAGGATGGAAACGGCTAGGATTTTACGCACATGTAAGCCACCTAAAAGTAATCTGTCGCAGGCTCAAAGGAAGGCGCTGAGGGATATAAATGGAGATAAAAACATTATTGTTCTTAATGCAGATAAGGGTAATGCCACCGTCATACTGAACAGTGAGGACTATCATGGAAAAATCAATGATATGTTGGTTTCCTCCAATTACAAAAAGCTCCAGAAAGATCCGACTATGAAGATTTTAAGAATGACAAATCGACTGGTGAAAGCGTCTTCATTTGGCTCCGACGATAAGAAGCTGCTTTGTAAAACAGAAGCGTACCCACCTAGACTTTACGGCTTACCCAAAGTTCATAAACCTGGGATTCCGTTGAGGCCAATAGTCAGTGCTATAGGCGGACCAACACACGAGTTAGCTACACACCTTGCCTCAATGCTGCAGCCTTATGTTGGTAGGACGGACAGTCATATTAAAAATTCAGCTCACTTCATTGACAAGTTAAAGGAAACGAGCGTGGGCCCGGATGATATCCTCGTCAGTTTTGACGTTGTGTCGTTATTTACCATGATTCCGGTAAACGAAGCTATCTTATGCATAGCGGATATTTTTCCCACCGATATAGTGGCATTATTCCGACACTGCCTCACCACAACCTACTTTCAATACAATAGTGACTTTTATGAACAGATTGACGGGGTGGCTATGGGCAGTCCTCTCAGTCCTGCTGTGGCTAACTTATTTATGGAGACTTTTGAACAACGGGCGTTGCAGACGGCCAGTAAGAGACCAGCCAGATGGTATCGCTATGTCGATGACACGTTCGTAGTATGGACACACGGAGCAGAGGATTTGGATGCCTTCCTGACACATTTAAACAGCATTAATCCGAAAATCCAGTTCACTATGGAGACAGAAAGGAATGGGCAATTGAACTTCCTGGATGTGTCTGTGATTAAACGACCGGACGGAACGTTGGTCCATAAGGTGTATAGAAAGCCCACACATACTGATCGTTATCTACACAAAGATTCAAACCACCACCCTAGACAAAAAAGAGGTGTAATGAAAACTTTGGTAGACAGGGCGCACAAACTTTGTGAACCTGTTTATTTAAAAGGTGACATTGAACATCTACGGTCAGCTTTCGTGAAGAATGGCTTTTCTAGCAAGGATATAGATCGAGCACTTCGCTCTAGGCAGAGAATCAGGAGTAACGACGAACAACAGTCGTCCAGGGGCAAAGTTTTTCTTCCGTTCATTAGCAAGGTCACAGATCGCATTGAGAAAGTTTTAGGCAAGTGTGGGGTGGAAACTATTTTCAGACCTACTAGGAAAATAAAAGAATTCTTAAGGTCGGCAAAAGATGCACGGCACCCTTTGGCTACACCGGGGGTATATAAAATTCCTTGTAGTTGTGGACAGGTTTACATCGGTACCACAAAGAGAAGTGTGAACACCCGTCTTGTCGAACATAAGAGGAATTGCCGCCTAGGTCACACGGATAAATCGGCCGTAGCGGAACATGTTTACCAGGAAGGTGATCATGAAATAAAATTCAGCGAGACGAGCGTCATATCAAAAACCTCGCATTATTATGCACGCTTGTATAGAGAGGCTATCGAGATTGATAAACATCGTAATAATTTTAACAGGAAAGACGAAGGTGTTAAACTGGATAAAATTTGGATGTCAGCGTTGCACCGCAAGCGTGACGATCGATTACTTTCAATCGTGAATGTTGGCATTACCAGAGACAATCTCATAGCCGACGCCACGTGATCGACAGTGGCGCCCTCTGTACTGCCTATATAATCAACGCCTCCTCGAGTCCTCTTCGCAGTTCGCCGTTTTACCTCCGATGATGTCTCCCGCAGTCGGAGACGAAACGTTAGGAGACAGTTTTATAGTTCGACCACGGCCTATCAGCCCGGAAGTTTTAAGTGAAGTCAATACCGGCCGTGAAAGTTTACATTGTATGATCAAACGCCTTTACGGGGAGGATATGTCAGTATCTGTTCGACGATTTGAAGGAATGCGCAAGAAGAAAGCACAACTACTGTGTAGCCTCACCTTCCTGTTACGCTGTAGGGACACTTCGACGGTTCCGAAATTTCTGAAGGTGAAGAGGATGTTTCGCTCGGCCCAGGCACATCGGATTTACAACCGTATGGAGTCTGCAATGCTACGTGAGAGGATTCATCAGACGCGGCGAGCACTGGCGGTAACCAGCAGTAAACTTTTTCTTCTCCACTTGTTTCTTAGTGATACTATGCAGTGTGGTGACTGGAATAAGATTGACGGTCTAACATTCAAAACTATGGAAATTAGTGCAGAAATATCAGCAAACAGGCGGAAGAAGAAGTTTAATAACTTACAGAACAACATTTCTGGGGGTTCAGTTGGGGACAATTCTCGAACTGTTATTAACCTGTCCGATAAAGATTTGTCAAAAGTTGAAATTTCTGTACTAGCGAAAGGAGGCAATTTTGCTGTGACGCCCCAAAACGTACCCACAGAGGATATTGTAGCAAATATTGAGGCCGGTATCCGTCAGCTTCCACAGCAGTCCGCTGACGTAATTAGGATGGAAACGGCTAGGATTTTACGCACATGTAAGCCACCTAAAAGTAATCTGTCGCAGGCTCAAAGGAAGGCGCTGAGGGATATAAATGGAGATAAAAACATTATTGTTCTTAATGCAGATAAGGGTAATGCCACCGTCATACTGAACAGTGAGGACTATCATGGAAAAATCAATGATATGTTGGTTTCCTCCAATTACAAAAAGCTCCAGAAAGATCCGACTATGAAGATTTTAAGAATGACAAATCGACTGGTGAAAGCGTCTTCATTTGGCTCCGACGATAAGAAGCTGCTTTGTAAAACAGAAGCGTACCCACCTAGACTTTACGGCTTACCCAAAGTTCATAAACCTGGGATTCCGTTGAGGCCAATAGTCAGTGCTATAGGCGGACCAACACACGAGTTAGCTACACACCTTGCCTCAATGCTGCAGCCTTATGTTGGTAGGACGGACAGTCATATTAAAAATTCAGCTCACTTCATTGACAAGTTAAAGGAAACGAGCGTGGGCCCGGATGATATCCTCGTCAGTTTTGACGTTGTGTCGTTATTTACCATGATTCCGGTAAACGAAGCTATCTTATGCATAGCGGATATTTTTCCCACCGATATAGTGGCATTATTCCGACACTGCCTCACCACAACCTACTTTCAATACAATAGTGACTTTTATGAACAGATTGACGGGGTGGCTATGGGCAGTCCTCTCAGTCCTGCTGTGGCTAACTTATTTATGGAGACTTTTGAACAACGGGCGTTGCAGACGGCCAGTAAGAGACCAGCCAGATGGTATCGCTATGTCGATGACACGTTCGTAGTATGGACACACGGAGCAGAGGATTTGGATGCCTTCCTGACACATTTAAACAGCATTAATCCGAAAATCCAGTTCACTATGGAGACAGAAAGGAATGGGCAATTGAACTTCCTGGATGTGTCTGTGATTAAACGACCGGACGGAACGTTGGGCCATAAGGTGTATAGAAAGCCCACACATACTGATCGTTATCTACACAAAGATTCAAACCACCACCCTAGACAAAAAAGAGGTGTAATGAAAACTTTGGTAGACAGGGCGCACAAACTTTGTGAACCTGTTTATTTAAAAGGTGACATTGAACATCTACGGTCAGCTTTCGTGAAGAATGGCTTTTCTAGCAAGGATATAGATCGAGCACTTCGCTCTAGGCAGAGAATCAGGAGTAACGACGAACAACAGTCGTCCAGGGGCAAAGTTTTTCTTCCGTTCATTAGCAAGGTCACAGATCGCATTGGGAAAGTTTTAGGCAAGTATGGGGTGGAAACTATTTTCAGACCTACTAGGAAAATAAAAGAATTCTTAAGGTCGGCAAAAGATGCACGGCACCCTTTGGCTACACCGGGGGTATATAAAATTCCTTGTAGTTGTGGACAGGTTTACATCGGTACCACAAAGAGAAGTGTGAACACCCGTCTTGTCGAACATAAGAGGAATTGCCGCCTAGGTCACACGGATAAATCGGCCGTAGCGGAACATGTTTACCAGGAAGGTGATCATGAAATAAAATTCAGCGAGACGAGCGTCATATCAAAAACCTCGCATTATTATGCACGCTTGTATAGAGAGGCTATCGAGATTGATAAACATCGTAATAATTTTAACAGGAAAGACGAAGGTGTTAAACTGGATAAAATTTGGATGTCAGCGTTGCACCGCAAGCGTGACGATCGATTACTTTCAATCGTGAATGTTGGCATTACCAGAGACAATCTCATAGCCGACGCCACGTGATCGACAGTGGCGCCCTCTGTACTGCCTATATAATCAACGCCTCCTCGAGTCCTCTTCGCAGTTCGCCGTTTTACCTCCGATGATGTCTCCCGCAGTCGGAGACGAAACGTTAGGAGACAGTTTTATAGTTCGACCACGGCCTATCAGCCCGGAAGTTTTAAGTGAAGTCAATACCGGCCGTGAAAGTTTACATTGTATGATCAAACGCCTTTACGGGGAGGATATGTCAGTATCTGTTCGACGATTTGAAGGAATGCGCAAGAAGAAAGCACAACTACTGTGTAGCCTCACCTTCCTGTTACGCTGTAGGGACACTTCGACGGTTCCGAAATTTCTGAAGGTGAAGAGGATGTTTCGCTCGGCCCAGGCACATCGGATTTACAACCGTATGGAGTCTGAAATGCTACGTGAGAGGATTCATCAGACGCGGCGAGCACTGGCGGTAACCAGCAGTAAACTTTTTCTTCTCCACTTGTTTCTTAGTAATACTATGCAGTGTGGTGACTGGAATAAGATTGACGGTCTAACATTCAAAACTATGGAAGTTAGTACAGAAATATCAGCAAACAGGCAGAAGAAGAAGTTTAATAACTTACAGAACAACATTTCTGGGGGTTCAGTTGGGGACAATTCTCGAACTGTTATTAACCTGTCCGATAAAGATTTGTCAAAAGTTGAAATTTCTGTACTAGCGAAAGGAGGCAATTTTGCTGTGACGCCCCAAAACGTACCCACAGAGGATATTGTAGCAAATATTGAGGCCGGTATCCGTCAGCTTCCACAGCAGTCCGCTGACGTAATTAGGATGGAAACGGTTAGGATTTTACGCACATGTAAGCCACCTAAAAGTAATCTGTCGCAGGCTCAAAGGAAGGCGCTGAGGGATATAAATGGAGATAAAAACATTATTGTTCTTAATGCAGATAAGGGTAATGCCACCGTCATACTGAACAGTGAGGACTATCATGGAAAAATCAATGATATGTTGGTTCCCTCCAATTACAAAAAGCTCCAGAAAGATCCGACTATGAAGATTTTAAGAATGACAAATCGACTGGTGAAAGCGTCTTCATTTGGCTCCGACGATAAGAAGCTGCTTTGTAAAACAGAAGCGTACCCACCTAGACTTTACGGCTTACCCAAAGTTCATAAACCTGGGATTCCGTTGAGGCCAATAGTCAGTGCTATAGGCGGACCAACACACGAGTTAGCTAGACACCTTGCCTCAATGCTGCAGCCTTATGTTGGTAGGACGGACAGTCATATTAAAAATTCAGCTCACTTCATTGACAAGTTAAAGGAAACGAGCGTGGGCCCGGATGATATCCTCGTCAGTTTTGACGTTGTGTCGTTATTTACCATGATTCCGGTAAACGAAGCTATCTTATGCATAGCGGATATTTTTCCCACCGATATAGTGGCATTATTCCGACACTGCCTCACCACAACCTACTTTCAATACAATAGTGACTTTTATGAACAGATTGACGGGGTGGCTATGGGCAGTCCTCTCAGTCCTGCTGTGGCTAACTTATTTATGGAGACTTTTGAACAACGGGCGTTGCAGACGGCCAGTAAGAGACCAGCCAGATGGTATCGCTATGTCGATGACACGTTCGTAGTATGGACACACGGAGCAGAGGATTTGGATGCCTTCCTGACACATTTAAACAGCATTAATCCGAAAATCCAGTTCACTATGGAGACAGAAAGGAATGGGCAATTGAACTTCCTGGATGTGTCTGTGATTAAACGACCGGACGGAACGTTGGGCCATAAGGTGTATAGAAAGCCCACACATACTGATCGTTATCTACACAAAGATTCAAACCACCACCCTAGACAAAAAAGAGGTGTAATGAAAACTTTGGTAGGCAGGGCGCACAAACTTTGTGAACCTGTTTATTTAAAAGGTGACATTGAACATCTACGGTCAGCTTTCGTGAAGAATGGCTTTTCTAGCAAGGATATAGATCGAGCACTTCGCTCTAGGCAGAGAATCAGGAGTAACGACGAACAACAGTCGTCCAGGGGCAAAGTTTTTCTTCCGTTCATTAGCAAGGTCACAGATCGCATTGGGAAAGTTTTAGGCAAGTATGGGGTGGAAACTATTTTCAGACCTACTAGGAAAATAAAAGAATTCTTAAGGTCGGCAAAAGATGCACGGCACCCTTTGGCTACACCGGGGGTATATAAAATTCCTTGTAGTTGTGGACAGGTTTACATCGGTACCACAAAGAGAAGTGTGAACACCCGTCTTGTCGAACATAAGAGGAATTGCCGCCTAGGTCACACGGATAAATCGGCCGTAGCGGAACATGTTTACCAGGAAGGTGATCATGAAATAAAATTCAGCGAGACGAGCGTCATATCAAAAACCTCGCATTATTATGCACGCTTGTATAGAGAGGCTATCGAGATTGATAAACATCGTAATAATTTTAACAGGAAAGACGAAGGTGTTAAACTGGATAAAATTTGGATGTCAGCGTTGCACCGCAAGCGTGACGATCGATTACTTTCAATCGTGAATGTTGGCATTACCAGAGACAATCTCATAGCCGACGCCACGTGATCGACAGTGGCGCCCTCTGTACTGCCTATATAATCAACGCCTCCTCGAGTCCTCTTCGCAGTTCGCCGTTTTACCTCCGATGATGTCTCCCGCAGTCGGAGACGAAACGTTAGGAGACAGTTTTATAGTTCGACCACGGCCTATCAGCCCGGAAGTTTTAAGTGAAGTCAATACCGGCCGTGAAAGTTTACATTGTATGATCAAACGCCTTTACGGGGAGGATATGTCAGTATCTGTTCGACGATTTGAAGGAATGCGCAAGAAGAAAGCACAACTACTGTGTAGCCTCACCTTCCTGTTACGCTGTAGGGACACTTCGACGGTTCCGAAATTTCTGAAGGTGAAGAGGATGTTTCGCTCGGCCCAGGCACATCGGATTTACAACCGTATGGAGTCTGCAATGCTACGTGAGAGGATTCATCAGACGCGGCGAGCACTGGCGGTAACCAGCAGTAAACTTTTTCTTCTCCACTTGTTTCTTAGTAATACTATGCAGTGTGGTGACTGGAATAAGATTGACGGTCTAACATTCAAAACTATGGAAGTTAGTGCAGAAATATCAGCAAACAGGCAGAAGAAGAAGTTTAATAACTTACAGAACAACATTTCTGGGGGTTCAGTTGGGGACAATTCTCGAACTGTTATTAACCTGTCCGATAAAGATTTGTCAAAAGTTGAAATTTCTGTACTAGCGAAAGGAGGCAATTTTGCTGTGAC
This sequence comes from Schistocerca nitens, assembly GCF_023898315.1. Taxonomy (NCBI): domain Eukaryota; kingdom Metazoa; phylum Arthropoda; class Insecta; order Orthoptera; family Acrididae; genus Schistocerca; species Schistocerca nitens. The sequence continues at coordinate 516,112,506 of NC_064615.1, forward strand.
GCCCCAAAACGTACCCACAGAGGATATTGTAGCAAATATTGAGGCCGGTATCCGTCAGCTTCCACAGCAGTCCGCTGACGTAATTAGGATGGAAACGGCTAGGATTTTACGCACATGTAAGCCACCTAAAAGTAATCTGTCGCAGGCTCAAAGGAAGGCGCTGAGGGATATAAATGGAGATAAAAACATTATTGTTCTTAATGCAGATAAGGGTAATGCCACCGTCATACTGAACAGTGAGGACTATCATGGAAAAATCAATGATATGTTGGTTCCCTCCAATTACAAAAAGCTCCAGAAAGATCCGACTATGAAGATTTTAAGAATGACAAATCGACTGGTGAAATCGTCTTCATTTGGCTCCGACGATAAGAAGCTGCTTTGTAAAACAGAAGCGTACCCACCTAGACTTTACGGCTTACCCAAAGTTCATAAACCTGGGATTCCGTTGAGGCCAATAGTCAGTGCTATAGGCGGACCAACACACGAGTTAGCTACACACCTTGCCTCAATGCTGCAGCCTTATGTTGGTAGGACGGACAGTCATATTAAAAATTCAGCTCACTTCATTGACAAGTTAAAGGAAACGAGCGTGGGCCCGGATGATATCCTCGTCAGTTTTGACGTTGTGTCGTTATTTACCATGATTCCGGTAAACGAAGCTATCTTATGCATAGCGGATATTTTTCCCACCGATATAGTGGCATTATTCCGACACTGCCTCACCACAACCTACTTTCAATACAATAGTGACTTTTATGAACAGATTGACGGGGTGGCTATGGGCAGTCCTCTCAGTCCTGCTGTGGCTAACTTATTTATGGAGACTTTTGAACAACGGGCGTTGCAGACGGCCAGTAAGAGACCAGCCAGATGGTATCGCTATGTCGATGACACGTTCGTAGTATGGACACACGGAGCAGAGGATTTGGATGCCTTCCTGACACATTTAAACAGCATTAATCCGAAAATCCAGTTCACTATGGAGACAGAAAGGAATGGGCAATTGAACTTCCTGGATGTGTCTGTGATTAAACGACCGGATGGAACGTTGGGCCATAAGGTGTATAGAAAGCCCACACATACTGATCGTTATCTACACAAAGATTCAAACCACCACCCTAGACAAAAAAGAGGTGTAATGAAAACTTTGGTAGACAGGGCGCACAAACTTTGTGAACCTGTTTATTTAAAAGGTGAGATTGAACATCTACGGTCAGCTTTCGTGAAGAATGGCTTTTCTAGCAAGGATATAGATCGAGCACTTCGCTCTAGGCAGAGAATCAGGAGTAACGACGAACAACAGTCGTCCAGGGGCAAAGTTTTTCTTCCGTTCATTAGCAAGGTCACAGATCGCATTGGGAAAGTTTTAGGCAAGTATGGGGTGGAAACTATTTTCAGACCTACTAGGAAAATAAAAGAATTCTTAAGGTCGGCAAAAGATGCACGGCACCCTTTGGCTACACCGGGGGTATATAAAATTCCTTGTAGTTGTGGACAGGTTTACATCGGTACCACAAAGAGAAGTGTGAACACCCGTCTTGTCGAACATAAGAGGAATTGCCGCCTAGGTCACACGGATAAATCGGCCGTAGCGGAACATGTTTACCAGGAAGGTGATCATGAAATAAAATTCAGCGAGACGAGCGTCATATCAAAAACCTCGCATTATTATGCACGCTTGTATAGAGAGGCTATCGAGATTGATAAACATCGTAATAATTTTAACAGGAAAGACGAAGGTGTTAAACTGGATAAAATTTGGATGTCAGCGTTGCACCGCAAGCGTGACGATCGATTACTTTCAATCGTGAATGTTGGCATTACCAGAGACAATCTCATAGCCGACGCCACGTGATCGACAGTGGCGCCCTCTGTACTGCCTATATAATCAACGCCTCCTCGAGTCCTCTTCGCAGTTCGCCGTTTTACCTCCGATGATGTCTCCCGCAGTCGGAGACGAAACGTTAGGAGACAGTTTTATAGTTCGACCACGGCCTATCAGCCCGGAAGTTTTAAGTGAAGTCAATACCGGCCGTGAAAGTTTACATTGTATGATCAAACTACTCTATGTCCTTCCTCTCTAGCAGCTCAACATAGACTAGGACTCTTTTCTGTCAGTTTAGAGTTGGGAGGAGAGAATTGGGGGGGGGGGGGAATGAAAGTGCTGGGGGATTTCCCAGATGGGAGGTGTTAAATAATCGATCGATTTAATTAATTAGTCAATTCATTTGTACTCAAAATGGCACTTGTATTGGTGAGGGCAGGGAGGGATGATTGGGGATGTCTCACACAATTGGAGGGAGGAGGAGTGGGGTGTTTTCAGAGGGACAGTTTTTCGGTATTGGGTCATAAATCAACACCTACAGGATCACTAATCAGTTAGGTTAACAATAGGTTTCCTCTCGAATGTATGCTTGGCCATTAATGTATGCAACCCATACAAACAAAATGGCTCAGAACACCCTTTGCCCTACTACTGAGGTATGCTCTATGCAATAGAGGGAGATAACACATTCCAGCAATTATGTTGTGTTGTGTTTTTTGTTGGTCTGTGTGCCCAAATGTGTGCTGTGCATTGGCTTGAAATTCCTCACTGTAGTCTAAGAGTTGATTTATTTTGATAATTTTCCTGCTGAGTGTGATCAGTCATCATACTGTACACCAATGGATGTCTGAATAATTCATCTCTGTCTGTGACTCCAATTGTACCTCAGGGAATGCACTTTAGGGTCATTAGATATAAGTTGTTTTGGCAGAATGGTTTATAAGATATAGACAAAGTCGACTGATTCACATTGTCTCCAGAAACAAAAGGTATAGTAAAAGCAATAGATCAGAGTGGTCAAAACATATAAATAGGTTGCAACTCATCAGCAGTAACTTTTTATCTCGACATAACCAAAAGGAAGTGAAAGTAAATATCAGAACTTGAAAGAAAGTGCCTGTAAAATACATAACATTAGTTAGAATCACAGATCACATGGAGTTTCTGCACGAATTAGGTCCAACTTTAGCTGTTCAGTACAATGGAAAGTCTACTTCCCACTACTAACTTAAGATTATCGAAAAATAATACAGTAGTTATTGAGAATAGTCTAACAGGAATTATTGAGAATAGCTAATCAAGGGGTGCTTGCTATCAAAAGGTAAAAGTATTGGCTACTGACCAAAGCTAGATTACAGTTGGAGAACAACAGTGAGGCAGAGGTGAAGAAAATTTCCTTCAGCAAAACGCCAGTAGTGTTTACATGACAATTTAGGATAGGGTCTAACATCTTGAAACTCGAAGTTTAGTTAACTGTGTATGAATGTGAAGTGTGACTGAGGGAAAAGCATACAAGAACAAACTGGATGTATTTGAGAAGTAACACCAAGAAGAATACGAATAAAAAATTACATAGACAGCTAAAGTACAAAACCAAATGTAGGTGAAACACATGAAAGTGAATGTAGGGAAAACCCGCTCTAGAAAAATATAAATTTATGCGAAGTATGCTGATTACACAAAGACATTTATGAATGGTTAACTTGGCACTCGATGAGCACAGAAAGTAAAATCAGTGGTATCAGAAAGTTGCAAGAATATGTGGAACTGCTACAGCAGCCACAGACGCTTAGAGATGAGCAGTACAGCATAAAGAAAGAAAGCGACATAAAAACCGGTTGACAGAACAACGATTTACTTAGGGAGAGGACAAACAGTGAGTCTGATATTATGGGTCGGCATCTTTTATCATCGACGACAAATCTTACAATCACATGCAGTATTCCCACACATCAGGAGTGATATGGATACCAAATACAAGATTTCTTTTACGTCTTGCAGATGACAGTAAGTTCTAGAACCGCATAATTCTCAAAAATTCGTCTACTTCTACCACATAATGGAAATCAATACTTCCTCCCCCTCCCAGTTTGCTAGATGACTATAATGTCTGTAACTTACGAGCAACGTAGTCATGGAACGTGAGATACGGAAAAGAATGTAGTCTTTGATCGTATTATCTTTGGGAGATAACTACAGGTTTACATCAAACTTGTTTTTCGTTCAATCGCGCTACGAATTGCAACTCTGTTCCATCTGACAGCAGATTCTAAACAATTCACGGGAGATCGGTAAGTAAATTGAGGAAAGAGGCTAGGTAATTCGCTGTCACAGGAAGCAAGAAACCTGTTACAGGAAAGCATCGTTTGTCTACATCCACCAACCCCCACCCCCCTCCACCTTCATATCCACCGAACCACCACCCTGTCCTTCCACGCTTTCGTACTCTCTCTCAGCAGATTTAAGAATGTATTAGATATGTGGGCATTATGGGTACTGACCGAATTTAAAATGCGTTCATTGTCGGGCTTAGCTTTCGTTCCTGTCACTTTCACCTACAGTCGAGTGCTAGAGCTCCCTGCATGTCGAGTAAAACACTTTTCTGGGGTAATGTTTTGCCAATAATGTATGTAACCTCCTAAGAGACAAAAATTTTGTGTCACTAATCACAGTTCATTAATGTGGAATACGAATTCGATAGAGTATGGGTGCGTTATCCTTAAACAACACGAGTTGTTCTAAAGATAACACATTTTCTATTACTTTGCATAGCATTCAATATGAGTAATGTGTGCACATGTTGGTTAAATTAATTCGGCTTCTAGGCTGAGGATATGAATATTGAAGTACAAGTGTTCTCTTGATTTCGTAAAAGCGGAGACAAGCTGAACTTCCAGACTTATGCTATACTTACGTCTATAACTGATATTGACTTGACATGTTGTATGTCAGATCGCTATCATGTCACTGGAATGCAGACAGCTCTTTTTCTTCTTTGTGTAATCCATGAGATAAAGCTATATGCCATTGTTACTCTCCATGTCATGTGTCACCTTTCGTTTGAAAGATGGTACAGATGCGAGAACATATTACACCGCAATGCCACCTTATTAATTAGTCACTGTCTATAACCCATCCCTCTCACAGACTGTCAGATTGTGGGTAGATATTTTTGCAATTTAAAAAACACGTTTTTCTGATATCGTTTATTGTTTTCATACTATAGATATAAGTATATTTTAATTTCACTGTTGGTGTTTCTTTTCGTCGTAATACCGACTTTGGAGACAAATATTGTCATTTCAAGAGATGGCTAGTGTAGAAGTGGCTGTTAACATGCTCAGTTTTTGACTGCGTTGATTTCGAAGAGGCAGTATATGCAACTGAATCTGTTTAATTTCTTCTGAACGCTTTATCAGTTAACCGTTTTCTAAAATATTAAGCATCTAACTTTGCATATATATTTCTTTCAGTTCGTATATAAATGAAGTAATAATAATCATAGTCCATAGTTCCATCACGAAGACTTTCAATTGACGTTTCTACAAAATGAACGCCAAGCTCCTTGTAATTGCTAATAATTTTTCTACGTTTCCTGCACAGCCTCTCACGTCTAAAACAGTTTTATCAGTAATTTCTTTATGTTCCATTTCAATTTTTCAGTAAAGTTGCTATTTAGTTTCGTTACAAGCGTATAAATGCTGCTGTATTTATCATCATAGCGTCTTCTTGTGTCATCCGTTTAACAGGGAGCATGGCATCCATGTCAGGATTGAAAAGTGTATGTTGAATATTGGAGGTCTCGATTTCTATTATTCCAAGTTTTATTGATATTTTCCAAGTTCATATTTGTTTCAGCACATTACGTGCTATAATTACTTCAACAGTAGTTTATTTTACAGCAGGACAATAAATTAAGAAAATAATGAAAGCAGCTTATAGTTTGATGAATGGATAACGGAGAAATAAACTGTTATATAAGCCTACATTTCGATGGCTATTGTTGCAGTTGTAATTTACATATGACGTATTCCACATATACATGTAACACACATAATCGCACAGTATGAGTGACTTTCCACATTTTGAAACTGAACATAAAAAATAAATGTGAAATAAATATGCAGCTAATTTCATTTTCTGTAGTAGATCTTACTCTGACAGTTCATTACCACGATCGAAGCCATCAAAAGGTTGTTTTTAATCTTCAGCTGATTTCTGATATAACAATTCGAAATGCGAATCCGGGATATGGTGTAATTGTATTACCTCTGATATAACTCATTAATTTATGTCCTGCGTCGCATTTCGGGAAGCTAATTTCTGATGAAATGGAGTGATTATCTCTCTTTCATTGGTTCAAACACAAGGCTTATAATATATTCTGTTTCAGATATTTCGACTGTATCTGAGGTATAATCGATTCATTTTCAGAGATTTGGACAGAGAGAAGGGTATGCCATATTCATCGTATGGTATTTCAGAAAATTACGCATTCAAGGCTTAAATTACGTTGTGTGACGGTAATGTCGTGATTACTAGAGGAATGTATGGTTTCGTCCGCATAATATCATCGATCTGTGGTGATTTCAGTATTTCGTGGTTTGAAGCTGTGAACAGTAGCTGTATATTACATAGCCTCTGATTACCCCTCTCTCTGTGCCGTTAGAAGTTAACAGAATGACTTTGCCCAGAAATATTTAGATACGATATTAGGTTCTTAAATATCAACTGTTGCGCCTTTGTGCTCAGTCCAGTACATTTTGAAGAGTATCAAATGTATTCTGCCTTTCGTGAGAGCTTCGTAGATTTCGTCCAAAATACACGTGGTGATAATTCAGTAACACACACATAACCGAATGAACTGATTTTATTCCTGCGATTACGAAAATGCAATTTGACAACTAAAAGTAAACAAATAACTGTCAAAAATTTAAAAAAATTACATCAGTAATTTTGGGTCGGCAGAGCAAAGCACAATATTCACAAAAATGGCTCTGAGCAGTATGGGACTAAACTTCTGAGGGCATCAGTCCCCTAGAACTTAGAACTACTTAAACCTAACTAACCTAAGGACATCACACACATCCATGCCCAACGCAGGATTAGAACCTGCGACCGTAGCCGTCGCGCGGTTCCAGACTGTAGTTCCTAGAACCGCTCAGCCACCAATGCCAGCCCACAATATTCACACTTTTAACCAGTATCAGATGTGAAATATCCACACACAGCCCCCTCCCACCCTACCACCGCAGTACAGTGGAACTTGCGGAATGTGCAGGTATTTATAAAACACGAGTCGGCCTGACCAGTGTCTCAGGTGTTAAACGCCCGCTTATTTACTGAGGTGAGGGCGGCTCTGGGGTTCAGTGATCAGTCCAGCGACTGCTACTGGGTTCGTTTGTAGTCGTTGAAGTGGAGTCCCAGGTTTCTTGTGGTTGTGTGGGAGCATCGGCAAATAAGCATTCTAGTGATACCCCTAGTGGTTTACCGTTGCACATTCTTTGTATCGTGTGTTAATCGCATTTGAATACCTTGAAACGTCTAGAATAGTGCGGCTGCAAGAGTGGGCGCACTGCATCTGCCCTTAGCATAGCGTGCGAGCAGGTTTTAAGGACCAAGCGGATAAAAACTTCCTGGTTTCCATGGCGGGATGCTGCTGCAGAGAATAGCTTGGAGATTTGGATCTTGACATGTTGCAGCAAAAGTGGTAGTTCTGGTTCCCCTGACAGCTTTTGTGTAAGCTGAGGCGACAGATGTAATGTCTCCCCTGCTACGGTCGCAGGTTCGAATCCTGCCTCGGGCATGGATGTTTGTGATGTCCTTAGGTTAGTTAGGTTTAAGTAGTTCTAAGTTCTAGGGGACTGATAACCACAGAAGTTGAGTCCCATAGTGCTCAGAGCCATTTTTTTTAATGTCTCCCCATAAATCATTTCCGCTGTCTATGCTGTAACGTCTGGTTTGAAAGATGTGCGGAGGCCAATGAATCCCATTGGCGGTGCGACAGTCCAGCTGTTCACATGGCTTTTAACGCCCTATGCTAGCGCTCTACCATCCCCTTGCATAAGCTGTGCAGCCGAAATTGGGAATCGAAGTCATTAAAAATGTTCTTCCTGTTGTTTCCGCTCAGAAGTCACTACCACGCGTCGCATCCACCCACCGTGTTTATCTATCAATGGCAGCTTATCGATACACCTGTGATGGTGGAAGCGGACCACAAGGACTATGTGTACACGGGAGAAAAAGCCCCTTCTGGAAACTCTGTCACTGACTTGTGTATATATTTGTCAACTTTCCACTGTAGCCATGCTGCACACTTTCTCGGCCACTGGTGACTGTCTTTCATAATGGTGGGCCACATTAATACATAAGTTTTTAACTTAATGATAGCTTATGTGCTGACGTGGCCAAGGTCATGAACACTTTTAAATACTTTTGTACGTGTCCGCCACCGGTAGCTGAGTGATTGCCGTCACGGTAGATCAGCGTGTTCGGTTAGAGGGCTGCGTGCTCTCTGTAATAAAAAAAAAAGATGAGTCAAAGAATCAATGATGAACTTGAACGGATGTCTTGTGACGTCCGCCCAGACCTAACTCAACGAACAATATCGAACAAAATGAATTTTTTAAAAAAGTGCCCAGCGCGACAAAATGTCAATCCTAAGGGCTCGGGCTCGATTCCCGGCTGGGTCGGAGATTTTCTCCGCTCAGGGGCTGGGTTTTGTGTTGTCCTAATCATCATCATTTCATTCCCATCGACGGGCAAGTCGCTGAAGTGGCGTCAAATCGAAAAACTTGCACCCGGCGATCGGTCTACCCGACGGGAGGCCCTAGTCACACGATACGACATCTTTATGTAGCGTTTCAGGACGAATGGTGTGGGTGAGCGTCGAGACACATTAAACCTAATATGGTATTTGGTATCTATTGAAAACATTTTTTGAGCTGGTGGGTAGGTGAACTGCTTTGTAAACACTTCTGTAGCCATTAGTCCATTACTCGCCTTGCACTGAGCTGTATGTAATTTACTGTGTAAGCGATGGCACCAATCATGGATAAAAAATATCGGCGTTTTCTCCCACTCCTATGTGTCACGGTATGTCGTAAATTGACCAATGAGCTGTAGTTGGCGAAACTGTCGGGGAGAACAATCCCTCCTTGACTTTCTCAAAAGTGAACGTAGTTGGTTTATTGTTCCTATAGACTTTAAAATCTTGGAGTCGGCTGGAAGCAGTAATTGTAATGTACCCTTCGTGTAGGAAAATTTCAAAAAACAGCCAAATCAGTTCCCTAGTACAAGATTTACTGAAAACCCCTTGACCTAAGTTTCATCTTCTTTAGAGACCTCTCCTTCAGAAGGATCAACGAAAGAACCTAAGATGGTTAACATCAAATACATTTTAAAATGTAGGTATAAAGCAAAAGTAGAATCAAATCACTGGCGTAAAAGAATTTTTCGCTTACTGGTTATATGTTGTTATGGAGGTACGCTAAATATGTAGCCGTAAGACACAAATGAGTATCAAATTCACCTCCATACTAATAAAACTACAAAACTGTCATGCAAAAGTGCTTCACAAATGCGACTAATGAACTGATACCACAGCAGTGTCCTAAGAGCTGAGGAATATGTAAGATTCGTGAGGACGGTACATGCATGCGCAGTCGTTTTCTAGCTATTTCAGTGCTATTCTTTCACGCACCTATTCCACGCGTACACGTACTGTGCCTTTTTCCTCACCTCAGGAGATCGGCGTAATGTCATTTCACTAATTGCATTTGTGGAGCACCTTCTAAGGACAGTGAGCACGATATTTTGTAGTTTTATTATTATGGAGATGAATTTGATCTTCATTTGTGACTTGTGGCTACGTATTTAAAGCATCTCCAAAACATAGTGTGGCCAGTAAATGGAGAATTGTCTTACGTCAGTAATTTGATTTTACGTTTTCCTCATACATGTATTTTAACATGTATCTAATGTTAATCATTTTAGATGTTACTCATTCATCACTCTGAAAAAAGTAACTGAAGAGGTCGAATCCCAGGTTCTTGTGCTTTTCGTAAACCTTGTACCTTTACAACTGACAAGGCTTGTTTTTTTTTTTTTTTTTTTTTTTGACCTTTTCCGTAGACCACAACGTGGCTTCCACATAAGGGCGGAAATGCCGCACAGCTTCGTAGTTAGTCATCAGCTCTCGGTCGTACGCCTTCCAGTTGATTTGCGCCACCATCAGTGTACAGGAAGAAAAATGTGAAGCTATCCAGCAACTCTCAACAGATTGACGGAAAGCTGAGTTGATAACCTGCTCGCTAGCGTTTACCACTAATTGAAACTAGAGTGTTATGCTCGGGGTGAGACAAAGGAACGGCTGTTTGTAACGCAGCTGTTACCTTTTCAAGATGTGTTGCACCTCTTGCGTCCATGGCAGTGGGAAACAGCCGATGACGTTGCTACCTTTTAGTGCTGCCGTCGGCAGTGGCTGTAACTCTGCTACCCCTGCAGGTGTCATCTGTAGAAGTTGACTATTCCCTGGAATCTTCTGGCTGCTGAAAACCAGTTGGACACTGGATTTTTTAAGGACTTCTGTCTTTCCTTCAGAGGCCAAACAAATACGGTATGGCTGAAGGATGTTACCTATTTTTGGCACACATCAATTCTTGTTTGACTTAGTATCTAACCGTATTTTCGTATCTTGTCGAACACTGTACTTGAATGCTACTGACTGAGAAAATCACAAAATTTCGACAAGTTCGACGAAACAGAAATTCGGTGCCTGGAGCAATTTATGTACAGAATGCTGCCATGACTCGATGGCATTATTTATGGACCAAATGGCATGCATAATAATTGGAAAAGAGAAAACGTATTATCACTGCAGTATTTGAGATGTTGCGTTTTGCCACAGGAATGTGGTCAATCAAACTAAAAATTGTCGTTCTCGCTAATAGATTAGATGTTCCGCATATTAGGGAAATTGTAGCAATCGGGAATGGTAACGCGGAGCCTCGAGGTGTCTTCTTTCTTCTTTACTGTAGGTAAAGGTGATGCCCACGGACTGTCGGCTCTGCATATGATAATCGTTTCTAACACTTCCTCAAAGTCAACTTTTTCAGTAGATAAAATGTGGTGTGCCAAGCTGTGAGGTCTTCGAAAGACTGATTGGCCAGGTGTTGCCTTAACATGATGCACTGCGGTATGTGATACTTTACGTTAACGGTCGATAGCTTCTTGTCTGGCCTCTGATGTAACAGAATTGGATGGGGTTGTAATGGTATACGTAGCACTTTAGCCTTTGTTACCTGTGACCATTTCACTGTCCATCTTCATCTGTGCCACGCAAAGGCTTATTTTCATGTCATCCGTGGGGTATGCCAAATCCGCTCCCTATTTGGTTCAATAGCTTTGGCTAGTGCAACCTCCGTTTGAACTTTCGACAGAAAGATGAACTGGTTCCCACGTTCACCATACATTGTAATTGTTGAATTTTTGGCTGCAGCAAGGTGGAAAGGTGTGCCCACTGGTGCAGTCTCTTTCTGTATGTATGGTAGTGTATTTGCACGTGAACTTCCGTCGATGAAGCAACAACGGTCTACTTGCCTTCCGTCATATACAAACAGCCTGATAATGTAAACAAACATGCTATGTCTGTGTTGTCGTTTATGGCGCTTGCCTGTCGGAGTGGCCATGCGGTTCTAGGCGCTACAGTCTGGAACCGAGCGACCGCTACGGTCGCAGGTTAGAATCCTGCCTCGGGCATGGATGTGTGTGATGTCCTTAGGTTAGTTAGGTGTAATTAGTTCTAAGTTGTAGGCGACTGATGACCTCAGAAGTTAAGTCGCATAGTGCTCAGAGCCATTTGAACCATTTTTTAACCTCAGAAGTTAAGTCGCATAGTGCTCAGAGTCATTTGAACCATTTGATGACGCTTCCAGCACTAATGATGACATCGTCATTTACGATTTGGCACTTTCGTGGTACAGTGCGGCTTTGTTTGCCCACTGCAGGCCGCTGAGGAGCTTTGGGAACGCGCATGGAGATATATGGACGCTGCAGCCTGACATGCCAAAAAGAATGTGGTATCACATCACCGGATAATCTTTCCCTTGTGCCATCTGATAGTTCGTTTGGTTCCGCCAGCGTAAAGAGCGACTATCTTCTTTAGTCTTCTTGAATCGGGTCCGCCTGATCATCGTCAGTGCCAATATCTACTTTCGAAGTGTGTTCATTTGACATAGCACATTTCAGAGTCGTTCGTCAATATTCGCTTGCGCTTCCAGTCGTACAACAGCGGCCTAACCTCTTCTGTCGTCGTTAGCTGCTGGCGTAATCGAATTGTTTGCTTGTTCCCCCCAAAGCGTGATCTTTGGCTGCTACTGATAGTAAAAGCTTACTATCATTTTTCTCACACGTCATCACATCTATATTTATTGGTAACGGTAGATGTGTTATCAGTAAACGACTGACTTTTGAATGTGACGTCGCTACTTCCGCGACGATGTTCTTAAGTGCAGCCAATATTCCGACGGTGATCTATCTTCCATATGTTCAAACTAATAATTGTGGCGTACGTTGTACCACTGACTTACGCACTCGGTTGACTTGACTGACCCTCAAATGGAGGTATTTCTGTTACGAGGGTGACGTCCATAAGCGTTGTGAATGCTCAGGCATTTAAGCTGTTAACCACCACGCAATTTCTGTGTAATGAATAGTAACATAGTTTGGCGTGAACGCCAAACGTAACACTGAGAATTGCAGTTCCAGTTTCTCCGTTAGGAGTTTCTGAATTTTTACTTTCATCCGCAGTATGGAAACTAGGCTGGTTTCGTCGGGTAAATTATTTATCATAATTGCAGTCTCCCCGCCACCTGGGGAAAAAACAACGTCACTGTGTTTTGGAATTTGAGCTTGGCATTCGCGGTATGGGAACTACGCTGCTATCTCCGGATGAGTTGTTTGTCATACCTGCGGTCTCTCTCTTGCCTGTTCCGGGAATAACTTAATGTCACTACGTGTTGCAGTTTCAGTTTGGAGACCACTAATCTGCTTTTGTTAAACTTCTTGTACTCAAAAAACCTGTCAGTCCATTTGAACCCCCTTTGAAGTCATGATGTGAAATCACAGTCTGATTTTGTACATCGATTGGGGTAGTGGAGTTCCTTTCCATTCCAGGGACCACAATTTTACATGATTTTCCCATCATACACGCGGGAACAATTCAGTAGTACGAATGTAAACGAATAATCTGGTTTCATTCTGTTCTTACAAAACTACGACTTGACAATGGCGAGTAAACGAAGAGCTCTCGCAAGGTACAAAGAGAAATCAAATCCTCGGCAAAGTTAAGTCGATAGACCAAAGAACAATGTAAACAATTTTTATCATTATGCAAAGCTGATGCTTCCCGCAGTTGCACTTTATGATGTACGTGAATAAACTATTCAAATATCGGTTATTTTAACAGGCTGTACACGTGTAACTATTTTTCTATTTCCATGGAGGGCTTTATTCCATATTTTCTACTGTTCGGCCTGAGCTTCTAAGGTCATGACGTACGTTCACGATCTTAAAGTCATGTAATTTATGTGAGTTTCCTTCTAAAGAAGATACTCTTAGTGATATTGAAACCTGGTCAGTGTTTTTAAAATAAACTTATGCAACTCGCTGCCGTATGCTTCATTTATTGAAACCATTATGAACGTAGTTTTTTGTTTATTTATTGTGCCTCGCTAACACTAAACTATTACTGCATATATGATAATGTACTGCTACTGTATGTCGTTCAAGTTACTTAAGGTATTACATATTTTTCCGGACTATGTTACACTGCAAAGTTAGCTTCTAAGAAAAGATCCTTACCGTTTTTGTAAAACCACTCTCAAGCTACTGAGTCTATGACTTCTTAGATGTGCAACATTTATATCGCATTTATTTGATTAGTAATTAAATCAGTTGTGTTCAAACTTATTCTGAAAGCAATTTCAGTTAATTAAATCTTTTACATAAGTTTTAATTTTAAATTCTTCTTAGCGAACTCCTGGCTAAGAGCTCAAGAAATCTATGATCTACCAGTACCTGGCTTTCATTTCATTATATTCAATATCTGTAGGTATCAATTGCGGCAGATAACATGTAGATTCCGCTGAATTCAGAAAATTTTAGGCACTTCATCAAAAGAAAAAACATAAGATAAGGACAAGAGTAAGAAGTGTATGACTAAAACACTGTTCAGTTTTTCGACCAAGACATTGAAAAACGACTGTAACTTTTTTTGACACCTGTAAATGATGAATTTACAACTTTGGTAGAAATTTAATCATAAGTACGATGGATTGCTTGCATAATGATCTAAACGTTGTATAAAACAGTACGATCTCGATTGCTTCCTTATTCTTGAGAGTGACTGTTATGGGGAATTTTCTAAGTGATAACACATTCACCATTTAAATATTCTCATACTACTTTTTGAGCACTGCATAAATTTTGATTCTGTAGTCATTTTCAAGTGATTTACTGACATAGGATAATAATGAATCTCTTGGCAATGTATACAGAGCCGAAATTGGAGTATTTCCAGAAAATAATAAAAAAATGTCGAGTGGCGAAAGGGTTTCATAATTATACAGTTACTGCTGTATGATCGCACTAAGAGTGGAACTCAGAATGACGTGCCTCCTACTTGTGAACAGCTGTTGCTAACTTGCGGCAACAGTTCCCACACAAACAACCGAATTAAGGAAACTCGGTTCCGTTCTTATCGAATGAGGCGCATAACACTAGTAAGGAATTACCTCATTCGGTAAGAAGGGAACCTTCATAGGATCGCTTCGGCTTAAGTCTCTTAGGAACGGGTAGACCTAGGAAGTTCAAATTTTTGTCACAAAGTATTGTCAACGGTCGCTTGGCGGTCTAAAAAGTATTCAGCGTCAAGTCAATGCAATCAAAAGATACTACGACATATGTTACATGTTTTGATACTCGCAAACTCATTCGTGAAAACCTATATCGTACTTCTCATTGACTTAGAATCATTAAATTTAACAACAAAGAAGATTTCACAGTGCAAGTAAGCGAAACAATCCGCAAATTGTCTAATTGTTGTTATACCACATGAGATATGTTTCCGCCATTAGAACTTGCATTGCATTCATCAGCTGTGAAAAGCATAATAGAGACATAGTACTGCAAACAAACTTAAACTGTGAATTGCAGTCATGTTTCAGTATCTCAATACACTTATTCTAATAAATCTTCTCTCCCTACACTGAAGTACCCTACTCGCTTCTTTAGTCCCAGGAACTACTCTGGAGATTTTTATAGTCTTGGAATTCCGAGAAACAATATCTTACCAGTATCGATATAGAAAACAAGCAAGGGTTGTGAATATTCTCGGTTCCACGGATGGATCAACTATCTTTGTACAAAATGAAATTTGTATGGAACATTCGCAGCGTTCCCACTCTATTGCAGCGTAAGTTTTCACGCAGGCTCGTAAAGTGATTATAGTCGTAATCACATGAATGACTAAGAACATCTCAGTTCTGAAGTTAACCCAGTGATATTATGATCACGTGACTGTCTTTTGTAATCTTACCTTGTGCTCCTTCTCTAACGACTGCGGTGTCGACAGAACTTTAGAAACTAATCTTCCTTCCTTCTTGTAAAAAAATTTTCAAATGTGTGTGAAATCTTATGGGACTTAACTGCTAAAGTCATCAGTCCTTAAGCTTACACTCTACTTAACCTAAATTATCCTAAGGACAAACACACACACCCATTCCTGATGGAGGACCCGAACCACCTCCGGGACCAGCCGCACATTGCATGACTGCAGCACCTTAGACTGCTCCGGTATTCACCTGCGGCTTCCTTCTTGTAAATTCATAGACAGATATATAGTGTAATTTAGTGGCATCACATCGGAAGCCACTAATACTTACCATGGATGCGAAAACCAAGTCACCGCTATGCCTAATGAAAGATGCACTACTTAGCAAGATGCCACAGTGAAAACGAATAAGGAAGTGGCTAATAGAAATGGAATGGTTCAATAACATTTGCTAGTGGAACATCCGTTGGAACTTTCGAAAGAAAGATCAACTGGTTACCACGTTCACCATAAATTGTAATTGATGAATTCTTGGCTGCAGGAAGGTGGAAAGGTGAGCCCACTGGTGCCAAAATTCCGACGGTGTTCTATCGTCCATACGTTTCTAACATTCTGTGTGGTGTCTGTTTGTTCTAAGTCGTGTCTCCCTACCACTTTCGTGCAACGACGCTCTGAGCGTGTTTTTTAGTAATTGACTAGTTAGAACCTGGGACCTGTTGCTGGTAAGGAGACGCCAGACCGCACATGACATGTAGAGTTCAGAAGAGTTCAGTGAGACTAGCGATGATATTATCAAATACTTAATGATTTAAGCGTCAGCTCCACTGCACTCCCTGTAAAAGAATCTTAATACTAACTAAATTTAGTGGAAGGGCTTCAAGGCTTTCCTGTGTTTAGTTAGCTGGTAAAATAACGTAGGAAAAGCAGTTACGTTTACCATTGGATATTTTATTCTACTCACAAAACATTGTTTATAAATTGCACTATTGATAAAAGGAAATGTTTTAATACAGGATGATAAAAACCAATTGCGTTCAACAAAAATGTGAACGAATATTCCCTGAATGGGTTTCCAAGCTCTACAATGGATTGAAGGATGATCTATGCCATATCACATCTATAATCTAGGTTTAAATTAAGTTTCACAAAAGAGAAAACTATCAAAATGGTCTACAGTGACCCTCAATTATCTTTAATTACTTATCTAACTTGTCGTAAAGTACAGTGGCTGATGTGGCTTCTCAATTATTATATAACAGAGAAATCATCGTGTTTCAGATTTTTACTTCAAGTAGCAAATGTGAACACCATGAGAATTAATTGACGATCGACACTAGTATTACGTAAAAAGGGGATGTAACAGATGAGACTTCTGCAGTTCTGAGTGAAGCTTTATGTGCTGTTATGAGGCATCGAGTACATTCATTACCTTGTCGTTGGTTAGGCAATGTCAGGGGAAGGTGGGCGGCACAGCTCCACGCACCTCGCCGTCTCAGAAGCAACTCTCTCCTAACTTCTCCTTACTAGAATTTACCGAAGTTGGTTTAAAAAAAACTATCTGGCTATGTTTTCATCTGACCAATCTGGTTACCAATGTTAACCTTAAGCTCTGCCTACAAAAATTCTGTCTATCCAATGAGAAATGTTATACTTTTCGTGGTGGGGCAATGTTATACTTTTATTTTGATGAGGAGAAAATAAGTGGCATATAGTTTTAGTGTTTATTATGCCTTACTTTTGTTCTTTATATACTGTCCATTTCAGAACTA
This sequence comes from Schistocerca nitens, assembly GCF_023898315.1. Classification (NCBI taxonomy): domain Eukaryota; kingdom Metazoa; phylum Arthropoda; class Insecta; order Orthoptera; family Acrididae; genus Schistocerca; species Schistocerca nitens. The sequence goes on from NC_064615.1 coordinate 516,129,715, forward strand.
ATGAGTTATTTTTATCGATAGTCTATTTTTTGCTTAAGTCCATAGTCAATTACTGTTATTTTGTAATTTATTAGCTGCTTGGTGTGCTTAACTTATTTAGTTTTACACACGTTTCTTTTGCACAATTCCTACATCACATAATTTGATTTCACACATTCACGCAATCCTATGAATGTTTAAGCATGAGGTTGACGAATGTTTTTGCACGAAGGTGATGGACTTGAGGGAGATGGATGTCGGCAAGTATTTGATGTATAGCTTTGTTTGTTGTTCCTTGTTGGCTTTGCAACTGTGTGTTGCTTTTGTGGAGGTCCCATAATGGAATGGAGCTGTGAGTGCAGAAATTCGTGGTTTACTGGCTTTGTATGCGTGAAAGTCATCGTTATGTGTCGCTGAAAGCGGCCGTTTTTCGTTGTAATACTATGCAGACGACTAGTTTACAATAGGATAGGGATTTGGGAAGGTATGTCGTCTGCTCTTCACCCATCTTCTTTCTTGGTCTCAATCTTGCGAATCTTCAACTTCTGTTCTTCCTGCTTTTTCTCTGCTTCTTACTTGATTCTTGGTTCTTCTCTGGGCAGGGTATGGGAATATTTATTGATAACTAGTCTCTTTGAAGTTCTCCTCTTAGTAACAGTTTGATAAATTGTTTGGACATGTCATTTCTACTTTGTGGACGTTTTCTTCAGTTTCATGCATAAGCATGCTGTTTAATAGCACCAGTGTGACTTTTACACATATTTTCTGCCAGTGGTGGCTTGCCTAAGCGGTCTTCTCTTTAGGCCGTTTTTTGCTCACTCCACTGAGTCGGGGCGTCCCGGGGTTTACAAGCAGCGAAAGTCCGTTCTTTGCTTGTCTTTCCCTGCGCCGGTCCCTTCAGCAGTAGATTTACAAGTTCCTTTGTTGGTCTCACTGTCCTTTCCCTTCTCTCGATGCTTCTGCCTTGTAGGAACTGTGTCTTGCTAATTACGTCATTTCCTTTCTTGATACTTCTCTGGTTGCAACTTGTGGGTCGTTGAATCTGGTTGTTGCTGGAGTTTTTACAATGGTTCTTACAAAAAGTTTGACTTATATTCATCTAACATATGTCTAGTACCTACATTGTTTTACCCCTTTTTTAAAAGCTTTACAAATTTCGGCGCCCTTTCCATGTTACAATTATAAGATATTTTGAGTCTTAACTTCTACACAAATCCTCAAATTCGTTTTTTATTTTTGTGTAGTGTCGTGGTGTATAGCATTTTAGTATTTCATGCTGTTGGACTATCTACGTTTTATCCCTTCACCTACTATTTCTTCCTTCATTTACGCTTCCTTCAACATCCTGTACTTTTTACTCATCTTCGTCTATCTTCTCCTTCTTCGTCGCTACTTCCACATAATCGCATTTAAATGCTCTAATTATTGCTTCATAACTTCCTTCATTATATACGTTGGGTTTTGTGCCCACTAGTGCCTTATTTTCTACTTCTGTTGACTGCGCATTTTCCTCATTGAATTTGCTTTCCCTGGTTTCCATCTCAAATAGCTCTGCAATATTCATTACTTCGTCCTTTCCTCCAACATTAATTGTGCATGCCTCTGGTAATTCATCTTCCTCATCAGTATTCTCCCAATTAATTTCGTCCCAACATGATATTGTTATTTTCCTGTCTTCGTTTTCATCTGGTCCCTGCGGATTTGTTTCTTCCTTCTTCTCATCTCGTGATAAGGTATTTACTTCTCTGTTCAAGGTGCTGCAATTGTCCTGGGTCAGTGCGTCATTCTCTTTGGCATTGGCGCTTAGCTGTCAATTAGAACGTTTATCGGGGTTTGGTGGTCTTACCTCCACCTCTTCTGTCTGTATTCTCTTTTCTTGCTCCACTTGTTGATATTGGTTTCTTTGTTGATAATTTGTCGGTCTATTGGTTCTCCAATACCTGTTCCGGTTGTCATTGTTCCCTCTGTAATACTTGTTGCCGTTCCTGCGTGAATTATAGTTATTACCGAATTCTCTTCTAAGTGTATAACTGTTTCTTTGTTGAAATCTGTTGTCGTGTCTTGGTGCGAAGTTATCACGTGGTTAGTAATTATTGTTTCTTCGTACTGTGTCTTGTGGATTCCACTACTTTTTGCTTTCGTTTTCACGTGCGCTTCGTGTTTTTCTTGCGTCATCTTCCGAAAATATGAACTCTAGTTCCCTTAGAACACCTTTAAATGCTTCGACGTCATTGCCTCCACGATCTACTAATGATTTCTGGTATTTCAATGGTAACTTCAACGCGCATAATTTAATCAACTCTCCGTCACTCTATGGTAAATCTAAGCATTGACTTTTCTTTGCCATTACTTCGAAAAATTTCACGGGACTCTTCTCTCCTGAATTTTCAAAATATGGGTTCTGTAATAATTCGTACTTCACTCTGTTCTGTGCTTCGCTTGACCAATATCGTGAGAGAAACTTCTCTCTGAAATCTTCGTACGATCGGCATGCCGCTGCAACATTCTGCATGGTTTCTGCGACTGTTCCTGACATGTGTGCACATATAAAGTCTAATTTGTGTGCTAGCGTCCAGTGTTCTGGTAATCCTACTCGGAATTGACGAATAAAAGTTCGCGGATGTAATGAGTTTCCTTCTCGAAAATGTTGAAATTTTCTGACTGTGAGGAAATGATCGTTGTCGTACTTCGTCATAGTTCCATATGAAATTCGCGATTCTTCGCCACTTTTGTTTCTGATCATTTCTCCCGTCGTTCTTTCCGGTTGTGGTAAATCCATTGGATATTGTCCACTGTAACTTTCGGCTACCCTTGCATAGTATCGTTGGAGTGGTACGCAATCATTTTCTTCCATCGGTTGTGAACGTGTAGCTGAATGTATTGCACTGCACTCTTCGCGACCTGGCTTTCCATTGTCACGTATTGGTTCGGTGTCTTGTCTGGCTAACCTTGTTGCTTCATTGCACGATCCAAACTGTCTTGAAACATACATTTGTGGCTTTGCATGTGTTTGTGGTGCCGTTTGTTCATCAAGAATTTCGAAACGTGTTTGATGCGGTGCAGGCTGTCTGATTTCACGTATGTTACTTTCCGCCTGTGATTGTAATCGCAAATGCGTAATATCTTCGTTAATTGCTTGTTTTTCCGGTGCTGTTACAGATACGGATGTGGTTGCAGACTCAGTGCTTGTTCGATCCTGTTCACTGCGCTCTTCAATAGTTTGCAACAACTCTGTTCGCAATTTCTGAAATTGTTGCTTCGTTTGCGCATCTATTTTGACTATCCGATTATCATATCTTTTCAGCGCTGCTTTTGTGATACGTTTGTGTAACACACTGTTTTCAACAATTTCACGCGCTGTACCTGCTGCTTGTCTAGTAATTACGTTTATCTGTTTCTCTAGTTTCTTGACTTCTCCCTGGGTGTTGTAACGTAATGTTTTGATCTCGTCCTGAGTGTCATTATGCAATGTTTGTACGTCCACTTGTACCTTGTCAGTGTCTGTTCTCAATTGATCGTGACTTGTTACTAAGTTTCCTATCACTTCTAGAGATTATTTTGCCTCGTCTTTAATATGACTTAGGTGTAACTGAATTTTTTTGTTTTGTTCTTTAATCTCACGCATTTGTCTCGTGGTTTCTGCATTCTGAATTTGAATTTGGTTCGCTATTTCTTTATATTGCCTTGTCATGGTTTCCGTAATTTGTTGTAATAATTCTGTCAGATTGGTGGGTCCTATTGCGTTTTCTTCAGACGTCCTACGCTCTGTGTTTTTGCCCACGTGTTGGTTCGCAACCGATTGCAGTGAACTGTGCGGTGACACGTTTCAGTTTGCATTCCTTGTACTCTGTTGTGAGGAAGCTCTGATTACTTGTACTATGTGCTCTACGTATTCAAGACGCAAGTTAGAAACCTCATCGACTGTCTCTCTATTTTCCTGCTCCTCTGTCATTTGCTGACCTCCGTTTTCTATGCCTTGACGTACATTATCCTCGTTATGGTGCGTTATCTGTCCTATTTCTCGCGACACTGCATCGTCTGTTGCACTATCTATTCTCTGTCCATCTCCATGCTGGGCCTCTACCTCAATTCGGTCAAGGTCTCGATCTGCCATTGCTAATCTTTCCGAATCCCTTATTTTCTGTTTTAAAGGCAATTCACGCGCCCTACTTCGCGTCAACATGTGCTCATAGGATCTCAGGCGTTTCATAAACTTTTTGTTCACACGACTTGACACTTATTATACCCAAGACTGACAATCCATTCACTTACTTGTTGGGTCAGAACCAACTTGTCAACGATGTATCCGCCACCTGTGCGCTTGCATTGGAGAGAAAACTTAATTCTAACAATATTAAAATTCATAACTTAATTAAACTATTGTCTCTGCTAGAATGTCTCACTTTTTATTGAATACTTTCTTACTATCTATCGCTTTAGCTACTGTTTTTGACTATTTATAACTTTAATAAAAAAAATTTTTTTATACGAAATTCTTCAACAGGATATTTTTCTGACCTAGTGGGACATGTGGTCGACCTTCAATCATGGTATCTTACCATCCTGGCAGGGTCGCCATTCTCTAACATTCTGCATGGTGTCTGTTCTAAGTCGTCTCCCTACCACTTTCTTGCAACGACGCTCTGAGCGTGTTTTTTAGGGAATTGACTAGTTTGAACCTGTGACCTGTTGCTGGTAAGGAGACGCCAGACCACACGTGACATGTAGAGTTGAGAAGAGTCCAGTGAGACTAGCGATGATATAATCAAATACTTAATGATTTCAGCGTCAGCTCCACTGCACTCCCTGTAAAAGAATCTTAATACTAACTAAATTTAGTGGAAGGGCTTCAAGGCTTTCCTATGTTTAGTTAGCTGGTAAAATAACGTCAGAAAAGCAGTTACGTTTACCATTGGAAATTTTATTCTAATCACAACACATTGTTTATAAATTGTACTATCGATAAAAGGAAATGTGTTAAAACAGGATGATAAAAACTAACTGCGTTCAACAAAAATGTTTACGAATATTCCCTGAATGGGTTTCCAAGCTCGACAGTGGATCGAAGGATGACCTATGCTATATCACATCTATAATATAGGTTTAAATTAAGTTTCACAAAAGAGAAAACTATCAAAATGGTCTACAGTGACCCTCAATTATCTTTAATTACTTATCTAACTTGTCGTAAATTACAGTGGCTGATGTGGCTTCTCAATAATTATATAACAGAAAAATCATCGTGTTTTAGATTTTTACTTCAAGTAGCAAATGTGAACGCCATGAGATTTAATTAACGATCGGCACTAGTATTACGTAAAAAGGGGATGTATCAGATGAGACTTCTGCAGTTCTGAGTGAAGCTTTATGCGCTGTTATGCGGTATCACGTGCGTTCATTACCTTGTCGTTGGTTAGGCAGCGTCAGGGGGTGGCGTGCAGCACAGCTCCACGCACCTCGCCATCTCGGAAGCAACTCTCTCCTAACTTCTCCTTACTACAATTTACCGAAGTTGGTTTAAGAAAAAAAAAACTATGTGACTGTGTTTTCATCTGACCAATGAGGGTCTCAATGTTACCTTAAGCTCCGCCTACAAAAACTCTGTCTATCCCATGAGAATCGTTATACTTTTTGTGTTGGGCAATATTTTTAACGGTTGCAGCGTAACAGAGACGCGAAAAAGTCTCACGCTAAAACATGCAGCTGGTGAGGCCCTTTTAGTGTTATCGTAAGATCTATACTGTTCTTCTGTAGGGCTCTATCTTTTAACATGGGCTGGAGGGCTCTATCTTTTAACATGGACTTGGGGTGATCTTGGCAGTCGGCTGGCGACATGGGTGTCCGTCCCTTATCGTAGGGCCTTCTAGCTTAACACGGTTCTGCTCTCGGCTTCTGTTCTCGTTTCTCCCCTCGGAACAGCGTCTGTTTCACGGTGGGAAGGTATGACAGGCATTTAGGCGTTCTTGTGTTAGTCTGTGGTATTCCATTTGCTTACTCGTTAATCGTATTACTTTGGTTAGTTTAATGTCACGATTTATTCGGAGCTATGTGACATACTGCTGGATTTGCTTATCATGTCAGGGTTTTCATGGAAGGTGTTGGATTTGCCTGACACCTTACACGTTCAAACTGTAATAGTTGTGGCGTACGTTGGTCCACTGACTAACGCACTCGGTTGACTTGACTGACCCTCAAGTGGAGATATTTCTGTTACGAGGGTGATGTCCATAAGCGTTGTGACTGTTCACGCATTTAAGCTGTTACTCACCACGGCAATTTCTGCATAATCAACAATAACATAGTTTGGCGTGAACGCCAAACGTAACACTGAGAGCTGCAGTTCCAGTTTCTCCACTAGGAATTTCTGAATTTTTACTTTCAAAATGGTTCATATGGCTCTGAGCACTATGGGACTCAACGGCTGTGGTCATCAGTCCCCTAGAACTTAGAACTACTCAAACCTAACTAACCTAAGGACATCACACACATCCATGCCCGAGGCAGGATTCGAACCTGCGACCGTAGCAGTCGCACGGTTCCGGACTGCGCGCCTAGAACCGCGAGACCACCCCGGCCGGCCAGATTTTTTACTTTCATTCTCGGTACGGAGACTAGGCTGGTTTCGGCGGGTACCTTATTAATCATAACTGCGGTCTCTCGCGCAGCCTGGGGGAATAACTTAACGTCACTGCGTTTTGGAATTTGAGCTTGTCATTCGTGGTATGGAAACTATGCTGGTTTCGGCGGATGAGCTGTTTGTCATACCTGCGGTCTCTCTCTTGCCGCTTCCGGGAATATCTTAATGTCACTACGTGTTGCAGTTTCAGTTTGTAGACCACTAATCTGCTTTTGTAAAACTTCTTGTACTCATAAAAGCCGTCTTTCCATTAGAACCCCTTTGAAGTCATGATATGAAATCACTGTCTGATTTTGTACATCGCTTGGGGTTGCGGTGTTCCTTTCAATTCCAGGTACCACAATTTTACATGATTTTTCCATCATACACGCTTGAATAATTCAGTAGTACGAATGTAAACGAATAAACGAATAAACTGGTCTTATTCTGTTCTTACAAAAGTACGACTTGACAACGGTGAGTAAACAAAGAGCTCTCGGAAGGTACAAAGAGAAATCATAGCCTCGGCAAAGTTAATTCGGTACACCAAAGAACAATGTAATCACATTTTATCATTATGCATAGCTGATGCTTCCCGTAGTTGCACTTTATGATACGTGTGAATAAACTATTCAAATATCGGTTATTTTAACAGGCTGTACCCGTGTAATAATTTTTACTATGTTCATGGAGAACTTCATTCCATATTTACTACTGTTCGGCCTGAGCTTCTAGGGTCATGACTTACATTTACGATCTTAAATTCATGTAATTTATGTGACTTTCCTTCTGAAGGAGATACTCTTAGTGATACTGAAACCTGGTCAGTGTTTTTAAAATAAACTTATGCAACTTCCTGCCTTATGCTCCATTTATTGAAACCATTGTAATTGTAGTTTTTTGTTTATTTAATGTGCCTCGTTAACATAAACTATTACTGCATCTATGATAATGTACTGCTACTGTATGTCTTTCAAATTACTGAAGGTATTACATATTTTTCCAGACTATGTTACACTGCAAAGTTGACTCCTGAGAAAAATGATCCTTTCTATTTTTGTAAAACCACTCTCAAGCTACTGAGTTTATGACTTCTTAGACATGCAACATTTATATCGCATTTATTTGTTTAGTAATTAAATCAGTTGTGTTCAAACTTATTCTGAAAGCAATTTCAGAATTAAATCTTTCACATCAGTTTTAATTTTAAATTCTTCTTAGCGTACTCCTGGCTTTGAACTCAATAAATTTATGATCTATCAGTATATGGCTTTCATTTCATTTTGTTCGGTGCCTGTAGGCATCAATTGCAGCAGATAGCATGTAGATTCCGCTGCATTCAGAAAATTTCATGAACTTCATCAAACGGAAAAAGATAATTCAAAAGAACGACAAGAGTTAAAAGTGCCTGACTAAAACACTGTTTAGTTGATCGACCAAGAAGTGCAGATCAGGTTTAACTTTTTTTTGACTCCTGTAAATAGCGATTTTACAACTTTGGTAGAAATGCAATCGTAAATACGATGGATTGCTTGCAAAATGATCTAAACATTGCATAAATCTAAATAAGATCTCGATTATTTTCTTATTCATGAAGGTGACTGTTATGAAGAATTTTCTAATTGGTAACATTTTCGCCATTTGAATATTATCTTACTAGAATGAGATTTTCACTCTGCAGCGGAGTGTGCGCTGATATGAAACTTCCTGGCAGATTAAAATTATGTGCTGGACAGAGACTCTGTAAAGTTAGGAAGGTAGGAGACGAGGTTCTGCCAGAAGTAAAGCTGTGAGGATGGGGCATTAGTCGTGCTTGGATAGCTCAGTTGGTAGAGCACTTGCCCGCGAAGGCAAAGGTTCTGAGTTCGAGTCTCGGTCTGGCACACAGTTTTAATCTGCCAGGAAGTATTCTCATACTGATTTTTGAGCACTGAATAAATTTTGATTCTCTAGTCATTTTCAAGTGATTCATTAACATAGGATAATAATGAATCTCTTGGCATTGTATACAGAGCCGAAATTGGAGTATATCAAGAACGTAATAAAGAAAATTCAACTGGTGAAAGGGTTTCATAACTAGACTGTTACTGCTGTATGATCGTGCTTAGGAAACTCGGTTCCGTTCTTACAGAATGAGCACGTAACACTAATAACGAATTAGTGTTACGCAGCTCATTCACTAAGAACGGAACCCTCATAGGATCGCTTTGGCTTACCTCCCTCTGTCAGTCTGACCGATTGTTAAGATCCTGTTCTTCTCAGGAACGGGTAGATTTACGAAGTTGGAATTTTTGTCACAAAGTATGGTCAGTGGTCCCTAGGCGGTCTAAGATATATTAAGCCGTCAAGTCAGTGCAATCAAAAGATATGGCCACTTATGTTACGTGTTTTGACACTCGCAAACTCCTCGTGAAAACCTATAGCCTACTTCTCATTGACCTAGAATCATGAAATTTAGCAGCAAAGAAGATTTCACAGTGCAAGTAAGCGAAACAATCCTAAAATTGTCTAATTGTTGTTATATCACATAAATTATGTTTTCGTCATTAGAACTTATATTGAATTCATCAGCTGTGAAAAGCATAATAGAGACATAGTTCTGCAACCAACGTAAACTGTGAATTGCAGTCATGTTTTAGTATCTAAATACAAATATTTTATTAAAACTTCTCTCCCTATACTGAAGTACCCTACTCACTTCTTTTGTGTGACGAACTGCTCTGGAGATTTTGATACAGTCTTGTAATTCCTAGAAACAATATCTTACCAGTATCGATACAGAAAGCAAGCAAGAGTTGTGATCATTCTCGGTTCGAGGGATGGATAAACTACCTGTGTACAAAATGAAATGTGTACGGAACACTCGGAGCGTTCCCAATCTATTGCAGAGTAAGTATTCACGCCGGCTCGTAAAGCGATTATAGTAGTAATCACATGAATAAATAAGAACATCTCAGTTCTGAACATAGCTCAGTGCTTTATTGATCACGTGACTTCCTTCCATAGTCGTACCTTGTGCTCGTTCTCTAACGACCGCGCTGTTGACAGGGCGTTAGACACTAATCTTCCTTCCTTCTTCTAAATTCATAGTCGGATATGTAGTGTAATTTAGAGACATCACATCGGAAGCCAATAGTCCGTACCACTGATGCGAAAACAAAGCTACCGGTATGGTGTAGTTTAATGCCTAATGAAAGATACGTTACTCTGTAGGATGCCGCAGTAGAAATAAATATCGATGTGGCAAATAGAACCGGAACGCTGAACTGGTGTGACATCTGTCAACTGTGTGTGAGGATTTAAAAATTGCATGTACAGCCTCGATTTTTCTGTTAATGTATAAAAAGATGTTTAGTTTCTTCTTCGTACCACCAGAAGTGGCACGTTGCTTACATGTGTATCAGTCCACAGACTACGCTATGCTGAACAGTCACATATTGGTACATTACCTTTTACGTAGAATCTCATCGGACTTTGGGCTGTATCGTTCATCATTCAGTTTCTTGATTTTATTAGTAACCAGAAAACTATATAGCTGCACTGTGTGTTGTTCCTGCAGTCCCCTCATAGGATAAGAAATTCATCCGACGTCTTGTTGGTTGCCACATACACTTGGTTATATACGCTTAAATTCATATTCTCTTGACTGAAAGTAACAAAAAGGTTCACATCATCCATCAACAACTCAATCAGAATCTGTAGCCTGTCTGGCTGAAATAGAAGACATCAACATCAGTATGACATATGACACCCAAAACAATAATACTGCCGTTTCTGATCCAGTTTTTACGCTGCGACGCCATAAAATGTGATTACGCTGCTTAGCTTGAAATGGAATACCAATATTTTCTCTGATTGTCTGGCAGGTTGCCTCTTGTATGCAATGCAGAACCTCCTGTGATGGCTGATATTTCAGCTGAGATAAAGTTTTTGAAATTGTACAGGGCTAGTCACAAATGAGGAAAAATATGTCATGCAAATTGTCACACACTGAGCTACAAACATAAATTCGTTTTCCGTATGTTCCTATGTCAATAAATGGCAATGCAATTGAATGGTAAAAATCTGGAAATATGAAGTGGACTTTTGGGTGTTCAAGTGCGCAGACATTGCCCAAGGGGACAGATCGGCGACACGGCACAACGTGCGAGTGTTGCAGGTAGTCTAGCCGCTCACGGAGACGAGGCATGCGGCGTCAAGCGACGGTATGCGTGACACTGCGACCAATGACAGCGCCCACATCTATCTCGTACCGGCTACGCTGGCCGGTATTATGTATCGTGGATAGTTGGCGTAGGAAAAGGAACGTGAGGAGGGGCTGCACTACTGTACATGTATGTTTTATATCTTGATTGTTGTGTCCCAGAGTTAGTTTTAAGAAACGAGTACATAGCTGCAGAATACAAAATACAACTACACATGTATGTGGCAGTTAATCTACAATAAAGCTGTACAAATCAAAACTAACATAGAAACACATGACCAGAAGCTGCAGTGACGGTTTATAAGTACTGTTTGAAATGACGGCCACGATGTGTGTGGCGAAGTTGAACTCTTCGCAGGAAGGATTGCTGACCATATCCAACATGTCTGTATCTCTTTGCGTAATATCACAGACATGTTGTATTCTGCGGTTGAAGGGTGTTTACATCAACAACCTCACGTTCATAAATCACTGATTTCAGATGGCCCCACAAAAAGAAATCCGGTGGATTCGGGTCTGGATATCTTGCTGACCACGCTACAGGGCCTCCACGACCGATCCATTTCGAAGGGAAGGCATTGTCCAGGTGGCTTCGCGCTGTGCCTGTGAATCACAGGTTAACACGAGAGGCCAAACCAACGTCTTCCAACAATTCCGGTATTGTAGCATCCAGGAAACGCAGATACCTCTCTCCTGTAAGCCTCTGTGGTAGCACATGTGGCCCTGTGAGATGGTGATCAATAATACCACACCAGATATTGACACCGCATCGTTGTCGGTACCCTCGTATCACTGTGCTGTGGGGATATTATTCCGTCCATTCGTACCAATTATGCGAATTCACTATACCCTCGTTCGTGAAATAGGCTTCGTCGGTGAACAGCATTGTTCGTGAAAAATGCTGGTCGTGGGTCTGACGCCGTAGGATAAAGTTGCAGAAGTCCAGCCTCCTCTGGTAGCCTTCCGGCAACAATGCCTGTATCTACAGCATGCGAAAGGGATGGTAATGGTTTCTATGGAGTACTCGCATAACAGTATATTGTGACATACCGACCGCAGTGGCGAGAGGCTTGGTGCTTATTGTTCGGACCTCCGCAACAGTGTGTAACACTTTTTCTTCTTCATCTGCACTGTACGTCGACGGTCGGCCACGACCACTAAATCCTGGAGGTGCTACACATACACCATACTCCCTCTGTCCACAGAGTAAAGCGTTTTAGCGGTTGGAAGGCCACGGCTAGGAAGCCTCTCGTGATACAGTTGCCTTGCAACGTCAGCTCTTCCATCTGCAAGCCCGTATGTGAGGTGGATGTCTGCGTATTCCTCGTTTGTGAAACTTGCCATGGTACTGTGGTAACACTGCGACGCGGCCGTTACCAGCTGTCGACACGGTGAATATCGGGTAGAATGAGCAGCGCAGAGGTGTTGTAAACAAGTCATGCACTTCGTGGTTTTACTTCCGCCGTTGACCACCTCTTTCCGCTTACAAGATACACATTCCCTAACATGGGACTGTACACACCGTTACCGCCGGCGACGTGTGATTCACAAGTTCTTATAGAATTTCACATAAATTACGATGGGAATTGTTCTTTATCGTATCTTTGAAACGATGGCAGACACACATTAGCTCATTGGTGTGTGTCATGTGTTGTATCTATGGGTGAATGACATGTCGTGATCGTGAGTCTCGTCGCTGTCTCGTTCAATGGTTAACAGGTATTTTTGTTTTATGTACACAGTACACCTAGGAGCACAAAATTAACAACGGTGCGTCACGTGTTACGCATAGCAGCATGCGGCCCTCGACATATTTTTCCTCATTTATGACTCACCCTGTATATAGACGATCCAACGTGCTATTATACGTCAAGGGCGACAGCAGTTACCTTCTGCAAGCAAAAAAAGGAAAATTTCATCATCACATTTCAGCTAAAATACGCACACAACAACATTACAATATATATATATATATATATATATATATATATATATATATATATATATATATATATATATATATATACGCATGAAGTGGATCTACTCAGGATTTATTAAGAGCGATGAATAATTTCAAGCTTCCCTCTGATAGTCCAACAAAGCATGAACATATTGTTGGGAATTACTGATCTGTTCTTTTTCTTCTTTTGGTATACAGCACCATTCCAAGATCATTCAGTTACTACAATACTCTTATGATGGGAGGGTTTCATGCATTTGGTCATGGCGATGACTACACCGTCACATTAACATTCAGGGCATTTCATAGAGAAGACACAGACTTGTAAATCTTTAACTTTTCTTATTTATAAATTCTTATATAATTCTGCCCCTACTTCTGGAACAAGTAGCTCATACATTTTTTCTTGTACCGAACAAAGCATGAATCGTAGAACAATGGTTTCTTCTGATAGGCCACGCCTTGGCGAGCTAAATGCAATTTATTACTTCACAAATCTCGTGGATTCGGTAGACATGGACTTTACAGCTTATTAGATAGTCCAGGGAATGCTGAATTGCATAACTGCTGTTCTCTTATCGTCAAGTATCGCTGAGAGAGAGTGAACGTTTCTGTATAACAAAGTGGCACTGAAGAATATACAATACGTTTTAAATTTCATATTTGGTTTTGATATAAAAGACTATACATTGAGTTCGATAGTTCATCGCTGTCCATGATATCAGATGGAAGTTTGTGATCAGTGACGCTAAATAGAGAGTGGTGGTACTCACTGTTAACTACACTGTGATGTAAATGCACTATGCCAGATTGATGAACCTCATCCTATTAAATTTCACTGAGTTGGTTGTAAAAAGGTCCTTGAATGTACCACATGCAATCGTATGTGCAGGGTTTCTAGAAATGTGCAGGGTTTCTAGAAATCCTATCGGTTGACTGAATCAGTTATATCCAATTTGGTCCCAGAACAAACAGTATCTCAGGTGCATCCACAGTCCTGACGAGATGGGGAGCAGTAGGGGGATGGGAAGGCCTTGAATCCAGCTGGCCCAGTTGCCTCCATTGTAACGTGATACCCCCTCTAAAGATCATATGTAACCTTACACCAGAAGTGTAACCCAACACTGAACGTTAAGTTTACCCGGAACCTGCCTATATAGCTATTAATTATCACTGTAGTAGCTTGTCACCAGACGTGTTTCATTGGCAAGTGTTTACCTGTCTTTGTTCCAGTACTCTATAACTACTTGCTACTACGAAAATCAAAAGCTGCTTCTGAGTAATATTCAAACCACATTCCTCCACATTGAGCACTGCAAAGTTCGTGGCCCCTTGTTGGTAAGCTATCGACAGGCATACCGAGAGTAGCTGAAACCAGTTTCATAGTACAACAAAGTTATCCAATGTGTTGATACAGACCCTGTGACTGATACACTGCAAATTTCAGATGATCTCAAGTAGGCTCTTCATGGTTTCATGTCAGCTGATACTGCAGGTAATACCATTCAGTTTATTCCTGCTCTTGGAGAAACGCTGCCTTGCGGTGGTGGCATTGTTTTCCTGTAATACTGTCTTGAAAGACGAACCTATCACCAGAATGTTCACTCTCGGGCCAGACGTTAAGATGGAGTATTTTGTCCTAATACTGTACAGCCCTCGATATTACCTTCGACAGCATTGAGAGGCCCCAACATCTGTACATGACACGGCCAGGGTCATGACTAATCCACGTCCCTGAAACTTAAAGCAAACCAGTATTAGTATATTGCTACCTGAGTGTTGCCTCAATCTTCCACGTCGATTATCAGGCGGAAGGCAAATCCCACCCTCGTTGGTAAAGAGACACTTACGCCATTAAATCAGGTCTTCTCTAGGTGTTCCTTGCTTCCTTGCTTCGCACAGCACAGCTAAACTTTTCCATGGTAGTAGCTTATGCCAAAATTAGGTATTCTGGTTTAATCAAAGGCGTTAATCACCGTGGACGTGCCATGTAAGCCTAATTGAGAGCGCTTATGGAGTTGCCTGGTCTCTAACACCCAGACCAGCAGCTCGTTAGGCGACACTCTGGTAACTACTGGGACGTATTCGGTCCTTATCCGGTTTGAGAAGAGGTGTCAGACTTCTCTCTCCGAGTGTTGGGAAAGTGGCCTCTCTGCCATACAAAAATAAAACGTTCGAGGACGTTTTTCTTTGACATAAGCTAAAAATGTGGGAACATGCTGTGCCGGATTTGGTCGTGATTGGGTGAAGTAGTGCAAGCCTCAGACAGTGCGGAATCCTATCCTCAAGCGGAGAGAGGGCAGTTGCAAGAGAATTGTTGGATGGGAAGTTCACCTGGCCCCTCTCTGTGGCCGTGCAGTAGCGACGGAACGCCGGATACTGGTTGGAATTTGCAGTAGCCATTGCAGAATGCTCTGCCATCGTCTAGGCGATTTCGCCCGGTGTTGTTTGCAGACAGTCTTTTTTCAGTACTGCTGCTATTTGTAAGCAACTGTGTTTACAGGAAATCATCCTGATGGCTTCCCATCGGAACTTATCCTGATGACATCCCATACTTTTGTACAGGAAGTGGAACAGATGGTAGAGCCCAGAGACACTTCTTATGACCTTTCCTGACTCTCCTTAATGTGGCCGTGCAGTAGCGATGGAACGCCGGATACTGGTTGGAATTTGCAGTAGCCATTGCAGAATGCTCTGCCATCGTCTAGGCGATTTCGCCCGGTGTTGTTTGCAGACAGTCTTTTTTCAGTACTGCTGCTATTTGTAAGCAACTGTGTTTACAGGAAATCATCCTGATGGCTTCCCATCGGAACTTATCCTGATCACATCCCATACTTTTGTACAGGAAGTGGAACAGATGGTAGAGCCCAGAGACCCTTCTTATGACCTTTCCTGACTCTCCTTAATGATGCATCGAGCCTTGGACATCGCCAGTCGAGAGGTTGTGAGGTTTCCAGCCATTGGGTGGCACTTAAACCCTCGTAGAGCCGTACACTTGACCCAAATTACTGAATGGTCCCTACCAAGGAACAGATTGTCTCCGATACGATTAGAGAACTTTTGGATATAAACGTTAGCAGCATGGTGAATCACTCATGTAATTTTGTTGCCCCAGCCCCGGACGCTGTCGCGTTGTTCAAACACAGCCTGCTAAGTGAACAGCGTCTAGGCAGCTCTGCTGATCATCTACCGTGGCTCCATCCAGCAAATAAATCCCGACTGAAAAGGGGTCACTGGAATGAAGGTCGACAGTGACCTCCTACTCAACAGAGTCCACGAGGATAGGAGAGCAAAAAGAAAGGTCAATGATTGAGGATGGACCAGTAACAGCACAGAAATGAAATTGAGATCCGGTGTTGAGGATGTATAGCTCGTGAGATGTTATTAGACTCTCCTAAAACCCTTCTTGAGGTCAAGTAGAAGTCGAGCACCACAATACATGATGGGCATTGAACTCTCCCAGCAGAAGAAATGGTCAAGTGAGTTGTTCTATGAGATCTGTTAGACCCCCAAAGTTAGTCGTATTTTGCGGAAGTAATAACAGCGCTCTAGCAGTGATCCTCTGACGCAAATGAATTTCAACTGCAGCCCCTCGCAAGTCAGTAGTCTGGGGGAGAGCAGAGGAATGGTGCGCATTATTGACAAACACAGTTAGCAGTTATTTGGCCCTTTCCCCAGTCAGTTCATCCTTTTGATAATGGGTGTAGCACTGCAGTACAATGACGTCACATGCTTTAAAATGTGTTTTCTGCAAATAGCAGAAGGGCATTCACGGGCTAGGAGCTTTAGCTCCTGCACATCATGTCCTGATCCCAGTAACGCAAGCCGTTCATCACGGAGCTAACACTTTCACCTTGTCTTTCCTCCCAGAAATGGAGCCTGCAGTAGGTAGAGGCTCAGTCTTAGGGCGAGATGAGTGCTCCAGGCCGACATCAGTGTTCATCAGCTCTGAAAACGAGTGATGAGAGACGTCAGAAAGAGTAACGTCGACATCTTCTCCATCAGCGTGTGACGCTTTGCCTTCGATTTGTTTGGCTGAGCAGTCATCAAAGCCACAACCTCGGCAGTGGTAGTCGCAGCGCTGGACGGTGGACCAAACTGAACCGTTGAAGCGACAGGGAAATCTGCAACGTCGGCAACGACGGCATGTACTGAGAGGAAGTGTGAGCTTCGAAGTGACTGCAGCAGCACAAGTACGTTGACAGGCGTAGGTACTAGTGCTGACACTGGAAACCTCCATTTGTGTAGCAGCAAAGATTTACTGAACTGGCTGTTTGAAAACAGAACTAAAGGGGGTGGGACGGCTCAATAGCCTTATAGATCATTTTACCTTACCATAGGAGATGCCCTATGTTGTTTTAATCATCTGTATCCTCATTTCTTCACGGAAGAATATACTGTCCCTCCTCCAGACAAATTGACCCCAGAGCATTTCACACAGCCCGGAGGAAATGAACAAACGTCTCCTCTGTGAGTGTCCCTACCATATTTGCCACAAGTGGCTTCTCCCTTACAACCGATAGTGGTCTGACAAAGGGCTGGCATTTAAAGCGGCGTACTGCGTATGGGACATAAGGCTGCAGCTTTAAGCGGAGTAAACCTGCCTTGACATGCTCTGGAAGTTTCGTGCTGTTGTTAAAAAATGGTTCAAATGGCTCCGAGCACTATGGGACTCAACTTCTTAGGTCATTAGTCCCCTAGAACTTAGAACTAGTTAAACCTAACTAACCTAAGGACATCACATACATCCATGCCCGAGTCAGGATTCGAACCTGCGACCGTAGCAGTCGCGCGGTTCCGGACTGAACGCCTAGAACCGCTAGACCACCGCGGCCGGCCGTGCTGTTCTAAGTATAAACAAGTCTAATTTAGTAAGACCACCATCCACATTTTTCATTAAATTTGACACTGCAACAACGCCTTCTTTGGCCATCTCAGCTTTCAGTTACTCTTTGAAAATATTAACCAGATCTCTGCATGACACAACACCTTTACTATTCTTCAAGATATTATGCAGTGCAGTTTCGGTTACATACTTGTTGGGAGCTGTACATACCTACCAACCGTATTCTATTGTACAATCGGTTGACAAATTTTAAAATTACTGCAGTGCCCACTGAACCCTTTTTCACGTAAAAAGGGCAAGTTTATCGAAGTTGTACTCTTTCCATTTAATTACTAACAACACATTCTGACCAGCAGCAAGAACCCTGGAAAGTCCCTGAGTAAGGAGAACTGGACGTACGAGGCCTCGTCTTGGACTGAGTGTTGATAGGCCTACCCACCGGCGTACACTCATTCCGCTGGGAGTGGAAGAATTTAATTTCGAGGGTTCCGTCTTGGCCACACGAGCAGAAGAAGTAAGGGTACACACACACACAGAGCCCTGTGCGCTTAGGTAAGCGTTATATAGCTGATATGTGACAGTTTTCCCAGGGGTTTCTTGCTAACGACTGTTTCACTTCAACAGCCACGCATCTCATCGGCACGCAGCACACATTGAGATTGAGTTTATTCATAGAGGTTTTTTCATGCTTGTCATTCGGGCTGACAAAATATAATCCCTGTTCCCTTTGACATAGAACGTTCCACCACCATGCCTACAATGGTCGCTGAATTATGCCCAGAGCTTAAGGTGACTGAGGAGTGGCGGCGCTTGGTAGTCCACAGCTCAGGGCACGTGGGGTCGGCAAGCCTGTGCCCAGGTAACGAATTCTGGGTCCCTGAGGACTCCATGTACTGTAATCACTTAATGTGGTTTGCTTGGTACGCTGAGAGGACGGGCGTAGCCAAACAGTGCAAATGGTTCAAATGGCTCTGACCACTATGTGACTTAACTTCTAAGGTCATCAGTCCCCTAGAACTTAGAACTACTTAAACCTAACTAACCTAAGAACATCACACACATCCATGCCCGAGGCAGGATTCGAACCTGCGACGTAGCCGTCGCGCGGTTCCACACTGAAGCGCCTAGAACCGCTCGGCCACACCGGCCGGCCCAAACAGTGCAGAGAGAGCGCAAGGTTAAGGGGTCGGAAACCGTGGGTTCTCTGAAAACTTAGGAATAGGCGAGAAAAGCTATATGAATTTGCTCCTAAATAGGAATTTTACGGAGTAGAGTGAGTCCTGGGAGTAGTTGATGTACAGGTTGAGGTAAAGGAACTTTTAGGTGACTCTTATGTTACGTAGAATGTGCACCGTAGCAATGTGAATAGTATAAACTTAGCACGCCTTTTCAGTAGGAAATTCTTTTATGTTTTAGTGCGATTATTTGAATATTTAGTGAAATTCGTGCTAGGTGGTAGGATAGCCTGGTGTCATGATGACCACCAGGGCCGTAGTTGCTGAATACTATTTAGTTCAGAAGTGTAAGGCACATTATGAGGTTGATGTAAACAGTGGTTCATCGCTGACAATGTAGAATTGATACAAGTGCTGCAACGGTATCGGATGTTTGGTATTCCTTGTCTTTGCCGGCCGGTGTGGCCGAGCGGTTCTAGGCGCTACAGTCTGGAACCGCGCGACCGCTACGATCGCAGGTTCGAATCCTGCCTCGGGCATGGATGTGTGTGATGTCCTTAGGTTAGTTAGCTTTAAGTAGTTCTAAGTTCTAGGGGACTGATGACCACAGCAGTTAAGTCCCATAGTGCTCAGAGTCATTTGAACCATTTGAACCATTCCTTGTCTTTGCATCATGAGGCACTGACTCAAAGCAGCAGTATGCTGAGATAACACACGGATACAAGATGTATGTACACATGTTTGCAGGTGGGGATATTGAGCCGCCATATCATTGTCATCTCTCATTGTGTTACTAGCTGTCGATGTGGACTTGCTTTTTGACGAAAGCTATTATACACAGATATTATTGTGAAATATTTTTCGTACTATGGTGGGCTCAAGCAGCAAATTAGGCTACTCTTGTTGAGATTGTGGTATAACTTTCCTCCCGATAATGCCAGCTAAGCTTGATAACGGTCATTGACCGAAACTAGTAGCGAATTGTGCAGAATAAAGGACAGCTGAAGGTTACATCATGGATACGAGATGGTTGTTAGATGTTACATCGGCACTAGGTCACTCCAGATACAGTGAGCATGATAGCAAAAAATCCACCTACGATGTCTCTCAAGTGTAGAGATTTGACATGACAGGAAAACGAGTTAGGTTACTAGGACTATTATGAAGTGCACCCGTGGTTTACGGGGAAGTTCCGCCTCGAACGCATGGCGGCCAGGCTGTTGGTTTATCGCCTCACCGCAGCGTCGCGCGCGTCTAGACAGCTTTTCCTCAGCCTTGTTTGTATCTTCGTGTGTGTCGTAACGCCGTTTCCTCCGTAGCGTTAGTTACTGTGTGCCCGTCAGCAGCAGCATAGTTTACACATAATGTCCACCGTGGGTTCCAAGTGTGTTCCAAGAAAGGGTGTAATCAAGTTTTAGTTTTAATAAATCGACACCTGCCGTGCAGCCCGGATCTTTGGAGATACATGACTGGCCTGTTGATGTAATAAAATCTGATCAGGTTCATCCTGCCTGTTCTTATTCTAATACCTATATATAATTCGTAGAGTTTTTGGATCCACCACTGGTAGATAGGTTGATTTTGCACCGTGCTCCCCAATTCCCTTTAATCATCGTGATGACTCCATCGTCTGGTGCTTTATGCTAATGCGGAATTGGATTATATCAGTGTGCCAATGTTAAATATTCCGCGGGAAGTTCACGTCATACGGAGATGTGAAGGTATACAAAGCGAACGCTGATCCACTCAACACCGTTAATGTTATAGAGGAATCAGTTCCGTAGATATAGTAATTAAACGTAACATTCTTTTCCATATACATGTCTCTAGTTACCACAGTCACGTAACGTATGTGGGCAAGTGGGGACATGCTTCCTGCGCAATGAAAGTGGCCACCTTAAATGTAATTACCCCCGCGGCAGGTATGGACGTTAGCTGATCTCAATTCAACCACTCACGAGGTTGGTGGCACGTTTTCCCCAGGTGCAATGGAATAAGAGAGCGATGCGTAGTTTATTGCTCCCGAATTCTCACCTTTACGCTCGCAGCACTATGCTGAAACTTCTCTCGCCAAGGCGACAGTGATTGCACTGCAACATAAGAGATGTCGTACGCAGGCTGGTGAGGAGTCAGATACGTCTACTCCGCACCTACCACTCCATGAAGTCACTTTGCTGGCTGAGTCCTGCATTCTTAGTAGGGTCGACAGTGTGCAAATAGATTCTGAAATCTCTGGGGTTTCTCCTAGAATTCCTCTTGCGATTAAGGTAACTCCTCTGGAAGCATCCAAGGATGTGGAAGTCGTCGAGCATCCTGATTAAACAGCAGGAAACTGAGGCTTCCTTAAAAGTACCTGTTCGCTTGATGTCGCCCATTCATATGAAGTCGGAATGACCAACTGTTGTTAATCCATTAACGGTGATTGGTGACTATGAAATCCTACCAGTTAACCCACATGTTGTGATGCCTGACCACTCTGATGTGTGCCGATTTGTATTTGAAGGATCCCATTCTATGGAGTGGGCATCTGCCGCTCCCTGTTTGTCATCTACCTTAATTAATGTTCAAGGACCGCCTACGTGGAATCGGATCCGCGGCTCGCTTTGTTGCGTCAGTCTATTCATGATTCCTGTACGGATGTTGTATTCCTACAGAAGTGCGAGCTACTCGCTTTTTTCTCCGTGGTTTCTGCATTGTTTTCAGTGTGGTTCCCGACTATTCCACGGGGAATGCTTTGTTTTTGTGGAGAACATTCCCATTGAAGGTCGTGATGTTCTTGAGAAAGGAAGAGGAATAGGATGTACTTTTCTTCAATTGACCTCGATTCTCCTTTATGCCCAGCCGGTACCGGACGCATTTTAGATTGTTCCCGATTTTATAACGAGGAGGTAGTTTATTTGGTATGGAAAAGTCTACAGACTGCTTTGATACGTGGTGAGTTTAACTGTGTGTTGCGTCCTGTAGAGAACTTCACGAATTTTAATTTCTGTAGGAATTGATATAGTTCGTTCCTTGAAGCTACAAAATGTTTCGATCTGTAAATATCAGAATCTTGTCTAATACACCAATTTTGACGCTACTTCTAGCAACAGGCTTGACAGATTTTATTTGTGATAGGACGTGTCATAGGAACCAGCTTCACTGTCCACTATGTAGTGACTGTTACTTTAAATCACACGCGACAGTCTGTGAAACTGTTTCGATCGCCCTGGAGCACGAATGTGGTGCACTTGGAGGATCGCTCTCTCTTGAGGTGTTTCCGGGAGTGAGAGACCGTAGTCTCCGTTCAACTACGCGGTACGCCTCTATTTTGGAATGGTGGGTTCAACTGGCGAAGCCGACGCTCAGATAAACGTTGGTACGATTCTGCGCTGACAGAGCTCGGGAATTCCGGAGGACTCAAGAATTTTACTACTCTCCCTTAATTGATTTATGAAAGTGCTTATCACGTTTCGCTTCCTATTGCAGATGTCAGGAATCTAAAGTTACAATTGTGGCGGTTGGAGCAGTGTCAAATGGAAGGGATAAACATGCGACTCAATCCACATTACGCGGTATTAGATGGACTGACATGTTTATATCATCTGATTCGAAGTCAGACTCGTCGTCGACGTGCGTGTATCACATCTAGGGAGACAGAGGGCGGCAATGTGACGGCACAAGAGGATGTACTGCGTGCTCTACGTCAATTCTTTGTTTGTCTGTGTCGACGCATTATCCGATTTATTTGTTCAGGCTCTGGATCGTACACCTACACCCGCTCATAATGCTCCGTTTTTAGAAGATCTTCAGTGTGACACTGTGTATGACCTGTTTGTCAGACCGCTATCTCGCAAGTTGTCGGGAATGGATGATCTGCCTAAGGAGTTTTATGTGCGATTTTGGTCTTTTTTGGGCACTACTTTTACATTGCTTTTGAACGAACTGTTGAGAGGAAGTTATGTACCTGTTTCTTTTCAAGTTGGATAAATTGTATTAATTCCAAAAGTACTGGTACGGCAGCAACTGATAAATTTTGTCCCATCACTTTATTAAATTTTGATTATACCACTGTGGCTATGGCGATGAATTCCCGGTTGTCAGAGTTGCTGGGGACTGTTGTTACCAACCACCAAAGTTGTATTCCTGGTCGTACTATTCTGATACCGGTAGCAGAATGTCGTGATATCATATTGGTGGCCACTATTACTTCTGTTTCTGGTGGTCTGGCATTTTTGGAATTTGACAAGACGTTCGAGCGGGTCAGGCATGGCTTCTTGTTGCTGGAAGCCGTCGGCTTCACAATTGACCCTAGTAGGGTCTCGTGTGTGTGTTTGCGGGTATCCAAGCTTCGGTCGCTGTCAATGGCCAATTAACCCCCCAGGACGTCCGAATTCAGTGTTATTGTTCGTTCCATCACTTGAGCCCCTTGTCCGAAGAATCGTCGCACACTTACAAAACGGACACTCTTGAACGAGACGATCTCGATGCGCCCATACCGCAGATGATGTGATAGTGTTACTCCGCCGTCGTTTGCCTTGTATCTGGTGCCCGCATCAACGAAGGGAAATATCGATGTAATTACGGGGTTTTGATAATGCTGTCATCTCGTGGGTGACGGTGGTCGATAGGCATAAATCTTTGGGAGTCATAATTGACCGTTCTGTACTCCACATGGCTACACAAAGTGGAAGTTGTTTACGGAGAAGATACAAAGAGCAGTCCTCAGACATATACGGCTTTCCGGTAACCTGCGATAGAATGTTCGGGTTCTGATTACCTAAGTTTCGTTCAAAACAAATTACATCACTCAGATCTCTCCTGTTCCCGCGATGATGGTCAGGAAACTGAAACACCTGTTTAGTCGTTTTATATGAAAGTATCAATTTTACGATTATGATACAAGGTTGTTGCGAGTGCGCGTTCTCTCGCAGGTTAAGACTTTGTAATATTCAAAGGAAAGAGCTTGTGTTATTTGTTCGGCTCATCGTGCTTGTTGTATCTGACGCAGTCATCATATTCACGTTTCAGTTATTTTACTGTCTGCAGCCGAGCAGTCTTGATCTGGCTGTAGATGTTGGCAGAGTGAATTTCCGGTTGAAACAAGTCAGTGGATTTTATATTGCTGTCACTTATTAGGCTGCAGATATTCTACGGAGGCAACATCTCAAAAACACGTTTCTGTTCACACGCGGGTATTCACTCTACGGCTCTGGTTGAACGGGTATCGCCGTAAAGTTCTTGGAAGACCGTGTGCTTTCTTCAGTGGCGGTATGGTTTCGTCAACTGCGGTGGTATCGTGGTATCACGTGAGACACAATCCGTTATTCACCAAATGGAGCGTACTTCGTATCAGATTTAGTGTCACGGATCAGTGTGGTCGCTGTCCCGACATAGACACTCTACAACACATATCTACCTGCAAATGTCACGAAGAAAACTGGCACTGGCTTAAAAAAATTAGCAGTTTCAATTCAATACGTTGAGACTACCTTTTCGGCTTCCGTCCTACTGCGTCCAGGCTCCTCCTACTTTCCGAGGACAAATACAATTACCATTGCACGGTTGTTGGGCCACTATGTTCATTACGTTATAGATGGAGGGGACGGTAGGGCCCACAGGCCTTTGGACATTGGAAGTGTCTGTGCCTGCCACGGTATTGCAACTTGTCGCCAATATGTTGAACCTTTTATTTCGTCGTCCAGGTATCGCTTGATCCTTGTCGTGTTCTCGTCATAGTTCCTGTTCAGGAGTATTGTTGCGCAGCTTATTTAATTTTTGTAGACCTGTTTGCCTGAGTTTTCTGTCTCATTTCAAACAAAAACATGTTTCGCATTCAACTACTGAAAACCAATTTTTTTTCTTTTTTAAATAGCTGAAGCCATACAGGATGAACTGTGCTTATGGTTTCTTTTTGTATCTGGATGTAAGGACTCAAAAGAAAAAAGAAACAACAAAACTAAAACTGAATGCTGGCAGTAACAGGTTGGGGGGGGGGGGTCTCCGTGGCCAGGCTTCAGGATTCGACCTCTGCCCACTACGTCTCCATCCAGCCTGAAGCTGACTATACATACAAAATATCAGATAGCATGACTATTCACGGGTTTGAAGCCCGCCAATGTTAAAATTATGAATAAAAATCTCCATCAATCGCGGCGGATGACTTCCGGCATAAGAAGTCGTTCTCTATTTGCCAAAAGCCTTGTCAAAGAGGAAAGTGGTGCGGACAGACGTTCAGGGCACTCTCTTTCTCTCGGTGTGGACGACTGCCCTATAGGCAAAAGATACCGGTCTAGTTTCTAATTCAGATCTCCGGGAGCGAACTCCCAGGGTTAGCATGAGAAAAAGATAGAATGGCCAACGAAATCGTAATTCAGTATGTAAAGGGGATTGGAATCCAGTTGTAAGATTAGCTTGGTAGTAGGTACGAGAGAGGGGAGAGGCAATAAATGCCAGATAGTAATAGCGAATATTGTGTATAATAATCACATGAGGAGTAATATAATTGGAATGGCCGGACGACACGGGAAGATTTCAGTTAGATTAAATCATGGTCAAGCAGGGATTCCGAAATCAGATACTGGATTGTAAGGCTTATCGAAAAACAGATACAGACTCAGATCACAGTTTACTAATTATGAAGAGTAGGCTGAAGTTTAAGAGAAGGTCGGGAAGAATCAGTGAACAACGAAGTGGGATACGGCAGTACTAAAAAATTAAGAGTCGTACTTGAACTTTCTGAGGCAGTGGATACTGTGATAATGAATAGCTGAGTAGGCAGTTCAGTTGAAGAGGAATGGAAGGCTGATCAGAGAAGATGGAAGGAAATCTGTACGTACAAAGAAGGTAGCTGCGAAAAAACTCTGGGTAACAGAAGGAGTACTTCAGCTAATCGACGAAAGAAGAAAGCAAAAAGCGTTCAGGACAACTATAAAATTAGGAATACAGAAACACAAGTCAATTAGCAATGAAATAAGTCCGCAGCTCGTGGTCGTGCGGTAGCGTTCTCGCTTCCCATGCCCGGGTTTCCGGGTTCGATTCCCGACGGGGTTAGGGATTTTCACTGCCTGGTTGTTTACTGCTGTATGGAAAGACGGATAGTATACAATATGTATGAGTGCCACGAGGAAACAATAAGAGTGGAAGATCAAGAACGGTGTTCGTATTAATAAAGGTGTAACACAGGCATGTTGTCTTTCACTCCTATTGTTCAATTTATAAATCGAAGAAGCAATGACAGAAATAAAAGAAAGGTTCAAGAGTAGGGTTAAAATTTAGCGTGAAAGGATATCAGTAATGAGAATCGCTGATGACATCGCTGTCATCAGTGAAAGTGAAGAAGAATTACAGGATGTGTTGAATGCAATAAACAAGATTATGGGGTGACAGGAAATCGAAGGAAGGCGAAAGTAATAGATACAGTAGAAATGAAAACAACGAGAAACTTAACATCAGAATTGGGGATCTCGAAATTTGCTACCTAAGCAGCAAAACAAGCCACGGCAAGCAAAGCAAGAAGTACAGAAAAAGTACACTAGTACCTGCAAAAAGGGTATTCCTGGCCAAAGAAGTCTACTGGCGTCAAACATGGGTCTTAGTCTGAGGAATAAATTCCTAAGAATGTATACATGGAGCACAGCATTGTGGGGAAACCGGAGCAGAAGAGAATCGTAGCTTTCAGATGTAGGGCAGCGGAAGAATGTAGAAAATTCGGTGGAGTGATAAGGTAAAGTATGAGGAGATTCTCCGCAGAATCGGTAAGAAAACGAACACTGACAAGAAGAAGGGACAGGATGATGGCACATGTGTTATGGCACCAAGAAATAACTTTCATGGTACTAGAGGGTAAAAACTATAGAGAAAGGCAGAAATTGGAATACATCCAGCAAATAATTCAGAACGTAGGTTGCAATTGCTACTCTGAGGTGACGCAGGAAACGAATTCCTGGTGGGATACATCTACCCAGCAAGATGATTGGGTTTCTCAAAGAAGGGAAAGAAGTATCAGAAGTGTAAAGTGTATTGAGCCCACGGGAGGAGGGGGGGGGGGGGGGCTGAAAAGTAACTGCGACCCAGGAAGTGGTATCGGAGAGCTCTATGGGGTGCCGCCACTGGATTAGTCTTGCAGTGACAGATAACTGTCACTTGAGTATTAACGTTTCTTATGATGAGCGAAGAATTTCTTATGAGCTGATACTACGAGGTTTCCCCAGAAAGTAATGCACCGCATTTTCTTTCTCAGCCGAAAACAATTCTACGAAATCGAAACATTATGTATGTATTATTTGAAGTTTCCTGAGTGAGCACACCACGTTTTCATCACTTCCGACAGATAGCGTAGCTGCAACACAGTTTCAAAGTGGCCTCTGTAGGTGATGAACGCTATAAGTAACTTGCCGTGTTTGAATTTCTCACTGCCGAGAAAGGAGCTGTGGGGAATATTCACGAATGCTTATGCAAAATCTATGGAGCGTTTGCTGTCGACAGAAGCCTTTGCTGGGCACGGAGGGTGAAGTCATTAGAAGGCGCATCGGTGGAGCTCCACGTTTTGCAGCAGTCGGGGAGACCAACTACGGCTGTCACACTTGAACAGACGCATTCGTGGAGGACATTTTGAGGACTATGAGGAAGTGATTCACACAGGTATCGACCGGGCATACACGCCCTTGTTTCGCGCTGGAGGGAGGCTACTGAACGGGATGGAGATCACGTGGAAACATAGTGTGTGTATTTAAAGCACCATTTTCTCGTGTGTGTCAATCTCATTATGTTCAATAGGGAATGTTGAAGAAAAAAAATGCGATGCGTTACTTTCTGGGCAACCGTCGCATTATGATGAAGAGTTACGGTTCTGATAGTCTTGTATTAAGGAAGATATTGAAATGTAGTGTGCATTATTGAGTTACTGTGAAGAAGAAGTTTGTGTTTCGGATTCTTACTCATGAGGATGTTATGGAGTCATGGAGCCATAGAACAGTGGTACATCTTCTTGCTCAGCTCCAAACAGCTGTGTTTAAACCCCTGGCACAGACATGTACGTCATTGACATGACAGCGATGTATTAGGACGTCTGCCATGCGTCATTCACTGGCTTGAGATCTACGACGTGCTGCTGACGCAGTCTTCATCGGTGTAGCTGTTCCATGCTGTGGGGGGGAGTACGCCTTACTCATGCCGCAGCTGCCACCGCCGGCTCACCGCCCACCGAGCAGCCCGCCACCGCCACGTGGTCCGAGGCACGAGCGGACGACCATGTCTCTGGGTCGGCCAGCTGCCCACGCCTGCTCGCCAGTCAACAGTCCAGAGTTAGACTGTGGGTGAAGAAGCGACGCTAGAAGACGCCGTTAGCTGTCTCTTGCTAATCGCAGAGTTATGAGTGCTTCACTAGGACGCCGCCGTGTCAACATCCGCCTTATCGGCATGCTCCGGGTAAGCAGCTTACCTTCCACACTGCCACTCTGATCACTTCGCGTACTGCTCTGTAGGAGGGACCATGGGAGGCCCGGAACGAGAGTGCGCTCGAGTAGATCCTTCTAGCTCCTGAGAATAACGAAGGATTCTTACGTTCGCACTCATGTCAGTCTGCAGTCTGTCTCCATCGCTTGGAGTCACACCAGTCTCCCTCGCCATCATCCGAACAAGGTGGGAGTCAAACACCGTCTGCCGGCCGGGGGGCCGAGCGGTTCTAGGCGCTTCAGTCTGGAACTACGCGACCACTACGGTGGCAGGTTCGAATCCTGCCTCGGGCATGGATGTGTGTGATGTCCTTAGGTTAGGTAAGTTTAAGTAGTTCTAAGTTCTAGGGTACTGATGACCTCAGAAGTTATGTCCCATAGTGCTCAGAGCCATTTGAAACATATTTTTTAACACCGTGTGACGAACATGATGACGGTGTCGTTGCACCCTCGATCCACCAGAGTAGTCAACCTTCACACGTCAGACATCGTCCACTTTAGCTGTTGCTCTGTATTGGATCACTCTCATCACACGCGTACAACCACAACACTCGCACTATCTCTCTGTCATCACCTTAACAAATCCGTGGCGACAGTATTATACGAATAGTTGGGCAGGCACAAACAATTTATACTAATCAGGATTTCAGCCAGGCATTTGGTAGTCGTATGAAGCAGCAAAACAGCCAGAGTGTACTGAGGTGGTTATACACCCTCATACTTGTTTTAGCGACTGCCACATTATAGTCCGATTGTTAACAGGGGCCTGTACCACATAAAAGCCTCGTGATGCCAATTTAGGAGCTACTTCAACGAATGGTAGCGGCTCCGGTCAAAGAAAACCATCAAAACTACTGGGAGAGCGGTGTGCTGACCACACGGCCCTCCTATCCGCATGCTCACCTGAGGATGACACGGCGGTCGGGTGGTCCCGATGGGCCACTTGTGGCCTGAAGACGGAGTGTTTTGTACCACATAAAAGAAACTGGAAAGAACAAATATTTCATTAAAAGGAACTGCAATCACTAATTGGTCTACACCCACCAGAAAATATGTAAGCAGCTGTTTTTGTTAACAGCTTCCACCTGTTCCTTTACCTATTTCCCTGCCGTTCCTCATAAAGTAACATATTTCGCAATAATGCGGTCCTCCCTTACTATTTTTCCACTAAAACTCCTTCCAGCACGTAGTTATTACTTGGTGATGTCCCATCAAACTCACCATTATTCTGATAAAATTTCTATAAACTTCTTTTCTCATAAAAGTATTTTAGTAAGCCTTGATTTCTAGTTCATCCGTCATCATAATGTGTAACGCAAATTGTCAGTAAGGGCCACCTGAATGCTGATAGTTTTGTATGTAGACCTATCATGACGCTGTAATTCCCAAAAGACTTTTATCCAAGAAACTTCTGGATAAGTTTATATTCCTACCCTCTTTATACATAGTTCTTCGCACGAAACTGTCATTCAGAAAAAATTGAATTGATTATGCATCTATTATACAATCTCATGATTTCAGCGAAACACGCACATACGCACACACACACACACACACACACACACACACACACACACACACACACACACAGACAATGACGCTTTCACTCTGGAAGGAGCAGCAAACTTTAAAAAATGTGGGGAACACAAAGATTAGAATAAGCTTAATAGATTGTACAGGATGCCGGTTATAACAGTTGCGTAGTGATGGTGAAGATTGGCACAACAATGAACGCAGCATTAAGTCAGTCGCAGGTTGATGACCTAAAAAATTGTAGGCAGTTTTCGTAATTGAGGTGCGTCGCTGCCAGGATAAACTTGTTGTAAATCCGTTTCAAGAACTGCAGCAGTTTTAGACCTACAAAATAAATACAATGCGCAAGCAACACGCATTATACCGAAAAGCATATGCTGCGTTGTTGTGGAAGGCAGTAACTTTTGCGTGGAGTTGTCTTCTTGATCCAGTAGTTCTGTCGATTCTCAGACGATGTCTGCTCCATCCATCTCGACACTTTATTTGAATGCTGATTTGAAGCTTCAGACGTCAGTAAGTTAACGCGAGTGGTTAATGTTCCTATGCTGACATTCTCTACGGTTTCTTTGCGACTCAAAGTACAGGAGACGGCGGCGCGCTGCTTTGCCCACAAGGGACCAGTCCGTAATGAAGTTTCCTCTGCTACTTAACGCTGCCTGCGCGAACAAAGCTTTGTACCGAGCAGAGTCTGCGGTTTAATTTAACACCGCGTATGGGCTGTATTCAGCTGGCACCATTACGCCAAAGTGAGTCATTCTATTTCTTCGGCTCCTTTAATCACCTGGAACAATGGAGAACATCTCTGAGCGTCTCACAATCCACGCCTACAATTCCCAGGCCTATAGACCGCTACCTTTATATCTCCAGAAACCTTCATTCATTAGTCTAAAGTTTTGCTTTTTTGCAGCACTGGTGAATCCTTTGTGTAGAAAGGTATCTCAGAACTATCTGCTAATCTGCAGATCCTACGATACTATTAAAAATTCGAGCGGTTAAGAGTGTGCATTCGCTAGTATTAAGTAATGTGAAGACTAACTAATCCTCGAAGACTTTGGAAATGCAAAGTTACACTTCTGTTTGTGAAAATCAACTGCTGTCTTTCCTTGCAGTTGGAGAAATGCTGAAGATCTCTGCAATTCCGGATAACTAATCCTGCTAATTTCTATTAATTACGCAAAGATGATAAATTCGACGAATAAAACTTTGAACACACAAGCGTTACTTAAATGTTAAATGTCAGCAAGCCTAGACGAGACACGAGTCTTTTTAGTGAAGTAACTGAAGTAAACCATATTCAGCATAGTTTCTTTTACGAATTATGTAATGTAACCTCCCAGACCATAAACTTTGTGCAAGTGTTGTGCCAGTCCTACCCAAAAATAATGTCCAACAGTTATAAAAGTGCAAATCTATAATACTCTTGTCAAAATTCTCAATAGTTATAATGTCCTGAAACGTAGGCTAGTGTATTTTTGGAAGAAATTCGGCCTTATTTTTTAAGCATTGTCCGATTATCAAAATTGTAAAAGTCCAAAATCAGTTTTATTACAATTCAGCGGTGCGGTAACTCTAAACAGGTGCATTCTTAGATACAAGGCATCTAACATTACTGACCATAAAATATAACTAAGTATGCTGAAATCAATGAGCATAAAAAATATGGTCTGGTCATTCCTGGAAAACAGGGCATTGACGGTGGAGGAAGTACAGGTGTCAGATTAAAATACATCAACACAGTTGTCGAAATTCAGACTTCTTCATTCCTTTCACATTAAGCGATCTGCTATGACGTATGAACTTAATCACAATATTTAATATTACAGTTTAACCTTGATGGTCTCAATAGTCTTCAGTCGCTATGTTTATCCATTATATCCTACCAGGAAGCACGTTTCACAGTAACGCGAATGCATTGTTAACACTATATGCCGTCCGTCCAAAAGCTACCGAGATTAATTTGAATCCTGGCGTATAAACGAAGTCAGTGAAATAGTTTCAGTAGCGTCTTTAACTAAAAAATCAAAACAACAGACTTGCATTCAACCAGGCACTTGTCAGCCGGCAATGTTTACTAGTGGACGTGAGGCCATAGAGTGTCAGTGTTGTTGTGTCACAAGTCACAAGTGTCAACGAACTGAAAATCTCTAAATCAGTTGTTCAAGATATCCTCCAGAATGGTTTGAAAAGAGAGAAAAATGTGTGTGATATCTTATGGGACTTAACTGCTAAGGTCATCAGTCCGTAAGTTTACACACTACTTAACCTATATTATCCTAAGGACAAACACACACACCCGTGCCCGAGGGTGGACTCGAACCTCTGCCGGGACCAGCGACACAGTCCATGACTGCTGCGTCCTAGACCGCTTGGCTAATCCAGCGCGGCGAACAAGAGAAAAGTGTGAGCAATGGAAGTCGCTGCATACCTTGATTCCCGAATGAAAAACAACATGTAGCTGCCTTCAACGACTAGACAGAATGAAAAACACAGACAATTCTTTTCTGAAAAAAATCGTCACTTTCGACAAAACTTTGTATTTGCAATACGAACCTACCACAAAATAATAAAGTACATAATGAGTCTCTGACTGCTTGACAATACCTAAGAAACTGCGAATGTGATGCACGAGTTGAACAATATCCCAAAGAATAATTTTTCTGACAGCTTCACATGGTTGTATGAACGTTCTAAGTGTTGCAACCAAGTGGGGGGAATGTGCACACCGAGTTGACAAAAGACACTGGATAGCGATATGCCCATATACGTATCTCGGCAGAATCGTGCACAAAAAGTTAAGTGGGTAGTGGATTGGTGGAACTGACACTTGTACTCTTGGGATTAGTGTGAGAAGATCTCCGATGTGATTACAGGCGCACAATAGCGGGCAATGAACTCGGACTGGTAGTTGGAGCTAGACGCATGGGACACTGCGTTACGGAATTCGACATTTCCATATCCACAGTGTCAGGATCTTGCTGAGAATATCAGATCTGAGGCATAACCTCCCACCACGGTTAACACAATGGCCGATGGGCTTAACTTAACGACCGAGAGTAACATTGTCCATTATAATTATCCGGGCTGTTATGCTGTGGTCGATTGATGAATTCTGTGTTAATTCCCAACGTTTCGTCTCCGACTGCGGGAGACATCTTCACGGGGGTCCGTAGATCGATGGAAGGTCCAACACACCCACTGGCTCGCTGCTGACAGAATTTATCGACCGACCACGTCATAACAGCCCGGATAATTATAATGGACATGATATTTCCGGCCGTGAAAGTCTACATTTTAGTATGAAAGTAACGTTGTTTGCATAGAGTTGTTAGTGCTAATAGACAAGAAGCACTTGTAAGGAAGCAGCCTATGCTTTCCATGGTGTGCCAGCCTAGTCCACTGTAACTAACCATGATATCACAAATTTTGAGCAATACCTTAAAAGTAAAGTAAATGATGTGAAAATTTAGTAGCATGTCAGGAGTGATGCTAAAATAATAATGTGATAAGTTTCAGTTTAGTAACTTTAACAGTTTTCGAAATTTGGACATTTTATGTAAAAATCATCAGCGCAACAGGAAGGAGCTAGAGACTTCAAAGTTTATATTCGGATTCCTTTCTCATTGTAATTTAATGGAAACAGCATGCTGGATCGCACAAAGTAATATTTAGGTTGAAATTCATGATTTTCTGTTTTTGTGTCCTAAGAGTATGGAAGCAAGATAGATTAAGTAAGTGATTAGATAAAGCTAGGATGTTAAAATTAGGTAGAATGGAGATACGCTATAATAACAAAAATGTGAGAAGTGTCCAAAAGGTAGCTATAAAACTATAGCTGTAGCGTCTCTCCAAAGGGCAAGTTCAGAGCTCATCAGTGCAACTAAAATAATTCTCTCGCCAAAAGTATTTGGCCTTCAGGGAATGGAGCAATTAATTATTTAGTAACTTGAAGTGGTGCTCTACTATCCGCAATGGCTAGTCAGGAAGGCAAATGGTGTCAACTGCGCCTTCAGCGGTCCGCACCACGGCTGTATAAATAAGAGCGCTGCGAGCTAGAGTAAGGCCCCAGTTCTATTCTAGATTCGTAGAAGCGTGAACTCCGTGTCGGAGGCTGCGTCGTGTTTGTGGAGGTGCAAGGAACAGCCTTGGATGCCATGTTACGTAACTCGGTATGCAGGTAACAATGAGTCAGCACTGGGGTAAAGTCTTAATTGCAAAACAACTCCAGTGATTTATTCTCATTTTGCATATTTTGTATTTTCACGTGTCGCCGCAGGACAGACCTATCATTACTAGTGTGGCCTTTAATGAGTATTGACATAAAATTTTGGCGAGCATTTACTTTGAACATTTACATAGATAACGACTATTGAACAGTTTCATTATCTAGGGATAATAGTATCCATGGGATAGACTCTGGCCGGCCGAAGTGGCCGTGCGGTTAAAGGCGCTGCAGTCTGGAACCGCAAGACCGCTACGGTCGCAGGTTCGAATCCTGCCTCGGGCATGGTTGTTTGTGATGTCCTTAGGTTAGTTAGGTTTAACTAGTTCTCAGTTCTAGGGGACTAATGACCTCAGCAGTTGAGTCCCATAGTGCTCAGAGCCATTTGAACCATTTTTTTTTTTTTTTGAAAGACTCTGAACAGCTCTGATAGTACAATAGCTGATAGTAACTTTGCTTGGTTGAACATTATGCTTTATTGTTTTCAGAATATAGTGAAAATAATATAGTAAACTGCATTTTCTAAGCCGGCCGCTGGTGGCCGAGCGGTTCTGGCGCTACAGTCTGGAACCGCGCGTCCGCTACGGTCCCAGGTTCGAATCCTGCCTCGGGCATGGATGTGTGTGTTGTCCTTAGGTTAGCTAGGTTTCAGTAGTTCTAAGTTCTAGGGGACTTATGACCTCAGCAGTTGAGTCCCATAGTGCTCAGAGCCATTTTTTTGCATTTTCTATGAATCCCAGATCCTCACCATAATGAACTTCAGTGATCAATATCTTTATTTCTCCATCAGAGTGGGCACAGTAAACTTTAATTACAGGCATGACGTTTCTGCTAATCACTTTCTGGTTGCCAACATTGTAGTTAGAGAGCCTGTGTTGAGAATGGAAAATTAAAAAATTTCCACCCGCCACCCCACACACTGTCTGAAACAACCGCTGAAATCAATATGAGACGTACGATAATGGTATCCGTTTCACCTAAACCAAGACTGATTTTATCCAGAGGTCGACAGTTTTTCTACTGTTATATAAATAATTCCTTTCAAATTGATAAGTCATATTCAAGTCACTCAGCATTTGCCATCTTCGGATTAGAAGTGTTACACCACGATTCTTGACCATTGACGATATTTAGTCATATTTACTTTTTGCATGTCACGTGGGTGAGTTTAGTCGTAGTCAGCCCTCCCAACGATCTAAAAGATTGTGACGAAATTTTGTCCACCACAGCTGCCTTGTTGCTAATTGGTTCTGTCAGTAACCTGTCAATCTCTTCTCGCAGTAGATCTCCCTGTTATTGATCATTTACTTCCTAAATTTTGTCCACCACAGCTGCCCTGCCTTGTTGCTAATTGGTTCTGTCAGTAACCTGTCAATCTCTTCTCGCAGTAGATCTCCCTGTTTATGATCATTTACTTCCTATTCCCTTTACACAATATTTTCTTCATTACCCTTGCATAGACTTTCTGTACACAGAATGCCCATAGAGTACCCCTATCACTTCAAAAAATCATATCTTCGAAAATATTAGATACAGAGAGTCGTAGTTTCTTGTAACCCGTTTACCAATTCCCAATTTTCTTAGTCATTTGTTGCATATTGTACTAGGAGTGCGTCCGAGTGGGGACAGACCAGTAGGAAGCGCAGTATTGTCAACTGGTATGCAGAATCGAAGTCTGTGAAGATGGTACTGCAGAAATATTCTCGGCCTTATGGGAGGGTAATATCGGCAGTTACAAGCAAAGTGAGAGTCGTTCTAAAACTTTACAGAGACAGCCAGTGTCAAAGACCTTCCTCGATGTCGGCTTCCTCCTGTATCTCAAGCATGCATTGCCAGAGAGCAAGATGCATTTCTGCGCAGCCTCCAGGGCTCAATTCGCTCTGCATCACAAGGATTTTAGGTAGGGAGATCAATTTTCTCTAAACTGTTAAGCCGTTTTGCGTAGAAAGTGCAAATGGTCCAAGTATAGCAGTCCAACGATTGTCCTCTGCGGCATGCATTCGCGGGGTTCCATCCTGCCCTCCGTAGACGCTGACAATAATTTCATGAAAAAGTGCATATTTTAATATGAAGTGAATTTCCACGACTCTGAAGATATGAATCGCCACAGCATTAGGATCTGGGGCTCCGGAAACTCACACAACACATCCGTGATAGTATGATGCTTGTTGTTTGGTGTAGTTCAAATGTGTGTGAAATCTTATGGGACTTAGCTGCTAAGGTCATCAGTCCCTAAGCTTACACACTACTTAACCTACATTATTATGACAAACACACACACCCATGCCCGAGGGAGGACTCGAACCTCCGCCGGGACCAGCCGCACAGCCCATGATAACAGCGCCTGAGACCGCGCGGTTTGATATGGTGCGACAGGGTGAAAGGCCCAGTTTTCTTCGCAGATAAAATCATAACGGTAAATGTTTACTTCGAGAGACTTCACTGTTCAATTCAGGTGCACACTAACTTGTAGGGAAATAATGATAAAAAGGGAACTTGAACTTTATCTTAAAGTTCATTTCCAATAACTAAATTAATTAACTCGGAGCCCCCGTCACCAATGTGCAGATTATCACTGTATCAATATGTCAGTTAGTAGCACTCTACCAAGGGCTACAGAGATTGGTTAGGGTTATTTTTAATAATAAGTCCAGTGGTCAACCAATCACTCGTCACTTTTTCCCTAAAGTCCTCATCTTGAAATAAAGGAACCTCCAGCTAAATTCAGGCAGAAATTTGCGTAAAGAGTGCTTACTAGAGGCGTGGATTGAAGTTTATCAAGAAAATAGATTTATTTCCTATTTTTCTCACAGTAACAAATTTATGAATTACCAGTACTGAATGGCATTACGCCAATTCGAGAACTTAAATAAACTCAGGCAGTATCTCCGAAGTCTCGCAATAATGCTTTGTACCACTCGCTTAAAATTCAAGTTAAGGTTCCTCAGTTGGTAACAGGCAATAAATGCAAGTCCCAAAAAACACTAGCTAAGGTCGACGGTGAAATATAGAAAAATCTTTAAAGCTCAAACTTCGAGAAATGTGCTAGCAACACACGAGAAAATTCTATAAGTCCATGTTTGGGCACTTAAGAAAATTTCAACACTTTCGCGAAGCGGTGAATTCAAAATTCACTACAACGATCTACCTGCGAATACTGACATAGCTAGATTGTCCACCTCCTAGCACCACCAAAATCAGACGGTCGGCGCCAAGATTGCTGCCTTGTATTTATATCATCACAATGTAACAAGAGTCGAAAGGTATACGTTCTTTCTCCCGGAAAATATAAGAACCATAAATATATATTGCTAAACATACGCATTTTATTGAATTTACATGAAAATTTTCTTAGTTCTTCATTGGTGCCCTCAGAGTTTCATTACACTCACTAGTTATCTCGTAAATCCTAATTTTATCATGGGATACGTTGTTTGTTGTCATATTGTCATTAATAGATATAGACAAGTAACAGTAAGCGTGCTCATGCTATCCTAACCATGTCTATTTTCCATTACTACCGTAGTTTTCAACATATTAACTAATTTACGGCTACAATTCACTATTTTCCGGCGTGGGATACACATCCTAGCTTTTATTTAAAAACTGATGGTATTTATAACAATTAGTTTTTTTTTCTTTCATACTTCTCTACGAGACATATTCACAGACACATCGTTTATAAACATCGGTAGAGTTGTCATCAAATTATTGACTTTAAGGTCTATACACAAATTGTTTAACATAAAATGGAAACTGTACATCATACAGAGGGAGCGTCTATTCACTTGCACTCGTCATAATTTTCTCCTTTTATGTGTTTTGCTGGTTTCCACTATTTTAATAGATTAAATTATTAGCTGAGATATCTTGTATTCAGCATTTTAGGTGGTTCCCCTGGTCAGTCTTCGCGGTCTTTTCTCCATTCTTTGCCCCCAGTGGCCAGCGATCACGGGAAATTTCGACCACCTGTTATTCAGAACATCCTGGAAGTCTGCTAGTCAGCAGTATGTTTCATACTTCCAGAAAGACAGGAGCTCAAAGACCGCCGACGTCTAGCGGGCCCCCCACGTGGCCTGTTTCCGCCCCTCTTTTACTGTCAAACTCGTTTCCGTGCGGCTACGTCTGCCATTCATTCCACAACAAACCGTGCGGGAGCAGCTGCGTCTGCTCTCAAGATTTATGGACGCCTCTTTCGGGGCTGTCACGTCACAAATGCCTGAATAGTTCCTAGTAACACATGTCGAAGAGCTGCAGCTGGCCGTCGTCTTTCAGTATGATGGCGCACATCTATGTTGGAGTCTGAACTTCTATGTGCTGCATGACACATTTCCTGAGAGGTGGATGGGTCATGACAATCCCATAGTATGGATCCAGTGCTCTTCCTGTGTCATGCGATTAGACCTCTTTTTTGGGATTTACATCGAGGATCGCTTGCACGCATCACTAGTCAATGATATAATATACATTTTAGACCACGAATGGACAACCGGCGGCCCGTGGATGGATCCGGTTCGCGATTGGTTTCAGTACGACCTGCGGAAGAGATTCGTGGAAGAGAGAGATTTTTCCCTCCTGTACTCTTTGAGTTTAATTTTGAAAACTGCTATCTATCATAATACA
This sequence comes from Schistocerca nitens, assembly GCF_023898315.1. NCBI lineage: Eukaryota > Metazoa > Arthropoda > Insecta > Orthoptera > Acrididae > Schistocerca > Schistocerca nitens. The sequence continues at coordinate 516,168,304 of NC_064615.1, forward strand.
TAGTCATGTTCTCTGGGAAAGGCGTATTTTGATGTATAACTTACTGCAGTGGCTTGCTGGAAAGTTTAATGCCGACTTAAAATATATTATGCTTAAACATCAATATCATGGACGCTGTACTTCGAACTTATGCGTTAGAGAATCTGACATCGTGTCACATAACTGCTGTTTTACTGTTGACCTTAAAATCAGTAAACGTTTTAGCGAGTTCTCCTATCATGGATTTCAGTAGTTTCGGCCAGTTCGTACAGTGCTAACAACATACAAACCATGACTATCATGTCCAACGGTAGAAATTTTGCGCGGAATGAAAGGGGCCCTCACATGTTCAGTATAATTGTCAGTACGTCAATGTAATGGCTTCCTGAGGGCGAGTATTGCGTATTGTTAGTGCTATAAATTGTGGCGAACAGTACCGAAGCCGACCAAAATATTCTCACACGTAATAAAATGAAACACCTACAGCTGTCGTCTTGATGTTTTTGATTCCGCCGGCCGCTGGTGGCCGAGCGGTTCTGGCGCTACAGTCTGGAACCGCGCGACCGCTACGGTCGCAGGTTCGAATCCTGCCTCGGGCATGGATGTGTGTGATGTCCTTAGGTTAGTTAGGTTTAAGTAGTTCTAAGTTCTAGGGGACTTATGACCTCAGCAGTTGAGTCCCATAGTGCTCAGAGCCATTTGAACCATTTTTCTTTTTTTTATTCCAAGTAATTTCGGTGATCCAGAACACTATCTTCAGGCCTTAACAGACACAGAGAGAGTGAACTCCAATTGCATACACGATCACATTAGTGGCCAACATCTATGAACTGGCTTCGATAAAATACTGTAATAGCGATGTTCTGTCTGCAACCATTGTTGACCATAATGAGATTTTCCCTCTGCAGCGGAGTGGGCGCTGATATGAAACTTCCAGGCAGGTTAAAACTGTGTGCCGGATCGAGACTCGAGCTCGGGGCCTTTGCCTATCGCGGGACAGTGCTGCACGAACTGAGCTACCCAAGCATGACTCACGCCCCGTCCTCACAGCGACAATTGTGCCAGTATCTCGTCTCGTTTCTTCCAGGAGTGCTAGCTCTGCAAGGTTCGCACAAGAGCTTTTGTGAAGTTTGGAAGGCAGGGGACGACTTACTGTCAGAATTGAAGCTTTGAGGACGTGTCGTGAGTCGTGCTTGAGTGGCTCAGTTGGACGCTGGCACGGTAGCTCAGCGTATTCGGTCTGAGGGTAAGCTTTCCTCTGTATTAAAAGTACAGAGAGAACGGATCAACGATAAACTTGCACAGGTGTCGTAGGATGTCCGCCCCGAACAAATGCAATGAATAATAAGGAACAACGTCAGATCAGCAAAAAAGAAAATAAAAAAATGAAGTTGGTAGAGCACATGCCCGCGAAAGGCAGAGGTCCCGAGTTGGAGTCTCGGTCCAGCTCATGATTTTAAATCGTCAGGAAGTTTCACCCATTGTTGGTTGCAGACACATCATTTTAAACAGTATAATACGGAAGCCAGCTCATAGATATCGGCCTCTGATGAGATGGTGTTTACGATTGGTGTTCACTCTCTCAGCGTCTGTTTAGGCTTGAAGACAGTGTACCGAGTCATCGAAACTGGCTACAATCTAATAAAATAACATCAAAACGACGGCTGTACGTGTTTCATTTTATTATGTAAGTGAACGGACGAAGTGCCGCAGAACATGTCACGAGGATGGACATAAAAAAACAGATCCCAGTATTACCAGCACCCACTGATAGTGGATAAATAATTCTTGCCTGTTGTAGACCTTTTACAACACAAGAAATGTTGAAACTGTAGGTAATTTATAATCGATCAGTTGCAACCAAATGATTTTACAGGCGTTTATTTTCTCATAATAACATTTCTAGAAGCCTGGCACCCCAACTTCAGATGTTTACATTTATTTACGTGGCATGCACACTGTTTCTTTTCCAATGTCGTTGCAGAATTTAGCAATGGAAAATTTTAAGACACCTCTGGTAAAATGAAGCTTAAATAAATGTAAAACCCAGAAGATGGGATGAAAAAAAGAATATACTCTCAAAAGCGCGAGTTTTATGCAGTAGTCTGTTGGAGTGGCGTGATGGTAAATGCGTGCCGCTGATGACGATACGTTACCGCATAAATATTAACGTCATGTTCTCTTTAGCTTTGCCTTTATGAGTTGGGAGAGCTGCTGTCGTGTCACGTGACGAGGTGGCCCAAGAGTATAATTAAATATGTCAGTCCGGCGTGCGGGTCAACAAAGGTTGCCGATGACTCTTCTAGGCTATGGTCGCAGTTTGTTTTGCCTAACGGCAACCGGTTTCGGTACGCAGTACTGCTTTCAGGCCATTTTATGATTAAAAAATTCCACTACATAGTTAGAACCACAGTGTAAAAGAAATGTACCAAATCTTTCTATGACAGCAAACGTGTGGTATATAGTTTGACCTTAAAATGCATATATAGCCCCTTAACCACGGCATGCACTCTAAATGTCGCTTACCATGTAGCCGTGTAGCATGCTAGAAGCAAAGACCACTTTTGAGATTCAAATAGATGAAAATTGCCACAAGAAGTAAAAATAGTGTGCGGTATGGAAAAGTTTTATTTTTTAACTCTTAAAAAAGTCAAATAGATGAAAATTGCCACAAGAGGTGAGAAGAGTGTGTGCTATGGAAAAGTTTTATTTTTTACCTCTTAAAACAGTCACAATATACATTACGCCTAAAAAAATTAAAACAGCAAGAAATATGAAATTAAGAAATTACATATTAAAATAATCCCCACTGTAATAAAACATTGAAAGCAAAACAGGAAATCTTTTTAGCCAAGTGACCATTTGCACACGGCTTACATAACTATAAAACATAGATGTGACCTTCAATCTTTCAATCAATAAGTGTCGTTACAATAGTAGCGTTGTACAGGGTTTTTCAGCTGCCTCTACCTATGCGTTTTATGCAACCCACGACGCCTTCAAAAACCATGCACGAGATTTTCATATACTGTTGTTCGACTATCACGCTAAGGGGCTCAGGTTCGATTCCCGGCACGGTCAGAGATTTTCTCCGCTCAGGGACTGGGTGTTCTGTTGTTCTCATTATTATTTCATCATCAGTGGAAGGCAACGGGAAACCACCACTGGAATCACTTCCCTAGACGATCATGCGGTGGACCTCTCTGACGGGGCTTCCCCCATGACAAGACCTGCCATAAGGCAGAAGACAAAAAGTTAAAAAGTTTGTTCGACTATGCACATCCTCTTAGTCGTACAGAAAAAATGAACAGGATATGTTTGTAGGAAGTTAAATGTAGTTAAATTTTGTTCCGAGGCACGTTTTCTCAGGAGGGGATGGTTTTCGGTTTGCTCAAGGAAAACGCATTTGAAGGTCACTTTTCTAAGTTTTTCTTCAATAATTCGAGAACTATGACCTCCAGCAGAAACATCAATCAGTAAAAAATTTAATTACATTAAATTACGTACAAAAAGGTTCTTTGTACATCATTACAGGTAATAATCTTATTGTATTCTACTTCCGTCATTTTGACTTAGCACTAGCCAGTGGCGTGAGCAGTTACATAAACCACTCCGCAGTAGTTATTACCGGCTCTACTAAGCTGAGCTAGGGACTACACATTTCTCTGCGTCGTGATGACTGGGTGTTGTGTGATGTCCTTAGGTTAGTTAGGTTTAAGTAGTTCTAAGTTCTAGGGGACTGATGACCATAGCTGTTAAGTCCCATAATGCTCAGGACCATTTGAACCATTAGGGACTACACAATGGTACTGCTGAGAGAGAGATGCCAACTTTCTGTCATAAACGTGTCAATGGGAGGACCACGTGCTATCACATGAGGTACGTAAAGGGGTGCAACAGCGTGTCGCTCCCTTGTCTGCCAGCTTCGTTACCGTTTGCACATGTCCACCAGTCTTTCCTGATGAGAGTGATATGCTCTTTCCTTTCCATGCGCGGTTCACTTTGTGGCTGTAGCCAGTTTATATGAATATTGTACCCCTTGGTGGTAGTTCCTTGGAATAAAACCCATTTTCCCCTGAATCCTGGCATTTCCCATTTTATGTGAAGCAAAACCTCCCTGATTTCCCATCGGAGAACCTGATACCATCCTAATATGTGCAACTGGTGACCGAGAGTGGGATCTTTCACACCGTTCGATCCGAATCGATATTTTCCTGCCAGTACTGTGTGCTGGCAACTACAGCGACGCCTAGCGGTTTGCTGGTGCTGGCCACTTAGCTGTTTGCACGACAACGTGTTAGGCTGGCGAGTTGCCGGCAGTAGAAGAGTCGTCGCAGGCCGCACAGCTGGGCGCTGTAAAGGGGGGCTGACTCTCACAGCCACCCCCGCCGCCGCCATAGCCGCCACCGACGCCGACGCAGACGCTGATTACGATTCCGCCTCCACCTCAGCGTGATGTAAGTGTCGCCGCAATGCATTGTGCTTGTTAACAACTCCGGTGAACTTTTGCTGACGAATATTTTCATCGTGTAGACTAGAGCGAGACATTTTTTGGAGTACATCGGTTTCAGTCCCAGTTTTATAATCATGCCTGATTTACGTCCTCGTCAAGCCTCAGAAAGGATCGAAATGACTTCCCAAGTTACAACTGCGGCGCCGAGCAAACCTGATAGCATTACTTTACTACAACAGCAGGTAATCACTGGAAAAAATAGAGCTACAGGAACGGATTAACGAGACAACTCGCGAACGTCAAGCCAGAGTTGCCAAAGATGTGGAAACTCCGGGCCCTTCAAGAGCCCCTAAAGTTGAAACACAGAAATTATTACCATATATAGCCAGTATGCTTCTAGCCGTAACTTTTTGTACTTTTTTTTTTTTTTGCTGGAAAGCCTGGCGAGAATGTAGCATTTTTTGCGGAACATCAGGCGATGTGGGACGTACATGCGCATGCACAGATCATTTTTTGTTAAATATCACCAATTTCAAGCTTTCGGACGATGAGTGAACTTATGCTGAATCAGTAGACGCGTTGCAAGAAGCACCCACTTTTGAATTCTTGGCAAAGAGGATAGAAGAGCGTTACTCTGACAAGCTGATCGTTCGTCCACCTTGTCCACCTTGTGGGATCCTGCCCATTTGTCTCTTATAGGGTGCCTACGAAGCTGTTTTCTCGGATAGCCAGACAACATACAAGCAAATCATTTTAATGGATTTTATTATGGTAATTGAATTGACAATACTTAACTTTCGTTTCTACATGACGGTTCGCAAGCGATTAGGGACATGCAAATAAATAATTTTCTTTGATATATACAATTTCCATGCAATCTAATCACGCAAGTTCATAAGTCACTGCTATCGTTAATATTACTGCGGTTCTTCTAGTGTCGGTCTTCTAGTCCTTTCGTCTAGTGCGAGTCTTCTACTGTCCAGAAGCTAGGCGGCGTATCGCTTTTATTCTCTCGGTGTAGATGCCGCTCCTGTCGTGGTGACCTCCTAGTCAACGTGTTATTGGCTGACGTCGCCTCACAGCCCTCTCTGCTGTATGGTTCTCGATCTTCGTGCCGGAGCTTGTCTTTACGCCGAAACACACCCTTGGAAAAAAAAGGCGATGGAGAACTTTGAACCATTTGCACACAGAATTAGGGCATTGTCTTCTCTCACATTTACCCTAGGAAGGGAGTATACAAGTAATGAAATGTTAATTGAAGAAGCTGAAGCGAGAGCAATCGATGTATTCATACGTGGAATCAATCTACATGTAGGGAATGAGGTAAAGGTAGCCTCCCCCACCTTCTTGCATGAAGCAGTCACACTTGCTCTGTTACGAGAGGAAGCGGGAAGATTTGTATCCGCCCCCGCGCGCGACAGCGAAGCGCTACATGTGTTCATTAATGAACAAGTTGCCGGAGATGCGGGAAGTCCAACCATACGGTGAGTGCTGCTGGGCTTCCTATTGTAAGAAATGCCATACTTCGGACACAAACAGGATTGTGATTCGCAAAATAAGTGACCGGATTCCCCTAGGGGAACATGCCAGCAGGCTACGTAAAGAGCAATCAATCAACGTGGGGCAGGTGCTGCCTTCCACCCTCGCCCCCAATGAAGTACCATAAATCCTATAAAAGGGGGAGTGCCCACTGAAGCGGCAAATTTGGTCTTACAGGGGCAGCTCAGAGGGAAGATTGTAAAAATTCTTGTGGATACCGGAGCTCAGGTTAATGTTTTTTTGTTTCTAATGACAAGCGTCTGCTAAAACCACCTCGCTACAATATAAGTGGACTTGAAGACGAGATGATCATTTCTGCAGCACCTGTAACACAAACCTGCACAGTGAAGGCAAAAAGTATGTCTGTGATATGGAAGTAATGATGAAACGACGATAGAATTTGATATCATCCTCGGGAACGATTTCCTAGCACGGTTTCAGGCTGTGATAGACTACAGAACGCGCACTGTTCGGATCAATGATACACACAACTGTTCAGACAGAGTGCGTCTCATTTGCCTGGAACCTATGAATGGAGGCCTACCTCACAGGCTCCAACTGGACCGCGTAAATGGGCGTTGAAAACCATCATACTTGTAACAATTAGCGGTTGAATGGGAAAAATTCACTGGATGGATGTGATCGATAGCGTACAGCCGAGATTGGACTTTCTGGTCGACCCACTCGCCCAGAATGACCTTCTCGACAGGCTGCAAATCCATGTTAAGATAGGTCTAAGTAGATCTGCAGTAAAAGGGAATAGGTTTCCAATACCTATGTCTGCTGACAATTTTGGTCAGTGAGATGTAGAAATCCCACGTGGTACAATACCAGACAGTGGCGAAGAAGTTACGCGAGTAGAAGTTTCTAACCAGAAATAGAGTCAAGAATAAATTAAGCAGTTACATGTGAGGAAGGCTTGTGCACTAGCACCTTAGATAAGAAATCAGTTGAAAAAGAAGTTCGCACATTCGCCAGTAACAGAGCAAAAACTTATAAAACTTATGTATCCAGTTTAAGAGGAATATGTGTTATTATTAGACGAAGCAATATTTGTCAGCAACTGACCTCATGCAACATATGCAACATGCAATGCCCGTGGGAGACGCTACACCAATAGTACAGAAGCCCTATCGTATATCACATAAATTACAATCTCTTGTTGGTGATACAAGGCAACAGCAGTTGCCTGCAGGCATAATTCAAAACTCTGCAAGCCCTCGTGTCATTCCAATTGTCATTGTTCACTGTGCAAAGAAAAAAAAAAAAAAAAAAAACCTATGTGTCGATATGAGAACGGTTGCCACATTTCGACGAGATCTTAGACAAGTTAGGAAATTGCAGGTCATTACCACCTTTCACGTAAACTCGCTGAATTGTAAATTGTTGCTCTTTTGTTTATTTAATTGTGATTATTGGCGTAACAATGCATATATGAAAAGAGTTACGTGAAATACTTTTAGCAATGCTGTGCTTTGAATTTCTTTATCATCATTACCTTTTAGCGAAATAATATATATATATATATATATATATATATATATATATATATATATATATATATATATATATATATATATATATATATTGAAGTCTTATTGTTCTGTATCTGGCCTACAATTTAAGGAACGATTTTTCGTAACTGTAACTCATGCTAAGAATCAATATATCTTCCCTACTTCATAATTATTGAAAATTGAAATTACTTTGTTATGAACACTGATGTTACAGTTCGTATGATCGTTCAAAAACACAAGGTTGCAGTGGATTTTATTTCTCGGTAAGATACTATTTCATACCACGACTAGCCCAAGAACATGAGACTCTCATTAAAAAAAAATTACGTTGTCACTATAAAGTTTGCCAGATCAGAATGGAGCACAGCAAGATTCCTATCCGATTTTGAAGGTACATTAACTTATTGGTACTGTGAATTATATTCTATCAGCAGCCCGCGTCAACATGCAACACATCATAAAATCTGCTGATCTTCACTGCCAGTCTGGGAGCTAAAAGAAATAATATTATTTTACTATTATTTTACCGCTTCCTTGCGGTATGCTCGACTATATTGTAAGTCGTTTAAATACGCCGCGGCAGCGGCTCTTCGTTCTCCACGCAGCTCAGCACCACAGATAATATTTATATAACTGAAAAATGTCTCAACAGGATGGGATAATAGGCAAGCAAGCTTTAACAATTAATAATACAAGTTTTCATTTAAACAACTCTATTAAAACATTTAAATATCGCAGTGATTACAGACCTTTGTGAATTCACACGTAATGGCGTACATTGCTTAGTCTCGACAAAAGAATGCTACATTAGCGCTCTCTACGACAACACAGGAGATCTTACTCGCACAACATCCAAATTAAGAAGACAAAGATTCATATTCAACTCGTATTATATACTAGTTCCTTTTTTAATCTCTGTTTAACATTTATCTTCTGTGTCGGTTTTATTACTCGCCGACGCAGACGTTCTCAAAAATAAATAATTAAAAAATAAAATACATAATTTTATACAATGACACAATATGATACATCTAATTTTCTAATTACTACATAATATGTTGTTTTTGTTTCTTACTAGACGTTACACACCCTGGACATTAGTTTTGGATATCATAAGATTCCGATTGCACAACAAGATAGACCTAAACCTCATTTTGTTGTCCTACCTGGTTTCTATGAATTTTTACACATGTCTTTTGGTGTAAGAAATGCGTCTGTCATTTTTCGAAGATTTGCCAAATTGTTACTGAAAGGTTCAAAGCCTACTATGTGTCTTTTGTATCCCGACGATGTAATAATTTTTGCGAAAACAGTGGAAGACCATGCTTAAAGAGTAAGAAATGTGTTAAGTGTAAAAGTAGAAAATTGTTTTTTTCCGCTGTCACAGGCTCAGTACCTGGGGTACATGACGAGTTCAAATGTAGTTAAGCCAGCTGATAGGCTAACTGAATCAGTGGATAGTTTCCCAACCCCCAGAAATGTTAAAGAATTACCATCTTTCCTAGATTCATCCAACTATTATTGGCGTTTCGTGCAGGATTATGTTACAATAACAAAGCCATTAACAAAATTACTTAAGAAAGATGCAGTATTTGAATGGACAGATGAGTGCAAAGCAGAAATACGGAAAATTACAGAAATTTAGACTATTCCACCTTTGTTAATATACCCAGAATTTGAAAACCTTTTTATTCCTTTGGCAGATGCATCAGATTACATTGTCGGAGCTATTTTAACTCAGGAATAAAATGCTGGAGAAAGTCCAATTGGTTATGCCTCCAGACAAATGACCTCAGCAGAAATTAATTATAGTACTACAGTGAAAGAATTGCAAACCCTCATGTTTGGAGTAAATTACTTTCAGCGTTACTTGTATAGACGTAGAGTTTACTGTGGTTACAGACCATGCTGCATTAGTGGTGATGTTAAGTTTAAAAGATCCCAGTAATCACTTGCTTAGATGGGCATTAAAATTGTCGGAATATGATTACACAATTCGACATCAGTCTTGCTGCCTGCACAGAAATACCAACAGCCTAAGTAGAATGGTTAGAATTGCGCAAGTAGAAGTTTACATACTGAAAGAATCACAAGAGAGAGATGTACAATGCCACCGGTGTGCATCACTCTCTGATTTTGTTACAGCAGACGGTATACTATATCGCAGAACTCTGTTTGCTAGTAGAGTAGTAATACCTAAAGAACTGCACCAACAAATAATAGCACAGTGTCACGACAGTCTACAGGGCTGCCATGATGAGCGACAAGCCATGAATGCTAGAGCAGCATCAACTTACTGGTGGAGAAGTCAGCAAACCGACGTTCGGAAGTATGTACAAAATTGTTTACCTTGTGTGCAAAGAGCGCCTCCACCAAGGACTAAAGTTCCTTTACAAACAGTATCAGAAGGAATGAAACCATTTCAAATTGTTGCCTTTGATATCTGTGACCCGTTTCCGCAAAGCACCAAGAATAATAAATATACGTTCTCCATTATTGATCACTTTTCTAGGTACATAATTTTGATACACTCGCGAATATGACCAGCGAAACTGTTGCTTGCCCCTTTGTCAATCACTTGGTACGGCCCTTTGGAAGTCCCGATGCAATATTCACCGACCAAGGCTCAAACTTTAAGTCGTCACTGATTGTATAAGTTTGCAAAATATTACGAATCAAGAAATGGCGAACTACTTCCTTTCACCCTAAAGCCAACGAGCGCCTCGAGCGAGAGCACAAAACTATTGTGCGAATACTATCGTATTATGTACGGAAGACCCAGTTAGATTAGAGCAGATATGTAGGATTTGTCACCTGATCATACAATAGCCATGTCCATCATGAGGCTACGGGATACCCTCCCCACCCCCCTTCCCCCACCGCCCGCCAAGTCCTTACAAAGCAGTCTGTGGGAGACCCATGAATTCACCAACTGATATTGACAAATTGCCCGCGCCGACTCGAAGCCATATGGAACAAAGTTAAACACAGCAATTTCAAAGCCACACAAAACAGCTAGAACGCAGTAACAAAAGCACTACACTCCCTCATAGACTTGGCCACTGTTTCTGTGTTTCGATACAGTGTATCGATACCTGGAACTGTTTCAGTGTTTCGGAACGGCTTTGGTTCACTGTTTCGAAACAGTGGTGTTTCATTCCGCCCCTGTCTCGGATCTCGAGCCAGACACAGAAACTGTATCGTTGTTTCAAAATAAGACTGTTTCAGTCCACCTGTGCCTGGAACGGACTAATTGTATCGAAACAGTGATGTTTCATTCCGCTCTGTGTCGGACGAGATTCGGGCTCGGCACAGGTACTGAAACACAACATACCACTTCATGAAACACTTTCAAGAGTGTCGAAATCTTTTGACAAGGAATAGCATGAAGCTTAAGATATCCGAAAATAAAGCTTCGTTTCTATCTGACTGTCCTATTCCGAAATGGCGTAACATCTGCTTTATAAACACTAACCAAACAATAAAACAACGCATACTATTCACATTCAAAATAATAAATATGTGAAAATCATTCAGTTAAATTACACTTTTTTATAACATACGCTTCTCTGTTCATGTACAGAAATCCTATTAAGAAACGCAAGTAAGACTACAAATTTTAAATAAAAAAAGGCGTAGAGTGACAGTTATTAGTCACATAAATTTGATGTAGGTATAATTGCAAGCAATCTGTTTGACATTTCACTAATAGTGTAATGGTGAACGGAAAGCATCGTAAATTTATAGTAACGGTTCGAAACACAAAAATTTTTTTCTGTTACATTTTGTTATTTATTCGAATTATTTGGTGTTATTTGTGAGTCTGTAGTCACTGTGTCTATTATCCACAATGATTCCCTTTGTGTGCATGGAAATTAGTAGGATGGGTATATTAGCCATACTAATGGAATGTGGGAATCCCAGTAGCATATCCGTTGTTTCTACAGTTAGCTCACGCCCCCAGTTCCGTTCGTGGTGGTTCTCTGTCTTCAGATATGGCTGTCCTCAGCCAATTGAAATGTATGAAAGTCACACGACACGAAAGCAGCGCATTTGCTGAAGGAAATACGAAACTGCCAAGACGCCTAAGTGATAGTTTCATACTTTCTACGATATGATTAGCGCTCTCGCACCTCATTTATGTTTATGTGGACATGCTTATACAGTAGACATTCAAGATGATAAAATGTGTAGATTTATTAGATTACAAAACACAAACTGTTTCACTGTTTCGAAACAGTGTATCGAAACATTACATCGTACTGTTTCATTAGTTTCGAAACAGTTACGTGTTTCAGTTTGCCCATCTCTACTCCCTCAATATAAAACTATTGATTTGGTATTGCTCTGAAACCCAAAGGTAAGAAAGGGGCCAACTAAGAAGGTCACTCTTCAGTACGAGAAGCCTTTCTCTCTATTGTGCATCACCTCCCTGGTGAACGCCGATATTCAGTTACCAGATCATACTACAACAGTACACTTTGATCGGCTAAAGACGTATCACGGCCCAGCTGTGCTGCCTCAAGCAGCACCTCCTGCTTCTACCCCTAAAGTAGCTGCGAGAGGTAAAGGTGTCATCACAATAAAGGACATCCTCATTATGCTTTAAGAAACAGGTATCCCTGTGCCCTAAAATCCAGGGACTGAATGAGAGAAACGTAGTGATAAGAATGTCACAACAGGGCAAGAAATATAAGAATCATTTAACTATTTATTTATATCTATAAAATGTATTAGCTGGACAGAACTCAGTGCAATGGAGACAAAAAATTTGCAGGGATTGTTTGTGCTCTTTCGTGCTTCTAGTTGTACCATGTTATAATATAAGTCGCAGTGTTAAGCATCAGCAGCTAGAGCAGATGAAAATGATAAGCTTTAAGTCATGAGAACTAATTGATAAGCGAGCTAATTAGTAAATGCTTTTTCAGTCGCGGCAAATTTCTGCCAAAGACAGGAAAATGTGAAAGTGCCAGTTCGTGACACAGCAATCACAAGTTACTTATGTTAGACATTGCCTACCATTTACACTTGGTCATGAACAAAAGAACAAGTTGTTATGAACTTACGGTAACGTACTGCATAACTTCAATTGATGCTGGCACAGGGAGACAAAAGACCTCCACGAGACGTATAGGAAACAGAGTCAGTTTCCATAATAGATGCTAAATGTAGCAAAAGACACCTCAAAAGCTTAATAGTAATCCATTTCTCAGCAACACATGTGGTCGCAAGTCAATGCAAGTGTTAGGTACACATGAAGAACACAAGTTATGCTCCTATCGAGAGTCAGTCAGAAACTACTTCTTGTTCCATAATTTGAACACCTAGAATAGGCAAAGTAGGTTAACTACCATCTCACTCAGTGTTACTAGTACCTTTGGACGGCTTTAGACACAAAACCTTGCACTTGCAAGTAACAGCTATAACACTTCACGCACAGTGCAGTTCTCTCTCTTAACAAGTATGATGAGATTTTTTTTCAGTCAATTACTTACATTGCCAAGAGCAAAGTGCTGTATATACCTACACAGAGTGTAATAGAAATGTAGCACGTTACTAATTCCCATTACTATTGAAGTCAACCAATGTTATTTACAGGAAGATGAAATAGTTCATTAAAACAGCTAACTTCTCTACAACACTTAAATCTTACACGAGTTGAATTAGAACCATACTTTTATACAAAGACATGACTATTATTTCACACTCAGATTTCGCACACTGAGGCAGTAATTCAGGGTCATCTAGGCCCAAGATTGTTTATTATTATCTGGTAATAAGGAAAATTTATTATGAACAAGAAAGTAATAAAGATAAGCTTCTCCCGTCAGCTTGGAAGCAACAGGGCCATTAGCAAGTCACTAAAGATATATACACTGTAGGACTATGTACCGACTGCCTGGTAATCGTCTTTCCATACTCCCAATAGGAAACATTAACAAAGTTACAGTTGGAAAAGCGTAGCCTGTGCGGTCAGCGACGCCACACTGTCACCCGCGCGTGGAGCTTCGAATGCGCGCCGGTTCTCCATAGAGCGGCAAGTGACGGCCATCGCTCTGGCAAGATAAGGCGCTGAGCTGTCTGGCCACGTGCCCGCTTGCTGTTTACGACCTGCGCAAGTGCGTATCTGTTCTAACTGGAGCATACCGCAAGATGATTTCCTTTCATAAACACCTACTGTATCTAACTTCACAATTATTAAAACTTAATGTTAAAACATAAAATGAATTATCAAATAAACGGCTACGCACTAGCCTAATGGCTTAAATAAGTCCAATGTTAGACAGTTAAGACCTCACCTGGAATCATTCTGCACAATTTACCATATCAATCATAGCATGTAAGCTTACACCAATAGCTTTCAGTAGATAAAGAAAAATATTTCTAGCTTCTCATGCAACCTGACTCAGTTCTGTGACTGAAGAAGCAGAACAATAATGGACGTAGTTTTTGGTAAACACAAGTATACCAGTCCCACTACGAATTTCAGATAACACTTCCTAACAGATTTCGCCGGCGTATCTCTCACTGTAGCAGGAGTGATCAACAGAGATTCATATTTTAGGAAGAATCCGCAAAGAAACGCATTTTCGTGGAAATCCTAGCTACGTGAGAGAGAGAGACAATATAATACGCCACTAGAGTCAAATCCTGCTCGAGTGAACTTACTCCTAGTAGACATTTTGAAGTGTATTTCTATTTTCATTTTACTACGTTATGTATAAAGATCCGTATTGCAATTACAGTCCATATTACTCCAAATTTGTTCATTTGAAAATAGCAATCATGGGAAAATGGAAATACCGAAAAGCGTAATCCATCGAATGGCGCGAGACTGGGCACCTGATGATTTCTACATCTACATCTACATTTATACTCCGCAAGCCACCCAACGGTGTATGGCGGAGGGCACTTTAAGTGCCACTGTCATTTCCTTCCTTTCCTGTTCCAGTCGCGTATGGTTCGCGGGAAGAACGACTGCCGAAAAACCTCCGTGCGCACTCAAATCTCTCTAATTTTACATTCGTGATCTTCTCGGGAGGTATAAGTAGGGTGAAGCAATATATTCGATACCTCATCCAGAAACGCACCGTCTCGAAACCTGGACAGCAAGCTACACCGCGATGCAGAGCGCCTCTCTTGCAGAGTCTGCCACTTGAGTTTGCTAAACGTCTCCTTAACGCTATCACGCTTACCAAATAACGCTGTGATGAAACGCACCGCTCTTCTTTGGATCTTCTCTATCTCCTCCGTCAACCATACCTGGTACGGATTCCACACTGATGAGCAATACTGAAGTACAGGTCGAACGAGTGTTTTTTAAACCACCTCCTTTGTTGATGGACTACATTTTCTAAGGACTCTCCCAATGAAAGTCAACCAGGCACCCGCCTTACCAACAATTAATTTTATATAATCATTCCACTTCAAATAGTTCTGTACGCATACTCCCAGATATTTTACAGAAGTAACTGCTACCAGTGTCTGTTCCGCCATCATATAATCATACAATAAAGGATCATTCTTTCTATGTATTCGAAATACATTACATTTGTCTATGTTAAGGGTCAGTTGCCACTCCCTGCACCAAGTGCCTATCCGTTGCAGATCTTCCTGAATTTCGCTGCAATTTTCTAATGCTGCAACTTCTCTGTATACTAAAGCATCATCGGCGAAAAGCCGCATGGAAATTCCGACACTATCTATTAGGTCATTTATATATATTGTGAAAAGCAGTGGTCCCATAACACTCCCCTGTGGCACGCCAGAGGTTACTTTAACGTCTGTATACGTCTCTCCATTGATAAGAACACATTGTGTTCTGTTTGCTAAAAATTCTTCTGTCAAGCCACACAGCTGGTCTGATATTCGGTAGGCTTTTACTTTATCAGGTGACAGTGCGGAACTGTATAGAAATCATTCCAGAAGTCAAGGAAAATGGCATCTACCTGGGAGCCTGTATCTAATATTTTCTGGCTCTCTTGTTGCAGTAATCCGCCTCTCCTTTGCCATTTCAAGCGTTAAGTGTGTGCCTGTAGCTGTAAGGGTCATTTGCTATATTGTATGGATTTTGTATAACTGTGGCTACCTCAGATCCCTCGAACCACCACCGCAGGTTGAAACAGATCCCCAGCCAGTAGGTGAACACCCGGCGTAACGTCGGGTGAGTCGCACTACTTCACAAGCATGGCCCTTCCAATACATTAAGCTACAGAGTCTTGTATAACTGTCTTCTCAGGTTTCGTGCCAATTTGTTAAAAACAATTGATGGAAAAGTGGTTTTCAGATGTCAGGAGTAAAAATAAACCAACTATGAGGGTTGGAACTTTAATAGTGGCAACTATTTATTTACAGCTCGTACAATATAGGTACGTGTTTCAAAGTTTTACTGACCTTCAAAGTAGTTACCGGCACTGTCTATAACGCGTTGCCAGCGATGTGGAAGTCGTATGATACTCTTAACAGTGCCAGTTGTGTTGACAGTTGGAGCGTCGAGGTCTATGGTCCGACGAATTTGTAGCAGTTCTGAAGTGAATGCAGTGAAGTATTTCCTTCAGTTTAGAAATCGAGTTGAACTTACGAGTAGGGTAGTGCAGTAGGTGGTATAGCACTTAGCAGCCCCATCAGTCAAACAAATCAGTAACAGCTTGCACTGTACGTGCTTGAGCATTGTCCTGCAAAATGATTGTCAGGTCCTGCAGAAAGTGTCATCACTTCCGTCTCTACGCTGATCATAGGCTGTGTTCCAAAAATGAACAGCGTAGACACAGAAGCGATGTCACTTTCTGCAGGATCTGACCATCATTTGGAGGACAATGCTCAAGCACGAACAGTGCAAGCTGTTACTGATTTGACTGACTGGGCTGCTAAGTGCTATACTCCACAGATATAAGCCCTCGTGAGTTCAACTCGATTTCTAAACTGAAGAAACCATTTCACGGCATCCGCTTCACAACTCCTACAAATTTGTAGGGCAATAGACCACGCTGCTCGAGCTGTCAACACAACCGGCACTGCTAAGAGTATCCTACGACTTCCACATAGAAGGCTGGCAACAGGTTATACAGAGGGGGGTGACTACTTTGAAGGTCAGTAAAACTTTGAAACACGTATCTATTTTGTACGAGCTGCAAATAAATAGTTACCACTATTAAAGTTCCAACCCTCAGATTTGTATTGAAAATGTTTGATCTGCTTTTGTCAATTGCCAATTACGCCCCTTACAGGTTCATTCTGTATTCGTATCTATCACTTATTGTTAGATTACCCCCTGCTTACTGTGAGTCACTTCAGCCCCCACTGACACGATCCCCGCCCTCGAGTGTTGCAGTCACTGGTAGTCGACACGCTCTCATAAGCCAGTCGGCCACTTAGCCATCTCGACTCCGGGTCCGTATCACGACTCCCGGGTGACCATGCACTTCGGCTCATCTGCAGCCCAGCTGCCCGCCGCCACTGCTCCCATCAACGCCTTGGCTCCACGCACGCGGTCCACTATCGGCCGCTACACAGACTCCGACGGCTTCGCAAATTTTGTAGAAGAACACATTGTAAGAACTGAAAACAGACGGAGCGCCCAGAAGGAACTGTATCGTAGTGTAGCTAAGTATTACTCTGCATCCGTCAGCTGACGATTTCGTGTATATTCAAGCAGTGTCCATGTGCCCGACGGGCCTCTTGTTGACGCTGCATCGCGCAATTAATAAGAATTGTATGGGTATATCAGTCACGGGGTTGGAAAGGGGCGGGAGAAGGCGACACACAAAAGCGAGAGGCAACGTAAGAGACATAGCGGGAAGAGAAACTGATAAAACTTTGCAACTGATTAGAAACTGGGGAGGGGAAGAGCTTACTAAAAAAGACAGTAAACTGCAGATTAAAAGTGTTTCGAGTAGCAAACTGACGAGCCAACTTTGCTTTTCCCTCAGCTCCGTTTGATCGTTGAGTAACTTATCAGCTTTTATTTTCATGTGACTGTAGTTTTCCATTTCCTCCAAGACGTTCGTCAGTGAGCCTTTAAGAGCAATTTCAAGATTATTCCCAATGTTCTGTGTCGTAATCTTATTTTGAATATTGTACCATGACCGAAGGTTGATATTTATTTAGATACACCTGGAGAATGTTCTTCAAACCTGGAAGGAAAGTTGCCCCCCGATTGCCCAATATAAAAATTATTACACTCATTATAAGAGATTTTCTTAATACCTGAATTTTAAGATCTTTCCAAAATGGACAGTGAGTTAGGTGCATGGGGAGTGATAAGACAAGGTCGCCCGTAGTCATCATTCGCACAATAACAAATTTATCAAATAGACCAGCATTTCTTTCATTCGTAACAAAAGACAAAAGATTGCCCAAAGCTTTACAGTACAATTACAAATCAAAACAAATGTTCAGTTAGCTTCCTTTCACTATCTACCGAATGTGGGTAGGACTCAAACCTGGCCCAATTCACGTTACTGGACCCCCTCGTTCTATAGGATCTGGCCAGATAAGTTTAGTGACTCGTACATGTACATCATATCAGCAGAATATATTTAAGAAACACCCAATAACCAGTCCACAAAAGCGGACCACTCTTGAAAATTCTCCAAATTCATCACTGCATTGCCTGCACTCAGAAATACATTTAAAATAACCTTTAATGATAATCATAAACAATGTAAAACGCACAAATAAGAATAAGTATCTGATAGCAATAGCTGTTAACTCTTCAATAATAAATCAAAAAGAACAACAAGTCGTGGTAAACCTAATACAAGGGTAATACAGCTAGGATGAAGCTTACAAGAAATCGTGCACATGACGGAATCCTAATGAAACCAAATTAAGCAAATTTACAGCATCTAGTAACATGAGCTAAAATATTTACATAATAAAACTCTTGAAGCTAGGCACCGTCACTGAGCAAAATCAGGTCAGTTGAACCAGGCAGATGTAATCTGCCTGTCTACACCGCGATTGAAACTACTAAATGACCGCAAACATAAGGCAAAAATACTTAATTCCGACCTGCAATAACAAGAACAAATTAAGGAGTGGAACCAGATAAACATGAAGCAGTAAATAATTACCTCTTTCCAAAACTGTCGGAACCAATAAGAAACACCAAGTAAAAAACCGACTGCAACTCAATGGTTAGTGAAGTTTGGCAAACAGCGCTAAGTAGAGTGGACGTTATGTTTATAATCGGCTCCACGGTACAAGAACACGGCAGCAGGCAATGTTGAGAAATGTTCTCAGCAGGTATAGCTCTTTTTGGTTGAGCAGCGTCTGTCCCAAATGGCAACTGGGGCACCAGGCCCTCTTTGGTCGCGCTGCGAGTCCTGATGATTCGTTGAGACTATGCACAGATGTCTGTTTCGTCTCCTGTCCGCACGCTCGCGAAGACCCCGACACTGACGTCGTGCACTCGGCCACACGCTGCCCTGAAGGCGCCCAACCGGTTTGTCCGTTCGGAGTGGAGTCGGCGCTTTTGATGCCAGCTGGAATCTCAGTTCTTGACCACCAAAGACCCCAGAACGCGACGCCCGTACCCTGTAAATGGTTACGAAGTCGCTGTGCACGAGCTCTTGGGCGCCATTCGTGATGCAGTTGATGGGTAACAGTCAAAGACCACGTGCAGTAACGATGAGAGCCGACACTAGGAGGTGGGGGAGGGGTGTTTATAAAAATTTAAGTACCAAGACCAGTCTAGTATAACTTATGTGTACACGGTGCACCTTGCCAGGGAGATTGGTTCTCCAGCAGAAGGCTAACTATGGAGAGAGCTGTTGCAATCTTACAACGTCCGATGATAGTGGGTAAAACTTATTTCAACTTTTCTTATCAATCTTTCTTTATCACTCAAATTCTTAAAGAAAACTATGTCTCCAGTATTCAATTCCGCGGGGCGGCTATCCTTGTTTTATCGCTTCACCTCTCTCCGATGAGCACGATTTACCGGGTGGTCCATTGATAGTGACCGGGCCAAATATCTCACGAAATAAGCATCAAACGAAAAAACTACAAAGGCGGAAACTCGTCTAGCTTGAAGGGGGAAACCAGATGGCGCTATGGTTGGCCCGCTAGATGGCGCTGCCTTAGGTCAAACGGATATCAACTGCGTTTTCTTAAATAGGAACCCCCATTTTTTATTACGTATTCATGTAGTGCGTAAAGAAGTGTGAATGTTTTAATTGGACCACTTTTTTCGCTTTGTGATATATGGCGTTGTAATAGTCACAAACGTCTAAGTACGTGGTATCACGTAACATCCCGCCAGTGCGGACGGTATTTGCTTCGTGATACATTACCCGTGTGAAAATGGACCGTTTACCAATTGCGGAAAAGATCGATATCGTGTTGATGTATGGCTATTGTGGTCAAAATGCCCAACGGGCGTGTGCTATGTATGCTGCTCGGTATCCTGGACGACATCATCCAAGTGTCCGGACCGTTCGCCGAATAGTTGCGTTATTTAAGAAAACAGGAAGTGCTCATCCACATGTGAAACGTCAACCACGACATGCAACAAATGATGATGCCCAAGTAGAGTTTCAGCTTCTGTCGCGGCTAATCCGCACCTCAGTACCAAATAAACTGCGCGAGAATCGAGAATCTCAAAAACGTCGGTGTTGAGAATGCTACATCAACATGGACTGCAACCGTACCATATTTCTATGCACCAGGAATTGCATGGCGACGACTTTGACTGTCGTGTACAGTTCTGCCACTGGGCACAAGAGAAATTCCGGGACGATGACAGATTTTTTGCACGCGTTCTATTTAGCGACGAAGCGTCATCCACCAACAGCGGTAACGTAAACCGAGATAGTATGCACTATTGGGCAACGGACAATCCACGATGGTAGCGACAAGTGGAACATCAGTGACTTTTGGCGGGTTAATGTATGGTGCGGCATTATGGGAGGAAGGACAATTGGTCCCCATTTTATCGATGGCAGTCTAAATGGTGCAATGTATGCTGATTTCCTACGTAATGTTCTACTGATGTTACTACAAGATGTTTCACTGCATGACAGAATGACCATGTACTTCCAACATGATGAATGTCCAGCACATAGCTCGCGTGCGGTGGAAGCGGTATCGAATAGCACATTTCATGACAGGTGGATTGGTCGTATAAGCACCATACCATGGCCCGCACGTTCACCGGATATGACGTCCCCGGATTTCATTTTGTGGGGAAAGTCGAAGGATATTTGCTCTCGTGATCCACCGACAACGCCTGACAACATGAGTCAGCGTATTGTCAATGAATGTGCGAACATTACGGAAGCCGAACTCCTCGCTGTTGAGAGGAATGTAGTTACACTTATTGCCAAATGCATTGAGGTTGATGGACATAATTTTGAACATTTATTCCATTAATGTCGTATTTACAGGTAATCACGCTGTAACAGCATGCGTTCTCAGAAATGACAAGTTCACAAAGGTACATGTATCACATTGGAGCAACCAAACTAAAATGTTCAAACATACCTACGTTCTGTATATTAATTTTAAAAACGTACCTGTTACCAACTGTTCATCTCAAATTGTGAGTCATATGTTTCTGACTATTACAGTGGCATCTATCACAAAGTGAAAAAGTGGTCCAACTAAAACAAGCATATTTCTTTACGTACTACACGAATATGTAATAAAAAATGGGGGTTCCTATTTAAAAAACGCAGTTGATATCCGTTTGACCTATGGCAGCGCCATCTAGCAGGCCAAAATAGCGCCATCTGGTTTCCCCCTTCAAGCTAAACAAGTTTCGTTCTTTGTAGTTTTTTCGTTTGACCCTTATTTCGTGAGATATTTGGCCCGGTCACGATCGGTGGACTACCTGTATATAAACTCTGCCTACCTCCAGTTATGGTGAAATAACAGCAGACGCAAGCATTAAAAGAGCAAGGGTTGTCTTATGAGCCTCTTGAGTAGCGGTGTTTTACGCTAGTTTCAACAAAGGAATAGCCCTGTCCCACTTAATCTGTGTTCGTGGATGGGATATTATTACAGCACACTTCAAATTACGATTCCCTCTCCCAGCGAATGAAGGTTGAGGGTAATGAGGAATGGTGTCATGTGAGATATACCGTTCTGAAAGCAAAATCTCGTAAAATCCATCGAAACAAAAGCTGGTGCATGGTCGCTCACCATGGACTTGGGTGGACCAAGTATGGAAAAGACTTTGGTACGACACCTAATCGTTAGTCCAAATTTATACCTGCAAAAGGGATACGTGGTCGAGGGGCTGATCGAACTGAGCTACATGACTGAGAATCTACCGGTGACTCGGCGCTCGATAGACCTTTACTGCATCTATAAAGCACGACAACCCTGCAACAACGTCGAACAGCACCCCCAAAACATCGTTTGGGCCAGGGTGTGACATCCCGTCCACGCCCCATACCATCGTTCGTGTTGATACATTGTGGTAAACGTTAAATTAGCACACGCTAGCACCTCCATTCCATCTTACCGACGAACCTTTGTGCCCGCACTGCGCTGTCTCCGGTACACCACGCACCGCTTAACATGTTCTGCGACAGGCAGCTGCTGGGATCTTATACAATGTACGCTGGCGCTCCTATTGCGACGATAGCCAGAGTATATCACGACGGACGAAGTCCTACTCCCAGATTCTTTCCCACCTCCAGAACGAACGCCGTTAACTGGCTGAAGGGCATGGTGCTATATTACGTTTTGCAACCTGCGCCCGAAAGCGCTCTCGACTTGGGTTTCCACCTGACGACGACTAATGATGCGTTCCGCCGTCATGAATTGTACCGGTCACGACTGTCGATTAATTTAGGCGCATTATTCGAGGACCCTCTTGCCCATAGGTGCGTTACGAGTACCAGAAGGCACAATTCAAGACAGTTCACGGCTCGTGGTTGATCCTCTGAAGAAACGGTACACAAGGAGCCCCTCTCCATTAATTTGCGCAAAGACGACTTGAAGGCTTTTGGTGGCGATTGTAGTGTCTGGTTATTAAAAAAAGTAAATAAAAAAATAAATAAAATAAAATAAATAAAAATAAAATTTGCAAAAATAAAAAATGTTTATTCTTATAAATAAATAAATACATTTGTTCAAATAAAGCTTTCTTGATCCTGTAAGAACCCGTTCCTCTTTTGACTCTGCGAGGGCAGGAACGAGGCATTGTGGCCAAGACTCGGGAGGCGACTCCTGCCATCTTTACCCCTGACCCCACCTCGAAGGCTATTTATTTATTTTTATTTATTTATTTATTTTTATTTTTATTTATTTATTTATTTATTTGTTTTTTGTTTTTGTTTGAGTCATCAGTCTTCTGACGGCTTTGTGGTGGACTCAAATGCCATTCCTGTGCCAACCTCTTCATTTCAGAGTACCACTTGCAGCCTACGTCCTCAATTATTTGCCAAGTGTATTCCAATATCTGTCTACCTCTACAGTTTCTTGCCCTCTACAGCTCCCTCTAGTACCATGGGAGCCATTCCCTGCTGCCTTAATAGATGTACTGTCATCCTGTCACTTCCCTTGTCAGTATTTTCCACATTTTCCTTTCCTCTCCTTTCCTCTCCTCATTCCTTACCTTATCAGTCTTCCTAATTTTCAGCATTCATTTGTAGCACCACATCTCAGATGCTTCAACTCTCATCTACTCCGGTATTCTCACAGTCCATGTTTCACTGCCATACAATGGTGTGATCGCGACGTACGTTCTCAGAAATTTTTTCCTCAAATTTAAGCCCGTGTTTGATACTATTAGACTTCTTTGGCCAGAAATGCCCTTTTTACCAGTGCTATTTTGCTTTTGATGTCCTCCTAGCTTCGTCCGTCATTGTTTTTTTAACTGCTTAGGTAATACAATTCCTTAACTTCCTTCCACCTGACGACGACTAATGATGCGTTCCGCCGTCATGAATTGTACCGGTCACGACTGTCGATTAATTTAGGCGCATTATTCGAGGACCCTCTTGCCCATAGGGGCGTTACGAGTACCAGAAGACACAATTCAAGACAGTTCACGGCTCGTGGTTGATCCTCTGAAGAAACGTGACCATCAATCCTGATGTTAAGTTTCTCGATGTTCTCATTTCCGCTACTTCTCACTACTTTCGTCTTTCTTCGATTTACTCTTACACCATATTCTGTACTCATTAGACTGTCCATTCGATTCAGAAGATCATGTAATTATTCTTCACTTTCACTCATGAGAGCAATGTCATAAGCGAATCATATCACCGATATCCTTTCATCTTGAATTTTAATTCCACTCCTGAACCTTTCTTTTATTTCCATCATTGCTTCTTCAACGTACAAAGTGAACAGTAGGGGCGAAAGACTACATCACTGTCTTACATTCTTTTTAATCCCAGGACTTGGTTCTTGGTCGTCCACTGTTATTATTCCCTCTTGGCTCATGTACATATTGTATATTACGCGTTCCCCTGTAGCTTACCGCTACTTCTCTCAGAATTTCGAACATCTTGGGCCATTTTACATAGTAGAAAGCTTTTTACAGGTCGAGAAATCCTATAAACGTGTCTTGCTTCCATTATCAAGCGCAAAATCAGAATTACATCTCTCATGCCTTTACCATTCCGAAAGCCAAATTGGTCTTCATCTAAATCATCCTCAATTTTCTTTGGCATACTTCTGTATATTATTCTAGTAAACAACGTGGATGCATGAGCTGTTTAGCTGATTGTGCAATAATTCTCTTGCAGTATTCGGAATTGTGTGAATGATATTTTCCCGAAAGTCAGATGGTATGACCAGGCTCAAACGTTCTACACACCAACGTGAATAGTCGTTTTGTTGCCACTTTCCCCAATGATCTAGAAATTCAGATGGAATGTGGTCTATCCTTTCTGCATTATTTGATCTTAAGTCCTCCAAAGCTCCCTTAAATTCTGATTCTAATACTTGATCCCCTATTTCTTATAAATCGATTCCTGTTTCTTCTACCACATCAGGCAAATGTTCCCTCCATAGACGCCTTCAGTGTACTCTATCCATCTGTCCACCCTCTCCTCTGCACGTCACAGTGGAACTCCTGCTGCAGTCTTAATGTTAGCATCCTTGTTTTCATTTTCATCGAAAATTCTTTTGACTTTTCTGTGTGCAGAGTCACTCTTGGGACAATCATTTCATTTTCTATTTCTTCACAGTTTTTCAAGCCGCCATTCGCTTGAACAAAGTATACACACTACCGTGTTACATATAGATTCCATTGGATGTTCCCATGATCATGCAGTAATGTGCAACAGATACGCGTCCTTACATGTATACATGGAGAACCTGCACTCTGGGTACAGTGGCAGCAGACTTCTGAGGTACTTACGATGAGTGTAAAACACAATTTATGGTCAAATATTGGCAGAACGGTATCAAGAATACCTCCCAAAGAAGTGTTCAGCTCACTCCGGAGCCGTTCAGCTTCTGCGAAGGAAGTCTGGGACGTTAGTTAGAGGTGCTGATGACCTCGCTGTTTAGTGCCCAAACCCGTAAACCATTATCATCACACTACTTTGAGAAATATATTAACAAGGCACGACGATAATGGGATCGACCAGTCTCACAAAGACATCCTCCGAAGCCGGCCGAAGTGGCCGCGCGGTTCTGGCGCTGCAGTCTGGAACCGCGAGACCGCTACGGTCGCAGGTTCGAATCCTGCCTCGGGCATGGATGTGTGTGATGTCCTTAGGTTAGTTAGGTTTAACTAGTTCTAAGTTCTAGGGGACTAATGACCTCAGCAGTTGAGACCCATAGTGCTCAGAGCCATTTGAACCATTTGACAACCTCCGAAACTTGAAGTCAATATTACCAATTGACGTACGAGAGAAACTAAATCACGTAGCGGAGTCGAATTTAGAGGAACTCATGTTAGTAGATTTGATACACGAAGATTCTAATGCAAGAACAGACCAAGAAATAAATAAAGCGTTTGGTGCTGACAGAACCAGGTAGAATAATCCGATGACTGCCATGCGGCCTGCATTGAACATAATCCGAATGTTTGACGTAAGCAAAGAGATAATGACTATTGCAGAAAGCATGAGAATGATAGAAACAAAGGAAAACAATAAGAAAGCGGATATCATTCTTGTTATATGCCGCCAATAGCAATCAGGGGCGCTGTAGCCAGCAGGAAAGGCAAAATAGTCAGGAGTGGAGAAATAAACTGCTGGTAATCACAGACGTAGTCGACGATAAGAATCATTTGACCAACTCAAGGTTGGGAGACTACACACGACCACATCTAGCCGCAAAAGGTCGATTAAGGATGGAGTGGGGGCGTTGATGGATTTGTAAATATGTTACGTTACGACGACGCTACAGACATTAAGCAGGATCTATGCGCCAATAGTAATAATTTCAGTATGGACTATTCAGCTCTTTCACAGTCCCCAATGAACGTGCAGTAGCGAACTTACCTGCTACAATAATTTTAAACGAAGGCTCAGCTGCAAATGTTGTGTTCACATATCTATTCTAAAGAATATGTGAAGGAGGAAGCGCAACAACTTTATTGGTAAGTAATTGAAGATATTGAAAGCTGTTGGCACAAGATCAAGAAGTGTAAAAATCAAGCTCTGCCTCGGTCCTACGCTAGTCAATGAAGTGATGTGCTCCATTTCTCTGGCAACGGGAAGTCTAGCGGCGAGCTCCATTATTGGCATTGATTTCCTGAGACACCTACATCTACATCTACATTTATACTCCGCAAGCCACCTAACGGTGTGTGGCGGAGGGCACTTTACGTTGCACTGTCATTACCTCCCTTTTCTGTTCCAGTCGCGCATGGTTCGCGGGAAGAACGACTGCCGGAAAGCCTCCGTGCGCGCTCGAATCTCTCTAATTTTACATCCGTGATCTCCTCGGGAGGTATAAGTAGGGGGAAGCAATATATTCGATACCTCATCCAGAAACGCAACCTCTCGGAACATGGACACCAAGCTACACCGCGATGCAGAGCGCCTCTCTTGCAGAGTCTGCCATTTGAGTTTGCTAAACATCTCCGTAACGCTATCACGCTTACCAAATAACCCTGTGACGAAACGCGCCCCTCTTCTTTGGATCTTCTCTATCTCCTCCGTCAACCCGATCTGCTCACATAAGTACGTAAAGGTCAACTTTCCTAAGGAAAGCGCTATTTTACGGGATACGGTGTGTGAGTGCCAGTGGATTTACTGAAAACTGATGATGCCCATCCGAAATATTATCAGAGCGTCGAGGTAAAGTCGATGACCAGTGAGACAAACAAAATAGTTAGACAGTCGCCCGTAGCCAATGACACCCCTTGCACAAGGGATTGCATGGATTTAGAAGTCACACTCAAGCTCTTTAACCAGAAGCCAATGTTCTCAATTGCTAGATTTATTTCCTGAGTAAATAGATGTGCCTGAGGTGAAACCTGTAGCGATCTTCACTGCCTACCTGACAAGGTGAAAAAACTTGATGTGAACAAAGGGATGAAGAAGGTGCCTGAATGGGACATTGTTGAACTGTCAGACAGCCCTTGTTGCAGACCATTTCTTAGAGGAGCAAAACCCAGTGGAAACTTCAGTGCAGTCGCAGATGTGAAGCCCAATGATCAGATTACTCTGCGTGTCTGAACCAGACTGGAAAACGCAGATGAATTAGTATACACATGCACATCACTCCTATCGATTTTCTTCATGGTACATGTAATGCGTCCTTTTCTGTCTTAGTGTGCGTACAGTTTGTATACATGCCAGGAGATGCTTCTAAGTTAAAGTGTTGCCTTTTAGAGGAAATATGAGCTCAAATGTCCTCACAGCATCACTTGACACTGTCCTAGGACCTAATATCCGAGAACAGGTGACATTGTTTGTGGATAATTTGCCAACTGGAACACAAACGTGATCAGAACATAGCTTACAGAATGCTACTCAGCATTGGTAAAGCACTGTAAGGGATTCAGCGAAATGAAGAGTTCATTAAAGAAAACTTGTGATATTTTCCTGGTGTATGGGTACATAGAAAGTAGACACCGCTCGCACTAATAGATTAAGATCCTTGACCATCTAATCACATAAAATGGTATACCATTAATCAGTGCAAAAATCAGTGCAATAGCAAAGTTTCCATCTCCTTAGATGAGGAAACATTTAAAAGATTTCATTGGTCTTGCGTCTTTGTACCAGATATTCCTTCCAGACTAGTTACTGAATTCAAAACCACTTCTAAATTTATTGAGAAAAAATGTGCAATGGTAATGGTCACAGAACTGCCAACTGGTGTTTGAAAATATCAAACAAGCACTTGCGAATTCTATGATGCTATACCACCCACATATGTCAGTATTTATATTGACAGATGTGTCATGTATAGGCTTTGTGCAAACCTCTTCCAAATAAGTAATGTAGGTGGAACACCTACGTTCTGTACTATCGCCTTCTCTAGTGAAAACGTATCAGTTTGTGAGTGGGTGTTCGACATATTGAATAGGAAGCACTCGCATTTGTTTGAGCATTCCGAAAGTTCCTGTAGTGATTGGTTCAAATTGTTCAAATGGCTCTGAGCACTATGGGACTTAACATCTATGGTCATCAGTCCCCTAGAACTTAGAACTACTTAAACCTAACTAACCTAAGGACAGCACACAACACCCAGTCATCACGAGGCAGAGAAAATCCCTGACCCCGCCGAGAATCGAACCCGGGAACCCGGGCGTGGGAAGTGAGAACGCTACCCCACAACCACGAGCTGCGGACTGTAGTGATTGATCAATAAGCAATAAAGTGACATTGAACATAAAGAAAACTAATGCCATGAATTTCAGTTTGAAGAGGAAAAATGACAATGTTAAATTAAATGTATATGGCACCTCTGTAGACAGTGTAACAAATTCAAAACTTCTAGGAATGTATATTGATTTTCACTTGAAGTTGCGGGCAAACAGAATGTCATCAGCATGTTATGCCCTGATAATGCTAACATCAGTGTGTAATTTGCAGTGACTTTTAGTTACATATTATTCGTATGTAGACTCAATTCTTAGCTATGGAATTCTCTTTGGGGAACAAATGCACAAAAAATGAACACAGTTTTCAAACTCCAGAAAAGAGCCATGAGAATAATAACCAGAAATACTAGTGGAGCTCATTGTAAAGATCTGTTCAAAACACGGTATTTTAACCACTCAATGTGAATACATTTACAAGTCAGTTGTACACATAAAAAATAATATTGGAAATTACTGCACAAACAGCTCTGTCCATGACCAAGCAACAAGAGATGGACTCAACTTACATTTACCAAGAAAAAATAAACATAAAACTCAAAACAGTATTTTCTACCAAGGAATAAAACTGTACAATTAATTACCAAAAGAGATTAGAGACACTGCAAAAATACACTTATTTAAAAAGGCAGCTAAAAGGTACATGCTAAGCAATACATTTTAGACATTGAAGGATTACATAAATAAACAGGGTAGGGTTTGATAAAAAAAGTTATACAAATAAATAACAAAAATAATAACAATTATAAAACGTCCAACATTCCATATAACAACTTCACTTTACGTTTTTTCCTTCTTTTTTTTTTCCTTTGTAGAAATACTTACCTGCAAGCTGTGCATAGCAGAATACTAACACGCCTTCCTCTTTCTGAGCTCAACATCTCACTCATTATGTAGGGATGCTGACTCAGTTGGGAAGTTGCGGTACAGATAACGGCCCAGAGATCACCAGTGTGTGTGTGTGTGTGTGTGTGTGTGTGTGTGTGTGTGTGTGTGTGTGTGTGTGCGTGTGTTTAGTGAGTGAAGTGTTATGAAACAATGTGTATATAGTGTGTGCAGTAACTGATAGTGAGATATGAGTGCACAGTGTGCCATTACATTATTTAATACGTTATTTGTGAAAGAAGTATTGTATACCAGGAGTAAATCTAATGATTGTCTCTTACTAGAAGTCTCTAAATATATGTGTACACAAATTAGCTTATTTTAAATTGATCCAAACGTGTAAATACTTTGACATGTCCTATATCCTTATAAAAAGAGATCTACAGATGAATAATGCTACTACTACTACTACCTGTCTGGAGCACACAAAAAAGTGTATTGTAACCACCAACATTGAGTTTTTTTCAAAACTGAAAACTGTTACATGCGCTGCTTGCTAGATGGCCCATAGCCCTTCAAAGGTCCGACTTTGAGATCATACATCATATATCTAAAAGGCGAGGATAATATAGCAGCAGATGTCTTTCAACGTCATCCTGAACGCCAACATAAAATCCCGAATGCGAATGAACGAACTTCAGACATTAGGGTATTCTTCATGGAAGATGACGTCCGCAGGAAAGTATTATCTGTTTAGAAAGATCTCAAAGTTTTAAGATATAGATCCTCGGTGGAACTCTGTAAAGCAACAGCTGTTTCAACATCCAAATCTAAAGTTTACCGAGCACTGCACAACAATCACCAGTGTTTTATTCTATGGCGGGAATCGTCGTGCCGGCATCGCTGCATATTATGAAATTGTGTCTGTTGTCTGCCGAGGTGATGGTAGTAAAAACAGGGCCTGCAATCTAAGGGGCAAATTTTTCATTCACTAATTAGAAGAACAAGAAATCTCGTTCCTAAACATCGGGAAGGGAAGAAATTCAGGCTTTGCACTTTGTATGATACATCGTCAGCCATGCAAGCCACAGAGACAAAAAGCTAACCAATAATAGCATAAATGTGTCTGTAATAAAAAGGTGTATGGAATCCCGTAATTGTACCGAAGACTGAACTGACCGGTAGCGGTTATGCTCATAAATAATTATGTTACTGTAAAATGAAATACAGTTGAGAGCCATCGTTATGCTGTACATAAATGCTGGATCATAATGTAAGTACGTATGTTCTGCACAATGAGTAGTCATGCGCAAATAAAAGCTTAGACAGCCGTTTATGTCTATCGCCCGTAATTGTTTCATGACCGCGAGATGAGGTAATTCTGTCGTCACAGGATCCATAGTGATCTAATTATGCGGCGGGAACATTAAGCGAAGTCGCAAAAAATAGCAAGCGAAAGAAATTGTTTCAGTGAACATAATGACGTCATTAGCGGTCGGAGAGTTTTCTTGTGGTAATATCGTTGACGTCTGTCAGCACTGGGAGCCAATCTGTTGCACCAGATCAGTTACCCCATTAATTAATATGCAGAATGAACAAAAACGAAGCGAACACAATAGCTATCAGTTGCTCAATTTATGGCCAGTGATAAAACCAGTAGTATACATGGGTAATGAAAAGCGATCGCAGTGCATGCGCACAGGCGAATTATCTCTTCAGTGGTATCGGTTATCGAGTAACAAACCGTACTTAGATCGCTACGATGGCAGATTTTTTACACATCTTAGTAAATGTACGACGTTCAGCAGTTTTTGAGAAAGGTGCCAGTTTTTCACGACCGTTTTATGTACGTGTTGCTGCCATGTTGTTGCAACTACTTCGTGAATTCGTTTACTAATTCCTCAACACGATCCGTTGAGCGTCTGATATTCACACAACTAATTTTCTGTTGTCTATGTAAGGAACTTGCCATGTTATATACTTCCCTTCGTGGTCAAGGTCGCGAATATAGGCGGATGGAGTAGCGCTCGACACAGAAACCATCAGTTACAATGCTGCAAATAACTAAACTAATAAATAACTAAATAATAGGAAGTTTTAGGTCGGGAACAGAAAAGAAAAATGATTCTTGATGACTTGAGATTGCACTAGTGCACTGAATTACGTTCAGTACCTCTCTGCAGCGCCTACTGGAATGAAGACAGATGATCAGTCAGATGGTATGGTGATCCGTCAGATGGCGAAGATAAGCCCTTCTGTTAAAATTATTTGTCGATATCTGTTGTCATACTCTTCATTCTTACTATAAAGCAGCAGCATGAAGAATAAGAAACAGCACGTCATAACTCTCCACAAGCATTTACCCTTACAACACTCAATACCCTCATTCTATGTACCTTACCGAAATCACTTCAACCAAACGTAAATTTAGAAGAAGCAGACAACAGTGAAACGATAACGAACGGGCAACAAATGTACACTGTGAGAGTCCTGTTTGAGAAAGATCCTAATTGTGAAAGCCCTGGAACAATAACTGTACAGAAAATTGTAAACCATGTAGATAGTTTCTTTAGAATTGTAGCCAATCCTGGACCTGCAGCATAATTACTGCTTCCTCATTCGCTGTAGTGCAGCTTGTAAACCAATTTAGTTAAAAAGAATGTAATTAGGTCAAAATTAGATAAATACAAGTGAAATCTGGAAACTAGCCAAGACTGATAAATTAAAATAACTATGACTGTTATGATATCTTGCATAACAAATACTTCTGTGGTGAACATTATCAATCGATATTTCTTGTCGCCCCTCCACCAGCACAAATCCACTAGACACGAATTACCAGTTGTGAAATATTCCTGGAACGATGTGTTTCTCTTTAAATAACAATCTGGAGATTAATTGGTATCATCTACAGTTAAACTGATGCCTTACCTGAAGTACTGCCTAAGATTTTTAAGTTATGTTGTAGTTAGTAGTTCTGCAGTTTATTGCAGGAGCTCAATTTATTATAATTTTTCTGCCTGTGGCTGTGGGAAATGTATTCATAACTATTATTGCTGTTGATCTATCCGCTGATGCAAAGTATGTTTGAATTTCTTTTTGATTCTGGAATATGTAGTTTTTGTTGTTATTCTCATTTTAAGCTCTGACTTCAACTATTTTTGTCTCTAAATTAATTTCTGTTTTGTTACCATTTCTTCATTGTTGAGAAAAACATTTTAAGTTTAATAAAGTCTTTATCGAGCCCACTCCTGCACAACCGCAGCCAAGCTCCACTCCACTTCAGTGCTACACTACAAGAGACTATCAATCCATGTTGCTGTTAGGATATTTATCAGAAACTTAAGATCTTTTTAGTTTTGAAACTAATCTGCATTAATAATTAATGTGAGCTCTAGAATACGAATGTTTAAGTGCTATCCAAGCATTAATGCAAGTAACAACTTTGCATATTATACAAAATTTAACATATAACTTTTCCCAGTGTGCACACCATCACACTGAGACAACATCTTCATGTATTTCTTATAATATTTATTAAATAAGGGTCTCCTACTCATGGGAGATATTATAGCAGGTTGGGTTTCTAAATGGAAGTCGATTTCACAATTACTAAACTTTCATTCGGTTTTGAAATCCAGAATGGAACCTTACTGCAATGTGACTCTTGAAATATGAAAACCCAGTAAACTAACATGAAAAAGTGAACCTACTTAAGTGAGACAGTTTAACAACGTTAGGAAGCCTAAAGACGAACATATCAGAGATCCTCATCTAGACAACTAGCATATTCAAATTAATGGCAGATAATAATTCAACAAACTCCACATCCAAGAGGTTCTCAGGAGTTGGTTTCATAGGATATTCCTATTCATCAGTATAGTTCGAAGAGATTAGAAAAAATTATTCAATCTGAAAAAAATATG
Source organism: Schistocerca nitens (assembly GCF_023898315.1). Lineage (NCBI taxonomy): Eukaryota > Metazoa > Arthropoda > Insecta > Orthoptera > Acrididae > Schistocerca > Schistocerca nitens. The sequence continues at coordinate 516,201,292 of NC_064615.1, forward strand.
TATTGAAGGAGATGTTGTTGTTGTTGTTGTTGTGGTCTTCAGTCCTGAGACTGGTTTGATGCAGCTCTCCATGCTACTCTATCCTGTGCAAGCTTCTTCATCTCCCAGTACCTACTGCAACCTACATCCTTCTGAATCTGCTTAGTGTATTCATCTCTTGGTCTCCCCCTACGATTTTTACCCTCCACGCTGCCCTCCAATACTAAATTGGTGATCCCTTGATGCCTCAGAACATGTCCTACCAACCGATCCCTTCTTCTGGTCAAGTTGTGCCACAAACTCCTCTTCTCCCCAATCCTATTCAGTACCTCCTCATTAGTTATGTGATCTACCCATCTAATCTTCAGCATTCTTCTGTAGCACCACATTTCGAAAGCTTCTATTCTCTTCTTGTCCAAACTATTTACCGTCCATGTTTCACTTCCATACATGGCTACACTCCATACAAATACTTTCAGAAATGACTTCCTGACACTTAAATCTATACTCGATGTTAACAAATTTCTCTTCTTCAGAAACGCTTTCCTTGCCATTGCCAGTCTACATTTTATATCCTCTCTACTTCGACCATCATCCGTTATTTTGCTCCCCAAATAGCAAAACTCCTTTACTACTTTAAGTGTCTCATTTCCTAATCTAACACCCTCAACATCACCCGACTTAATTCGACTACATTCCATTATCCTCGTTTTGCTTTTGTTGATGTTCATCTTATATCCTCCCTTCAAGACACCATCCATTCCGTTCAACTGCTCTTCCAAGTCCTTTGCTGTCTCTGACAGAATTACAATGTCATCGGCGAACCTCAAAGTTTTTATTTCTTCTCCATGGATTTTAATACCTACTCCGAATTTTTCTTTTGTTTCCTTTACTGCTTGCTCAATATACAGATTGAATAACATCGGGGAGAGGCTACAACCCTGTCTCACTCCCTTCCCAACCACTGCTTCCCTTTCATGTCCCTCGACTCTTATAACTGCCATCTGCTTTCTGTACAAATTGTAAATAGCCTTTCGCTCCCTGTATTTTACCCCTGCCACCTTTAGAATTTGAAAGAGAGTATTCCAGTCAACATTGTCAAAAGCTTCCTCTAAGTCTACAAATGCTAGAAACGTAGGTTTTCCTTTCCTTAATCTTTCTTCTAAGATAAGTCGTAAGGTCAGTATTGCCTCACGTGTTCCAGTATTTCTACGGAATCCCCGAATCCCCGAGGTCGGCTTCTACTAGTTTTTCCATTCGTCTGTAAATAATTCGTGTTAGTATTTTGCAGCTGTGGCTTATTAAACTGATTGTTCGGTAATTCTCACATCTGTCAACACCTGCTTTCTTTGGGATTGGAATTATTATATTCTTCTTGAAGTCTGAGGGTATTTCGCCTGTTTCATACATCTTGCTCACCAGATGGTAGAGTTTTGTCAGGACTGGCTCTCCCAAGGCCGTCAGTAGTTCCAATGGAATGTTGTCTACTCCGGGGGCCTTGTTTCGACTCAGGTCTTTCAGTGCTCTGTCAAACTCTTCACGCAGTATCGTATCTCCCATTTCATCTTCATCTACATCCTCTTCCATTTCCATAATATTGTCCTCAAGTACATCGCCCTTGTATAGACCCTCTATATACTCCTTCCACCTTTCTGCCTTCCCTTCTTTGCTTAGAACTGGGTTGCCATCTGAGCTCTTGATATTCATACAAGTGGTTCTCTTCTCTCCAAAGGTCTCTTTAATTTTCCTGTAGGCAGTATCTATCTTACCCCTAGTGAGACAAGCCTCTACATCCTTACATTTGTCCTCTAGCCATGCCTGCTTAGCCATTTTGCACTTCCTGTCGATCTCATTTTTGAGACGTTTGAAGGAGATATAATTTTAATTAAAGCAATTATTGTGATAGATGTTAAATTATATCTGAATATAAAAGATAGTATTGGAGACATTTTAGGCTTTAATAATCGAATTATTAACGATAACAAGAAATACCTTGGGATGATTTGCCAAAAATTATACCTTTTGAATTAATAAGTATATGTTTTAATTTAGGTGTTGGGATTTTTGTAGAAAATGATTAATATTTTCATCAAGAAACTAATATTAAGGCTCTTTTAAATGTAGTGTAGAATTTGGTGCTCCTATGACTAATGAATCTAATTAGGGGCAAAGGCACAGATGTTGTCAATATTAAGTATCTTATCCCAAAGAAAACTTAATTGTGAACTCATTTATTTTCCAAATGACAATCTGTAGTGTTAATGTAATTCTTTGATATTTAATATACACTGTGAGCTATTTGAACCAGGAACTAGAAAGGGGCAAAATGTGATTACAGTTGTTGGCACTGTGCAGTCTGATATTGATTTAAGGTTAGAACCCTGAAAAGGTTATTCAAAATTAATTTGAAGAACCTCTTCTAGTAATTATAGACTACATAAATAAGTTTTATTAAATTTCATTCAGTTACTTACCCAATTATACAATGTAAAATCCTCAAGAAAACACTTAGAATATCGTTAACTACAGCACCAATAAAGTTGTAATATTCGAAGACACCAACTTGGAAAATGGGAGTGAAATGAGACACAAAACGGTGTAGGAAATATTATAACAAATATTTTCATTAGCTAGAGAGCCCTGTGTACAATATATTTACCTTAATATAAAGAAGCAATGCATGGTCTGCTAACGACTGTCAAATGGTGAAGAATGTTACATTTTATGCTTTCTTGTATTTGTTCGTATTAATGGTACAAGAATTCAGGATTACAAATGAAATCTGAACCAGATTTTAGTCCTCATCTAGTATTAAAATTAATTTTCTTGCAAAGTCAGCAATATTAATAATAAAAGAACATATTGTAAATGATTCGATTTAGTGTATAAACTGTTCTGGTGTATGTAAAATATAAAAATAGTTGTGATGATATTCAGTTTTTAAATTTTTAATAGTTCTTTAATATAAATTTAATGAACTGGAATAATAAACAAATGTCACCAGTTCCTCGGAATTAGTGTGTTTAGTTCTAACTTCATTTAATTGTTTTTCTAGTCTTTGTCTTCTAATAATACAGTAATTATATTTAAAGTTAGCATTATGTAAACCTAAAATAACGAATGTCAGCCATAAGTTCACAATATCTGATTGTTGTGCAACATGTGAGGACAGTTCTTCGATTACATTTTTTTGTATGTTAATATTTGTACAGTTTTCTAATTTTTATCTAATTTTTGTATACAATTTTCCGTAATTATATTCAGTTCTTCTAAATCATTACTTAAATTTCATTCCTTTTTTTCTATAAGGTCTATGAAACCTTTATATAATTTGATTACATATTTTTCTACTGTTATTTATATTCACAAACTGGTGGTAAAACTACTTCACAAATCCAATCTTGAAAATTTTTTTCAACATGTATATTGGTACTAATAACTAAAGAATTTAGACATGGATCATTCATAAATTTTGAACGATGATGAATATTTTTAGTTAGCAGTGTTTTACCACTGTTGAAATGTTCATATATTTTAATATATTTCGTTAATGTGAAGTTTTATAGCATTCCAAGGGTGTTCATATTTTTATAATACTGCAGTTTTTTATTTTAATCAAAAAATCATTAAAATTGTTTATTACTGAATGCAAGCGTTTTGTTGATAAGGCCTAAGAATGAGTTAATATAGTACAATAATTCTTTATTAGAATTTTTTATATTTAGATTCTTCTTGTCTGATTTTTGGATTCTTTTTCTTGTATTATTTATTTAGAAATTTTACAATTTTTCTTTTTCTATTAATTTTTTTCTCAGTAATTGGAAGCCATCGAATCTAAGCTCTGGATAAACTGCTGAGTTTAAACGAATATCATCAGAAATATATAATGAATATTATATATATATATATATATATATATATATATATATATATATATATATATATGTGTGTGTGTGTGTGTGTGTGTGTGTGTGTGTGTGTGTGTGTGTGTGTGTGTGTATTTTTTTTGTGTTTGTAAAATATGTTTCTACATATTATTACAAATAGCGTTTAAAACGAATCCTAACTAAAGTGCAGTAAAAAATATTAATAGTGATTAAATAGGGTAAAAACATAAATTTTAAAAATATTTATAAATTATCAAGTTATCAATTGTTTTGTAGGACCCTACTTCAAAGGACAGTTTTAATATAAATAACAAAAAGTCCGTAACAAGTTTTTTATAATTACTGTTTAATGACAACCTTTACATTTTGTTCTACAAGATTTAAAATCAAAATAGTTGACTACAGAAAATATTTTTGTTCATCATTTCAAACATTATGACAACCTGGTTTCTCTGTTTTTTTGTATTAATTCAATATAAGACAAATGTTTTCAGTGGAACATGTCTGTACCTGCTAACAGTATTCCAATAAATCTATTTAATGTCCTACCAGAACAAGGTGCTTGAAAACTAAACATTTGTGTTAAAACGTTTTGTTTCCTTCTCTTTAATTTTTTAGATATTGTTCTTTCACTAGTAGCCACATAATTTTTCAGTTTCATGTACAAATTTCATAACTTCATTATTTTTTCATTCTGTATCCTCAATAAATTATAAAATTTATTTTCTTTCCATTATGTAATTTCAATTTTCTTTGACTGCATCCAGTTGAGTTTATATTATTTTTAAATTAATGTTTTGCAATCTTAATTAAACACTTCAACAACTATATTTTGATCAAATGTTTTTCTGTTTCTTTGTTTCCCTAGTTTAAGAAAAATTTCTTTGAGTGTTATAGCTTAATTATTTTTAAAAGCTTAACCACTGTTTTCAGTATTAGAAATGGTAATTATTTCCAATATTTTTGTTTTCAATATTCTCCATTTCATAATGTGGCCGGTTATAAAATCAATTATTTTCTTTAGAACATCTATCTTGCTAGACTATAGTGAACTTGTTTAATTCCCCATTCATTTATGAGGTAAAAATTATGATATGTTACTTCACATGAGAAAACAAGTTTATGTATGTTGCGACTATTTCAGTACTAATATTTATTAAATTTTTAAAATGTTAGAATGAGATCATGTATTTTTTTAAATTTATGATGGGGTTCATGTATTTAGAATTTATTTTCAGCATGAAAATTTTTTTCGTATGTGAGATATTTAATTTTTTATTGAATTAAAAATTTATAGTTACCTGATTTTAATTACCTTCATATATGGTTAAAATTTATAATTTCTCTGATTTCCAAATAATTTTCATACCTGGTTAACTTCATAACTTAACTGATTTTTTATTTAGTTTTGTTCATGAAAATCAGTTCATTTTTTTAACTGAATAAAAGAGGGTGAGCTATGGGGAAAAGGAGTCGTATTAGTAAATAAAAATTGTGGGTCCAACCCAGATATTGGGCTGAGCACCAATTTTCATATACTTCCACGATCGTTTAGTAATGTGTGTCAGTCATGGTACAATTTTTTTAGCTGTCTTTCTGTTGAAAATACATATATGAGTGATGCCGATTGGTTTAAGATAGAGTAAGATAGTTATTTGGAGGTGCAATCCTTATGTATGAAGTGATCACAATTCCTATCTTTTTCATGCCAATTACCATCTTCTTTCTCATATTTGGATTCAGTACTTTAGCACAGCATTGTTTCTCTAGGCGTTCTGTGAGAGTGTAAGATTACTAACTTCATTTTGAAAATGCAAGTTATATTATTGTCATTATCTATTTTGTTACAGGTTTCACTTTTGTAACAGTACAGCAGAAAAGAAAATATTGAGCAGAATTTGGAGGCAGAAAATTCGTTATACCAATTCGAAATGTGTTTATGGATGTGCAAGTTACTTACAGCCAAACACAGTATGTTAACATGAATAAGTTCAATACCGGTTTTCTTCAGAAATTAATAATTATTTCAAGTTCCTGATGAAATAAGGAGAAGTGTAAGAGATTAATCTCCTTTTCACGTTTAATATACGCCAAGCATACTATGACATATACAAATTCCAGCCACGTTAGTGGACTACAGGCTATATTCGACCTCAGTGAAACGAATATAAAACGTGTCGTCTGGAGGGGGGAGGGAGGGAATGTGAATACTATTGCAGTTATTATAGTAGTGCCGAAAGGGACTGATTTATTTACTTTTCAGAAGGACATAGTTTTTGGCTCTCAGGCTAAGAGTGGAAGCATCTAAGTTTGTAAGCTGTTCTCGCGCCACCGTGGTGGTTAAAGTATACCTTACATGGTAAAATGTCACTATCCAAAACCGTTGATGAGACAACTGTGGTCCAGCACAGGCAGCAAACGATAGGGGTGAACGGCGGCTGCGGAGATGTGTATGGGTGGAAACATCAACAACCGTTGAGTAACTGACCTCCCAGAAGAATCAAGGGCTACCAATTGTGTGTCCTCAACGATAATTCAGTGAACATTCTGCGTATGGGCCTCTGCAGCAGGTGCCTTGTTCATGCCCCTATTCTGACTGCTGTTCATGGGACATGGAGGCTTGAATTTGCACTCCAGTACCGCAACCCAACTTTCAGTGAGTGGCGACATGAGCCTTTTCAGATGAATCGTATTTTATACTCCAGCTGACAAATGGCCGTTGGCGTGTAAGGCGTGCAACGTCTGAAAGCAAACACTGTGCAACAATTGTAGGAAAGTTCCATGCTGAAGACCCAGGTTTATGACCTGGGGTAAGTTTTCGTGGCATTCCCTCAGTGATACAGCTATTCTGGATGGAAGTCTGGATCAACACAAATATGCTTCTATCGGTGTGTGCCATGTCTATCCCTACATGCAGTTAGGGTTTTCCGCGGCATTGTGGAACATACTAGCAGGACAAAGCAAAAAGTCAAACAGATCACAGTGTACATCCGTTGTCTAAAGAGCATTAGGACGGTTTCGCCGTACTTCCCTGTCCACCGAACTCCTCGGACTAAAAATCCAATCGAGAATTTGTAGGACCACCTTGATCGGGGTATTCGCGTCATGAATCCTCAACCAAGAAACCTAGTGCAGCTGACCACAGCACTGTAGTTGTCATGGCCCCCTGTCGATACCTTTCAGAACCTTAGTGACATTCTTCCTGCACAATCACTCTGCAAGAAGTGTTTAAACAGGCTTTTGATATTAGTGTGACTGGATTGTGTATAATATCTGGTTTTGTGCGTTGTATATAAGAGTTTTAATTATGCTGTTGCCGCGTGGGGTAGCCGAGCGGTCTGTGGAGCCTTGTCACGGTGCGAGCGGCTCCCCTCGTCGGAGGTTCGAGTCCTCCCTCGGGCACGGGTGTGCGTGTTGTCCTTAGCGTACGTTAGTTTAAGTTAGATTAAGTAGTGTGTTAGGTTAGGGACCGATGACCTGAGCAGTTTCGTCCCATATGATCTTACCACAAATTTACAGAAGAAATTATGCTGTTGGATACAAAATTAAATATACACCACATCTTTGACCATATAACTTTACTGGATGTCATTGAAGAACTGCATTGAATTTTTGCATCTATCTTGCTAGACTATAGTGAACTTGTTTAATTCCCCATTCATTTATGAGGTAAAAATATGATATGTTACTTCAAATGAGAAAACAAGTTTATGTATGTTGCGACTATTTCAGTACTAATATTTATTAAATTTTTAAAATGTTAGAATGAGATCATGTATTTTTTTAAATTTATGATGGGGTTCATGTATTTAGAATTTATTTTCAGCATGAAAATTTTTTTCGTATGTGAGATATTTAATTTTTTATTGAATTAAAAATTTATAGTTACCTGATTTTAATTACCTTCATATATGGTTAAAATTTATAATTTCTCTGATTTCCAAATAATTTTCATACCTGGTTAACTTCATAACTTAACTGATTTTTTATTTAGTTTTGTTCATGAAAATCAGTTCATTTTTTTAACTGAATAAAAGAGGGTGAGCTATGGGGAAAAGGAGTCGTATTAGTAAATAAAAATTGTGGGCCCAACCCAGATATTGGGCTGAGCACCAATTTTCATATACTTCCACGATCGTTTAGTAATGTGTGTCAGTCATGGTACAATTTTTTTAGCTGTCTTTCTGTTGAAAATACATATATGAGTGATGCCGATTGGTTTAAGATAGAGTAAGATAGTTATTTGGAGGTGCAATCCTTATGTATGAAGTGATCACAATTCCTATCTTTTTCATGCCAATTACCATCTTCTTTCTCATATTTGGATTCAGTACTTTAGCACAGCATTGTTTCTCTAGGCGTTCTGTGAGAGTGTAAGATTACTAACTTCATTTTGAAAATGCAAGTTATATTATTGTCATTATCTATTTTGTTACAGGTTTCACTTTTGTAACAGTACAGCAGAAAAGAAAATATTGAGCAGAATTTGGAGGTAGAAAATTCGTTATACCAATTCGAAATGTGTTTATGGATATGCAAGTTACTTACAGCCAAACACAGTATGTTAACATGAATAAGTTCAATACCGGTTTTCTTCAGAAATTAATAATTATTTCAAGTTCCTGATGAAATAAGGAGAAGTGTAAGAGATTAATCTCCTTTTCACGTTTAATATACGCCAAGCATACTATGACATATACAAATTCCAGCCACGTTAGTGGACTACAGGCTATATTCGACCTCAGTGAAACGAATATAAAACGTGTCGTCTGGAGGGGGGAGGGAGGGAATGTGAATACTATTGCAGTTATTATAGTAGTGCCGAAAGGGACTGATTTATTTACTTTTCAGAAGGACATAGTTTTTGGCTCTCAGGCTAAGAGTGGAAGCATCTAAGTTTGTAAGCTGTTCTCGCGCCACCGTGGTGGTTAAAGTATACCTTACATGGTAAAATGTCACTATCCAAAACCGTTGATGAGACAACTGTGGTCCAGCACAGGCAGCAAACGATAGGGGTGAACGGCGGCTGCGGAGATGTGTATGGGTGGAAACATCAACAACCGTTGAGTAACTGACCTCCCAGAAGAATCAAGGGCTACCAATTGTGTGTCCTCAACGATAATTCAGTGAACATTCTGCGTATGGGCCTCTGCAGCAGGTGCCTTGTTCATGCCCCTATTCTGACTGCTGTTCATGGGACATGGAGGCTTGAATTTGCACTCCAGTACCGCAACCCAACTTTCAGTGAGTGGCGACATGAGCCTTTTCAGATGAATCGTATTTTATACTCCAGCTGACAAATGGCCGTTGGCGTGTAAGGCGTGCAACGTCTGAAAGCAAACACTGTGCAACAATTGTAGGAAGGTTCCATGCTGAAGACCCAGGTTTATGACCTGGGGTAAGTTTTCGTGGCATTCCCTCAGTGATACAGCTATTCTGGATGGAAGTCTGGATCAACACAAATATGCTTCTATATTGTTATATGTTTTCCGCGGCATTGTGGAACATACTAGCAGGACAAAGCAAAAAGTCAAACAGATCACAGTGTACATCCGTTGTCTAAAGAGCATTAGGACGGTTTCGCCGTACTTCCCTGTCCACCGAACTCCTCGGACTAAAAATCCAATCGAGAATTTGTAGGACCACCTTGATCGGGGTATTCGCGTCATGAATCCTCAACCAAGAAACCTAGTGCAGCTGACCACAGCACTGTAGTTGTCATGGCCCCCTGTCGATACCTTTCAGAACCTTAGTGACATTCTTCCTGCACAATCACTCTGCAAGAAGTGTTTAAACAGGCTTTTGATATTAGTGTGACTGGATTGTGTATAATATCTGGTTTTGTGCGTTGTATATAAGAGTTTTAATTATGCTGTTGCCGCGTGGGGTAGCCGAGCGGTCTGTGGAGCCTTGTCACGGTGCGAGCGGCTCCCCTCGTCGGAGGTTCGAGTCCTCCCTCGGGCACGGGTGTGCGTGTTGTCCTTAGCGTACGTTAGTTTAAGTTAGATTAAGTAGTGTGTTAGGTTAGGGACCGATGACCTGAGCAGTTTCGTCCCATATGATCTTACCACAAATTTACAGAAGAAATTATGCTGTTGGATACAAAATTAAATATACACCACATCTTTGACCATATAACTGTACTGGATGTCATTGAAGAACTGCATTGAATTTTTAGAAACGGGTTTCAGAATAATAGTACTGCCCACTGAAACCGTTAAGTGCTCTTGATGATGTTCTACAGTGCACGTGCCTTCCAGCGGCGTGCATCACATTCAGGCGGGGCCGAATACCTAGAATTGTTGTTTTACTAAAAAAAATTCTAGGAATGATCTGTATAGATCTTTTGATATTACAACAACTCTGAAGTTCATTTAGTTCATATCCTGAGGACTGTTAAGCTTCGATTAGAATGAAACTAAGAGGTTTTCTGCGTAATTCCAACATATGGAAAGTGGGAAGCTAGGGATAAGTGCTATTCGTTCCGGTTTGTTCCACCTGAGAAATCAAAGAATGGCGTGAGAAAAATGCAAGTGAACGGAAGACTCGCAGACGGAATGTGCCCGCGAGATGTCATCTTTGCAGATTAGCCCTGGCGCTCTGCAACTGGGTTAGGCAATGCGCGATGGTCTGACTGCTGTCGGCTGTTTGCTCAGTTCTCCACGCCGATGCCAACAGCTTCAAGCTGAACGCATTTCTGAGTGAATTTTCTCTGCAGGTAAGTTGGTGGGTGGAGTCGTGGTGTTAAAATATTGCTTTTCTGACGTTTTCTCATCCTATTGTGTATCAAACATCGTTCTGAAAATTTAATTCCTTATTGAACAGATGAGTGTGGGTGATTAATCAATGATGAAATTTTATAATTACCTCCTCTCTAACTGGTCGATTCATTTCATGACTGGATCTAACTGCAATGATTTAAATTTTATTCCGGCTCTCAGATGCCATGGTGTGGTATTATTAAGTTGAGTATTCCCTCGAATAGTCACACACATCCTGAATCTTATCATGATGGGGACTGATTTGTTCCAGTGGAATAGCCAGTTTTAGGAGTGTATTCTCATAAATAAATGACGTCAGTGAAGTTGAAACAATTATTGAACAAGAAAACAGACTGAAAGACTTCTTGGAATTGAATACGGGCATTTTCAGGAGAACTCAATTGGGCTACTACTACGTTCTAGCTGCAGTTGTAGGCGCCTCGGGCTCCGCATCACTCGTAACTTTCTCTAGGCGGACGCTGTTCGGTTTTGTGCTGCTTTCGGGTAGGTTGTGAAAATCGAGAATGCATTCCATCCAAGCAAATACGTTGTCTTCTGAGTCTCCCCCAAGTTTCCAAATTAAATCTACTTTCCTACCAAATCACCTGTCTCCCCTTCTTCTAATCTTTGTGTTGCGTACGTGACAGTTGTTTAATATACTTTCCCTGACTGACGTGGTCTTCATTTCGTAGTGATTCATAGTACCACCATTTGCACAAGAGCAGCCAGAATCTCTGAGTTCTACAATTTAGTTCATGTTGGTGTTTGTTCATATGGTATATGGAGTTCAGCTACTGGGTCACAGGTACTTCAATTATCCAAGATGCATTAGTTCTATAGGCAGAGTATGTCACTGAGGCGAATCTTAAGGGCGCCTACAGTCTGCGAGGCGGATGTCTGTCCGCTAAAGGATCGGCAGTTGGGTGAAATGATCGCCTCAAATACCTTCAGTTAAACCTGTGAGTCGTCCAGTTCCACGGTACTGATGCTGCTCTAGGAGTTCTTCCTTTAATTGGGTCATTAGAGAGCAAGAAAAACTTTTAAGACTGCAACAGTCGTGTCGTGATACGACCCTTGAGAGGGGCGCGAGAGCCACTGTTCTAGTTAGAATGTCTTATCTGCTCTGCCTCCTAGTTTGCTGTGAAATAAATGTTGGCGGGGACCACAGGAATTTGTCGAAGGTAAAACTGGCGGCAGCAAGGTAGACGGAGTGCAGCAAAAATGTTCACAGAGCTATCACCCTCGTCCAGTGAGCGCTGCTTGCCGAAGATGCACAGTGTCTTCGTACCGGTGGAGTGGAGGCAGACCCTCCTGCAGGTGATGCACACCTCTGTAAGGCAGTGCGTTTGCATAGTACAGTGTAGTACAGACAGCGAAAGTTGCTGCAGCGGTCTTCAAGAGCTATCGCATCGTTCTTGCTGGTCCGAGGGGCTACATTTATCACCGCCGGTGGAAGCTACGCGATGTGCTCACCTTGTTATACAACACGTAAGTTTGTTGTTATCCAATTCATGGACACATATAACCAGAGTATGCTAGCACAATCATCATCACTCGGCTGACCCCCAGTTTTCTGCGAGATTAGGGACTTTCTGCGACCTGAACCCTTACTAAACAAACGGTTGATGTTGCTTCATACGTAATCATTTTCCATCGTCGACCTTCCAGTTTGTCTGCGACAAAGCCGGAACAACAGAATATCACATAAGCTTCACCAGCGCACTGTGGGTTGCGTTGGATGTCGTTGCTGAACACGTGTGCATCTCTGTCATGACACCAGAATGACCACATTGTATTCAGCTTGTATTCAGAATACATTCTGCTTGTATTAAGACTTTTTGTTTGGTTGTAATTCTTCTGACTGGTTTGAGTCTATCTCATACGAATTCTCCTAGTGTGCCAACCTCTTGAATTCAGAGTAACACTTGCACCCAACGTCCTCAGCTATTCCTCCACAGTTTTTACCCTCTATGGCTCAATAAGACACCATGGAAGTTATTCCCTGATAAATCAGATGAAATGGAAATGAGCATTTGGCGTCATTGGTCGGGAGGCCCCTTACGGGGCAGGTCCGGCTGCCTTGGTGCAGGTATTATTACATTCGACGCCACATTGGGTGACATGCGCTCTGGATGTGGATGAAATGATGATGAAGACAACACAACAACCATCTCCTGAGCGGAGAAAATCCCCGACCCAGCCAGGAATCGCACCTTGGCCCCTTAGGAAGGCAGTCCGTCACGATGACCATGTAGCTATCGGGGCGGACCATAATCAGATCATGTCCTATCATATCGTTCTTTCTTCCTGATTCGACGGAGAACCTCATTTCTTACCTAATCAGTCCACCTAATTTTCGAGATTCTTCTGTAACACCACATCTCAAATGCTTCAATTCCCTTTTGCTCCTAACGTGGATTCTCAGAAATTTCTGATGCAAGTGGATTTCTCTAGGCCAGGAATACCCTTTCTGCCTGTGATAATATGCTTTTTATATCCTCCTTGCTTCGTTCGTCATGAGTTATTTTATTTGCAAGGTAGCAGAAATCCTCATCTTCGTTTATTACGTGTTACGTTTCTCGCAAATCATATTACTTTCCTCGTTCTTCTATTCATTCTCTGTTCATTCAGTCCACTTTCTGTACTCATTAGACTATTCAAACAATTCAACAGATACTGTGATTCCACTTTAATTTCATTGAGAATTGCAATGTCATCAGTGATTCTCGTCACATATATCCTTTCATTATTTAATCCCACTCTCGAACCTTTCTTCCACGCTGATGGAAACAAGGTCGCAACACCAAAATGCAGTTGCGAAAGTTACTAATCGTGTTTTTTGTTGGTAGGCGCGCTTCTGCGTCTGGAAGGTTGTATCTGTTCAAATTTCGCGACAACTGCTCAGCAGAGGCACTAGTAGAGTCACCAAGAAGATAAGAATCAGGTGTGCCTTAAATACACATTGTAAAGGTCTAGAGTATTAGTTAGCTATCATACTCGACGTTATGACTTTAAGTTAATCAGGAATGCCCTTAAGGCGACAAAGACGCCATTATCAATATTATCTCACAGATTTTGAATGAAGTCTTGCAAAAAGGTTATGAGGATCTGGATATTGCAAAAAAGACTTGGCAAAAACGTATGATATCTACCACCAGCGGTCGCAAGAAAGTACGGTCGCAAGAAGACTGGACTCAGGATGGCGACGTGGCTCTACCGAGAGGGAAGACCAGCGTGTTCAGCGTGTGGCTCTGACTCATCGTACTTCGTCTGCAGAAACAATGTGAGCAGCAGCTGACACCACAGTGACAGAACTAATTGTTACAAATCGATTGCTTCAAAGATATCTCCGAGCCAGTTGGCCTGTAGCGTGCATTACACTAACTCCAAACCAACGCCATCTTCGACTTCAGTGGTGTCAAGCGAGAGCTCATTGGAGTGCGGGGTGGTGTCCCTTGTGTCTTATAATGTAAGCTGTCTATGAGTCGGTAACAGTGATAGTAGTGCGCTAGTTAGAAGGAGGTCAGCTGACGGCCTGCAATCAACCTGTCTGTGTGAACGTTTCCCAAATCTCTAAAAAACTCTGCCTTTAGTACTGGAGCCCCTACCTTTTCCATATCGACTTCCACATCTTCTTCTACCACATCATTGAATACCTCCCGCTCTTAAGGGTCTTCGATGTACTGATTCCTTCGATCCGCTCTCTCCTCCGCGTTTAACAGTGGAATTCTTACAACACTCTTGGTGTTGCCGCCTTGCTTTGGAATTCATTGAAGATCATTTTCACTATTCTATATACTTTATCAGTCGTTCCGACATTCACTACACCTCGAGAATGAATAAAGCTATGCTCATATTAAAAGCAACAATAAGGGAGACGGCTTCCAAATGGTCGCCTTCTGATGAGACAGTCAAACAAGTTTTGCTCCTTGAACCACCCCGTACTGTTTGACTTTAAAATCTTGACACAAAAAAGTTACGACATCAAAAAATTATTAATGTAAAATAATGAAATTCTGGAGATATCTTGGGAACATATGTCAGTAATTAACGTTGCAAGTTCGCAGGTTCGCTGGTTATGTAAGCGCGAAGAAAGTCTATGTAAATCTGAAACGCTGGTAGAGTAATAACCGGTGCATCTATTGTGTCGTACAGGTGCCGGATGTCAGTTTGTGGATAGAGTTCACGCCGGTTGCCCTTGGTCGGTAAAGACTGGGACGGTTAATGGTGTTTGTGGATGACTCCAGAGATGTCGCCCGATGACATCTTGTAAGTAGTCAGGGACAGGTGTGGTGATCGAGCAGGCCAAGGCAACATGAAGACACTCTGTACAGCACGTTGTATTGCAACAGTGGCATGTGGGCGAGAGCTATCCTGTTGGAAAATACCCCCGGGAATGCTGTACATGAATGACAGCACAACAGGTCGAATTACCGGACTGGGGAACAAATTTGCGGTCAGTATGTCATAGGATTACCATGAGAGTGCTCCTGCTGTCATGCGAGATCACACCACAGACCACAGTTTCAGATGTAGGTCCAGTGTGTCAAACACACAGACAGGCTGGTTGAGGCCGTTAACTGGCCTCCTCCTAACCGACACGCGGCCATTACTGGCACCGAGGCAGAACTAAATTTCGTCGGAAAACACAACAGACCGCCACCATGCCCTCTAATAAGCTCACATTCCACCGCTGCTGTCAATCATTTGCAGAGGCTGTATTCCTGCCAAGTCTTTCTGCAATGTCGAGGACGGAAAATGTAGCTTCTCGTAGCCCTATAAGACGACATCGTTCATAATCATGGAGGTGTAAATTATGGCGACTTTGTCACCTTAAAGACTTAAATTCACTAACAGCAAATCACCAGTTCCGATCACAAAGGTAACTAACGCTCATGACCGTTCTAACGTACATTTAGGGCAAAAGTTATTTCCATCGTCATAGTGGCGCTGCTTATGCCACTGCGAGAAACTGGAGTACACATCATCTTTCAGATTTAGAAACAAGCGTAGCAGCTTTCGTTTATTCCTGGTATTGTGATTTTTCTTCCGTCGGTGTATTTGTTTATTCACCTAGTTTAGTTTCAGGAATGTGGCCCCACATCTATGGACCACGCTGTAGACGCCAGCAATGAAAAGCGCACGATGGGAACAAAACCGCAGGTCACGTCAGCTGTTACTCTGTGAGTGCGGATGATGAAGAGGGCTCGCTCATGAATCAAGTGTGTTTCGCGCGATACGTTGGCTTTAATTCGCGAACCTGCCACTCCGGCTCTGCACCTCTCAGGCATGTGGCGGGCAGTCGATAGCCGCCCACACAGCGCCCTCGCACCCCCGACTGCCCAAATTGCTCCATTAGGGGAGGCAGTGGGAGTGGCGTGTGTGGGCTACTGATTATTTCGGGGTCGGCTGACTAACGCTGCACGTAGCAGTCCCGCGCTGGCTCTGTGTGTGTGCGAGTGCGGCTATCGGAGCTATTTAGCGATTACCAGCGATTCCATTTCAACGCTACTCCATCCGGGGGCAGCGCACAGCAAAAAGCAAATGTGAGTAACGGCTTTAGTTCGGACGAGCTGCGTCCCGGCAGGTGCGATTTAATTCTAAATTACACTTAATGCGCAGGAATTACTGCGCTAAATCAAGCGTGTGATTGTAAACGGAAAAAATAAAACAGGTCCATTTTGTTTCGGCCTTCCTATGTTGTAGAAATAGAATACACCTGGGGAGAGACAGGCGAATCGTGAATGAAACTGGAACATACGAAACGTGCTCACTGATAGTGAGCCTCAGACGAAGAGTTCGGCGTATTCGGTATAGCTCCAAGTTAAAAATTTAAGACGCGCCGCTTGCTTTCACAACAAGAAGAACGTGTATTTACACCGAAGAGGAAAATTGTCATACAAAGGTATTATAATACATTACCGTTTGGAATAAGTGAAACACCAAGACCGACGGATGTGGTCACAATGAAATTTATTCCAACGAATAGGGAGATGATGCTACACAAATGATAAGTATTACAGTCCTGTACGTTCAGTATGAAGTGGAACTTCAGCACGGAGTAGCGCCACCACGTGCTGCAGTCAGAGCAGCTAGACGTCGTGCCATGGAACCAAAGAGCGCCTGAATATCCTGTTGGGGAATACTCTGCCACTCGGTTTGTAGGCGCGTCCACTGTGGCTGCAGGAGGACCTGAGCGAACAAATTGCCTACCGACCAGCCACGTTCGATGGGCGACATATAAGGCGAACTAGCAGGCCAGGCAAGCAGTGGTACACGGCTTCCACATCATTCCTTGTCGCATGCGGCCAGACGTTGTCCTAGGTAGTTTATGACCTACTGACCGTTACAGAGCACTGTCCTGTCGGGTTACACAAACGAGGGCACTTTTGGGCCTACGTGCACGCCACTTCTGTGCCATTTAAATACCTTATCATGTTTTTGCTATCGTACTCGTCCTCTTATCGTGGCGTGTTGCAGACCACTTTTTACGAACAGCATTCTACATAATACGAACAGTATTCTAAATCATTCGACTGCGCCATGACATTCTTCCCACCCTGGACAACCTCCAACGGTACATCACTTGGACTGGCATGGTAATCTCTTTGATCTGGTGAGAGTAACAGTCTGGTAAACACCGTCTCGGCCACTTCGTAAGTCCTTTACCATTGGCTTTTCCAAATATATATAGGGAGAAGATACGTTCTCGGAGAAGGACGATGTCTCCGATTCGACCATCTGGCTTCTACTGACTTTCTGAACTTGCTGAAAGCTCCTGAGAAGCAGGAAATAGTCTCTGCTCCAACGATTCCAGAAGTCTCCTGTTAGTTTCTGCTGAATCTCGAATTCTTTTAGTTCACTGGAGCCTGAATTCTTTACTAAGCCGGTTGACTTGGAGGGATCGGTTCCCCTTAATAGAGTAGTATGTCTTCCTTTTACCAGGAAGTGCGCTGATGTGAGCACTTAGTCATCACTCTGGGTGAAAGGGTCTCGAGTTGGCTGCTGCATCGGTGCTTACCAGAACAGTTTGAAGTCTCTCTGCGTCCAGATTGCTACAGTCGATTAATTTGCGAAGGCATAGTTTTACCGGACCAATCATTGTTTCTGACCAGCCTCCGCATCAAATCGCACGTGGAGCGACGGGCTACCATGTAATACACAGCTGCAACGAAGTAAATGTACTAGATACAATCAGTTTCGGTCTAGGATCAGACCATCGTTGTGTCCGAAAATCATCTCAGCTACACATATAAGTAATTGGAGTAACAATTGTCAGATGTAAATTGTTACTACTATCAGGCGTGGATCCATGTACACCTGATAACTGTTATTCCAATTTCGCGAGGCCATAGCTGAGACGGCCCTTGAACGCCATCGTGGTCTGTGCTAGATCGAAACCGATCGTCTCTAACAAAATGTACCGTGACAGCTGTGTATTGCATAATGCTGTTCTTAAAATTCAATGACGCTGTACATTACCACCTCCATAAAACATTTCCAGGCAATACTTCCTTCAGCGACAACATAGTAGGTTCGATCAGATGTAAGGGGTGTCCGTAGTTCCAATAGCTCTCGGTTAGCTCTCTGAATGATCTTAGCGTTGCCACTGTAAACTGGAGGAGGGACGCCTCGTCTTCTAACGAATCTTTGCTTGGCTAACAAGGATTTATCGGCCGTTACGACGGTAACGAGCTCAAGGTGTGTGGCTCTGGCTGCTATACAGGTAAATAAAATAAAGTCATATTTGCTATTGAAGGCTGACAATTTTTGAGAATAAACGTCCTGTGAAGTCGATTCCAGATACTTCAAAGGCTTTGCGTGGCGTCATTCTTCCTGTAGGCATTGGGGCCTCTGTTACTTGATCTGCATCCCAACGAGCTATTTGGCGTCCTAGACAGTGGTAGAGGACAAATTTTATAGTACGACAGGTTTGTGCAAATCAGAGTAAAGATGTAAGTTAACAAGTACTATTCGAATTTGAAGATGGTGTAAGCGAATAAGCTTGTATGTTGTCGGCAGCTTAGTGAAATAATGATTTCCTTCCAGGATGAATGGATGTTGTTCTTCAGGAGTGAATTCTGAGCATAGCAGACGACCTTCTAACTGCAGTAGTTCTTCACGTAGGTATAGATTTAGATTTTTATTTTTACATTGTTGAGATGTGGCAGATTCTCCAATAGCGCTGCAATTTCTGGGAGGAAGCACTCTGTCTGTACTGTGTTGATCCAAATGTCCAAGCTTCGGTCATTTCTTCTGCAGCACTGTTTCACTGGAGATTACGTCTGTTGACAAGTCTCTTTCGGAAGCCAAGAATATATGCACCAGTGCGCAAAAGTTTCAAATAAAAACTATACACAGTGAACTCTATCACTGGCGTTATAATCTGGATAACTGAAACTTTCGAACCTTTGTATGGTCTCTTATATTACAACAAATAACCAGGAGTGGAAAATTCGTGTCGATCATCTGGCAACTGAGAGGTGGAATCGAGATAACCACGTCGGTCCACTCCAACGGACATATATATGTTGTAGTGTTTTCTGAGGGACTCCTATTGAATGACAAACAGCTGGATTGTTCTCTCCCGGGCAATGTCTCCATTGAGATGGCGAAGTGAAAGTTTGAATTTCAGTACCTCTGTTACAAATAAATGCCTACCAGTTGTTTGGGTCTGATAGTGTGGTGTCACCGCTAGACACCACACTTGCTAGGTGGTAGCTTAAATCGGCCGCGGTCCATTAGTACATGTCGGACCCGCGTGTCGCCACTGTGTGATCGCAGACCGAGCGCCACCACACGGCAGTTCTAGAGAGACGGACTAGCACTCGTCCCAGTTGTACGGACGACATTGCTAGCGACTACACATACGAAGCCTTTCTCTCAATTGCCGAGAGACAGTTAGAATAGCCTTCAGCTAAGTCCATGGCTACGACCTAGCAAGGCGCATTAACCATATCTGGAGAGAGTCTCACTTGTATTATGAAGAGAAATTTACCACAATGAATTAAAGTTAAGTATACGAGAAGATCCGTTCTTTTCTTTATAGCTTTCATCACGTATCCTGTTTCAGACTTAACGCCAGTCGGCGTGCGTGTACGCGTGCCTTTCGGTTACCCGTCACTGTGGACTGGCTGCCTTGTCAGTCCACTACAGATAGAATGCATGTTACGGTTACGGATGAGTCAGTCCAAAGGGTCGCATTGCCAGTATCACATTTGACAGCATTGCAGTAACAACGCAATAGTCTCATTCTCAACAATGTAGCCAGAAACTCTAGACTTGGGATTGTCACTGTCATCAGGAGCACTAAAAGATTTTTACTGCAAATCAGATGTGTACAAGTATTTCCGTTTTTGTCACACGTTGCTTACAAGACCGCACGGTATACCCTACTAGGTCAAAATAAAAGGAAATAAAGAAAGAAAAGAAAGTTAAAGCACGAGCTTCAGGTCTCAGACGCTGATATCCACCTGGGTACGAATATGTTAGATAGACGCCACGATAGCCACTTACGCCATTTTGAGGCAAGTTGATGAGGCAATATTTCATCCCACCATAATCTTAGTAGCAAAGTGCCTTGGAAATAAATCGTTCAGGCAAATGATATCGGTGAGACTAAGCCCAGAGAGTCGTAGAAGCTTTCAGCAACTCGTAAGAAATATCTTTTGGTTGGTATCATGTCAAATGTTCTGCCAATGATAGCCGTTTGAGGTAAAGAAAACATGTCGTTTGTTGTGGCCCAAGATAAATCCACTATTGTAGCGTTCGTTTTTATGTCTTGTTCTAGGGTCTTCCGTATTTCTGTCAAGCGTGGTGAATTCACAGCCCATTTCGAGAAAGGCAATATATTTTTTTGTATCAGTGAGATCAGCTCCTAGTGGAGAGACACTAATCCTTTTTGTCCTTCATTTTCAGCCACAACGTCATCCGTATGCACTGATGCTCCAGCCGTGGGGAATTGTTACTCGTAAATGGTTGTCAGTTCCTTGAGAGGGGCTGCATGTAAGACCGAAAGGAAGGCGTTTGAAGAGCTAAAACGTCGTCTCCCTTATCATAATTGACAGTACAGTTTCACTGACATGAAGCTTATACCACAGGATTCTCGTGAGGTCTCGGTCATCCCGGTGAAGAGAAAGCTCAAGGAAAGCTTGAGTAGTAACAGCTATAAACGCGAAACATCTTTGACGGAATACTGGCAGCGAGGACATTAATTTTGGTAAAAGTTTAGGACCAGTTTCTAAAACGTTATTCCTTATCTTGCCGTATGGACTGTGTGATGTCGCAGATAAAAAGTGTCTATGTATAGCCACACAAGGAGCTAACTCAACATGGCGTGGTGTGGCGTATTCTAACATCGGACTGTCGATGAGAGTACCTTAGCTCGTAGTTTTTATCAGACGTTTTTACAGACGTTTTCACAATGACGCAAAACGTCTTTCAGACTTTCCAAGTTATTAGGAAGAACGAATGTCAACTTGCATGGAAGATGAACTACGTATTGCCTACACTGGATAGAACGCATTGCATCCGTGGCCTGTTGTGACGCGAGGTTAAAAAGGTTCACTGCGGTGTGGATTACTGCAACAAAAATGGTTTAAATGGCTCTGAGCACTATGGGACTTAACTTCTGAGGTCATCAGTCCCCTAGAACTTAGAACTAATTAAACCTAACTAACCTAAGGACATCACACACATCCATGCCCGAGGCAGGATTCGAACCTGCGACCGTAGCGGTCGCGTGGTTCCAGACTGTAGCGCCCAGAACCGCTCGGCCACTCCGGCCGGCTAACGCAACATATGGTCGACTTCCGCTAAGGATGCAGCCAAACATTGAGGACATTAGTAGTAGAGAATGAGATATTCATGTAGTCGAAGTGTCATGAACAATTTGCCAGTATTGGTTGGCGCCTATAAGCAGGTAAATGGGAACGTCAGTAGGACAGGCCAGCGATAGGTTACATGAGTGTCGTTTCGCATAACGGTCGCATCGTGGTACAGGTGGGTGGACGCTGAAGGAATTTGAACTTGTAGCAACGTATGTACCAATGAGCTCATTATTCCACATTGTTCTTAAATTCAGACGGACGAATCTGCGTGATTCAGATGTGGGTTTGAGGTCTGGCATCGTCATACTGAAGGAGAGGGTGCTCTGTGTGTGGACGAACTCTTTTAATTCGAAACTTGATTACAGCGCACAGTTTCTCACCCACCGACGTCGTTGCATTAGACACGCCGTATTATACGCTACGATCCGGAGTAAATATGTATACATGAAGGATAAAGATGTAGATGCCTAATAACATAGGTTTCATTTAAGAAATGTTTAGGAGTTTTCACATAAGAAATTCGGAAGTATTACTTTTCAGCCATTAAAGAGTTGGCGGAAGGCCTAGCCTCTCTTCATGCTATTTTTAAATGTGTGTCATTACTTGACGTACAGTGTTGTTCACAGAACATGCAGTATGATTCGGGGGTTCACATGTTACCTCGTTTAGAGGGACTTTGCGTAGGCTGTCTACAAATTGCTAAAGCAGCGGATAGGGCATTTGAAAATGGATGTACTTCTTCGCGGATCCTCTGAGCAACGAGCGTTCCTTCTACTTCTTACACTAGAAACTCCATTAACATTAGAATGTTTCCTTCGAAGTAGTTATGTCTTTTCACGCGAATTTTTCAGCGACAACTGGTTTCTTCTGGGAAGGTGCGCAATATCTTTGGTAGTAAGACTCTGCCATAAGTACTGACGTCATCGTCTAATAATTTTAATGCCTGTATTCTTCGGTTGTATTCTATGAATGTTAAATTGAGGTTCTTCCGGAGACACGAACTGAATCGGCACTATAGCTTTCAAATAACCAACGCGCCCCCAAAAATTCTATTATTAACTGCATACTGTTTCCACAGAACTTTCTTGGTATCCTCTTCATGGATGTTGTTACAGCGATACAACCGACGAGCGTTCTAGGTTTGCCTTCAAGACAGCCTTGAAGAAATACATGCTTATTAACAGTGGACAATGAGAGGTTGCTGTCTACCCAGTTTTTAAATTCTTCCCAAAATCTAGATCAGCGGCCCACGTCTTCTGAGAATAGCTCTAATTTAATGGACGATCATTGACTGTGGGGCTCTGGTAGAGAGTAAACTTCGATCTGTCTGCCTGACCGCTAGACCGTCAGATTTTTGGGTTTCTTTTGTGACCGCGATCGATTCGCAGGTGCCTCCTCCTGTCTCGCCTCTGCTGCACACATCTCGCCAGCTGCAAGTTACATCGCCACACGAAGCAAACAGGGTGACTTACTTCTGCCACCCAGGATCCTTGTCCATTGTGGTCTTAAACCACCTGTTAGTTGTTTACAGTATTCAATCATATTTCGTTTTGCATAATTTGTGGCTGTCTTTGTTTTGGGAAAATAAATGCTGTCAGTAAAGTAAATTTGCTTCATTCTCATTCATTTATATACAGCCCCACATGTTAACTTTCAAAGTGTTCGCCGCGTTTCATCAATATAATCTTCACATGAAATTATATCAGTATTTTAATCCTCCTCTGAGAAAAGGTCGTAATTTGGTCGTCAAGAAGTACACCAATTGACAGCGTGTCCTACAGACAAACCTCGTAATTCTAAATTCGAAGGGCACTGTATCAGTTGAGAACTCTCGACTGCGGTGCCTAATCGAGTAATGTTCGATCCCTGATGTGTTCACTTTCTTTTCAGAATACATACCCTTTCTGTCGACATGCCTGTCAGAACTTAACAATCTTCTCACAAGATAGTGGTTGACGTGTAAGAACCAAATTGTGGTTTACACAAGTGAACAAAAGGTAACTGTTGCTGTGACAAAAGCAGCGTGGGAATCATTCAGATATACAAATAATACACTCCTGGAAATGGGAAAAAGAACACATTGACACCGGTGTGTCAGACCCACCATACTTCCTCCGGACACTGCGAGAGGGCTGTACAAGCAATGATCACACGCACGGCACAGCGGACACACCAGGAACCGCGGTGTTGGCCGTCGAACGGCGCTAGCTGCGCAGCATTTGTGCACCGCCGCCGTCAGTGTCAGCCAGTTTGCCGTGGCATACGGAGCTCCATCGCAGTCTTTAACACTGGTAGCATGCCGCGACAGCGTGGACGTGAACCGTATGTGCAGTTGACGGACTTTGAGCGAGGGCGTATAGTGGGCACGCGGGAGGCCGGGTGGACGTACCCCCGATTTGCTCAAGACGTGGGGCGTGAGGTCTCCACAGTACATCGATGTTGTCGCCAGTGGTCGGCGGAAGGTGCACGTGCCCGTCGACCTGGGACCGGACCGCAGCGACGCACGGATGCACGCCAAGACCGTAGGATCCTACGCAGTGCCGTAGGGGACCGCACCGCCACTTCCCAGCAAATTAGGGACACTGTTGCTCCTGGGGTATCGGCGAGGACCATTCGCAACCGTCTCCATGAAGCTGGGCTACGGTCCCGCACACCGTCAGGCCGTCTTCCGCTCACGCCCCAACATCGTGCAGCCCGCCTCCAGTGGTGTCGCGACAGGCGTGAATGGAGGGACGAATGGAGACGTGTCGTCTTCAGCGATGAGAGTCGCTTCGGCCTTGGTGCCAATGATGGTCGTATGCGTGTTTGGCGCCGTGCAGGTGAGCGCCACAATCAGGACTGCATACGACCGAGGCACACAGGGCCAACACCCAGCATCATGGTGTGGGGAGCGATCTCCTACGCTGGCCGTACACCACTGGTGATCGTCGAGGGGACACTGAATAGTGCACGGTACATCCAAACCGTCATCGAACCCATCGTTCTACCATTCCTAGACCGGCAAGGGAACTTGCTGTTCCAACAGGACAATGCACGTCCGCATGTATCCCGTGCCACCCAACGTGCCCTAGAAGGTGTAAGTCAACTACCCTGGCCAGCAAGATCTCCGGATCTGTCCCCCATTGAGCATGTTTGGGACTGGATGAAGCGTCGTCTCACGCGGTCTGCACGTCCAGCACGAACGCTGGTCCAACTGAGGCGCCAGGTGGAAATGGCATGGCAAGCCGTTCCACAGGACCACATCCAGCATCTCTACGATCGTCTCCATGGGAGAATAGCAGCCTGCATTGCTGCGAAAGGTGGATATACACTGTACTAGTGCCGACATTGTGCATGCTCTGTTGCCTGTGTGTATGTGCCTGTGGTTCTATCAGTGTGATCATGTGATGTATCTGACCCCAGGAATGTGTCAATAAAGTTTCCCCTTCCTGGGACAATGAATTCACGGTGTTCTTATTTCCATTTCCAGGAGTGTATAATCTCTGCGTCAATCACTTGTTTATTTGGCCAGTATGCGTTTCAGTGGTTCACATCATCATCTTCAGGTAGACAACTGTTTATTTACGTGGCTGGTGTTGGTGAAAAGTACAGCCATCTTTTCACAGTTGCAGATCAGTGGCAGTATAGGTTATTTTGCGTCTTTTGAGGAACAGTAGAGTTGTATATGGTCTGCATACTGTTCCGTGATGTATGTTCTCTCCACTGCACATTATGAAACGACAGTGTAAATACAATGCGCAGTGGAGAAGACACACATCAGGCAGCAGTATGCAGACCTTTTACAACTCTACTGTCCCTCGAAAGACGCAAAATAGCCTACACTGCCCTTTGTCCGCAACTGTGAGAAGACATCTGTCCTCTACTCCGACACCAGCCATGTAAATAAATAATTATCCACCTGAAGATGATGGTGTGAAACACTGAAACTCGCAGTGCCAAAACAAACAAGTGACTGACGCATAAACAGTTTTATTTGTATTGATCAACAGTCGGACTCATAATGCCATCCCTTATGTAAGAAATATTCATTCAAAGATAGTAACAATCGCGAGCAACGCCGAAATTCACTACACTAAGATGCGCAGAAAACGTCCCAACGCAGTACTGTACTAATGGCAGTACAATGGACTTGTGATGGTCTCGAAATTCTCTCAAACGGCAGAACAAGGCGTTTTACATAAAAGGCGGTGAAACAGTCGCTTTCCGCAAGCGTGAATGTAATGTTGCTCATCATACCGTAATAACGTTATGCGGTTGCTCCTCCTTATTAGCAAAGGCAGAAGTGTTGCTCACAGAAATTCCTCCACGCGTCGCCTGAGGCGATCCTTTCCCGGGTTGCAGCCTCAAAATGTTCGGTAAAGCTCCAGGTTAAGAAAGTAACACACGCTGCTTGCATTAACAACAAGAAAATTTATTTACACCAAACAGAAAATCATTCATACAGAGATACTGTAGTGCATAACTCTACTGCCCGCGACATGGTGGTCTCATAGTTTAATTGAAGCCGAGTGACGTACATTAGATAAGTTTTAGGAAAGGTTCTACAACAACAGTAAGAAAAGCACGATTCTTTCCTAACCGAAAATAATTTAGCCTAGAGGTTACCATAACAATAGCTGCTTACAGACAGTATTTCAACAGTAAGATTCGTCGGTGTAAGGCGAGATGATGGCTTAATTCCCAGTCCTCTTCAACTGTGTGTTTAATGAACTACAATGACTTTTAAATTTGGAAATAAAAGTTAAAAGTAATACCATATACCTGAAGCAAAAAAACATTTTATTGAAGTAAACTGCCAAACATTTAAGGATGATTGTGTTGTTTTATCTCAGAATCCAAAAGGCGCTGCAATACGATGCCGGTTCTTGTAACAGAAATATTAAGACGGACGCTACTACAACAAGTTTACGAGTCTCTCTTGAAAAACTTAAGTTTTCTCGAACGTATAAGATGCGCCAAAACATTTATTAATAGACAATAACGAAATAAAAGAGGTTGAAATGTCTAAGCATCTTGAAGCGAGAATTCAACAATATGGATAAGAAAACAAGCAACAGTTGAAATGATACAGAAATTCAAGTAGTATATAGGCACGTAGAAACCGAAATCACGACTCAGGTACCATTAAAGATTTACGAAGAAATCAGCTCACGAAATTGAAAATTTTGTTTCTTTGTCTAAAGTTATGCAGTGTCTGTTCAAACCACTTATTCTGAAAGTCGCAAGTCTAGAATAAGGGCACATGTAATGCCTCAGCACTATATTCATTGTGATAAATCAACGCAGATACCTCGCGCGTGGATATTATTATTGAAAAAGTATTGGAATTACAGTCTCCAGTGATTCCATTAGTATGAAGAAGCTTGATTAAATACATTTGTGTGGTATGAACATTTTCCATTTTCCTCAAACAAGCCAGTTACTCTTTCATTAATAACGTCAGAACAACTCTCTTCAGTTGTACCTTTAAAGCATGTATATGCTTTTAAAACTTGACGAGACTGTACGTCTCGCTTCTCTAGTCCCTATCTACGATAATTGTGTGCACTTCACTTTTTAGATGACCACAGGCAGAAAAGTGTTGAGGACTCAGGTCAGATGCCATGGAGGATGCGGTACGACCTTGCCATCGTGGACCATACTTGCGCTGCAGATATAAGATGTAAGTTGTTACATTAGTAGCGGAATGGCCCGATGCGTCATCATACATCTTACACATACACCATCCACTGATCATGGGTGAAATTATTGTCCAATTACACTTGGACCTAATCGAAAATATTACATCTGAAATAAGTACACTATGTGATCAAAAATAACCGGACACCCCCAGAAACTTACGTTTTTGATAATAGGTGTATTGTGCTGCCACCTACTGCCAGATACTCCATATCAGCGACCTCAGTAGTCATTAGACATCGTTAGAGTATAGAATGGGGCGCTCCACGGAACTCACTGACTTCGAACGTGGTCAGGTGATTGGGTGTCACTTGTGTCATACGCCTGTACGCGAAATTACCACACTCCTAAACATCCCTATGTCCACTGTTTCCGATGTGACAGTGAAGGGGAAACGTGAAGGGAGACGTACAGGCGGACCACGTGTGTTAACTGACAGAGATCGCCGACATTTGAAGAGGGTCGTAATGGGTAATATGCAGATATCTATCCAGACGGTCACCCAGGAATTCCAAACTGCCTTCGCGTTTCCACTCTCTCACGTTGTCTAATGACTACTGAGGTCGCTGATATGGAGTACCTGGCAGTAAGTGGCAGCACAATGCAAGTAATAAGAAAAATGTATGTCTGGACACCTTTAATCACGTAGTGCACTATGACAGCTAGGCGGGAGGTGAGAAAACTTGGATTTCATGGTCGAGCGGCTGCTCATAAATCACACATCACACCGGTAAATGCCAAATGTCACCTTGTTTGATGTGAGGAGCGTAAAGATTGAACGATTGAACAGTGGAGCCGGCCTGAGTGGCCGAGCGGTTCTAGGCGCTACAGTCGGGAACCGCGCGACCGCTATGGTCGCAGGTTCGAATCCTGCCTCGGACATGGATGTGTGTGATGTCCTTAGGTTAGTTAGGTTTAAGTAGTTCTGAGTTCAAGGGGTCTGATGATCTGAGAAGTTAAGTCTCATAGTGCTCAGAACCATTTGAACCATTTCAACAGTGGATGGTTCAAATGGCTCTGAGCACTATGGGACTCAACTGCTGAGGTCATTAGTCCCCTAGAACTTAGAACTAGTTAAACCTAACTAACCTAAGGACATCACAAACATCCATGCCCGAGGCAGGATTCGAACCTGCGACCGTAGCGGTCTTGCGGTTCCAGACTGCAGCGCCTTTAACCGCACGGCCACTTCGGCCGGCTTCAACAGTGGAAAAACGTTGTATGGAAAGACGAATCACAGTACACAACATAGCGATACTATGTATGCCCAGTGGACGTCATCTGTCAGCGTGTATAGTGCCAACAGCAAAATTCGGAAGCGGTGGTTTTATGTTGAGGTCGTGTTTTTCATGGAGGGGGCTTGCCCCCCTTGTTGCTTTGTGTGTCACTATCACAGCGCAGGTCTACATTGATGTTTCAAGCACCTTCTTGCTTCTCCCTATTGAAGAGAAATTCGGGGGTGGCGATTGCATCTTTCAACACGATCTGAGCCGTGGTAAAAAATTTGCTGTTTTGAAGAGCGCGCCGCAGCGCGTTGTGTGAAGCAGTTGCCCTCCGTTTCTGGCGGTGGCGCCGCTGTGGTAATCGCAGCTTTGGTATCTCCCTCTGGTGGGAAAGCTGAAAGGTTGCCTGTTCACGTGCATTTAAAGGGCGCTATGAGCTATGTGTGGCGGAGTCGGTCAGTCGAGGCGAGTCTATTCAGTTGGTCAGCCGTCTCGGTGTGGGGCAGTCAGTGGCTGTCGTGTCGTTTGGATCAAACTTTAAGCCAGGAAATGAGAGTCTTGCCACTCCACCAGTAACTGAACTCAGCTAGTGGTCGCCCGGTTGGGGGTGAGTTCCTGCATCTGAGTATGCGCATTAGGCCGCCAGTCTGCTCGAGTTGCTCGGGCAACGGTCATTGGCGGTTGGATTGGTCGGTTGGTTGGTCGCGCACTGAGACACGATATGAATTGTCCGCCTTGAGCGTCGGCGCATGTGAGGTCCCCACGTGAGTCCAGTGCGGTTCACACGAGAGCAACATGGGCGGAACCACGACATCGGGCTGGCCGGGCCGAGCTGCGACGCCGTGCGACGGGAGATCGGCGCGCTTCCTGCGTCCGTTGAAGCGGCTGGCAGCGGACGGTTCGGAAGAGCGTGAGGGGTGCTGCGCCAGGTCTTCGCCAGCAATCTCAGTTTATTAGAAGTTACGTGATTGGAGATACGTTGTTTCATTTACTTGTTAAATTCTACTTGTTTTCTTGGTGAGGTCACCAGCCTCTATGTTTTGGGGTCATCCCATCATTCTTCTCCGTTTGCCCACCCGCGGGAAGATGGTTATTGTGAATTAGGTGGTCCAGTTTCCCTTGTGGAATTCGGGTGGTCTAGAGCAATCTGCGGTTCGGGTTGTTTAGTACCCCCCCCCCCCCCCTTTGTCAATCTGCCATACGTTAGTAACTGCCTCTGTCATGTTTGTCGGATTCGGTGTTAACGAATTTATAGAATTAAGGTAAGGGCCGAATTCCTGAAATATGATTTTATCTTGCCTATCACCTTGCGAGGCGGTATATGTTTAATGTAGAGCATGTTGTACACTTTATGTAAGTCTGACTTTCATGGGTTTTAATTAAATAGCCATTTTTATAAAGTTGCCACCCTTCCACCGTAAGAGCCCTTTTAAAAGAAAATTGCACTTTTGGTGGAAAATATGATCTTTGCGTGAGTGTTTGTACCATTTCCATCCCACTTACGGGGTGCATAGTTAATGTGTTTGTGTGAGTTGTTAAAAATTTTAGTTTAAAGTAATCTGGTGTGTCGCAGATTTGCACCAGTGTAGTTTTTCATAGGTGGTTGTGAGCGGCCGTGACTACGGCCGTGTTGAATGGGGGCGGAAGGTTCTCAGCCCGAAGGCTCCTACTGTAACGAATAAAACATTTTTTTATTCTGCCTCTGAATAATTGTAACTTCATATTTCGAGGGTGCTTTTCTGCTTATAATTTTAAAACTGTTTTGAAAAAGCTTTGGGAATAATATTCACATTTGTTATATTGTAACTTGATATTTCGAGTATGCTTTTCTGCTTATAAAGTTTAAATCTGTTTTTGAAAAGGCTTTTATGAACAAAATTTCCTTTGGTTGAAATTTAATTTGTTTCCATCAGTTACTCCTTGGAAACTACTTCGACGCTCACATTGTGTGTTAATGTTCTTGATGAATCGCTAGTAAATAAAGTAAATTCTTTAAGAAAAGATTTTGAAAGAAAATTTTCACGGTTCACGGTCGAGCACCTGTTCATAATGCATGGCCTGTGGCGGAGTGGTTACATGGGAATAACATCCCTGTAATGGACTGGCCTGCACAGAGTACTGACCTGACTCATGTAGAACACATTTGGGATGTAGTGGAACGCCGACTTCGTGCCAGGCCGACGTTGATACCTGTCCTCAGTGCAGCACTCCGTGAAGAATGGGCTGCCATTCCCCAAGAAACCTTCGAGCACCTCATTGCACGTATGCCTGCGAGAGTGGAAAGTGTCATGAAGGCTAAGGTGGGCCAGCACCGTATTCAATTCCATCATTACCGATGAAGGGCGCCACGAACTTGTAAGTCATTTTCAGCCAAGTGTCGTGATACTTTTGATCACACAGTGTATCTCATACTTAAATGAGTGGCGGTTCGTATTGACACATTCACAGTTTTCATGCAAACGGCTCGTAAATGTGTATCTGATGAGTGCAATGTTTTTGGTTGCAGTATCGTACAGTTCCATCAGTGTCGATTTTCGCTGTTAATAGTTACTCCTGCTGTAAGGCTTCCCAACATAGGAAACTCTGACAGATCGAGGGGTTGGTTGTACCTGTATCGTTCAGGTGTTAAGGGCCTTTTCCTTGAGGGGCAAGTGACACATTCTGCGATCGAGTTTCAAAACTGTACAGAGATTCATAAACAATCACTGTTAATAGCAGTCTCGGATACATTCATCCCAGATACTGTGCCTACAAACTGATTGACTAATTAAGTGTTATTGGAAAAAATTCTGAAAAAAAGGAACTATGAAGGAAGTGAGACTCTGGTCTAGTAAGTTTGTAAGTAACAGTAAAATACAGTATGTCACACTTTGATGCACTACCTCTTTTGTATTTTTCAATGCTGTTCTTTAATGGTGACTCCATATATTTCATTATTTCTTTGTCAAAAGTACTTCTTGTATTATAAAATAACTTTCTTGTAAACGAGTGAAAAGAGATTTTTTTGTTATTTGTCATCTGGCAATGTCAGGGGTGTGGTACTATATAAAATCAAAGACATATTCTGCACAGTTTTAGCATGTGTGATGTGATGTACGAAAGCGAGTACCTAGTCTAAAATTATCTGCTACTGAGAGGAAAGCGCGCGGAAAAATGTGCATTACGTTGGTCATATGGTGACGACGTAGGGGGGGGGGGGGGGGGTTGGGCAACAATATGGAAACACCGAGAGAACTGCTTGTTAGTCAAGCTTGAAGGTTGCGCTGTTGTATTTGTAGACGAATGGCATCTATTCACTGACCTCAAAACGATGGGTGTGTTAGTCGTCGTCATAACAGAGTTCTGTGTAATTGTGAGTCATTATGTCGGAGCCAAGTGAATTGGAACGTTGACATATTGTCGGTGTTCGTATAGTGGTTGCTCCCGTAACCATGGTAGCCGAAGTACTGAGTGTTTCATGAAGATACGTATCAGAGGTTTATGCAGCATACGATGAAAACGGAAAACATCCTCTACTAAGTCACAACGGGGACGAATATGTGTAGCAAGTGATTGTGACAGACAGTCATTGAAGACAGTTCTGAGGAAAAATAAGACAGCAACAGCTGCAAAAAGTCGCTGCAAAAATGAACGTCGCACTAGCGAACCCTATAAGGACCAGAGAAACACGAAGAGAGCTGTATGAACAGGGAACTGGAGAGCGAACTGGAATTCCAAAACTGCTCATCAGTGATGCACAGCCTGTATTAGGTAAACGTGCTGCTGAAGCCACAAGAAAAGAACTATGGAGCTACGGAAGAAAGTCATTTGGTCGGACGTGTCTTGTTTTACACTGTTTCCAATTTCTGGCCGAGTTTACGCCTGAAGAGTGAAGCAATGCGGAGGTGCGGCGATCATTTAAGCAGCCATATCGAGGTATTCGATGGGCCTCATGGTTACTCTGCAAGTCACTGAGACTAAGGCTTATGGGACCAGTTTGGTTGATCAAATCCATCTCGTGGTACAATATGTGTTCCGGAGTACTATGTTCTACGACGACAGGTGCCCTGTTCACACAGCTCACGCAGCTCAGGACTGGTTTTGTGGGGACGAGTTTGACACATCACCCACAGCCACCGCAGTCACCAGATGCCAATATTATTGAGCTTTGTGGCCTACTTTGAAGAGAAGGGTGCCTGGTGCTGCCCACTTACACCATCGTTACTTTAACTTCCCATTGCTTTGCAAGATGTATAGGATTCCCTTGAAAATCGTACAGGAGTTTTACTTATCAACTTCTAAGCGACTGAAAGCTGTTTAGAATGCCAACGGTGTTCCTACACCAAGTTAAGCACGATAATGTGTTCTGCTTCTGATGTTTCCATATTTTTGTCCACCTCCTTTAACAAGGCTTTTACGATGTGATAACCATGCAGCTTACGGGCCACAGTAAAATGTCATATAAAGAAGAAGCTTCACGAAAATTATTAAGAGAACTGTGTTGCCAAAACAAATTAAAATTGATCCAGAATTGGAAGAAGAGTTCAGTAAGTAGCTGTTGCCACCGAACTATTATCTCGCACCAAGTAAGACTATCATCGTAGACAATTAGAGCTGTAAAAGACTTGTCACTGTCGTAGAATAATTCTTTGGACAATATATACTGCGTGAGTAAAACTTTAATCCTATACCCATGTTAATTATTTACCTAAGTCGTTATAACCGCAAACAGCATCCAAAAAAAGGGTTCAAATGGCTCTGAGCACTATGGGACTTAACATCTGTGGTCATCAGTCCCCTAGAACTTAGAACTACTTAAACGTAACCAACCTAAAGACATCACACACATCCATGCCCGAGGTAGGATTCGAACCTGCGACCGTAGCAGTCGCGCGGTTCCGGACAGAGCGCCTAGAACCGCTAGACCACCGCGGCCGGCAAACAGCATCCATTTCCTATCATCCTAAAAACCGAATGTCACACTGAGAATAAGGAAAGGTTTCATTATGAAAGTACTGAGTGTACGAGGAAGTAAAGTAAAATTTTTCTTTACTTTGTTAAAGTGATTAATCAAAGATATTGAAGACTCTGGTTATGCAGTAGTTTAACAACAAGTCTTTGAAACATGTAAATTAACTGTCAAAAGCAAATTCTCCGATTCTGGTACATTATTAAGTTTTCTGCATATAATAAATTCCTTTCTGGATGTTGAGTGTCGTATTTTGGCATTACCTTATTAGATTGCTGCTATCTGTGACGGCATTTACACTTAATAATTATGTTTTTTGCAATGAATTTTGATCATGTGGAAGAGTGGTTAGTTAACCCAGAGTCAAACAACATTATTGTCAGATTACACTTGTTAATCTTTATCGTGCCACGTGAGACCATAACTCAGCAATTTTGCTTGTGAATAATTCTAAAATCTTGAACATAATGTAATTGAACATTTAATTTCTGTGACACGTTGCATATTCAACTGAGCTCCGTCGTGTACTGTAATCTTAGATCGCCTAAGAACGTATCGTAATTGTGACCTCAGTTCAGATTCAATCTAACACAATTTCAAAATTATTGTCCACTTCAGGACTGACGAACATATTTTTTCACTCAATAATTAAACTTTTACTGAACTGTAGTATCTGAACTAGTAACGAATTCGTCTATCTGATTGCAATTACATCGTAAAACACAGGCAGCGCAACGTAGTGATCGTTTTTAATCTTCATAATTAAACGTATTTCTGTTCGATCATTATTAGGGCAAAGGATTTGTGTATCATTAACGATTAGTTGCACAGTCATCCACATTCTTACTGTTTATGTTCTTCGGGATTGATGCATGTTCCGATAACTAGCAACACTTAATCATGAAGGGTGTAGCAAAGCTCCAAGCCCAGACTTCTTTTTCATGGAACAAGAAAAACACGTAGGTTTCGTCTCCATCAACGACAGTGATTCGTAATAGCTACTAGCGTTAATACCTCCTGCAAATCACGAACCGTCACGTGCCAGCTTCCCACGGGCAATTTGCCCAGCGGTGATGATCCACACTCAGGAGGCTGACGTATGTCCGCTGCAGCTCTGTGGGAGTTGGCACAACTGAGACATCCGGAGCAATTTCACAGTTGGTAAGATCCAATTCCAGGGGGCGCCAGATAGGCCGCAGCCGCCGCGTGACCGGAGATCTATGTGGGGCAAGTTTGATTAGCGGCCGCGTGAGCTTCGATCCCTGCCACTACGTCTCGCCCGACTGCTGCGTGACGAAACTGGGAGCGCCTCGCCTGCCGTTCAGTGTGAGCTGGACAGTGGAAGCTAAGCAGTGGTATCTGCAGCACTTATTAATACAGGCTAAGTTGAGATGAGCTTTAATTCTTTGGTAGACAGTACGCTGCTTGAATGGAAGTTTGTGGCAGGGGAAAATTTTTGTCGGACCGAGATTCGATCAAGCATTCAGCTTCCGAACATGGATAACATGCTACCATTTTCGATACCCGAAAACGCTTCGCAGACCGAGTAACTGGTCCCATTTGCTCGGATAGCTATAGTGCTCGAACTTCTGCTTAGTGCGAAATCGTCTTTGAACTTTGAAGATGAAAGATCAAGGTTTAAGTGCGTTCTGAGGCCTGAGCGGTGAGGACAGCTGACAGCGAAACCCACAGCAAGAGGTAAGAATTCATGTTTGAGTTCTTGTCTTGCAAACCGTTTTAATTAGTCACAAGTGTTATGAAAAAGCTGTTGACACTGGTCACAAATCTGCCGAGAGTCAGTCAACCACAACACCAGTAATTCTTTGAATAAAATAATATAAAGCGCATTACTGAAAATGATTAAAAGATACTGGATGATGATCTATTTTGCTTCAGAAAAGAAGAAGACATCAGACAAACAATACTAACCTAGCGCTCAATTATCGAAGGACTAATGGATAAAAGTCGTGTCAGTTACGAATGTGCACAGATACCTTGACAACTTACATTGGCGTAAGATATCTGAATTCTCCAAAAGAATCAGAGTGACACCACGTATAATGTGTTCAGACACCAAGCATACATACTACAATGAAATCCAAAAATCTGACAGAAGAAGAATTAATAACGTGGATGCAACTCGCGATCTCTGTTTCATAACAGTGATGGATGATGCTTCGAATCAGATACCAATCTTAGGATTTTCTGAGAAAGTAGCGGAAGTTGTACCGCGTGGACTAAACAGCGTGCTTAGCGAATAACTATGTATGCTCTTAAACACAGCAGAGATTAAATTTGGGACAGAAGTATAAAGGTGAAGAGCTTCATACAAAAAAATTACTAAAATTAAAATAATTTTGCTACGTAGGAGGCAAGCTTAGTTAAGATGGCCGACGGAATGAAGGCACTGAAAGCAGATCAACACAGGTCGAAAAAATTCTGTGATAAATGAGTTTCAATGTTACCAGGTATTAATACGAAACTGAGAATGGTATTGCTGGAACTATACTTTTGGAGGAATGCGCCGTATGTCAGTGAAGCACGATGGACAAATGAAAGAACCATATGATTCGCTATTCAATGGTTACAAATTGAATGGACAGATAAAATGTCATGGAGATATAAGAAATTATAGTCAACATCAAACACTGCTACAGAAAGTTAAGGATTGGTAGGACATACGTAGAAGCAACCAGGAACGGTTGTCCTACTTCTTGATGAAGAAAAATATATGTGTGAGCCTTGGTACATTCAGTGTGGTTAGTGGTTAGTGGAGATGGAGGCGAGCTGAAGATCACCATTTCAAACCCGACCACCAGTAGTTACTTAGTATTCATTATTCTGGTAGGTTCCTGAGTATCCTAAGTAATACTTCTGTATTCTGAATTAGCCGACATACAGGGTGATTATAATTAAACTTTCAAAACGTTGTAGAAATAACACCACTCGTCAGGACGACGTCAAATTGCAAAGGAATATAATGGGACAACGGGGAAAAGGTATGGCAGAAGAGAAAAAAATAGTTCGAAAACTGATCAATAGATGGCGCTGTATGTCAGAATGCGTAAATGAAATCATCTGTCATGCGCACGACACATTGAAGTTGGTACAAACACACCGGGTACACGGCTATTCCCACTTTCTCGTCTACGATGTTCGCCGTGACTGTCTCAATGCAGGGCTTGTAAAGCTTCATTACAAGAATGATGACTTTGCACACATCGCTCTGCATAAATTCCGGACACTGAACGGCTTGAAAAACGGCGTTGGTTAGATGTCTGCCGTGGGTCTGGAGAAAATGATTCAGAAATTTGAAAAGACGGGTTCTTTGGTGTGCAACCTAGTAGAGAGAGGAAACGAAATGATTTGACGTCATTGGAAATAGTGGCCCCATCAGTGCAAGAGGAGACAAGTGGTGTTGTGCAAACGGGTAGTGCACGGAGAATTGCCCAAACACTGGAGATACCCGTGAGCACAGTGCATTAAATCCTACCAAACATCCTTCTTTGCTATCCATTCAAAAATACCCATGTGCACAGGTTGCTTCCTGTTGACCTGCCAGCAAGAGAGACATTTGCTTCACAATTTCTTCCTCGCATCGCAGTGGACAATGACTGGCCGTGGACGATTTTGTGGACAGACGAAGCCCACTTCCATTGACAGGATATGTCAATACACAGAAATGTCGAATATGGGCAAAGGAAAATCCACACGCAAATCAATCAGTACGACGTCATGCTGAAAAGGTCACTGTGTGGTGCGATTTTACGGCATCATTCGTCATAAGATCATATTTTTTCGAAGAGACAGGTGCTTCCGGTCCTATTACTTGTACCGTAACTGGTAAGTGCTATGAGCGTCTTTTGCGCACCCAGCTCTCCAACAGTGTGCATGATCAGATGGGATCATTTTTATGCAAGATTGCGCAACACCTTCTGAACGTGACCCCGGAAACACTTCGATCAGTTGTGGAACATTCTGTTTCTCGATTTCAACTTGTTGCAGAAAACGGTGGACAGCATATTGAACACGTTTTGCGCCAGTCACACGGAAATTAATAATCTGATTTTATTCTTATTTATGCTTTTTATGCGGATTTTAGCCTAAGTACAAGTAAAAACCGATGTGAGTGATGCTTTTTATGCGGTTTTTGGCCTCAGGACAATTAAAAACCGATTTTTCCCATCATGTCTATGACCTTTCTGTGATGGATGGGCGTATGTAACGAGCAGTATCACGCCTGTACACCTACTCACACTGAGTAGTACAGTTTGTTTAAGTCAAACGTTCACCTCAGGCATTGTTTTATGATTCGTTTGTCATTTGTCATTATTATGATGCTTACAAAGCCATCTATTGCTACCTTTTGTAACTATTTACTTTTCTTCTGCCATTCGTTTTCCCACTTCTTCGATAATATTCCGTTGCAATTTGACGTCATTCTGACCAGTGGTGTTATTTCTACAGTGGTTTGAAAGTTTAACTTTAATTATAATCCCCCTGTATATGTAAATACAGGCATTCTTGAATATTCGATATTTGTACAAATAGCTGCACACTCCATCCACAAGAGCATTTATATTGTCGCTTATGTTGGTATCAGCAATAAACGTGCCTTCAATCCAAAGTGTTGTACTTGGTTGGCCTTCGGATTTGAACTTGATTGAGGTTTCGACATGACATTCTTTGGTGGAGGCTCCCAGTACTTCAGAACCTCTGCATCACAGTGGCTTCAATTAAGCAACATATACCCATCACCAACACAGAGAGGAACAGGAATGCAACAAATACTTCGTTCCTAAACTCCACATATTCAGAGACAGCTGGATTCCACATCAGCAGCAACTCATCTGCCCATCAGTAGTAGGACAGCAAGGATGTCGCCCCACTCAGCATTGTTGCCAAATTTATTCAAGATGGAAATGTAGCAATGACGTCATGGCGGGAAAATAGGTCAGTTAGCCTACCTCCACTAACCTAATCTCCTGTCCTCCCCCTACCCTCCCTCACCAGCAAATGGCATGAAGTTCAAATTTCGAGAGCAAAAAAAGGGCAATTGGGCCACCTCCACTAACCTAAGAGGATGTCAGGAAAAATGTCACTTGAGCTACCTTCACTAACCTAAGTCATCTGACGGCCACCTCTTCCTACAAATGGGCAGGGAAAGCACTCAGCTTGTGCTGCACTCCTGGATAAGATGGACGTAAGTCTTCATTTTCCAGGCAGTCTTTATTTAAACAATTTGAGGCAGTAGCTCAATCCAGTGTGTCCAACATGAGGTCCATAGTCCAACTGACCTTGTTCTCAGTACTGCCACCAGAGAGCACTATCGTCTGATGGCAATCTTGAGAAAAATGGTGGGAAAAGAAGGACTCTGCCTATTCTGGGCTGCTTGAGAGAGGGAGGAGTGCACTTTATTTATTTTGGACAATTTATTTAGCGATGGATTGCACATAGTTCATTTATTACACAGATACAAAAGACACAGTCTGATGGGTTCGGGGTCACAATACACAGCTTACAGGCCTATAAACTTCCTGTAAAACACCGAAATATTACAGTACACAGACGATCAGACACGAAAACAGCTCGTAAATTATCAAAATAATGCATGTGTGCATGAAAACGCGCTTGCATATTGTAAACTGTCTAAATAATGCATTGCACAGCCAACAGACCTGCAAACTACTAGTAAATCACCGAAATAATGCTGTTCATTGATGTTCAAAAACGAATAAAACTCGTAAATTAACAAAAAATGCATGCAAATTGCCCTGCTGACACACTAACTAATTATAAACTGTCGGAATAACGCAGTAAACTTATGTACAGGCACGCAGAGAACTCGTAAATTACTGAAATAATGCATATCACAGCTTATAGACACGTTTGCAAAATAATGCAACAGACACGCAAACAACTCGTAAATTGTCAAAATAATGCATAGAAAAGGCTCTGAAAACACGCTCCAACGTTAAAACTGCCGAAAATAAAGCAGTGCACAAACACTCAGTTCACATAGGAAACGCTTTCGAACTATCGTCAATCACTATGTATCAGCGAACTTTTCCAATGCTCTCACATACCGACGCCGTCGACACTGCGGAGGCGCTTTGCATGGCCAGCCAGACGCAAGCCAGCGTCAGAGAGACGAGCGCGAGGGCGCGAGTCGCCACTATCATGCCACTGCTGCCTGCAGCCAGCAGGTCAACGTCACGTCAGTTAACGGGTATACCGTTAGAGTTCTTCGAGTTTTATACTGATGTCACATGTGTATGTAAAAAAGAGCCAGTTCTCACCTCTGAGCGCGATATAAATCTGTTGCAATGCTTCCCAGAATAGCACAGGGTGCATTCTTCCTAGAGATCTTAATGGGACACATGAGACACGTTGGCCACTTACACGTGTTTACCAGCCCAGCGAGCCTGACACATCAAAATATTTCAAATGGCTCTGAGCACTATGGGACTTCGCTTCTCAGGTCATCAGTCCCCTAGAACTTAGAACTACTTAAACTTAACTAATCCAATGACATCATACACATACATGCCCGAGGCAGGATTCGAACCTGCGACCGTAGCAGTCGCGCTGTTCCAGACTGTAGCGCCTAGAACCGCTCGGTTACTCCAGCCGGTGCCTGACACATCACCACAAGATCTGCGCATAGCGTGGCTGGGACTTTCGGTGTCCTACAGCTATTGGTCTGGAGATCTCCTAATACCACAATGTCAAATGAAGGATCTCATCA
Organism: Schistocerca nitens; assembly: GCF_023898315.1. Taxonomy (NCBI): domain Eukaryota; kingdom Metazoa; phylum Arthropoda; class Insecta; order Orthoptera; family Acrididae; genus Schistocerca; species Schistocerca nitens. The sequence goes on from NC_064615.1 coordinate 516,241,346, forward strand.
TGCCAGGGAGGGATGATCTGCATCAATACATAAACAAAGACTACATCACCTTTCACTCAGAACATTCCATAGATAACTTGCCCCCCTCCCTTTTCGAACCAGTCTGAGGGGGCTCCTATGACCCAGCACATAGGATGTCTTGTGAATGAATGGAGCATTCTGATTGACTCTTACTGAATTTACCCGCCAAATTGCTGATGCTGCTGACGGGGAAGCCATTTCCAGGTATTGTTTTCTGCAGATGAGACTTTCAGTGACACAAATTATTGTTTAGATCGCCATATTGCACTCACACTTAAACCCTTCAAAATTCGCCTACATATCGTCAGGTACATCCCACGTACTCAATATGCCACTGTGCAACGCTAAAGAAAGAAACTGCTGCCATAAACGCGGCCCATGATGCAGCCGCAGAGACCATCATAATCCTGAAGCTTTCACAGAATCTCCGAACAAGTCTACTAAGGATGGGCAAGCCCCACCTCAGAACAAAGGCATGTGCTGAGATGCTGTTTCCAGCCCTGACCTATTTTCTTGCTGCTGTGCTTTCTATGGCCATCTCTAGACTCACAAGCATATTGGGAAGCAGACTCATATTTATCAGTGTAACTACAATTCAATATTAAGATTGCTGCCAACATCCCAAAGGTGTTCTATAGGATTCAGGTCAGGAATCTGTGCAGGCCAGTCCTTTACAGGGATGTTACTGTCATGTAACCACTCCGCCACAGGCCATGCGTTATTAACAGGTGCTGGATAGTGTTGAAAGATGCAATCGCCTTCCCCAAATTGCTCATCAACAGTGGGAAGCAAGAAGGTGCTTAAAACATCAATGTAGGCCTGTGCTGTATTAGTGCCAGCAAAACAACGAGGGGCGCAAGCACAGTCCATGCAAAACACGACCACACCGTAACACCACCACCTCCTAATGTTACTGTTGGCACTAACCACGCTGGCAGTTGACGTTCAACTGGCATTCGCCATACCCACACCTTGCCGTCGGTTGCCACATTGTGTACCGTGACTGATCATTCCAAATGACGTTTTTCCACTGTTCAATCATCCAGTGTATAAACTCCTTACACCAAGCAAGACGCCATTTACAGGCGTGATGTATGGCTTATGATTAGCCGCTCGACCATGAAAACCAAGTTTTCTCAGCTCCCACCTAACTGTCATAGTACTTGCAGTCAATCCTGATGTAGTTTGGAATTCCTGTGTGATGGTCTGCCTATTACACATTACGACCATCATCAACTGCTGGTGGTCTCTGTCAACAGACGAAGTCGGCCTGTACGCTTTTGTGCTGTATATGTCCCTTCACGTTTCCACTTCACTATCACAACGGAAACAGTGGACCAATGAATGTTTAGGAGTTTGGAAATCTGGCCTACAGACGTATGATACAAGTGACACCCAACCGCCTGACCACGTTCCAAGTTCGTGAGTTCCGCAGAGCGCCCCATTCTGCTCTCTCACGATGTCTAATGTCCACTGAGGTCGTTGATATAGAGTACCCGGCAACAGGTGGTAGTACAATGCACCTAATATGGAAACTATATGTTTTTGGGGTGTCTGGATACTTTTGATCACATAGTGCATTAGAGATGGAGTTAGTGAACAAAGTTCTTCACTCCGACAGTACGGGTTTATCAGAGCAGAGCTTAAATAATGTGACAGGTCAGAGGCTTCGTTTATCAGGATACACATTAACTGGACATTTTTCAAAGAGTTCTTGCACAATGGGGGAGTGTACATGTATGTATAAAACTATATTCTATTTTGGTCTATTGACTGAACAGGTATTTGAATGTTGTGCACACAGCTGAATTTAGTGAAACTAAACTTCTAATTGTTCTAATATTTATAGGTCCCTATCTCTGACTTCACAGCATTTCTGCTCAAGCTAGAGGGGGTACCTAAAGCTAATTATAGGTGTTGACTTCAGTGCTAATTTTGTGTTTGATTGTGCAAGAAAAACATGTTTGGAAGATCTCCTGCATTCATACAATCTTTTGCAGGCTATTGTTTCCAGCCAGGGTGCAGGGGAACAGTAGCACAAACACAGACAATAATTTTTATTTATTCTTCTTTACTAGATGGGTATTCTGTTAGTGAAGTGGTGGATCGCCTTTCGGACCATGATGCACAAATTTAAACACTAAAATGTTTTTGTATTCAAACAAATGTTATACAGAATTACAAACTATGTAGAACAGCTAATCCACCAGCAGTAATGATTTGTTTAAATCTTTTTAAGGATCAAAAGTGGGGCGATGTTTACAGCGGTGGTAGGCCTAACATAGATGACAAATATAATGCTTTCCTTAAGGCATTTCTCATGCTCTTTGAGAGTTGCTTTCCCCTAGAACGTTCAACAAGGGGAACTAGCAGTAATAGGCACCCTGGCTGGTTGACTAGTGGGGTATCATGTAGAAAAAAGTGGGAATTATATCAAAATGTCAGAAGTAGTCACAATCGAGGAACAGTAGCCCATTACAAACAGTACACAATGGTGCTTAAAGATGTTACTAGCACGTCAGAGGGTATGTGGTACGCAAATAGAATAGGTAGTTCACAGGATAAAATTAAAACTATATGGTCAGTCGAGAAGGAAGTGACGGTCAAGAGCACAAGATCGAGGGTATAAAGTCAGTACGTATTAAATACGTTCCTGTAATAATAATTGAGATATATGTGCAGTATTTAACAATCACTGCCTAAACATATCTGGTGGATTAAAGAAAAAACTAATTCATATAGGGAAACATATAACTGCTTTTTCGAAAATCGTTTTCCAAGACTGATATCTAAAATACTCCCCCATGATACTGACAAGGGGGACACTGAGTCGGCAGTTATATCACTCAACACTGAGTATTCTCATGGATATGATGGATTATGTAGCAGAATACTAAATCACTGTCTGGCATATGTTGGCCATGTAGGTAGGAATATTTGTAATATTTGTAATTTTTCCTTTAGGAGTGGTCAGTTTCCTGAACGATTAATGTACTCAGCAATAAAGTTGGTTTATAAAATTTGTGAAAGGGATAATGAAGACAATTTTAGACCTATTTTTATGCCTCCAGTGTTTACTAAAGTTACTGAAAACTTATGTATGTAAGGATAATAGATTGTTTCATTTGACATAATTTGCTGTCAAATACACAGTCTGGTTTTAGAAGCGATTTAACAATTGAAAATGCTTCATTCTGTTTTCTGTGAAAGGTACTGGATGGATTAAACAAAAAATATCGAAAGCTGAGCATCTTTTCTTTATTTAACTAAGACGTTTGGTTGTGTTGATCACAACATATTGTTCTACAAGTTTTATCATTGTGAAATAATGGAAGTAGTTCACCTCTTACTTTAAGAACAGACAGCAAGAGGGCCATTCTCCACAGTACTGAAAATGGCTATGATGTGAGGTCTGAGGGGTGAATGGTTAAATGTGGGGTGCCCCAGGCATGAGTACTGTGGTCACTCCAGTTCCTTCTTTATATAAATTATATGTTTTCTAGTATTACAAGTGATTCTCAAATATTTTTGTTTGATGATGACAGTAGCTTGGGTAGTAAAGGATGTCGTGTGTAACGTTGGCACTGTTTCAAGCGTGTGCATATGATTAGTGAGCCTGAGACTGGACAGATCAGATTTCTAGGCGTTCAGATAGATACCAAAGTGTTGTGCGAAACCCATGTTCAGGATCTTGTTCAAAGGCTAGGTACTGCCATTTTTACTTTTAGTATAGTATATGAAGTAAATGACAGTTCGACACGAAAAGTAATGTACTTTGCTTACTTTTATTCGCTTGTAACGTATGGTATTATTTGTATTATATTTTCAGGTAACTCTTCCCATTCTCAAAGGCTATTTTTGGATCAGAAACGGGCGTTCGGGCAAAAATTGGTGTAAGTTCGCGAATGTCTTTTCGAACACTGTTCATTTGCTTGGGTATTCTGACATTGGCCTCTCAATATTTATATTCTTTGATGTCGCTTTTTGTGAACAATATCAGCTTATTCCCAAGAATGTTGTGTTAATAGTAGGCAGAAATCCATTCTACATTTGGATTGCATTTCCTTGAGTCGTGGTGCAGAAAGGCACGCAATATTCTGCTGCATCCATTTTCCATAAGCTACCACAAGAATTCAAAAATCTTATCAGTAATTCTCGCGCTTCAGATCCAAACTGAAGAGTCGCCTCACGGGTCACCCCTATTCCATCGAGGAGTTCCTTGAAATATTAAGCTGATTCCGGTGTTTTATACTGTTGATTTCTTTTAGATAAACGTATAGCTTGTCGTGTTTTTAGGATTCATGAACGTTTTATTTTATCTATTTTATATACATATATTTTGTTTTAATTTCATGTAGTAACACGTTCCTGACCACGGAGATTTGCTCCTCAATTTGGTCCTACGAAACTAGACATATATAATTCAAAGAAAGGGAAAACTGCGAGGTGCAGACTGAGGCTTCAGATGTACGACGACACCGTGGCATACAAAAGCGGGCGCATTCCTTCGAAAAATTCTTTAGTGGAACACAGCAGAGTGGATGAAATCTTAGTTATAGCCACGTTAAATAAAACTACTGTTGAAGAGAGGAAAGATCCAGCCAAAGAAAGAGGAATCGAGTAAAGAAGAATTCCAACAGAAGCGGAGCGTTCTATAAAAGGAACTACGGCCCATTGTGGCTGATATGATTCCTCGTCATCCCAGCTTATCTATGGCCAGCTATCCTGAAGTAATCTCACGACGCTCCAACAACGGGACACCTGGCATTCGTGAGGACTCGACTGAATCAGACGTGGGTATTACTTACGATGCATCTAACATCGCTATAAGTAATGTCAAGACTGGAAGCATATGCCACGGCTTTCTCCGGGGAATCTGGGACCAGTCCTACCTGCAGCAGTGCCATCCCACGCTATTGGAATCGACCATTTGCGGAGGTTCCCGAAGCGGACAAACAGGAATAGATGGATAATAGCTACTTTCCATTTCACCCACTTTGCTGCCGCCAAATCTCTTCGGACAGCCGTAGTTCCAGAAATTGCATAGTTCTTTGTAGAAGGGATCATTTTGAAGAACAGAACCACCCGTGTGATGACCTCAGATCATTTTCCAGTGTAGACTTATATCAGAGGTAATTTCACGTTGTGACGTCACCAAAAGAATGAGAACTACCCACTACGAACAGACGAATGCCTTCACAGAACGCTTTAGCAAGACATTGGCAGATATTCTCTCGATGTAGGTTGACGTGCAACAGAGAGTTTGGGATACAAAACTGTCCATCGTGACATTCACATACAATACAGCGAAGCGAGAGACTACGGGTATCACACCGTTCTTTCCATTCCATGCTCGCGAAGCCGGAACAACAAAGGATACACTGTTCCCGTTTGAGCTAGACGACATTCAGTGTGATTGTTTGAAAAGGCTATCACCAGAACCGAAGAAGCATATGGACCGTGAACTCTCAGGAGAAAGACCGAGAGCCCTACAACGCCAAGCGCTCGCCTGTGATTTATAGCCCAGGAGACTTGGTATGGCTTTTTGTGCCAATATGGAGAGAATGCCTATAGGAGAAGTTACTAAGTCGCTACTGTTGGCAGTATTCGCTTGTCGGACGTCATGTAATTATGAAGTTGAGGGCTATCACCCTTTATCAACAAGACAAAATATCAGCGACATCGTCCATGTCCTACTTATGAAATCCTACAACAGTCAAGAGGTCAAATCGACAACAGTAGGTTCATGGAAACTGAAGAACCACTCAATGATCGTGAAGCTTCGATGAGAGGGACGAAAAGTATGTAACAACACGACCGGTAGCACCACCAATGATATGACTAATGACAAGCTGTGAATTCAGAGTGATGAAGTCGACTCTAAAGAGAACTTCTGAAGCAGTTGGTAATTATTTCGCTAGGGTGAGTGGGACTGCAGCGTACTGTAGTGCATTCAGTGTGGTGTACCGGTCAGCTTTGCTACATGGCGTTCTGTAGTTCACGATTCAAACACGAACACCTGTAATTCTTTGTTATTTGGCGATTATCATTTCTGGAAGGTTTCTGAACTATGTTATGTTTGTAACACTTGTACATCTAGAATATGCGATGTCTTTATAAATACCAGCATCCCGACTATTTGATATTTGCATCAATAGCTGCAGTCTCCTTCAGGTCAGTTCTGTCCTGGTTGTATGTTGATGCCAGTAATAAAATTGCTTCGGGTTCTAATTGTTGTACTTCACTGACGAACCTACCATTGAATTAGATTGTAGTTTCGACGTGACAGTATTGCGAGGGCAGCCCCATTGACTCTCGAGTTGAATGCACACACATGGAAAGGTTTAGAACAAGACAGGAAGAAATGGAGAACGGATGAAACAAGTCGGAGGACAGAAATTGAAGAATATCTACCTTCAGAAGGAAAAACCATTCGCAGAAACCAGGCATTGCTTATGATATTTTCACCCTGCAGTAAAGTATGCGCTCATATGAAATTTCCTGACAGATTGAAACTGTGTGCCGGACCGAGGCAAGAATTTGGGAAAGCGAGACGTCCCGAGTTCGATTCTCGCTCCGGCATACATTTTTAATCTGACATGAAGTTGGAAGGCATTGCTGACTTTTGAGGCTGAGAGTGCTATTTGCATTTATCTTTAACGCACTGCAAAGTAAATCTTGTAAATGAGCTACTATTTTACTATGCCCATAGAGTGCTTTATTTAGTAAGCCGCTCATATTTGTGAATAATTTACACCTTTCTTTTTCGTAAGTATTTGGTAGCCACCATTGCCGGGCACTAACTAGAGAATGGTGCAAGGCCTGTGAACTTAGTTACGACGCTGGTATATGAAATCACCGTGCGTCAGGCATTTCTTCCTATGCACACATTCCCTTCCTGCCGCATGCATATGATTATAATCGAAGGGAAAGAACACCGTATGCACAATCTGTCCGTTAATTACGTAAAATTTGTTCCAGATTTTTTCCGGTTCTAAATGTTTTCGGATGAACAACTGGCAAATGGTATACACAGTTGTCGAGAGACAGACAAATAACTATAACTGTTAGTTTATTGTAACCAGTGTTATGAATAACGGTGTATAAGACATCAAAGCACATTAAAGAGTGCCAGGGCGTTCGAATTTTGAGCTACTAATTGACACACTGTTCAGTCTTGAGCAAATTCTTATTTCTAGTAGGTTTCTGAATTTTGGATAGCGATGTTACAAGATACATATTTTTCTCCTTCAACAAGATTACACTACTACGACCACAAAAATAAAAATTCTCTTAATGGAAAAAATCGAAAAATTGAATCAGTAGTTCACAGCTAATGCTATGTCACTGGATCTCGACAAGACTTAAATATGTAAAACAGAGCACTTTCGATAGTATGCTACAAACTGCAAGTATAATCCATTAAAACTATGCAATCCGAGAATTGATAGCATTAAGTCCTTGAGACAAAGGTCACAACTTAAAAAGGATCACTTACGTCCTAAGAACAAAGTAGTGTCACTGCATTATCAACAAGTAGTATTACATGTTGTTTACAAATGAAAACATTATTTCATTTTATATATTTACTTATAATAGTGGTTTAAGGTATAACTTTTCCAAGAAAGTTATCTTCCTGGCGATAACATTTGTCAGAATAACAGTGCATTATTGAAATTATGTCTCTGTTACTCTTGAAACACCAAACAGGAACTTCTTGTCATCAACATATATTTTCAGTGATATCTTCTTTCATTAAAAAATAATTAAAAGTGTGATTATAATGCTAAACCAAAACAAAATGTATACTGTAACCCCTAAAGTTACAATAAGTCAAGAAAGTGGCATTTATGGAGTACACATTCATTCAACAACATGCCAGATCATTTGACTTTCTGACAGTTTAAAACTGTTTTCCAGTTTTAGACTTGAATTGGGCACATTCCTATCGGGGGCGACTCTTTTATTTGTCCCCACGGCCTGATTTCTGTCATTATCTCTCCCTTTCCTACTTTCCGAACTTCACAATTTTCCTTCATGTCTAAATGAACAACTATTTCGGCCAGAAGGGATGATACAAGGAAATAACCTTCCTACAGCCGTGGTGGTTTCTTCCAGTTAAAATCATTCACCCTGAAGAGGTGTATGTGCATTTTCAAAACCTCGCGACAGATCAAAGAAAACCGCCTATAATACGGCTAAGGTGTACCCCTGCGACATCCTCTCATCCAGAAATTCTGCCAGCCGCATTGACCGAGCGGTTTATAGGCGATTCTGTCAGGAACCGCGCGACCGCTACGGTCGCAGGTTCGAATCCTGCCTCGGGCATGGATGTGTGTGATGTCCTTAGGTTAGTTAGGTTTAATTAGTTCTAAGTTCTAGGGGACTGATGACCACAGCAGTTGAGTCCCATAGTGCTCAGAGCCATTTGAACCATTTGAAGGCATGCCGCTGTATTTTATGTTGGCATCCTCTTGGGTAAATTACTCCCGAGGTAAAGTAGTCTCCCATTAGGATCTCCGGACAGGGACTAGTCAGGAGGATGTCGTTATAAGGAAAAACAAAACTGGTGTTCTACGGAACGGACGTGGAATGTCACATCCCTTAATCGGGCAGGTAGGTTAGATAATTTAAAAAGGGAAATGAATAGGTTAAAAGTAGATATAGTGGGAATAGGTGAAGTTCAGTGTCAGGAGGAACAGGACTTGTGGTCGGATGAATACAACATTATTAATACAAAATCAAATAGGGGTAATGCAGGAGTAGGTTTCATAATCAATAACAAAATATGGTCACGGGTAAGCCATTATGAACAGCATAGTGAACTCATTATAGCAGCCAAGATGAAGCCCACACATACCACCGTAGTGCAAGTTTATACGCCAACAAGCTCCGCAGATGAGGAGGAGATTGAGGAAATATATCATGAGATAAAGGAAATTTTTCAGATAGATACTGACGATGAAAATTTAATAGTCATTTTGGACTTGAATTCGACAGTAGGAAAAAGAAGAGAAGGAAAAGTAGTATATGAATATGGACTGAAGGAAAGGAACGAAAGAGGAAATAGTCTGGTAGAATTTTGCACAGAGCATAATATAATCATAGCTAAAACTTGGTTTGAGATTGATGATAAAAGGTTATATACGTGGAAGATACCTAGAGACACTGCAAGGTTTCCCATTGATTATACTACGGTAAGAGAGAGATTTCAGCAATATGTTTCAAATTGTAAGACACTTCCAATTTAGCGGTTATGAACTGCAGATTAAAACTCAAGAAGGCGGGATTTAAGGAGCTGGGGCCTCGATAAAGTAAAAGAACGAGAGGTTGTAGAAAGTTTCAAAGGGAGCATTAGGGAACGTCTGACAAGAATAGGGGAAGGTAAGTTTGAGAGACGAAATAGTGGAGGCAGCAGTGGACCAAGTAGGTAAAGAGACGTGGGCCAGTCGAAACCCTTGGGCAACACAAAATATATTGAATTTAATGAAGGAAACATAAAAATACAAAAAATGACGCAGGTGAAAAGGAATACAAACGTGTAAAAAATGAGATCGACAGGAAGAGCAAGATCGCTAAGCTGGAATGGTTAGAGGAGAAATTTAAGGATGTAGAAGCATATATAACTAGTGGTAATGTGTATGCTGCATATAGAAAAATTAAAGAGGCCTTTGTAGAGAAGGAAACCACCTGTATGTATATCAAGAGCTCAGATGAAAAACCAGTCCTAAGCTACGATGACAAAGCAGGAAGGTTGAAGAAGTATATAGAGGGTCTATACTAGGGAGATGTACTTTGTGGCAACATCATGAAAATCAAGAGGATGTAGGTGAAAATGAGAAGGGAGATATGATACTGCGTGAAGAATCTGGCAAAGCACTGAAAGACTTGAAGTCGAAATAAGGCCCTGGGAGTAAACAACATGTCATTAGAGCTATAGATAGCTTTGGGGGAGCCAGCCAAGACTAAACTTTTCTATCTGATAATCAAGATGTATGAGACACGTGAAATACCTGTAGGCTTCAAAAAGAATATGACGATTCCAATCCCAATGAAAGCAGAAGCTGCCCGCCCGGCTAGCCGCGCTGTGTAACACGCTGCTTCCCGAGCAGGAAGGTGTGCCGGTTCCCGACAGGAATCCTCCCGGCGGATTACTGTCGAGGTCCGGTGTGCCGGTCAGCCTGTGGACGCTTTTTAAGGCGGTTTTCCATCTACCTCGGCGAATGCGGACTGGTTTCCCTTATTCTGCCCCAGTTATACTAATTCGGCGATTGCTGTGCGACGCTGTCTCCACGTACACGTACACCATAAGAAATCCACCAAGCAAACATTTGAGATTACACTCGCCTGGTATGAGACTTTCGTTGGGAGGGGGGGGGGGTGAGGGGTCCACTGGGGACCGAACCGCACAATAACCCTGGGTTCGGTGTGGGGCGGGGGTGGAATAGGTGGACGGCTGAAGCCTGTTGGAGTTGTGATCCACTAAGAGCTATGGGGGGACGAAGCCTCTCCGTCGTTTCTGGGTCCTGGGTTCAATACACAGTGCACAATACACAAGAAGATGCTGAAAATTGCCGAACTATCAGTTTAATAAGTCACAGTTACAAAATACTAACACTAATCCGTTACAGAAGAATGGGAAAACAGGTAGAAGCTGACCTCGGGGAAGATCAGTTTGGATTTAGGAGAAATGTAGGAACACGCGAGGCAATAGTGGCACTGTGACTTCTCATAGAAGATAGGTTAAGGAAAGATAAGCCTATGTTAACACATTTGTAGATTTAGAGAAAGCTTCTCACAATGTTGACTGGAATACCATCTTTCACATACTAAAGGTGGCAGGGATAAAATGCAGGGAGCGAAAGGCTAGTTATAATTTGTACAGAAAGCAGATGGCAGAAGAGTAAAGGGGCATGAAAGAGAAGCACGGCTTGAGAAGGGAGTGAGACAGTGTAGTAGCCTATTCCCGATGTTATTCAATCAGTGGACAGAGCAAGCAGTAGAGGAATGGAAAGAAAATTTGGAGTAGGAATTAAAGTCCAGGGAGAAGAAATAAAAAAATTGAAGTTTGCCGATGACATTGTAATTCTGTCAGAGACAGCAACGGACTTGAAAAAGCAGGTGAACGGAGTGGACAGTGTTTTGAAAGGAGGGTATAAGATGAACATCGACAAAATCAAAACGAGGATAATGGATTGTATTCGAATGAAATCAGCTGATGCCGAGGGAATAAGTTAGGAAATGGGGCAGTTAAGCAGTACGTGACTTCTGCTATTTGGAAGGCAAAATAACTGATGATGGTGGAAGTAGGGAGCATATAAAATGTAGACTGGCAATGACATGAAAAGCGTTTCTGAAGAAGAGAAATCTGTTAACATCGTGTATAGATTTAAGTGCCAGGAAGTCCGTTATGAGAGTATTTTTATAGAGTGTAACCATGTTTCGAAGCGAAATATGGACGATAAACAGTAAGGACAAGAAGACAACAGAAGCTCTTGATATGCGGTACTACAGAAGAATACTGAAGATTAGATGGGTAGATCACATAACTATTGAGGAGGTACTGAATAGAATTGGGGAGAGGAGAATCTGACTAGAAGTAAGGATCAGTTGGTAGTACACCCTCTGAGGCATCATGCGATCACCAATTAAGTACTGGAGGGAAGCGTGGGCGGTAAAAATCGTAGAGGGAGGCAAAGAGATTAGTACAGTAAGCAGATTCAGAAGGATGTAGGTTGCAGTAATTACTCAGAGATGAAGCGGCTTGAACAGGATTGAATAGTATGGAGAACTGCATCAAACCAGTCTTTGAACTGAAGACCACAATAACAACAACAAAGGTAAACCGTGGAGCAACTGAGTCAATCTGCATTTCTGATTGAGGAACCCTCGTGCTTCTGCGTTGATTTAATCGGTTGCACTCAGAGTAAGCAAGGGCTGCAGTTGCTTATAGTATCTACATGCTAAGCTCCTAATCAGATGCTCTTAATACCATGCACCGCAGGATAGAGGTTACTAATCCTAAACTTAAGGGCTATTACGGAAGTCTACCCGTAGCCAGTTAGCGGAAATGACATGGAACTCCTAGCAGTGCCGTTTTCTAGGAAATGTGGATGAGAAATAAGTCAAACGAATTTCCAGTTCTGCTCACAAAATATTCCAAAGAAACGCTACCGCTGAAACTAAGGTCTTCTGTTAATATATCGGAGATGAATAGTAATGATATTGACAACTGTGATTTTGTTGACGAAGGATAGGTAACAAAAATATCACGTTTGTGCCTCTTTTATATGATGGAGATAATAAATCTTTGAGATTCAAATTTTCTTGAACATACGCTACAAAATATCGAAGGAAAATATTACGCATACCTGTACTTCATATCAAGTAACTAGTAAAATTCACAAATATTTTATGACGGAAATATAGCAAAAATAATTCCATTGATGCTACAGTAGACCAGAAGAAGAACCCTAGTATAATGATAAGAAAAGCACATTTTATGACTGTGAAAAATGTCAGTTTCAGGAAAATCATTAAAACCTTAGGAATAATGTAAGAAGTGAATGATGAAGTCTGAATAAACTCTTTTGACCAAAGACATAATCGTACAAGGATGTCTTTAAACTGGTATTTCAGCAACACAATTCGTTAGACTTTTTCATATAAGTTAGTATATCTATAAAATTTTGCAATCGTAAACTTCTCTGCTTCAGAATTTTTCTTCTGCTTATTATTGTTATTAGTGTTCCGTTTCATTTCACGCCTTTATTTAATTTCGTACTTTTTAATATAATCACTAATTACGAAATTTTTACTATTTTTATGTGTCTTTTTGAAGTTCTGTTGAGCTTGATTTGCAAAATGAGCCAATATGCAAGAGTAGGAGAGATGATTTTCATGATGTAATCCGATTTTCCTTAGGTACAATAAGACAATATACACATAGTCACGAGTACATTTTTCCGAAACAATTTAGTTACGTCTGCAGTGTGACCCAAGTCTAAGTAGTGTCAACGCTGAAAATTCGAGACTGTGAAGTCTATTATAGGATCTTCTCCATAAAACGCAAGTATCAAACAGTAAAGCTTCTGAAATCCCTGTCTCAGTTGCAGCATATATTTAAACCATATAAAACTTCCGCTTCCACTACGCACACAAATAGTTGACAACGTAGAAATTAAAATAATGTCTACAACGATGCATAATGGGCGAGTACTGATAGATCATCCTTCAGTAACTTACATCGTAGTTATAACAAGCTACACACAGAAAATATACCATTTACTTCTCATGGACGGGGTTCTCAGCGCTGTAGAATTTTTTAAAGGATTTCACATTTGCCGTTGATTACAGAAATTATTTACTTCGCAGTTTAAATTTCGGCCTTTGGGCCATTTTCAAGTGGTACTGCAAAGAATTTAGCTTCAGCATGTGTTGGACTTTAAAATCATCCTATATCTATACATATCATTGCCAAAAATAGGCCTTTCCACTGCAGAAATGATGCACAGAGCTCCGCAGTTGTCTGATGTTTCTGTGTTCCTACAATAAAAAGACCTATTTGGACGATGACATACACTCCTGGAAATTGAAATAAGAACACCGTGAATTCATTGTCCCAGGAAGGGGAAACTTTATTGACACATTCCTGGGGTCAGATACATCACATGATCACACTGACAGAACCACAGGCACATAGACACAGGCAACAGAGCATGCACAATGTCGGCACTAGTACAGTGTATATCCACCTTTCGCAGCAATGCAGGCTGCTATTCTCCCATGGAGACGATCGTAGAGATGCTGGATGTAGTCCTGTGGAACGGCTTGCCATGCCATTTCCACCTGACGCCTCAGTTGGACCAGCGTTCGTGCCGGACGTGCAGACCGCGTGAGACGACGCTTCATCCAGTCCCAAACATGCTCAATGGGGGACAGATCCGGAGATCTTGCTGGCCAGGGTAGTTGACTTACACCTTCTAGAGCACGTTGGGTGGCACGGGATACATGCGGTCGTGCATTGTCCTGTTGGAACAGCAAGTTCCCTTGCCGGTCTAGGAATGGTAGAACGATGGGTTCGATGACGGTTTGGATGTACCGTGCACTATTCAGTGTCCCCTCGACGATCACCAGTGGTGTACGGCCAGTGTAGGAGATCGCTCTCCACACCATGATGCCGGGTGTTGGCCCTGTGTGCCTCGGTCGTATGCAGTCCTGATTGTGGCGCTCACCTGCACGGCGCCAAACACGCATACGACCATCATTGGCACCAAGGCAGAAGCGACTCTCATCGCTGAAGACGACACGTCTCCATTCGTCCCTCCATTCACGCCTGTCGCGACACCACTGGAGGCGGGCTGCACGATGTTGGGGCGTGAGCGGAAGACGGCCTAACGGTGTGCGGGACCGTAGCCCAGCTTCATGGAGACGGTTGCGAATGGTCCTCGCCGATACCCCAGGAGCAACAGTGTGCCTAATTTGCTGGGAAGTGGCGGTGCGGTCCCCTACGGCACTGCGTAGGATCCTACGGTCTTGGCGTGCATCCGTGCGTCGCTGCGGTCCGGTCCCTGGTCGACGGGCACGTGCACCTTCCGCCGACCACTGGCGACAACATCGATGTACTGTGGAGACGTCACGCCCCACGTGTTGAGCAATTCGGCGGTACGTCCACCCGGCCTCCCGCATGCCCACTATACGCCCTCGCTCAAAGTCCGTCAACTGCGCATACGGTTCACGTCCACGCTGTCGCGGCATGCTACCAGTGTTAAAGACTGCGATGGAGCTCCGTATGCCACGGCAAACTGGCTGACACTGACGGCGGCGGTGCACAAATGCTGCGCAGCTAGCGCCATTCGACGGCCAACACCGCGGTTCCTGGTGTGTCCGCTGTGCCGTGCGTGTGATCATTGCTTGTACAGCCCTCTCGCAGTGTCCGGAGCAAGTATGGTGGGTCTGACACACCGGTGTCAATGTGTTCTTTTTTCCATTTCCAGGATTGTATATACATGCCGGAAGATTAAAAGGCGAAAATGCTCATGTTTGAAAGGCTCTGACTGAAAATTGGTGTACCATCTGCCTCATTCCACCTTCCTCAGCACCTTTACAATTTTTTCCAAACATTTGGCACGCTAACATATTCGTGCTCTTTTTAACATTCAGCTCATCCCTCACCCCCACAGGCTCCGCTAAAGATAGCTCGCTCACACCAATTAGTCGATTTCTGTAAGTCGCTCATACCAATCCACTCCCACTCGCCCATTCTCACTCACTGTTTCAACCCATCTCATTGACATTACCTCTGTGTCTCCTGTCTACCAGTGTCCGGACAGTTGCCACGCCGGACATTTGCCACGTCGGACATTTGCCACGATTTTATCTGCCCCGAAGGGTCAGGTCCCTTGTCTCCCCCCTCCCGCTCCTCCTCCTCCTCCTCCTCCTCCTCCTCACCCGCCCGCCCATTTTGCTTTCGAAGTTCCTAACGTGACCATCAGTATGGAAGTTATTACAACGAACAAGGACAGGCCTCCTGCTCATTACAAAGGTTACGCGTATCTTAAACAGAGTGAATCTAAAGAAGGTGTTGAACGTAATAGAACATATCTGTGGACCACCTGACGATGCGGCTCTGAAAGTGAGAAAGCAAGTGGAAAGGGCGAAGAGAAGGTCCAAGAAGAAACTACACAGTTATCGGAGATATACGCGGATGAAATGGGAAATCTACATAATAAAGTTTATGACTTTGTTACAGTGATGACTAATTCAGAATCTATGAAGAGAACCATGCGTCGTCGATTGAGTCAAGAGTGGGGGAACTCTTATGAAATGGATTTTCGTGAAGATCTATTAAAAATGGGAGATCGCAGTAGTTTTCTTCTGGAAGACGATAGATTAGAGGTGAGAATAATGATTTTTAGTGGATGCAAAGGAAAGAAAGTTTAAAAACATGTTCCCATTTTTTTTGTGGATGGAACATTTAAGAGATGCAGCAAGCAGTTTGCACAGACTTAGGAGGCCCGATTAAAGAAACAAACATTCTTCCTACTGTATTTGCATTGCTCCCTAATAAGATGAAAGACACATATGTTCACAAACTGCCTATTGGCTTCTGTCTCGGGTTCTTCGGCCGACGT
The DNA here is from genome assembly GCF_023898315.1 of Schistocerca nitens. NCBI lineage: Eukaryota > Metazoa > Arthropoda > Insecta > Orthoptera > Acrididae > Schistocerca > Schistocerca nitens. The sequence goes on from NC_064615.1 coordinate 516,257,500, forward strand.
TCATCTAATGATTTTTCTGACGTTTCGCCAGCACGAGTGGCTGGCATTGTCAAAGCTTCACCCTCCATTGCCGGTGGTGAACTGGAGGCGAGCTCGCGGCCGCAGACTATATGTACCTGGCGCGCCAACGTCCGAGGGCTTCTCCGCGGTCATTTCCGGTGCGGTTCTCCTCTTGCTACCTGCGACGGTCGTTCGCTGCAGTACGGGAAGCCAGGATCCGTTTACCTTAAGGCTTTCCTCTTTCTTGTTGAAACTGTTCGCGTGTTTTTGGATTTCTACAGCTTCTCTGAACAAGCGCGTGTGATAGTGCTTCTCTACAGCCAGAACTTCCGTGTCGGCGAATTTTATTACTTGTTCGGTCTTATTCAGTGCGTGCTCTGCCACGGCCGATTTCTCCACCTTACAATTTTGTACACATATGTTCGTCTGTTTCGTTTGATAAAAAAGGCAGTCTCTGAGTGGTGTCCTAAACAAGTAAAGATGGACTTAGAGGCAGCTGCGATATCGGCCATTCGTCAAGTTTTCCCCACAACTGAAATAAATGGATTCTATTTCCATATGAAGAAGAGTTTGTGGAGAAGAATTCGAATTCTCGGTCTAAGTGAGGAGTACCGCTGGAACGAGGATTTAAGACCTCACGTCAGTATGTGTGCAGCGCTGGCAGTTGTAAAACCGGCGGACGTAAGCAATGGATGGATTGAGATTCATGCAGAAGCTCCTGATAACGGAAGGTTCTCTCAATTTTTTGACTACTTTGTGGATAACTGGCTAGAGAATGAGGATATCGCAATAGAAATGTGGGACTGTTACGGAAAAAGGCACCGAACGACGAATTCTGCTGAAGGGTGGCACAACAAAATAAACAGTATTATTGGAAACCCTCACCCTAGAATCAACTATTTGTTGGAGTGCTTGAAAAAGGAAGCAGAGCTCACAAACAGCATGCACATGAAATTGCAAATGAATCTTGAAGGTAAGAAGAGGAAGAAGAAGTACTTGAAGCTGGACGACAGGATAGAGAGAATCGTAAAGAATTATGAAAGGACAGGCAACATTAGGCCTTGCTTGAAAGCCATTGCCCATATTCAGATACTAGACTAAAATACGTTAAAAATAATGTATTAAAATTATGAAGACCACTGAGTCCTCGCAGATTACTGAGATAAAATTATCAAAACACTGAAGCAGCATTATCGGAGCTAATATTAAGTTGTAATTGTAAATGGAGTGTACATTAGTTCAGCGTGTTTAGGCTGATTTTACACGCAAGAATGGTAAATGGTCATTTATCATTTTGACGGTCCAAAGCCTCTGCAAGGTGTAATGCGAATCAGCCCTTAATGTAAAAATTAAAAAGTGTTTCAAGCCTCACAAAAGTATCCTTATTGTTGTCACGTTAAGATAACTTTTTTCTACCTTCCAATATTATGGCCATACTATTAAATAATTGTGAGTTCTAAAATAATTTTCTAAAGCTTCAGAATCGCAACTTTCACCTATAATATCATGGTTTGTTAAAATGATACTATACGCTTTTGTAAAAGAAAATGGATACTGAACCTTTGAATTGCACCGAAAATTGACATCCCAAAACTGATCTAATCCTAAGGTTGACAATTTTGGCACCTCAAATATTTTTGATTTAAGTTTAGCTGCAAACATTTATAGTATATGTAAATCTACCTAATTACATTTAGATTTAGTCCTTTAAAATTAAAATTTCTTACTAATTTCTTGATTAGATCTAAACAGGTCAGTAAAAGCTAGGAGCTTACTACTGAAAATTAATTGTTACCAAAGAACATCACAATCAAATGTATTAGACCTACTTTTCTTATACATTAGAGACTTTTTGAAAAGATATTTGATCATTTCCTCTGTCACTGACAGTGTTTCAGTTGCTTTGCAACACCAGGGATATCTACTTGTAAATTATGTTTGCAGCTGCTCTCATTTTGAATTCTGGAATATTTACTTCGTCTTCTTTGGTGAAGGAATTTCGGAAAATGCATTTTCTAACTACACTTTATTGGCACTGTCATCAGTAACATTACCGTCGCTGTCGCGCAATAAAGGTACTTACTGAGCCTTTCCACTGGTTTACTTAACATGGGCCCAGTATCTCTTTGGATTTTCCGCCACATTTCTAGAGCGAGTTTCGTTGTGGAAACAATCAAATGCATCTAGCATTGAAATTCGCATGAAATTTCGAGCCTCAGTAAAACTTCACCGATCTTGGAGATTTAGCGTTCATCTAAATTATACGTGCCTTTTGCGGTGCTCCTGCAACAGCTTTCTGTCGTGTTTTGTGTACCGAAAACCTCGAGTGCTTTTGATACTATATCTTTGAACTTAAGCCACATATGGTCTTCATTTACATAGTTTGAAAGTATTGGAAACTATCTCCTAGAAAGACGTCACCTGAATTTTAGCTGCTTTTATAAATAGATATATTTCGCGTTTAGTTTTGTTGAATTTCCTTGTTACGGAAGTGAGCCTCGCTACGACTGCGTATTCACTAATCCCTGTATCCGTCGTGATGATCAGGATTATTTGTGGCTAAGAGGTCAAGTGTGTTTTCGTAACCATTTACAATTTGAATGGTTTCGTTAACTAATTGTTGAAAATAATTTTTAAAAAAGCATTTAGAACAATTACGGAAGTTGTTTTCTATTTACAATAGGGTATATGAAAATGTATTTTTGTCAACATGCGGAAGGCAGATTGAAGTAACTGCCAACTATAATTGTATGAGTAGGGTACCTGTTTGTGATGGGACTCAAGTTTTCTTTGAACTGTTCAGCAACAGTTTCATCTGAGACAGGGGGTCGGAAAAAGGAGCCAGTTATTAATTTATTCCGGTTGTCGAATATAACCTCTGCCCATACTAAGTCACAGGAACTATCAGCTTCAAAGTCGATTGTGAGCTTACATTATTTTTCCTTAAGTTGTCCTTCTTGTTTCTGTTGTAGTGCAGATAATTACAGTTACGTCTTTTCCCTCCAGAACCTAAGATGCTTTCTCTGTGACCCTGTAAATACCATAGATAAACAATGTAGAACAACAACGTAAGTTAAAAGCGTACCATTCTGTATTACTTCATTTCTTTTTTTCTAACATTTTAAAATTGTAAGTCGACTTTAGACGACATGTCAATCATAGATGTTCTTATCTCTATTTAGTGAACGTGTTTTCAGTTATGTTTTGAACATGGCCCCGCTACTCTTTATTAACTAATGTTTTTAGAGAATAAATTAATACAGAGTATGTCGTTCTTCTTTTCAAACATTCACATACCCAATTATTCTTTCCCTATTCTCATTTGGGTATGCAGTTGTAGTAATTAAGGTAGGCACAAATGCAGTGGTCCAAAAGAAATGATTAGCGTACATTCGCATTCTCGTTTGATCGTTCCTTTCTTGTTGCTCCCATTCAGATGGACTGTTTCTATCGCAATCAGTAAGCGTGAAAGGAAGCTACCGCTCAGACAGAGGAATCTATATTTATACTTGGCAGAACTAATTACATACTGACATAATCGTCGGTGTTGATTTGGTTTCCCTAAAGTTATGAATATTTCGATTTCGGAGAAAAAGCTCTGTATTTGGCCAAGATGTCGAAGAAGAAGCTCCCTTACGTACTGGTTGTATCGAGTAAGATGTGGAGACGGCGGTTTGAAAGCGGACAGAGGTAGTGCGGGGAAGGGCGTCCCTTACCTGAGGGATCGCTACTCAAGCTACCTGGCGAAGGGGCAAGTGTGGCAAATGTCCGGCGTGGCAAATGTCCGGCATTCGTCTACCAGCTGCAGCCTCCTTCGTTTTGTCCTACTTTTGCTGTCTCCTCTTGCGGCCACTGTCTCCCTTTTGTACTTTCTTACTACTAATATCTTCTTCATTCCTTCCCACTATTGCAGTCTCTTCTCACTGTCACTATCTTTCTCTTCCTGACTGTGTTCGTCACAGTTCTGTCTCTCCGTGTCACTTGCTCTCACCCACCTCCATTTTCTCCGTCTGTTTACTCCTCTCCCGCTGGCATTGTCTGTTTCGCTCTTTCTATACCACTATCATTGACTGCCATGTTTCAGTATCTATTATTTTTCTGTCTCTTTCCTACTGTCTCACTGTCTCCTTCTCTCTCAGCATAAGACAAAGTGCGACTACGTTTGCATTCCAAAATCAACGGGAAAATTTTTAAAGGTCCTGAGAATGAGTATGAATCAGAAAGTACCTCATTTTTCCGAGGCCTTTAACCAGGAGTATATTCGCCTTTTTCGTTCTTCGATTGGAGCATTTTTCGCTGGTTCCCTTGTTTTCTCAGTCACAGCAGGCCATGTCACTCATATGAAAAGAACTTCGTGCTGTAGTACAGTTTCGATAATTGACTTACATGAAATGTGACGTAAAACTAATTTTACACCTCAGATCTGAATTTACGCGCACAAAAATTTTCAATGATTCAGTATTATGACAAGGGGTTGTTCGAGATCTAGATCTTATGAATATCTCGCAAGCATTTCAGCAAGTTTTGTTCATAGCTGTCTTGCAATCCTGGACTCGTTTATGGTACGAAGAAAACGGAAAAAAATTGTTGTCGGTGTGCTAAGTAACAGCCCATGAACTGATGGTGGCTCCATAAAATCCTTAAAGCATATCGTCGACCGCATCAAATGCAAAAAGGAACAACCGATTTTGTCTGTTTACCTAAGCAGGAATAAGTGTGTAATGTTCATACTTTGATCCTTTGCTGCAAGATAGTGACTTTAGGATAATACTTCTGTCGGGTATACAAATTATTCCTAGCCCAAGAACTATCCAACACACTTGATCCTACCATTCTGTCTCAAACAGCACCCGAGGTATGAGGCCCGGAAAAATCCCGTTTCTATGAGTGGCGTTTTCGAACATGTTAGGTAGCGTATGCTGTCGCATGGGTACCGATTACATTAATCATACTTATACCTATCGATATATCTCCAGGAATATTTCTTGGCGGTAATCAAGTTGTAGAACACGGCACAGTTCATCAGGAAATCTGGAAAGGTTTGAGGAAATTGCGGATGTTTCACGCTGATACTCAAAGAGTGTTTGAATGTCCCTTTACATTAGATGACATGTGATTCCTCGCATCTTGCACCAATAGGAGGACATCTGTAGTAGTGAAGCCTTGTCAAAAGCACGCGATGATCAGTTAATATTCACAGCGGTTGCGGACTCAAGTATACAAAAGATTGTTGATTAGTCAATATGCCGAAAAACAAACGCGCAATAATTACTTCTTTTGTCATTAGTCATCAGACTAGTCAGATATTGTTCGCCACGTTTTCCTGTCCCGTGCTAACTTCTTCATCTGAGAGTAGCATAACCGCTCAACGACAACAGTTACTTGTTTGATATACTCCAATTCGGTTTTTCTCTTGTCGTTTTTACTCTCTGCAGCTGCCTCTGGTTCCATGGAATTAATTCCTGAGGTCATGACAAATGTATTATCACACTGTCCCTTCTCCTTGTCATATTTTCCACATATAATTGTCATCGCCGATCCTGCAGAGAACATTCTCATTTCTGATCTTATTAGTCCATCTAATTTTCAACTCTCCTGTGTAGCACCGCATGCCAAACGCGTCTTCAATCCTCTTCTTCTCGGATTCCCCGCATCAGTTCCATACAACGTTGTGCTCGAGCCTCATAATCTGAGAAACGTCTCCTACAAATTACTGCCAGAGTCTGATTCTAGCAGACTTCTGTTGGCCCTCTGTACCATTGCTAGTCTCCTTTTTGTGTCTACCTTACTTCTTTTGTTTGTTATTATGCTTCTAAGGAAAGAGAACTCCTTCACTTCGTCTACTTCGCTGTGCCTAATTTTGATGTCAATCGTATCATTAATCTCATTTCTACTATCGTCATTACTTTCGTCTTTATTTGCTTCACTCTCAAATCACAGAAGACCTTTTCATAACTTTAAGCAGGTCCTGCAGTTCTTCCTCGCTCACACCAAGGATATCAATGTCATCAGCGAGCCGAAACGTTGACATTCTTTCTCCTTGAATTTTAATCGCACTACTGAAACTACATTTTATTTCCGTCTTTGCTTCTTCTAATTGCAGACTGAACACTAAGGGGTAAAGTGAGTATCCATGTCTTACACACATCCTAATCGGTGTGCTTCGATTTTGGTCTTCCATTATTATCGCTCATTCATTTTTCTTATACATATTGTATGTAACCCGTCTCTCCATGTATCTTTTACCTACGTTTCTGACAGTATCGAAGACCTCGCAAGATTTGATATTTTTGGTAACTCAATCGAAACCCTAAGAACGGCCGGCCGATGTGGCCGAACGGTTCTAGGCGCTTCAGTCTGGAACCGCACGACCTCTACGGTTGCAGGTTCGAATCCTGCCTCGGGCATGGAAGTGTATGATGTCCTTAGTTTAGTTAGGTTTAAGTAGTTCTAAGTTCTAGGGGACTGATGACCTCAGATGTTAAGTCCCATAGTGCTCAGAGCCATTTGAACCATTTTTTGAACCCTAAAAACGGATATTGATTTGCCTTAAGTCTTGCATCCATTATCAAACCCAACAACAGATATCCTTATGTTGCATTTTCCTTTCCTGAAGCCAAATTGAAAGTCATCTAAAACATTCTCAGTTTTCTTTTAAATAATTCTGTATATTATTCTTGACAGCAACTTTGATGTGCTTTTAATCCACTTATAATGTAGTATTTTTATGTCTCCGTGACTGTGTCGATGATATTTTTCCGAAAGTCTCGCAGTTTCCGAATTCCATTTGCTTGGCTCAACGAAGGATTCACTCCACGAGAAGCCCTATGTGACTGACGCAGAGGTTATTGATGCTGCAAGACGTTGGCAACGACGTCGACCATTGGAGTGCCATGAAGGCATACAGATTCTCTCAGCAAGGTGGAGGAAGACCGTCCGCTGAACGGAGGCTATGTTGAAAAATAGGCCCTTGTAGTCAGAACTGTGGGGAATACGATAGTGATTTGGAATCCTGAATAAAACCAACCTGCTTTCAGAAAAAAAAAACCATGTGTTGCAATACGTAAATTAAAATTTATATCTTATTCATGTACCTTGCACTCGTCATCAGCCATTTTACAACATTTACACTGGTTTTATCTAGCGACTTCCTTTAGATCGTTTTATGTCTTGAAATATGTGTAAACTTGTTTCGTCCTTCTCTCATCCGTTCATCTCTTTGTCATGTAATCTACCCACTGCAACGTTTTCCTATGTTTTTCAGGATTTTCCACCTGCCTTGTTTCCCACGTATTGTGCAAGATGGGGCTATTTCTTTGTAATGTTCCCACTATGTCTATGTCTGTATGGAATTTAGCCAAACTTTACCTCCCACTCAATAAAAGCCTCCATATTACCAAAAGTATGTACTCACAAACTGCTATCCAACTTAACACTCTCAGACTGAGCAGAACCTAATTTGAATTGAGCTGTAACTGGCCTGAATGCAACTTAAATGTTAAACTGAAGAAAAAACTGTAGTCTGGCTAAAATAAAAAATTCCACTTAACACGCGTCTCGCCAACATTGTTGCAGATTTTTCGGAAGCACAACATCAAACAGCAAACAGGCTGCGCTAAGCTAAATTTCAATTTCTAAATAAATATTCAAACTGTCGCATGCCATATGGTGCTTTGCAAAAAAAATGTTCAAATGTGTGTGAAATATTATGGGATTTAACTGCCACGGTCATCAGTCCCTAAGCTTACAGACTACTTAACCTAAATTATCCTAAGGACAAACACACACACCCATGCCCGAGGGAGGACTCGAACCTCCGCCGGGATCAGGGTGCTTTCCAGTAATGCGTAATATTAAACAGTGGGGTGGGGAGAGTAACTATTTGTGTTAAATGATATTCCAAGACATCGATTTTAAAAGAAGTACGTGTTCAAAAAGACAGAGTAAAATTTCGCGTGCTCGTCACACATACGTTACATTGGTCTGAACAATACTATGTTTAACAAAGAGAACAATGATTTGAAAAACGTATAGTGTTAACAAAAATTTTTTCTAAAAACCAAACACCTTGATCAGTTAATATGTTAATGCATGATTAAGGGGAAGGGGGTGGTCTCTGCGCAAGTGAACGAAGTTACTTATCTGCCAATAATCTCTTCTACAGATTAGGTGCGTACTGCTGCAGTCTTACCTCAAAGTTCTCCTGTTCAAAAATGATAACATATTCAAAATTTGTATTATTTTCGCCTTTCGATACATACATCATATTCGTCCTTGCCGTCCTTTGCAATAAATCTTTCTTCATCTAAAGGATACCATCACAGCGCTACTAAATACATCCATCAGCTACGACATTTCAACTAAGAATCTGTTAGACTGCTCAGAGCCGAAGACTATACCCCAACAGGACCAAAGATTGTTTAACAGTAATGTAACTTGATCTCTCCTGACACGCACATCGTCAAGGTACAATAATTAAAATGGCATGATCACCTTCTATCGCTAGCATTTCTCTCCAGAAACTGTATACCAAGGAGAATCCCTCTCATTACAAACCTTTTTATTAGATACAAACAGTTTGGAGAGTTATTCTTCTAAACTTAGTCCACTAATCTGCCACGCGGTTCTAGTCGCTGCAGTCCGGAACCGCGCGACTGCTACTGTCGCAGGTTCGAATCCTGCCTCGGACATGGAAGTGTGTGATGTCCTTAGGTTAGTTAGGTTTAAGTAGCTCTATGTTCCAGGGGACTGATTACCTCAGATGTTAAGTCCATTGTGCTCAGAGCCATTTGAACCATTTGAACCACTCGTCTGCTGAATGTTTCTGCACAGAGTTATAGATTTAGATTTTCTCCATGCCAGATTAGATGCTGTATTTTTATGTAGTTTACTGAACATGTGAACCTTTCTTCCGTTCTTCACTGAAGCGCCAAAGTAACTGGTACAGGCATGCGAATTCAAATACAGAGATATGCAAACAACCGGAATACGGCGCTGCTGTCGACAACGCCTATATAAGACAAGTCTCTGGCGCAGTTGTTAGATCGGGTACTGCAGCTGCAATGGCTGTTTCTCAAGATTTAAGTGAGTTATAACGTGGCGTTATAGTCGGCGCGACCGGCCGGGGTGGCCGAGCGGCTCTAGGCGCTGCAGTCTGGAACCGCGCGACCGCTACGGTCGCAGGTTCGAATCCTGCCTCGGGCATGGATGTGTGTGATACCCTTAGGTTAGTTAGGTTTAAGTAGTTCTAAGTTCTAGTGGACTGATGACCTAAGAAGTTAAGTCCCATAGTGATCAGAGCCATTTGAACCATTTTTTTAGTCGGGGCACGAGCGATGAGACACAGCATCTCCGAGCCAGCGTTGAAGTGGGGACTATCTCACGAGTGTACCGTGAATACAAGAATGCGGTAAAACATCAAATCTCCGACATAGTTGCGACCGGAAAAAGATCATGGAAGAACGGGACCAACGATGACTGAAGAGAAACGATCAACATCACAGAAGTGCAGCCCTTCCGCAAATTGCTGCAGATTTCAATGCTGGGCCATCAAGAAGTAACAACGTGCGAACCATTCAACGAAACATCGTCGATATGGGTTTTCGGAGCCGAAGTCCCACTCGTGTACTCTTGATGACTGCGTGACACAAAGCTTTACGCCTCGCCTGAGCCCATCAACACCGACATTGGTCTGTTGATGGTCGGACGAGCCTCGAATCAGATTGTATGGAGACAACCTCATGAATCCATGGACACTGCATGTTAGCAGGGAAATGTTCAAGCTGGTGAAGGCCCTGTAATGGTGTGGGGCGTGTGAAGTTGGAGTGATATGGGGCCTCTGATACGTCTAGATACGACTCTGACAGGTGACACATACTTTAAGGTCCTGTCTGATCACTTGCAACCATTCACGTCCATTGTGCATTCCAGCAGGGCAATGCGACACCCCACATGTCCAGAACTGCTAGAGAGTGGCTCCAGGAACACTCTTCTGAGTTTGAACACTTCCTTTGGCCACTAAACTCTCAAGACATGAACATTATTGAGCATATCTGGGATGCCCTGCAACCTGCCGTTCAGAAGAGATCTCCACTCCCTCGTACTCTTACGGTTTTATGGACAGCCCTGCAGGATTCATGGCTTAAATTCCCTCCAGCACTACTTCAGACATTAATCGAGTTCATCCCACGTCTTTTTGTGGCACTTGTGCGAGCTAGGCAATTTGTTTGGACCTTCAGTGTAGGGCTTTGTACTTTATTAACCACTGTTGCTACTACAAGCCTATTGTCACAGACAATATTTTCAAAGTGTTTACCATCTTAGAGGTCAGTTCTGTTTGTTGCCAGCAATTCGATTCCTTCATGAGTAATGTCCCAACCTGTGCTGGATAGTTTTCACGGAAAGCTGAACATAACTCTGACGACTTGGATAGCGTTACATTATGAGTATCAGAAGTATAATGTTAAGTCGTACGTACTGCACGATGTATGGCGTCGCAATGAAATGTGTTAATGAAATCTCTTAAAACGTCCTTATGTGCCAAGGGGAGAACTTCTCAACCAGGACTCCACTTCTCAACCAGTCAGAAGTGGTAGCTTATTGCCTTGTGGCTGACAACGTCGATTTTATATACTACTTGCTGAGATATAAGTGAACTTAGGATGCAGTCCCTATTCCACTCATAGTGGACAACCTTGTTGCGTTCCTAAGGAGGCCGCTTTCTTCGTTACTATCAGTAATTAGTACTGCTTCGAAGATGTACCGTACTGAAACTGAAACGAGGGCAAATGCTGGTAGGTATGAAAATTACTCAACCAGCAGTTTAATAATTCATATTTCTAAACTACTGGTACGAATTATTTGTAACGGAACGAAAACAAATAAACAGTCCCTCAGGGAAGAACTGTTTCAGTTCCGGAGAAATATAAGGACACTCTAGAAAAACTGCTCCTATAATTTATCTCAGAAGAAAAGTTGAATAATAGGAAACCTTGAAAGGTGGCTACACTGAGCCACAGCGCCAGAGATCGCGCTAGAGAGTATTGTTCCGCCGCCTCCACTGGCAGTGATTATTGAGATGTCGTAGTAGTCAGTGCTTGGGGAGAGCTCGTGGTAGTCAGTGCTTGTTAAGAACTCTTAGCAGAGAGTGTTTGTTGAGATGTGCTAGTAGAGAGTGCTTGCTGAGATGTGATACTGAAAAGTTCTTGTTGAGATGTGGTAATAGCGAGTTGGCGTGGAGATATATTGTAATGATTAGAGTGATTTTGGTCAATATATGAAGGTAACGAAACTTGATTTATTTTTCATTATTTCCATGTTTTAAATAATGCGTCATTACAGGTTCAGTCAACAAAGCATCTGGCTTGTGTTCTTGGATTAGAGTGTAATTCTGGTTTTCTTGAGTAATTATGGTATTTTTATTTCCTTTAATTAATTCAGTATAAATGATATTTAAAATTTCTTGTGTTGTTGAAGAAGAACCGTGCCAGATGCGTACGTTGAGTCATACTTCCACACACAGAACAGTTATACTTGTGCTTTGGTTTCGTAGGTTTTATAGTTGCTGGGGACTTAATTAATTAATTGTGTTAATGAAAATTTCCATTTCATTCTTTGTTATTGTTCTATGCAGTCAGATAGCGTAATAATACTAGTCAGGGCCAACCGTTTACGAGACTTCGTAATCGAACAGACAGCTACTAAAGCAAAAAAATAAAATTATTTTAATTACATTTAATAAAGCCCCCATGCACGTGGCGACCGCTGCTTCGGATCGTCCCTTAGAATTTTTCTGATTGTAGAAATAGTAGACAGTAGGATTGTTGTAGTAATTTGTAGTTTAGTAATTGTAGTCTATATTGCATGTGTAGATTTGGTAATTGTCATTCTTCTAATGGTTTTTTTTTTTTTTGCAAAATTTCATTTCTGTTGTTTTGTCTACGGGTTTGACAATTTAGTGCAATTATTTCAATTGTTCGTTAATCGTGTTTGAGGGAAACATTTCGTGTGAATGGTATTGTAGGAGATGAGGAGTCATTGTGTGTAATTCGTACAGTGACGAGTTTTGTATTTGTAAATGATTACGCGATCGATGAAAAAGGCAAAAATGATGGATAGTCAGAATGACGAAATTGTTGACATGGCGAGCTCGCCAACACAGGAGAACAGTATGTTGAATAATGAAGTGGAAAACAATGTAATAAGTCGGGAAAATAGTCCGGAACCATTTCAAAATTTTTCTCAATCAGAAAATTCACAGAATACGAGATTAACGGTAGAAGATTCTGGAATAGTATCGAACACAGATAGCTTTACAGCCATGACGAAAGAAACTGGTTTTGCGGGAAATGTTAGGGGCGAAAGGAATTTCGAACAAGTTAATACGGAGCAGTTGGTGGGTGTAATATTAAATTTGGCATCTGAATTTAAAACACAGATGGGAACAATGGAAACACGGTTAGACTCACTGGGATCACAAATAGGAACAATTAAAACCGAGATGGGAACTTTGGGATCTGAATTAAAAACAGTGGGATCACAAATAGGAACAATTAAAACTGATATGGGAACAATGGAAACACGTTTTGACTCACTGGGATCACAGTTAGGATCTGAACTAAAAACAATGGAAACACGGTTAGATTCGCGAATAGGGACATGTTTCAAAAATATGAAGGATGAATTAAAGAAAGAAATTAGAGAAGAGGTACAACCGATTTTGAATTCTCACAATAATAGATTAATTGCAGTAGAGATTAGACAAAGGGAACAGGATAGAGAACAGGAAGAAAGAGATCGCGTGATAGTACAGAAATTTTCAGAGTTAAATTTACAACGTGCACACGATAAGGAAGAAATATTTGAGAGAATCGAGGAATCCGTACCAAATGACAGAATAAATAAACTAACACAACAATATGAACAGTTAACTACCAAATGTGTCAACACTGAAACCCGAGTCGCGACACTTACGGAAGACGTAGGTAAACAGAAAGAAAAAATAGTTGACTATCGGAAAGAGTTGAGGAGATTTCAGATAAATTGACAAGTCTTAGTTTACATGGGGGCAGAGATTCGGATGATACAGCTCCATTACCATTTGCAGAAACCGAAGAGTTCCAGAACATAAATAAGCATGTTGAAAATCAAGGAAAATTTAATGAACGCGTCAAAAGGGAATTTGAGGCATTACTAAAGCAAGACAAACATATTGAAAGCGAAATCGTAGGAAAAGACAGCAAAAGAAATTTGGAATCACAGTTAGCGGAGGGGTTTGAAGAAAATAATTTGTTTCATTTACGGGATGCAACAAGAGAGCGCCAGGCGCGCGAACTTGACAATAATCGACATTGGGACTGGGACAGACGCGGTAGGTCTTTGTCGCCACGAGGCGAAAACGTTGACTATAAACACTTCTTGACTGTTCGGAAGATTAAGATATTTCGTAATTCTAAGAATGAGATACATCCATGTTCATGGTTAGATCAATTTACGTACGCACTTCCGCCAGATGTGCCACTGAGTCACAAACTGAAATTTATGTGCAGTTATTAAAGTCCTCAGGGGATTCACTATACTAAGTGAATATGTGCCGTAGCGTTCACAGGGCCCCGAGCTGTAGTGGTGCTATTTCCCTTTTTAGTTTTCTGCACCGCTGCCTACTCTTTCACTATTCTTTGCATCTATAAAAAACAATTCTTCTACTATCAATCTATCTAGACAGTAGGTAAAAAATAACCGGATATGACGATTTTACCCAAAAGTGACTTCGGAAATTACCGTTTGGACTTACTATATTTTCTGCAGCATTCATTCGTAGCTTAAATGAAATTTTACCTGTTTATCTTCGTGACAATATTACTTCACATGTTGACGATATTCTTATTGCTAAACGTTCTTGGAGTGAGCACAACAAAATTTTGGATTCAATATTACGTATTTTTGCATGAGTTGGCATTACAGTGAACTTGGAAAAATCTGAATTTGGTCGTTCTCAGGTGAAATTTCTCGGTCACATAATTTCTACAGAAGGTATTCTCCCTGATCCAGAGAAACTAGAAGCTATTCGTAATTATGCTGTTCCTACCACAAAACGTGATGTTCGTAGTTTCCTTGGTGTCTGTAATTTTCTTAGATGCTTTGTTAGATTGGATGATTTGGCCACACCTCGTTTACACATTTCAGTTATGCACATTTTGGTCCCAGAAAATGCTTTCATAAATTACGAGAAAATCGCTACTTCAGTAATATGGAAAAACGTATTCGATCTGTTCTTGCCAAATGCAGTTTATGTCAACAGGCTAAGCCGCCAACTGTTTCTCACAGAGCACCGTTGTTTCCTATCATTCCAGCGAAATTAAAGGACATGGCTGCAGTCGATTTGTTCGGTCCAGTGGTTCGTTCTACTAATGGTTTTGCGTACATTTTCGTAGCAGTGGAATTGACATCAAAATATGTGTGTTTTACACCTTTACGCAAAGCAACAGCTCGTTCAGTATCTAATGCTTTCATCAAACATTTTCTTAAAGAAGTTGGTCATGTTGATAAGGTTATATCAGATAATGGATCACAGTTTCGCTCTAAAATTTGGCTTCGTACTCTACGGCGTCGTAAGATTAAACCAATTTTTATTTCACTTTTTCACCCTCAATCTAATGCTTCAGAGAGATGGATGAAGGAAATCAATAAATTGTGCCGTCTTTATTGTCATCAGAATCACAGAACGTGGGATCAGTATCTTCATATTTTTCAAAACATTCTGAATGAACTTCCTAATGACTCAACTTCTTTACCGCCTCTATTGATATTAAAAAATAAAGCACCGATAAATCGCATTTCTGAAATCGTTCCTTTTCCGCCTTCACGGAAACTGCGGCATTCTGAAGTTGTCAACCTGGCTCTACAAAATATTGCATCTGCGGCTGCTAGAAGAGAGAAATCAGCGAAACGTCCTGGTCGTTTAAAAATTTTGTCAGTTGGTCAAAAGGTGTTAATTAAATCTCACCGTTTGTCTCATAAAGGAAAAGGCTTATGTCGCAAATTTTTTCTGCTTTATAACGGTCCATATAGAATTCGCAAAATTATTCATGATAACACTATTGAAGTAGAAACTCTTAAATCTCGACGCTCTAAGGGAATACATCATATATCGAACGTAAAAAATTTTGTGGAATGACATACTTTTGAGACATCAACAGTTGTACGTAAACACACGGAGAATGCAAGGATACCGCGCTGTGTTCTGGCGGCGGCGCGTACTCAAAGCAACAGTGAAGTCTGCGCGCCGCACAAGGCAGTCGTTGACCGCAAACAATCACTTTCTACGTCACGCGTCTACAGCTGATCGAGCGCTCAGTGCGAATGCACTGACAGACGTAAACAAATACACAGTCTAATTTCTCGGATTAAATTCAGTATAAAGCTATGGTGACTTTATGAATTATGTTATTAACGTTCAGTATTTTTCAGGATATGGTTGTATAAAATATTTAAGAACTTCAGGTAAATTCTGTGCGTGTCCGACGTTAAGACGACTTGCTATGGAGAAAATTTCAGGAAGAATGTAATTTCGAAGAAAAAAGTAATAAACTAAAAAGGGTAACTATTAATTGAGTTTATTTTTCAGGTAACATAATTCCACTTAGGTACGTATTTTAGATGTAATTTGCTGCTCGCGATTACGTGATTCATACTTTGTGCTAAATTTCATGTTCTATGAATTTACTTGTGAAGCGACGTGCTTGTGTACATTTGCTGATTTTGACAATTATTGATTAATGAACAGGCTTGTTATTTGTATATATTATGCATCGCTTGGCTGCTATGCTTTTTCACTGATGTCATATTTTTTTAATTATGTGCCTGCTGTGCTTATTTATTTAAATTATAATTGTCACCTGATTAATTGTGCTGACTGTAGTTAGGTATGTAGGTTACACTTTGTGATTTATCTGCTTGCGCCTTCATGTTTACTTATTAAGATTACATATGAACATTTATTTGCTTATGCTGATATGATGCTAATGACTTGTTTATTACGTAAGATATATGTTTGCTGCTGTGCGTATGGATTGCATATTTACACATTTCTGTTTGTTGTCACAACTACTCTTCAATTTAGAATATAGCAATGCTGATATACTGTGAACGTACATAGAGTTTAGGTTACACTGTGGTATTAATTATAGATTGTTCGCTTGGCAGAGCCTCGTTGTAGGAATTGTGCTGTATCCATTTGTTGACATTCTGTTCTCTACTGGTATATTTACTCGCTATTGCATGTTTTGCTTACGCTCAGTGCCTGATATTTTTAAGATAAGAAAATGAACTGCTATAATGCTACGAACGACATTAGTACAAGAAACTTCATAGAAGTCACATGAGATGGAGGTTTTATGGAAGCTGTATAAATTTATGCTAATAGGAAGGAAGCTAACGACATGACATACCAAAACTAGGTTTAGACCATTGAGAGTTATTACACTGCATTCTTCGTGAGCAATTGAAATAGGAAGTGACACTTGACACAAAAAATACTCCACATGTTTGCTTCTGCCATGATTCTTGAAGTGGTGTACACACTGTGAAATATTATGATCATTAACACTTCGTAATCGTACTTAATTACTGAGAGTTATTCGAACTAAGTCTGTTAGAGGTCATGTACGCATTTCTTTTATTTAATGATGGACAAGGTAAACAAAATGTATCTTATAATTTACAATGAGTAGCAGATTTGGATCAGATGGATTACACAAGAGGTTGTGTGTTGACACTGTGTCTTCGGATTGTATGAGATGATGAATTGAGGTTTGCATTAGGATTTTGTCTGCACTTGTTCGAGGAGACTGACTAGAGGAAAGAGTTGTTATGGAAGTGAAATGAAATTGGCAATGAGGTTATATATATCGACGTATTGAAAAGGTATGATTGAGGTACTGAGATTATGTGAAGTTGATGATTATTGGAGTTTTCGTGGACAAGAGGTAAGGTAAATGATATTGATGATCGACGTATTGAAGAGGTATTATTGAAGTATTGAGATTATGTGATGCTGATGATTATTGGAGTTTTGGTGGATAAGAGGTGAAGTAAGTGAGGAGCATATTTTTTTTTTGTTGGTCTATATGGAACAAGGAGGATAAAGATGGCAGACTAGAACACTCAAGTAGAAGGAAGATTGTCTACACACACACTTTGTTAAATCACTAAGCAGTATATACTTTTTTTGAAGAGAGGAAGTATTTGCATATCTTGGCTCACTGACAGTTGTTCAGCAACCGTACATTTTGATCTGGCTTGGCAAACATTGGTCTTGACATGATGACTATGACGTTGACTAACTATTATTGACTGTTATACATTGCTGCCACTACTACTTTATATACATGATGAACATAAAATTTTGACAGAATTGCATTTACACAGTTAACACTATTCAATTGCACAGTAGCACTAATGTGGATGAAAGATGAGTGAGTGTGTTTTGTGTGTTTTTCTTTTATAATCCCAGAGAAGTGATCCCAACCTATCTCCTAAATATTATTTTACTTGTTTGTTGTGGCTTGCACTGACACCCATAAATATTATAGGTTTACTGCTATTTGTGTATTTTAATAGTTAATGTGACAATTATCTGATATCATTTGTGTGTTTATTAGAATTTATATGTTTAGTGTGTAAAGCATTTGTATGTGCATTCAAACTATTGTTCATGCCTGAACTGTGTGATTAGTGATAGGGAATATTATGGACTGTTATTTGCACTTTTTCTATATTATTGGTGCCACTAGGACACGTTTAATTTCTGCTGATGAACTGTGTGATTAGTGATAGGGAATATTATAGACTGTTACTTGCACTTTTTCTACATGATTGGTGCCACTAGGACATGTTTAATTTCTGCTGATGAACAGTGTGATTAGTGAAAGTGAATATTATGGACTGCGGTCAGCACCTGTTCAACATTGCTGGTGCCACTAATGGAACTGCTTGTACTGAAATGGTGTTACTTGTTGGTGTCTGCACCTGTTCAACATTGCTGGTGCCACTAATGGAACTGCTTATACTGAAATGGTGTTACTTGTTGATGTCTGCACCTGCTCAACATTGCTGGGTGCCACTGATGGACTGCTTCTACTGAAATGATGTCACTTGTTGGTGTCTGCACCTGCTCAACATTGCTGGGTGCCACTAATGGACAGCTTCTACTGAAATTATGTCACTTGTTGGTGTCTGCACCTGCTCAACATTGCTGGGTGCCACTGATGGACTGTTTCTACTGAAAAGATGTCACCTGTTGATATCTGCACCTGCTCAACATTACTGGGTGCCACTGATGGATTGCTTCTACTGAAAAGATGTTACTTGTTGGTGTCTGCACCTATTCAACATTACTGGGTGCCACTGATGGACTGCTTCTACTGAAAAGATGTCACCTGTTGTTGTGTGCACCTGCTCAACATTGCTGGTGCCACTAATGGAACTGCTTATACTGAAATGATGTTACTTGTTGGTGTCTGCACCTATTCAACATTACTGGGTGCCACTGATGGACTGTTTCTACTGAAAAAATGTCACTTGTTGGTTTTTGCACCTGTTGACCATTGCTGTGTGCTACTGCTGGAACTGTCAGCTACTTGTTTCTTGGGCTATGGAAAGCGTTTATGTGAATATTTGTATAAACTGATTTTTTGTGTATTACTGTTGTGAAAAGTTATGAGACTCTTACCTGCACATATTCGTCATTGCTGACGCTATTGATTGAACTGTTTAACCACATGATACTTGTGTAAACTATTATGTAAAGTCGCATGTATGAAAGAATTTGTATTGCTTACTGTATTCTATATACACTCCTGGAAATGGAAAAAAGAACACATTGACACCGGTGTGTCAGACCCACCATACTTGCTCCGGACACTGCGAGAGGGCTGTACAAGCAATGATCACACGCACGGCACAGCGGACACACCAGGAACCGTGGTGTTGGCCGTCGAATGGCGCTAGCTGCGCAGCATTTGTGCACCGCCGCCGTCAGTGTCAGCCAGTTTGCCGTGGCATACGGAGCTCCATCGCAGTCTTTAACACTGGTAGCATGCCGCGACAGCGTGGACGTGAACCGTATGTGCAGTTGACGGACTTTGAGCGAGGGCGTATAGTGGGCATGCGGGAGGCCGGGTGGACGTACCACCGAATTGCTCAACACGTGGGGCGTGAGGTCTCCACAGTACATCGATGTTGTCGCCAGTGGTCGGCGGAAGGTGCACGTGCCCGTCGACCTGGGACCGGACCGCAGCGACGCACGGATGCACGCCAAGACCGTAGGATCCTACGCAGTGCCGTACGGGACCACACCGCCACTTCCCAGCAAATTAGGCACACTGTTGCTCCTGGGGTATCGGCGAGGACCATTCGCAACCGTCTCCATGAAGCTGGGCTACGGTCCCGCACACCGTTAGGCCGTCTTCCGCTCACGCCCCAACATCGTGCAGCCCGCCTCCAGTGGTATCGCGACAGGCGTGAATGGAGGGACGAATGGAGACGTGTCGTCTTCAGCGATGAGAGTCGCTTCTGCCTTGGTGCCAATGATGGTCGTATGCGTGTTTGGCGCCGTGCAGGTGAGCGCCACAATCAGGACTGCATACGACCGAGGCACACAGGGCCAACACCCGGCATCATGGTGTGGGGAGCGATCTCCTACACTGGCCGTACACCACTGGTGATCGTCGAGGGGACACTGAATAGTGCACGGTACATCCAAACCGTCATCGAACCCATCGTTCTACCATTCCTAGACCGGCAAGGGAACTTGCTGTTCCAACAGGACAATGCACGTCCGCATGTATCCCGTGGCACCCAACGTGCTCTAGAAGGTGTAAGTCAACTACCCTGGCCAGCAAGATCTCCGGATCTGTCCCCCATTGAGCATGTTTGGGACTGGATGAAGCGTCGTTTCACGCGGTCTGCACGTCCAGCACGAACGCTGGTCCAGCTGAGGCGCCAGGTGGAAATGGCATGGCAAACCGTTCCACAGGACTACACCCAGCATCTCTACGATCGTCTCCATGGGAGAATAGCAGCCTGCATTGCTGCGAAAGGTGGATGGATATACACTGTACTAGTGCCGACATTGTGCATGCTCTGTTGCCTGTGTCTATGTGCCTGTGGTTCTGTCAGTGTGATCATGTGATGTATCTGACCCCAGGAATGTGTCAATAAAGTTTCCCCTTCCTGGGACAATGAATTCACGGTGTTCTTATTTCAATTTCCAGGAGTGTATTAGGTTATTGAAAGGTCAGTGCAAAGCCAAAATTTTATCTAGTTATATGATATTTACGCATTAATATTATCTTTTATTTTTGTCTGTATTTTTTTGACGAATTTGGTGGTATTTTCACCACCAATGCTGGCAAAAATACCATCAAATTCTAACCTGTGGAGGAGGGGCATATGATAGGTGTCTACACTGAGCCACAGCGTCAGAGATCGCGCTAGAGAGTATTGTTCCGCCGCCTCCACTGGCAGTGATTATTGAGATGTCGTAATAGTCAGTGCTTGGGGAGAGCTCGTGGTAGTCAGTGCTTGTTAAGAACTCTTAGCAGAGAGTGTTTGTTGAGATGTGCTAGTAGAGAGTGCTTGCTGAGATGTGATACTGAAAAGTTCTTGTTGAGATGTGGTAATAGCGAGTCGGCGTGGAGATATATTGTAATGATTAGAGTGATTTTGGTCAAGATATGAAGGCAACGAAACTTGATTTATTTGTCATTATTTCCATGTTTTAAATAATGCGTCGTTACAGGTTCATTCAACAAAGCATCTGGCTTGTGTTCTTGGATTAGAGTGTAATTCTGGTTTTCTTGAGTAATTATGGTATTTTTATTTCCTTTAATTAATTCAGTATAAATGATATTTAAAATTTCTTGTGTTGTTGAAGAAGAACCGTGCCAGATGCGTACGTTGAGTCATACTTCCACACACAGAACAGTTATACTTGTGCTTTGGTTTCGTAGGTTTTATAGTTGCTGGGGACTTAATTAATTAATTGTGTTAATGAAAATTTCCATTTCATTCTTTGTTATTGTTCTATGCAGTCAGATAGCGTAATAATACTAGTCAGGGCCAACCGTTTACGAGACTTCGTAATCGAACAGACAGCTACTAAAGCAAAAAAATAAAATTATTTTAATTACATTTAATAAAGCCCCCATGCAACCTACGTTTCTGTCACTTTTAAAATAAGAGAAGATATTGGACAAGGTTGACTGAACAAAACTCTTGGAAACTTTGAAGGTAGCAGTGGTAATTTACAGGGAATGAAACATTATCTACAACTTGTAAAGAAACCAGGGTGACAGGAAAGAATTTAGCTGATAACTAGATTTTTAATGAGTTCGCATCATCTACAGCAGCAAAACGCATAAGAAGAATGTAGAGAGGTCTGTGTTCATTAACTACAGGTTTTCTTTTAAAAGAATTCTAGATTGCGCTTCCTTTTAAATACGAATCATAGAACAGAGAACGCCGATTTCATAAGAGATCTTTAGCTGCTTTACGAAATAAAACAATGAAAAAAGGGTCGGGGCTTGGGTTGATTTGAAGGAGGAGACAAAAACAGCGCGGTCATCGGTTTCATCGGATTAGGGAAGGATGGGAAAGGAAGTCGGCCGTGACCTGTCAAAGAAACCATACCGGCATTAGCCTCTAGCGATTTAGGGAAATCACCGAAAACGTAAATCAGGAAGACCGGGAGCGGGATTGAACCGTCATTCTCCCGAATGCGAGTCCAGTGTGCTAACCACTGCGCTACCCCTCTCGGTTAAATAAGGCTACCATCCACCAGTGAGAACACATAAGAACGCGGTTAATATTATTATCACAGCAGTGATAGGTGCTAAAGATCGCATGCATGACGTTAGGAAAGATCTCGAGCAACATCCATTGTATCGCAATAAAATGTACAATTATTTATGTGTTTCAACTAAAGCTTGCTTCAGTAAATCTGGTGGAAGAGTTCCCACTTAATGGACGCCCATCTGTCGAAATAGGAGAAAATACATGTGTGTTGTGAACAAAGAGAATTAAGAAAAATAAGTCTGTCACGCAATTGGTTTTTGAAGGTTCCCTTGTCGATATGGGCACAATAATAGAAATTTTTCTATTACATAAGGTGACGAGTAACTTTGGGAACGCTCCCTGTTTCGTGAAACTATGCGAAATGTACACTGTCTAGAATGTCTGTAGCTACCTGTGCAGCTGGTTGAGCCAGCTGGTAGACACATCAGGGAACAAAAGGAAAGGGTACCACCCATAGGAACGCAAAGAATAGTATTAGTTCCGTCCTTCCGGTTAAAGTCCAGTTTACTTCTAAATAATATATGTTAATTATGACGGTGTAAAGACAAGGTGATGACATATAGAGCCAATAACGAAATAGCTTGTAAGATTTAAGGGGAGTGAGCTGGACAGATTTCCACGAATTCTTATTAAATCCTATACAACAATAATTTATGCCGTTATGGAATATCCTTTTGCAAAACATACTAAGTTTACACAGACATCAAGGTACATGCCATACCAAAAGTTATCGCAAGCATATCCCCATATTGCGTTCGATAACTACGTCAGACGTACGCTGTAATTTCAACAAGATGTCGAAGGACACTCCATTTTTACTTTGCTTTGCTGTGAGGGATTATACGAATGCTTATCGTAAGTTTCTTTTGTTTTCAATTAGATTATGAGAGTTTGAGGCAGAACCTTGCAGCATGTTTGCTTAACTCACAAGAATCGCACCAATCTGTGTAACTCATAGAAATAGGATTGCGAACTTGGAGTCGCAGTGTTTGTTGCTTAGCAACAGTATCGGCACGCCTGAGAGCACCGGAAGTGTGCAATCCTATTAGTCGCCCTTCGACACCAGCCGCCGAATCCCATCGCGGAGTCCAAACTAAGTTACGGAAGAAGAGGCCGAAACAAGATCCCCTCAGCAGTTCGATTCACGCTGACAACTCCCCTGCGATTTCGTGGCGCACTTTCTGTTCACTCTGAGCGGACAGCTGCCTCCGACAAGCTATCTGTTTCCTATACTTCTCCCTCTCTCTCACTGGCTCGCATAAGAGAGAGAGAGGGGGGGGGGAGAGGGGGCGGATGTGTGAAATGCGAGCAGAAAACTAAAGATACTGGGAGAAACAGACCTCTCATTACACACTCCAGTTTATTACACGTTATCATTGGATCGGTTACCTCAGCTACCAACTAGTCCATCACTTATTTACTAAGATTAAACCTATTTTCTACTTTGGTTGGTTTACGTTTCCTATTCTGTCACCCGAAAATTCTGTCACCCGAAAACTATCAGAAACAACGATTATAAGCTCCAATGCCTGTGAAATTACGAACTGACTTTCTTACTGTCGGCTTATTTTACCGCAGTATTCAAATCAAGGTAGCATGAAGGGTACAGGCTTTGTTATGATCATCTACCACAGCCAGATGGTAGACGTTATTAATTGTGAACGTAGCAATACAAGATGCAGGTTTAACATCTGATGGGGAGATACATAGCTGCAGCTACAGTGAAACGCAATGAAATACAATCTTCAACAAGGCTTAGCTGACATATACACGTAAAAATAAGAGGTCTAGGAGATCTGGAAAGCGGATTCACGTACGAATGTTTATCTTAGACATTTAGAAAGATATTTATGATATTTACATTGCTATGACACGATTCAAAGGTGTGGCAATAACATTGAAATGCTGTATGATGACACAGGCGGTTACACTAAAAGCTTTCATCCCCGACCACTTTTTTTAAAGAAAATAGTAATTAAGTTGCATTCTCTGAGTATTCTGACATTATTAGACGAAGGGAAAAATAGCAGAAAACTTTTCCTCAGATGTAGTGCAACATACGTGTATGATATTATGAGGAACAGTAATAAACAGAAGCTTGATCTTGTTTTGCTTTTATTTGATAAAAATGCTATGAAAATGTTACACAGTTTGAACTTATAGTTTATGGCATAAAAACGTAATAATCAGAATAAATTTATAGCTTCCACAATACAAAGACATGGTGTAGAGTGACCCACTTTTTGTGAAGAGTATGGAACCATCGCTTACATTTCCAAGACAGAGGTACTGATTATGTTTTGTACACTTTGTTTTAGTTGTACAATTGCAGTGCTAATATTGACATGTTCGTGGTGACAAAATGTCATCCAACATCAGCCAGTGATCGTACCCATCATTTCGCCCATTCATACCGAATGAAGTTCGCATATTTTTGCCTTTTGTGGGATACTTAAGTCGTTTTCTAACAGTAACTCAGCGTCCTTTTTCGGCCTTCACGAAGTAAATGAGCCACTGCCAGAGACATTCTAAAATTACAAAGATCTAAAATTCTCTTTATGACAGTCTGGACACGTCAGCGCCCTGTGTACAGAAACCAGCAGTTCGCTACTGAAAGTTCCAGGAAATGCGTTAAATACTGAAGAAACTCCAGTAGAATCAGAATCTCGCAACAACGAACGAAATTTTAGATGTATATAAAAAGTGAGTGTGTATCACAGCTTTCTCACAAAAAATTTACAAAAAGCCGAGATGGAGCGAGCAGATAATCGTACCCATTTAATACTAAAGTTGCGCAACATACACCTAATACGCACAGTCGTGCTAATACAAATTTCAAGTAAAATTAATAGGCACAGGCAAGAGATTACTAACAGCTGTCGACAGTACATTATACACACCTTTCCAAACATCCATACACAGCATATCGCTAAAACTACTCAATTTAAAGTTATTACGAACTGACGATAGCACGGTTACCAAAATGTGGTCTCGGTCTGTAGTCATCGAGTGACAGAACAAACAAGAGCAAGGCAAGAATCTTAGTCTTGAAAAAGAATAAAAACCGACATAGATGATCGATGGCGGTAATGTTGAAATATTAAGATACAGGTTGGTATACAATACTATTATTTTCCATAGACACGAAAGAAAAGGAGATACCAGATCCGGCATCAATGTAGTGGGACGAGTGGAACGAAATTTGTCGGATTACAAGTGAAGATGTATTCCGACAAAACCACGGAAAAGAGTACAAGAAATCCAAAGGGGCGAAGAATTAGATAACATTTGAAGAAGAAAAATTCTTTAATAAGGGCATATAAAAATAAAGCTGATGAGAAGTGACCAATATAAAAGTTATACTATAGAGGTGAATAAAAATACACTACATCCACATGCGAATATGAGAAATCTTATGGAGTATCAAACTGACACACTGAGATACGACATTATAAACTGGAAAAAACTTAAAACGAGTAGTTCATCAAAAATTTTCAGGATGTTTCGCCACGTCCAAAACATATACAACGCCTGTATTTCGCTTATAGTTCGTATAGTTCGAGTCACGAATGGCGGTCGAATTTAGGCTTGCTCTGCGCCATCACGTCACGTGAGTGGTGTTCTGAACGTTTTTCTGTGAATTTCGTACCCAATGCGAGCATTAAACGTGACAGTAGCGAGTTATTTAGTGACATTTTATTTCATTTATTGCAAGTTGTCTTCGCTGACTGTGGTGGTAGGCAAGCGAGAGACATAATTAGCCGGATGCTGGGTTTCTTCAGGACCAAAACAAGTGTATGCACGTACGCAACTGTTGCCTGGAACCGGCTATGTTGCTATCCCTGTTCGTGCCTCGACCTGCCCGAACTGCCCTCGTTCTTGAACCGGACTATAGCAACCCTCATCAAGGGAACTGCTTGCGGTGCTATTGGCTGCTAGTTATATCAGGACTGCACGTCGACCGCACTTGTCGGTATGCCACACTGCTCGCCCGATCACCGCACTGGAACAAAACGTATTGACATGTCCGAGGGCCAAACGTCTTTTGCATAAGCAGAACTACGTCACAGCAACTGATTCCCTCAGACTCGAAGATGATAACCAACAAAAACCAACGGGAAATATTCTTAGCGATAAACATTTCATATGAAGAGCTGACTGTATAGGTATCTCAGTATGGATATCCAATAATCGTCGGAAATTACAACGCTGCAGTGATCGAAGGAACTGAAGACGGTGTTACTGGAGAATATGAGCTCCATAGTAGGAATGAGAAAGGAGAAAGACTGACAGAAATCTGCAATAAACTTCGCCTGGTAACAGCAAATACACTGTTTACGAAAGAGTGGGAAGTCCCCTTGAAAACGACCTGTGGACACGGGAAGATGGCAGCTCGATTTCATAATAATCACAAAGGGATTCCGAAATCAAATATTACATTGTAAGGCCTGTTCTAGAGCAACTATAGCCTTAGCTCAAAATTTAATAATACTGAAGAATCGACCGAATTTTTGGACAATTGTCAGAAAGTATGAACGTGGAAAGAAGGGAGACACCGAAGCACTGCGAAATGATTATGTTCGTTTGAAGTTCTCTAGGACTGTAGATTCTGTGATAGTGAATGCCGAAGTAGGCAGTTCAGTTGAAGAGAAATGAATATCTCTGAAAAGGACCATCACAGAAGCTGGACGTACAATTTAAATTTACACGGAAAGTAACTGCGAAGACAAAAAATGACGATCTGTTAGATGGCGATCAGTCTCGCTTTGGGAAACACTTCAAGTGACTAAAGAAAAGGAAGTACACTAACGTCCATCACAAGACAGGAATAAAGCGTTGTAAATCACTTAGGAACGAACATAAACAGGGAGTGCGGAGAAGATGAGGCAAAATGGCAACTGGAAAATTGTGAAGAAAGCAAAAAGAAGTGATCGTTGGAGCGACAGAGTCTTTCTCAAATATGATAAAAAAGTTCTCCCCGTCTTTTTTTCGAAAAGTCATCATATATGACCAAAAATTACGATGTAGATTCGCTTCTACGAAGCAGCAGAGCACGCGAAGAAGTGATCTCTAAGATAAATTTGCCGAAAATGCGGCCAATAGAAAGACGTTCACCAGATGGACGAATAGCCCCAGATTGATCTCCGAGTCAATAATGCCATACAGTTATTTCATTTCTTTATACACATTATATCATTCACTTAAATTTATTCGCCTGGAACAACAGCTCAAGTAAGGCGTATTACATAACAAAATGAATGACAGTCCTACTTTACTGTCGCGAAAAAGGTGGTCACCAGCAATTAATTTTTCAAACAAAATTGGCCCAATCCGAGACATGCGATTGCCGCACCAACGTATAAATGTGTCTTTGAGTTAGCTTCTTTGATTACTAATCGGAGAGCCCTTGGTTCCGGATTCGAATCCCACTACTGCTTAACTTACGAATAAAAATCATCAGTAATGGTGGCCGAGGGCTTCCGGCATAAGAAGTCACGCCGTTCTGATAGCGGCCTTGTCAAAGAGGAAGGAGGAGCAGACAGAGGTTGAGGGCACTCTCTTGCACTTGGGGAATAACTTACTCCTAAAGATGGAAGAATAGGCGATAATCAACGGCATGAGGATGAAGAAGGCAATTCAAACCATTGCACATAACTTTTTTCCACAGGACATATGGCCTGTAATTGACAAAGTGTCATGATGATTCCGGAGTAGTCCCCCATACTCATCTCCGGGACGGCACTGCCAAAGCAGAAATGAACATGAGAAAAAACTGAACAACCAGTGGAAGGAAAAAGTTCTACGAATCGGGGCGTGGAATGTCAGAAGTTTAAACGTGACAAGAAACCTAGAAAATCTGATAAGAGAACTGATAAGGCGCAATCTAGATAAAGTGGGAGTCAGTGAAGTGAAATGAAAAGCAGGAAAAGATTTCTGGTTAGATGAGTGTAAGGTAATATTCGCAGCAGCAGAAAATATTGTAAAGAGGGTCGGCCGGCTTAGTAAATATGGACAGTATGCAACAGTTCGTCTGCTATCCACCGGCAACAGTGGAGATCGGACGTCAATACGAATACGAACGGTGACAATTTGTGGCAATGATTATCACATTGCAACACATCCATTGCAACACATCTGCAGTGAATGGTTACAATATTTAGACCAGCTTATGTTCTCAGTCTTTTTGTCGTGCGTTTTTAACAAGTTTTATTAGGTTCCTTTCTTGTCCATTTGTCTGTTCTGTAAAAATTTTGAACTTCAGTTTAAACTAACTTCCCGATCAGCTACAGACTTGCAACTTCCAACAGAACACAGAACTGGATGACAATGCAACATTCATTAACTTTCGTATCTCCGACCGATTCCAGGCGCTTCAGTCTGGAACCGCGCGATCGCTACGGTCGCAGGTTCGAATCCTGCCTCGGGGATGGATGTTTGTGATGTCCTTAGGTTAGTTAGGTTTAAGTAGTTCTAAGTTCTAGGGGACTGATGGCCTCAGATGTTAAGTCCCATAGTGCTTAGAGCCATTTGAACCATTTTTTTTATCTTCTCGGTATAGGTTTTGCAATTGTTTTTAAACTAACTTTCCAACGAGAAACGAAGTTCGGACTCTCAATATGGTCAAAAACTTTACGACGATGCAATATTAACTTGCTTTTACGTTAGGTGTGTGATGGAGGGTACTTCGTGCACCACTGATATTTTCCCCTTATTCTGTTCTGGTGTCAGATTTTGCCTCAGCTTCGGCTCAATTCTCTCTAATTTTTACCTCCATGGTCAATTCATGATATATGCCTAGGACACAAGTAATGGCACAGTTCAAACATGAAATTAAACACATTTCTGTTGTAATCTCTCCAGTATGTTTCAAATCGACTGAAAAATTTCACATATAGGACTAAACAGCAGAAAATAATTATTTATATAAAACAATTTTTAATATAATACGTTTTTTTAAACTGACTGAAAAGTACGAATAATTTCTCTTATGTTTGTGAATTTTTAGTTGCAGTGGATATACTTGTGAAATTTAAAACAAAACACCTGGGGATGGTGCAACAAATAACAGTGCAGAGATTAGCTGTCACTGGGAAAAATCACATAGAATTTCCTGTCATTTGCAGTGTAGAAAAATTGTTGGTGACTTAGGTGAACTATTCGTGTATGATGCATACACTGCATGCAATTCACCGTTTCGTTTTCAATTTTACAATTAGTCTTTTACTAAAAATATTCTGTATGCGGTTAGGAGAAATTGTTTTATATATTTTAGCTTGTGTTAAAAAGAGTTATATTTAAAAAATGTTTTAAAACAATTATTACACTCTAAATACATTAATATTGCTACGCGGGTGTGCAGCATCCATGGCATTTAACAAGAAAAACTGTAATAGACAGTCGATAATAACATCACTTCCACAAGACCAAAACAATTAGTACGGAAAGTGGTGAGTCCTGTTTAGCAAACTGCCCAGTGGTACTCTTGTTCCCAGTAAGAGAGCCCCTTTTCGCAGATATCACACGTTGTATATACCTATAACTTGTCTCTTTGTGAGCCGACAGGGAAAGAAATGAAATTAAATTTTTGAAGTGAATTTGGTATTTATAACACGTTACGATAGAGGTGAAACACAACTCTCTACACACTACATAGCAACGAAAATTGGAGATGTTGATGTTAGTACCATTTACGGGTTCTTTGTTACTAATACTGTTAGATTTGGTGCGTGTGTGCGTGTGTGTGTTTTCCGGATTTCATATGTAAAAGTTCAGAGTCTATGGTCAATTGGTTCTGTAGGCTACATGCAGTATTCCCAGATGTTGTTTAGCAAAGTTCACAGTCTACGATGCCGGCCAGTTGAGACGAAAAATTTCCTTTTTGCATCATGTTGAGATATTGGAATGCTGTCTTCACGGGTATATCAAAAGTTTCCGACTTACGGAAGATGACTTATGCCTTTTTCAATACTGATTTCCTCTCCATCGCTTTCGTGCACAGCTCGTATTACGAAATAATTGGATATTACAAAATAAGCATTAAAGCAGTAATGCAAGGCGACAACAGAATTGTGTTTAGAGCATCGAGGTGGAAGGGAATTACGAACTGTAATCTGGTCTCGAATGCGCTCGTTACAGTGGCGATCAGCACGAACTATCGGCGACCGCTTTAACGTCATCGATGCTTTAATGGTTACGCTGGATATAAAACACGGGCAGAACTTTAAAATCCTCGCTGAGAGCATAACGTTCAAAAGTAATTTG
Source organism: Schistocerca nitens (assembly GCF_023898315.1). Lineage (NCBI taxonomy): Eukaryota > Metazoa > Arthropoda > Insecta > Orthoptera > Acrididae > Schistocerca > Schistocerca nitens. The sequence goes on from NC_064615.1 coordinate 516,287,617, forward strand.
ACCTCTGGATTTATAGCCACAGCAGCTGCAAATGAGTCTGCCCTCCACGCAAGTTGATTTATTACACTAACAGGGTCTGGAAGCAATTATTCCAGAAATCACACTGACAGGAAATCCTAAAGCTCAAAATAAGCGGTAATATCGCTGAGCTATTCTCAGAGCAAATTCAAACAACGTCATACGGATGACACGCGGAGTAATTAGATTTTGAGGCCAAGCTACCTAAATATTATTTTGGTGCAAAGCAGCCTAAACAGATGATTATGACGATGTTGTTTATTAATAACGATGGTTTTGACAAATCGTCTATACTCTTGCTACATTTACTGGTCTTCTAGAATCAAAAACAGAGTTGATTTCAAAAACCTTCAGCCTTACCATTTGCCACAACATAGAATCGTTTACACTGTTTTTATTTAATGACTTAATATTACATTTCGTAAGTATTAGTACATATTACCTGATTACTTACTACTGTATTTCTGATTCTAAGCACCATTTGGGATTACACTCCTGCTAGCACGATATTCTCACTGATTTAGAGTCCGAACTTCTCAAAGACGGTACCTGTCGAGTCTCTCCCACTTTAGTAGATATCTCTGTATCACCGTCAAAAGGCCCTGACTCTGGCATCGGCAACGGCCGACAATCACGTCAGCATACTGCTAGCCTGGCTACCAATTTTCGTGACCTGAAGCCTCTACAACGTGTTCAAGTACCTCTCAATTGACATCATGAAGGTGAGTGCATCCCATCACAGTCCTCCCACCAAGTAAAAGTTGAGAGAGGACAAGTTACTCTGTCACCTATTTTTCACATTCGAAAAATTATTAAAGATTTTATTACAACCTGACGCACCCTGAGCGAGACTCTAGAAAGTCAATGGCCTGAGTAGACGTTGATGGAGTCTGGTGGGGCGATAAAAGCATGAGGTATTTTTACGGTTCTTAGCTCACAGAAACGGCATGTTGGGACTATAAAGTAATTGGCGGCCAGCCCATCCCTCAGCAAATCTTGCAGGACAGACCTACAGCTGTACAGGGCAGACAGGGCAGCCCCTTGTAAAGACAATTCTCCAGCAGAACAATGCCGCAATACCTGTCTTGGTGCCAGCAGTGGTCTGGGCTGAGGGCGACAGTCTAAAGAAATGTGTCTACACAGTGGAATCGTAAACCGCACATTGTGTGCAGAGCCCTGCGTAATAGATAATAATAAGTTTTCATGCTCGCCGAAAGTTCAAATAGGCCAGCGAACCATTTCCCCCAGCCGCCTCCGTTGCATAAGAAATATCCAGCAAAGAGGGAACGCCAGAGTCATCTGCCACCACTCCTGCCACGTCATGCACTGAGTGGGAGGCCATTCCATTCTGGCGCAAGTTGCTGTTCTTCAGTCCTACTAGTAACGGTTTGTGCGTGTGCACAGTGCCATGTTCTTAATTTGTGTGACTTTTTCAATTGTAAAATTCGTCTCCACAGGGACCCTTGTGGTGGGAGCGATACGATACCTTCCTGTAATATCATTATGTATGAAATGCACGCTAAACCCGTAGCGCAGAACAGGTGATTGGTATTGTGGAAAGGGCCCAATATGGTGGCGGTCAGTTTCACTTCAAAATTGTAATGTATTGTAATTTAATAACACATTTAAACCAAAATGGCACATGGTCGAACCTTTACAACAACGAGTTTCAAAAACCAATTCTTTCATGGCTGAAGGTTTCCAAACAAGAAATCTCAAAAATCTAGAAGATAAATTTCAAGTGACTGAAGACACACAGTTAAAATTGCAAATAAAATAATTAATACCCGCATACACACACACACACACACACACACACACACACACACACACACACACACACATTATATATCACAACTAGGCTGAAAGCCTCAAGGAAAAAGTGGATAGAACAAACATGTACAATGTGCAATACAAACGGCTGAACGCCACAATTAAATTTCAAAATTTTAAAATATATTACCATAATCTTTTAAAGCATAAGGCAGAATGTCTTCGCTTATGGGGAAATTTTGAGAATAAGGCGTTAAGCGGCTGTAGGCCCACAGTTGATCCTCCAAAAATTAAAAAAAAACCTTAACGTTTAAGTTTTAAGTGTCCGAAAGCACACTAAATTGAATAGCTACTCAACAACAATAACTAAATTTAAGAATAAGGTTTAAGCGGCTAAAGGCCCACAATTGATTTAAAAAAAATTCAAAATGCCTTAAACCTTAAAGTTTCAAATGGCTGACAGCCCACTAAAAGAAAAGATAGCTGAACAACAGTAACTTTCAGCAAAATATCCACCTGCCAGAATTCATACATATACAGGCCCTGGTTCGACAGGAGTTTGTGCTACCGTGTGGGAGGGGAGATTTAGCGCTTCTAGAGCCCTATGATTGGCTCAAGATGGTGTGAAGGCAGTGTCGTTTGTGCAGTTTGTGGGAAAACGGATTTTATTTTCTGGAGAGGTGCAAAGCACTCGGCTGAACGACTTTGGTCTGGTGAGAATTTCTGGCCGAAACTCTGGCATTTGTGGTTGGTACTTGGAACCTGTCCTGAGACTGACCTCACTTGCCAGTAGTTTAAACTGGGGAGACTGTGGTGAAGCTGTTATGTACCAACAGTGTGACTTCAAACGTGTCGGACTACTCGTTACCCGAGGACACATTTATTCGTTTTCGGTTTACCAGTCTTGACGTTTGGTATACTTGTGCGCTCTGTCGTATAAGTGAGCCAAATTGATCACTGTGTGACCAGCGAACGGGTGTGTCACGCACTGAATTCTACAATGATTTCAGGGCTCTGATAGCGAGTAAATAGCGATCCGTCTGCCTGATCGCTAGACCGTGAGATTTTTGCATTTCTATCGTTGGCGTGATCGATTTACGGGGGCCACCTCCAGGTCTCAACTCCGCCCCACACATCTCGCCAGCTGCACGTTACGTCGCCACACGAAGCAAACAGGGTAACGTACTGCTGCTTCAGCCCTGTCAGGGCGTACAGATCTCTATCGCCACGTGCTCTCGGCTGCACCTATGTAGAGAAGCTACAGTACATTTGATCAATCAAAGTCTGCTCAGTGTAAAATCAATTCAGAACGCGTAATCCCCATTTCTAGGGCCAGAGTACTTCTCACTCCACTAGTTATACTATCTCTGCCACCCAGGATCCTTGTCCAGTGTATTCTTGAATCACCTGTTAGTTGTTTACGGTATTCAATAATAACTTGTTTACCATAATTTATGTCTGTTTTAAAGAAAAAATAAATGTTGTTGGAACACTACAATTATGCCAACATTCCCAGTCATTTACACAGTCCCCATTAGGGTTACCTTTCAAAGTCTCTGCGCCAATAACTGGCATCAGACACACGTCTTCCACATGGAAGTCAGTTACGCTGACTACTCAGCTACGGAGGCAGGCGGTGTGGGTTAGTAGTAAGTCAATTTGCTACTCTGTTTACTTGAGTACTTGAGTATGCAAACTTTGTGTTTTGAGGGAGAATGAAATTGATAGATAAGAAGGAACAGGTTACAATAAATGTTATGACTGCTGACGATTGTGGTTAACATGACGGCAGTCCACTGATTTCGGTCAGTAGGGGTGACGACTAAATTCACACCTGATTATCACCATCCAGGTTCATCGTGGTTTCCCTACATAGCTTGTAACCTCCCCACAACAAATTCTAAAAATACAACTATATTTATTAGTAATGGAGCCACAGCTAAGTGTAACCTCCCCACAGAAATTTTTAAAAAAAAAAAAATAAGACAATACTTAATGGAAATGGAGCTACAGCTAAGTATAAACTCCCCACAAGAATATTAATGGCAAAGACAATTAAATGAAAGCTCGCTATCTGACTCAAGTACAAGTTCCCATTAAATAATGAACGCTAATCCCATGATAATGAAACTGTAATGATAACCTAAACTCAATTCAACCGAAAAGTCGGTGTTTGCCCTGTGCGAAACGAGAATAAATTTCTTACCTTAGTGAAACTGCATGTCAAAATTCTGCTCTTATTGTTCTCTGGCGCTTGCATGAAAAGCATTGGAAGTACCTTTTAAAAATCTTTGTTAAAAAGAAATGGAAGGAAATTTGAATGATTGTCTCTAAAATTGCTTTTAAATCAAAATTATTATTGCGGGCGATTTTTGAAAGTTAAATTACAATGACTGTTCGTTACATTATCTGATGAGCGCAAAGCTGCATGATTACTTATTTAAATAAATTATACCTCGTCCTGAATCTCGACCATTGCGATGCCGACGCCCGCCGACTGCTCTCCGCTACTGCTAGCAACCGACTCCAAGCACTACTGAGGACTGACTACTGCAGACTGACTGACTGCTCGCTACTGCGAGTCGAGCGCAACAGCTCTGGTCAGAGATTCTACAATGTCTCAGCATCGCTGCCGCACAACATACGTGTTTCATAACCCTCCACTGGGGGGGCAAAAATTTGGCAGCGATGGTGAGTCATTTGGACTTGCCATCGTAACAAATTTTTCTTTTAATTAATTAACATTTACAAAATATTTAGATGTATCACATGAATTAAATGTTGTGCGCATGCACCGATTACAAAACATTACAGACAAGACAAAATATAAGTACAAAACAAATCAGGAAAGATGTATATACAAATTATTTGACAGATAACAAAGTGTACACACACTAAAAAATTCTTTAGCAGTTTCATAACAGGCAAAAAAAAAAAAATCATGTTGACAAGTGTCATGAGTGCACATGCACTGCAGTGGAGAACATATCAGTAAAAGACGAAATGTATATACAAGAGTAACAAATGACATAAATCATAAAAGGTGTACAGAATGAACACAAATCATATCGAAAATTGAGAAGAGTGCACAGGCACTGTAGTTCGGTTGAAAACATATTCACATAAGTGCACATGCACTGAAAACTTTTGAACATTTTTATAACAAATAAACGCAAGAGTAGAAAAAATCATCAAATCACCAAAAGTATATACAATATAGATGACAAGAGTGCACACATACTGCACTTCAAAACAAATCGAAAATGTCTTTAGTATTTTGACAACAATTGGCAAAAATCATGTCGACAAGTGACACAAGTGTACTCGCACTAGAGTTCAACAAATCGAGAAAAAATGTATAGGCTATGAACATAAATGGTGTTAGTAAAAAAATGATTTTCACTATTAGGATAGGAAAGGAAGGATTGCATCATGGTTGTAGCACTTTAGTTTGCACATAGCTGCACTGAAAGTCCATATCTTTCCACAGAATCACAACTAAGTGATACAATCTGCAGTTCCGTTCCCAGAAGTATTTATCAGCGTATCAAGACAGTGAAACGTCGTGGTATCATTCCATGCTATCATTTGGCAGTACATCAGGTACACCAAACAGTGGGACCAGAATAACGTCTTCATCGCTTACGGTGGTGGACAGCATGTCGTGTCAACACCACGCTCTTAAGAGGCGGCACACAGTGCTCCATAACAAAGTCTTGATTAGTGATTACATAAGTAGTTTCTTCGCCTACAGTGGTGGACAGCATGTCGTGTCAACACCACGCTTTTAAGAGGCGGCAGACCAACGTAGAATTAGTGCAAAAACCAAATATAGTGCTCCATGATAATGAGGATGGACAAGACAAATGGATGTTACAATAATTTCAGGTAGTTAGGTCAGAAGGTGAAGGACATTAACTAACACACAAGTCTTGATTAGTGATTACATAAGTAGTTTGCGGTATCCATACTCTAGTCATTGAACATTTCTGTACCATGTATTTTAATATTACAGAACATGTTCATAAAAAGTCTTAATTATAGGCACTCAGTGGCCAGCAAGTATTGAATAGTATAAAACATTAGTCATCATTCAGTATTATTCATATCATTAAGAAATCATCATTAGAAAAATGTTAATTACAATCATAGCATTAATAAGCATGGGCATTATAAGTAATTACATTAATTATGGGCACTCAGTGGCCAGCAAGTATTGAATAGTATAAAACATTATTCATCATTCAGTATTATTCATATCATTAAGAAATCATCATTAGAAAAATGTTAATTACAATCATAGCATTAATAAGCATGGGCATTATAGGTAATTACATTAATTATGGGCACTCAGTGGCCAGCAAGTATTGAATAGTATAAAACATCATATAATTAAGAAATCATTATTAAAAAATCTGTTAATTACAATCATAGCATTAATAAGCATGGGCATTATAAGTAATTACATTAATTATGGGCACTCAGTGGCCAGCAAGTATTGAATAGTATAAAACATTAGTCATCATTCAGTATTATTCATATCATTAAGAAATCATTATTTAAAAAATCAGTTAATAGCATTAATAAGCATGGGCATAATAAGTAGTCTCATTACAATAAGAAGTCATTATTCAAGTGACATACTATTCAGAGCTGATCAGTGTTATTCAGAATTATCATAAACTAGTGACATTATCTAGGACTGTTAATACATTTTGTTTTTTCTGCTAGCAATGCATTGCTTTGGGTAATTATAAGGGAAAGCAAGAAGAAATAAGAGAAAAAAATTGCTTCTAGGTTGTTCCTATAAATGAAAAGATTGTGTAACGTCATTCGTCATGAGTCAGCTGTAGCAAGGTTATCACATTTATAAATGATAGACACAAGTGGGTAAGAAAAATGCAAGTACTAGAACAGGTATAATAAGTAACAAGTTTAGTAACTATCATAAAAAGCTTCTCCTGAAAGAAAAATACAAAATGGATTATTGAACTGAAAGAAGAAACGCAGACTATGCTGAAAAGTAGTGAACTTCGAATTAACAGGTAGTGAAATGTGTATAAAAAATGTGTTCCATAGCTGTCCTTTCCAAAACCTTCAGTCATCCTACTACGCAATATAACACCTGCTGTCAAAGTAAACTGCAACAAATACTTAAATAACTACATAGCATAAATACATAACTTCAACATTATCCTCATCTGTAAAGAAAAACTTCATTATTCATATCGTCATAACTCCATCATTATCATCACCTGTAAACAAAAACTTCATTATTCATAGTACCATATTCTTCATCATTGTTCATTATCAGCATTCATTATCATCTGCAAAAATCATTTCATTATTCATCACACAACTATTCCTAATCCCTAGCATATTTCATCACTTAAAACTAAAATGTGTAGTTCTGTCTGACAGCTTGCATCAATCGCTTTGTATTCTGAAAGAAAAAATTAGTTAAGACTGCTATTCTGCGATGTGTATAATATATTCTGGTTAATGCTTGTTAATTCTGATCCATTTACTCGTCCTCATTAGCTTATTGCATCTTCTTTCGTTTATTCCATAGGTGAAATTCCCACTTCTGTTTAATTCATTTCCTGTACGCATCATTTATTTCTGAAATTGATGAACAAAGATTAATGTCTTGCATTTAAATCATATACCCATTAAATAGTGACTGGTTAATGGTGACTCAATTAAGCATACAACATAACATGACAGAAAACGTAATATGTCAAAAGCATAGACAGTGTTTAAAGGCAAAAAGTGTACAGAGAATATCGTAATGCAGCAGCAAAAAAGGAAAATGTAAAACAGTCACGATGTTGAGATATCACAAGGCAAAATGTCAAAGTCAAATGGTGTGTGTTATACCTTAACTAGTTCACAGTGCATACAAACAAAACATGAAAACAATCGTACATACATAAGAAAGACAAAATGTGACATTCGTTGTGTTCAGCTTATATGTAGTGTAGTTAATAGATGCGATAATTAAAGACTTCAATGGAGAGAGAATTTGATAAAATTAATGCGTCATTATAGACAATTGCATAATTATTCATAAAATGCGTAAGTTCATCTGAAAAATGCACGGTCTAGTGTGTAACGACAAGAAGAGCGACCTGCTAACCTTACCTTGCCGGGCACTTGCCAAGAAAAAATACGATAATCATCAATAGGTAGTCACATAAATGTAATTGCATAAGTGGTCACAAAATGTGTAAGTTCATCTGGAAAATATGCACGGTCTGATGTGTAACGACAAGAAAAGCGACCTGCTAACCTTACCTTGCCGGGCACTTGCCAAGAAAAAATACGATAATCATCAGTAATTAGTCATGTGAATATAATTGCATAAGTGGTCATAAAATGTGTAAACGGCCTCATAGCATGTTACATCGTAAAGTGGTTTCATTCGATAAAGGGTTTAATGTTTGACACATGATGGTTGCCTTTCGATTTTCTAGTTCTCAGAGTTTCGACGTGTACAACATTGGGGTGAGGAATGCTGCGAATCCGATATGGACCTGCGTATAGAAGTTCAAATTTACTGCACTTACCTTTTAATTTGCTGGATAAATAGTGTGTACGTACTAATATCTTCTGTCCAACGTGAAAGTCTCGGTGTCTACAAACCTGTTTTTGCTGTCTTCTCCGGCGCTCTGCGGCACGTTTGATGTTGTTCAGCGCAATGTCAATTATTTCGTGGTGTCGTAATCGACGAGATGTAGGAAATGTTACTAATTCTTTGATTTTGTTTGGTGGTTCAACGTTTTTCAGTATAACAGACGGAGGTAGCATAGTGGATTCATTTGGAATGGAATTAATTACATCTTGGAATGAGTGTACGTGTGTGTCCCAATTAACATGTCTTTTGTGGCAGTATATTCTACACAGTTTACCAATTTCTTTCATTAGTCGTTCACAAGGGTTCGAAGAGGCGTGGTACTTGGATATATAAATCGGAGAAATGTTTCTAGCTCGTAACATGCGTGTCCATATGACAGAACGAAATTGTGATCCATTGTCAGAAATTACTTTCATCACATGCCCTACATGAAATAAGAAATGCTTTACAAATGCTTTCGAAACAGTTTTAGCAGTAGCTTTGCGTAACGGAGTGAAGGTAACAAATTTTGAAGTGAGTTCAACAGCGACAAAGATGTAGCAAAAACCTCTGTTAGTTCTCGGAATTGGACCAAAAATGTCTACTGCGGCCATATGTCTTAATTTAACAGGTACAATGGGATATAATGGAGGAATGTGTGAAGTGGTGTCAGACTTAGCTTTCTGGCAAATTTTACATGACGCTAAAACTCGTCGTATACGTTTTTCCATGCTGGCAAAATAACAGTTCTGTCCCAGTATCAGAAAACATTTTCTTGCTCCATAATGTGCGTAGCTTAAATGAGTGTACCAGATTAATTTGTTAACCAGTTCGTCAGGAATGCATAATAACCAATTGTTACTGTCTGGATGAGAACGGCGAAACAGAATGTCATTGCGTACAGTGTAGTGATTTCTAATCGTAACATTGTTCTTATCTTGCCAAAGGTGTTTAATCTCTTTCCACACATTGTCTTTACTTTGCTCTCGTGCTATGTCCTGTAATGACGATGAAATAAAATTTTCAAATGCGACTTGCTGAATGTACATGACACTGAAGTTTGCTTTGCAAAAGTTGGTTGCGACGTCTTGCTGATTGTTGACGAGAGAACGGGATAATGCGTCTGCTATAACATTTTGTGTTCCGGGAATGTGAACTATTGTAAAATCAAATTCCTGTAAATAAAGTTTCCATCTGCTCAACCTGTCGTGAGTGAATTTTGCCGAAAGTAAAAATTGAATAGCTCTGTGATCTGTGTAAACTGTCGTGTGTCTTCCATAAAGAAAATGCCTAAATCTCGTAAAAGCCCATACAATACATAATGTTTCAAGTTCAGTAACGGAATAATTTCGTTCAGCAGGTGACAAAATGCGACTTGCAAATGCGATGTTTTTAATTACTGTTGAGCCATCTTCTTCAATTTCCTGAAAAATGTGTACGCCTAAAGCTGTGTTGGAACTGTCGGTGGCAATAGAAAAATTTCGAGTAAGATCTGGGTGCGATAAAAGTGGAGCATTCAACAAAGCATGTTTCAGGTTCACGAATTCAGAATGTGCTTGCTTATCCCAAGACCAAATAGTGTTTTTACCTGTTAATTGGCATAATCTAGGCGTGTCTAAAGCAGAATGATGAATAAATTTGCGAAAAAAGTTAATTAACCCCAAAAAGCTGCGTAATTGTTTCTTCGTTGTGGGAACAGTAATGTCACGTAGAGCTTGAAGTTTTTCTGGATCAGGCGCAATGCCTTCTGCTGAAATTACGTGTCCAAGAAATTTTATAGAAGTTTTACCAAAATGTGATTTACTGAGATTCACTGTAAGTCCTTGTGCATGAAAAGTTTGCAACAGTTGTTCAAGAATCAGATTGTGTTCAGACCAGTTAGCTTCTGCGATAAGAATGTCGTCTACGTACGTCGTAATTCTGTCTTTAAGTTCTGTCGGAAGTATTGTGTTCAAACCGCGAATAAATGCTGCAGAAGAAATAGTTAAGCCGAAAGGTAATTTACAAAATTGATAACAGTCGCCGAAACAGAGAAAAGCTGTATATTTTCTGCAATTTGGATGAAGTTGAATTTGCCAAAATCCCGATTTCAGATCTAATGTAGAATAAATTGCTGTACCGTGAAATTTCTGTAGTAGTTCTTCTAATGTCTGTGGTCGATCTGTTTCATTAATAATAATGTCATTAATGTGACGTGAATCAAGTACAAGGCGAAGTGAGCCATCTTTTTTCTTAACAATATGTAGCGGGTTTATGTACGGACTAACTGCCGGTTCTATAATACCTTGGTCAAGCATATCCTGCAACTCTTTTTTAACTTGTTCTCTATGAATATACGGAATGGGATAATGCTTAGCTTTAAATGTGTCGTGCTGTTTGACTTGAAATTCGTACATAAATCCGGACATAGTACCAGGAATATTGTCGAAAACTGGAGCTTGCTGCAAAAGAATTTTGTGTAATTGCGTTCGCTCGTCGTCTGTATTTGCACTGCTTTGCTTAACTTTATCAGAAATCATCTGCATAACGTCGTAGTCAGCTTCGTCTGAAGTATTATAGTTGTGTACGTACGTATCCGTGAACAATGTGGGATTACAGTCTATGTTACGTAGCACGGAAATGACCTCTGTGCGATTAATTGTTTCCTCTTCTGTCGATAATGAGTGCTGAAACTCTAAAGCTAATTGTACATTTTCGTCCTTCAACATTAAATAAGAATTTTGAAAATCGACCACTGCGTCGTGTTGTACAAGAAAATTAGTACCTAAAATTACGTCTGTTGTCAATAAAGGAACAATCCAAAAATTTGAATGAAAAATATGACCTCCAATACAAAATGATAAATGCGTCTGTAATTTCACATCCACTCCTTTACTCGATACTGCTCCTTTCACTTTCGTTTTGCCTAAAGGAAATGTAGGATAAGTATTCTCTTTGTTGCACTCGTTAAAAGTTTCCTCATTAATAACTGACATAGGTGATCCGGAATCAATTACCGCTGAAAATTTCGATGAACCAATTTTAATTTCGATGACAGGATGTGAAATAGTTTTCTGAACAACTGGTTTTTCCTGCAAAAGAGTGTCTCTGATGTCGTCAAACGTAATTACATTCTCGTGAACAACATTTTGCGTGTCAAAACTAGTGCTTGTGTTATTGGAAGATGCGTCCCGTACAGTATCTAGTCAGATTCTATCTGACGTGTTACTATTATCATCACGAGGATGTTGTGGCATTTCTACAATTTGAACTGTCCTATTACTTCTTCCAGACGTATTACGCTCTGGATGATACCTACTGTCGGGTTCATTCATGAGAATAGGTTCTTGTGGATAATCTTGCTGTTGGTATGACCGACTGTTGTTAGATGTACGCTGAAAGCTATCGTCATTATTTTTACGTCTATCGTAATAGTCATTCCTATACGGTGCATTGCGATTGGAATTGAAAAACTGTCTTCTCTGTACGTAGTTATTCCTTTGCTGCCGTGCGTTACCATTTGTTGTATCTGGGACTATACGTGCACGCGGTGAAACATTAAAGCTTGTACATTACATTGTTGGTCAGGAATGCTAAGCGGCTGACTTTCATGCCGTTGTTGTGGAAAACATCTATTGTTACCAAAATGTGGTTGCTGTTGCTGCAAATTTTATACATACTAATGATTACTATTTTATCTGTTATTAAAATTCTCGTGGTTCTCATTTTTGGAGTGCTTAAAGAGAATTGTCATTTTCGGTAAAAATTTGTCTTATCGGGTTTTCATTACATTTTTCTTAATTCTAAGTAGAGCAATAGTTAAAGAGCTGTTTTGATAGATATAAAGGATAGTAGAAGAGAAGGCAGCAGTGCAGAAAACTAAAGATGAAACAGCACTACTACAGCTCGGGGCCCTATGCTCGCTACGGCACATATTCATTAAAGCGTAATGAATCCCCTGAGGTCTATTACGCACTGCAAATAAAATTTAACTTTTGCGTCACAGGCAATGGGCTCAGGGATCGAGACGTGGCTGCACGTTCCGTTACAGCCATGCGGATAAGATGCCTGTCATCTAGACTGGCCGTTGGGATCCAGCACGGCGTTCCGTACTACCCTCCTGAACCCCCGATTCCATATTCTGCTACTAGTAATTGGATCACGACCAACGCAAGCAGCAATGTCGCGATACGATAGACCGCAATCGTAATAGGCTACAATCCGACCTTTATCAAAGTCGGAGACGTGATGGTACGCATTTCTCCTCCTTACACGAGGCATCACAATAACGTTTCACCAGGCAACGCCGGTCGACTGCTGTTTGTGTATGAGAAATCGGTTGGACACTTTCCTCATGTCAGCACGTTGTAGGTGTCGCCACCGGCGCCAACTTTGTGTGAATACTCTGAAAAGCTAATCATTTGCATATCACACCATCTTCTTCCTGTCGGGTAAATTTCGCGTCTGTAGCACGTCATCTTCGTGGTGTACCAATTTCAATGACCAGTAGTGTAATTTTTAATGATGCACTTATTACCAGTTTGTGACGGGAAATACTGTTTTCTGTACATAAAAGTGCTACTAAAAAATGAATGAAAAAGAGAGCATTTCTGTTGCTGCCGACCTGTAGGACGATACTTTGACTCTTAAATCTCCACCTACCCATGCAAGAATTAAAATAAAACCTAAGTCGAAGTACCACAGATCTTAAGGCCCAAATATGTGTAGGCGGAGTTTAAATGTGGTATCGTTTAACGGCTTTGGCGTCAGCCAAACACGACTGTCGCGTCTGCGCTGTAAATAGTCACACAATGGAAGCAGGTACTATTACGGTGAAGAAGCCACAGAGCGACTCACTGTGTATATTTACGACAATTGATGTTTATTAGCCTAACGGCCATTTTCACGGTAATATTTGTTATATCTGTCCTATGGTAATCTATTTTGAGGTCACAAATGATTTCATTCACTCTCCCATTTAAGTATCACTCGATTCAAATTGATGTTCTGTTCGATACGAACAGATTTTTGCAGACACCTCGCCAGATTGATGTGATTCCGCAGATTTTCCCGGTGTCTTACATGTTTATGCTCTTCACGGGTATGCTGCCGGATACCTTCGTCTTCGCTACACGATATTACGGCAGTCCGTCTGGCCGGCATTTTCAGGTACACAATCACGCCGAACATGCCGTGAAAAGGTGACCATTGCCACTTGGAACCTCTATTTGAAACTGGTCAAATACATGAACTTGGGTTTTTGCAATATATAAAATTACTTTTCTACCTCAAATGTATGATACAAAAAAACAGTACGAAATTTTGCCACTTTTTCAGTTTTTCACTCATATTTACAGTTGTCAAACAATTCTCGTAGTATTATTGATTTAGTCCATCGCACGACTACTTTCGTCGTCGACATGAATTAACAATAAAATAAAAGAACATAATACTACACGTGCAAGTAGTTTTCCACTAAATTCTGTAGATACAGTTGCTACTCAAACAATATTTTTCGGTGAAACTGATGTTTTAAGGGGCGGAAGTCATATTCCGAATCTTGGTTCCAAATGTGTATGTTTTACAGAAAATACATGAGTGTGACTGGATACCACTCATCACCCGTTATTCCAAGGTCCTTAGCACATTGGTAACACCAATTCCCACCCGATAACCTAAATTAAGCAACGTTGAGCCTGGTTAGTACCTCGATAGGTGACCGTCCACATAAACAGGGTGCCGTTCGCTGAACGACACGCAAGTCGCAGACGTGGCACCCAACTGACAGACAATCATGAAGCTACCGTGCCACACGAAATTATTACAATGAAACGGCACAGAAACTCTTATAGGCATGCGTGTTGAAATACAGAGATATGTAAACAAGCGTAATGCGGCAGAGCCGTCGGCAACGCCTATATAAGACAACACGTGTCTCGCGCAGTTGTTAGATCGGTTACTGCTGCTGCTATGGCAGGTTTTCTAGATTTAAGTGAGTTTGAACATGATGTTATAGCCGGTGCGCGTGCGATGAGACGCAGCATCTCCGAGGTATCGATGAAGTGGGAGTTTCCTGTAGGACCATTTAACGAGTGTGCCGTGAATGTCAGGGATCCTGTAAAACATTGAATCTCCGACATCAATGAGGAACGTAAAGATCTTGCAAGAATCGGACCAACAACGACTGAGGAGAATCGTTCAACGTGACAGAAGCGCAACCCATCCGCAGATTGCTGCATATTTCAATGCTGGGCCATCAGCAAGTATCAGCGTGCGAACCATTCATCAAACAATCGTCGATATGGGGTTTCTGAGATGAAGGCCCACTCGTATACCCTTTATGACTGCACAACAGAAAGCTTTACACCTCACCTGGGTCCATCAAAAGCAACATTATACTGGTGATTGAGCCGTGCTGCTGCTCGCGTTGGTGCCGTTTGTAGGTTTTCGCCCTCTCTCGGAGGCAAAACGGTATCGTTTAGTTGGCATGGTTGCGGTTATTTGTCTTCTTCTCGTTTTGACTGGCGCCACTCGGTTTCGCAAGCGTGTCCTGTCCGCTAGTGACAGCAGCGGCGGTTATCGGTATGTAGTAACTGTTGCTCTATCTTTGGGGTGACGTCGTTATTTTACCGTGTCGTGTGAGTTCGGTTGGGGAGTCAGGAGGAGCCAGGTCCATGCAGTGCAAGAACAATCGGGACTGCTTGTGGCATACATGGACTGCCGGATGGAAGGGCTGTGGTCACGAGCTTACACGATCTCGTCGTAAACCGGACCCAGCAACCTTTAAGATGAGTGCATTTCAAAACAAGTAGAGAAACCTCCACCATTGTGATTTCTCTCGATTCTCCAATGACCTGTGTTCGTGTTGCTGCTCGTACTGTCTCCGAGGCGAAGAGCAGCGAGTCGAGTGCTTGGGGAAGGCGAATCCGATTAGCTTTCCTCTACTTCTTATTACTATTTTCTACTGCGTTCAACTTAATACAATCTCTTAAGTCCAACCAGCGGAAATTTTTCTTGCCTGGTGGCCGCTAACACCCCGGTTACCCGCCCTGGGGGTTAGTGTACGTAACGGCAGTGTATGTTTCCTAGCCTTGCGGCTGCTGTCCGGTAAGACGTGCAGTTGTGACAGCTTTCTTGATTGTAGGCCAGTTGGTGATTCTTCTACTCTGGTAGTAGTGATTCCTTCCTCGTTCTGGGCGCTCGAAGCACAGTATTCAGGGGACGTAGTGCAGACCGCCGGCTCCGGCTTTGGCGTATTGTTCATCGTTGCTCAAATGGCTCTGAGCACTCTGGCGCCTGACACCTTCTGCTGTGTTTGTGGCGACTTGCCTTTAATATTTCAGTACCTAATTTGTAAGTTGCAGCGAGTTTTAAACACTTCTTAATTTATTTCCATTCCTGGCGTGTAAGACCTTCTGCCCAAATCACAGTGGCTTGCTTTTAAAACATTCTGCTGTATCTATATTTAAGGGTGGTTTGTGTAGTGTCGGCAGACTTGCCAACACTACGCACACTAATTGAAAGACGCGGCCAAGATGCACGCGCTAACTCACGAAGGATGGAGTGAGGTCTGAAACAGGAGACTTAATGAATGTGATAAAGAAAATACGTATCTTTGGAATATACTTAACTTTTAATACATCCTTGTATACATCGTTCTTGATGAGACATCTGGAGATTGTAGCGATACAAGTGACTCTTTATATACAAGCTATTTAAGGCTAATGGCGCCTTGCTAAGTCGTAGCCATTAACTTAGCTGAAGGCTATTCTAACTGTATCTCGGCAAATGAGAGAAATGGCTTCGTCCGTATAGTCGCTAGCAACGTCGTCGTACAACTGGGCGAGTTCTCGTACGTCTCTCGAGACCTGCCGTGTGGTGGCGCTCGATCTGCGATCCTGACAGTGGCGACACGCGGGTCCGACATGTACTAATGGACCGCGGCCGATTTAAGCTACCACCTAGCAAGTGTGGTGTCTGGCAGTGACACCACAGTTTGCTAAATTGTAACTCACTGAAAACACTATTATTTACACAGTTGTTTATTCCTTCATTAATAACGTGTGGTATTTTTTTTTAATTGTTGAGCCTTAAGTTATTGGTTTAAAATAAAGTGTGTGTAACTGTAAAAGGCAACCATTAGTAACTGATTACGGCCCTGTCCCCAATCGTAACTGAATCCTGTCTTCCCTTGACTATCAGATAAACATGTTTCCTGGTCGGATGAGTCCCAATTCAAATCGCATCAAGGGGATAGACGTGTGCGGATATGGGGACAGTCCCATAAATCCATGGACCCTGCTGGAGGCTCAGTAATGGTGTGGGACGTGTGCAGTTAAGAATATTATGGGACCACTAATACGTCTAGATACGACTCTGACAGGTGACACGAACGTAATCATTCTGTCTGATCACCTGGATCCATTCATGTCCATTGTCCATTCCGACGGACTTGGGCAATTCCAGCAGGACAATGTGACACCCCGCACGTCGAGGACTGCGACTTAGTGGCTCCAGAAGTACTCTTTAGAGTTTAAACACAATCCACTGGCCACCAGACTCCCCAGACACGAACATTATTGGGCATATCTAGGACGCCTTTCAACGTGCTGTTCAGAAGAGATCTCCAACCCATCGTACTTTTGCGGATTTATGGACAGTCCTGTAGGATTCATGGTGTCAGTTCCCTCCAGCACTACTTCAGACATTAGTCGAGTCCATGCCACTGTCGTGTTGCGACACTTCTGCGTGCTCGCGGGAGCCCTACACGTTATTAGGCAGGTGTAACAGTTTCTTTAGCTCTTCAGTGTGTAATTATTGTGCTCTATGCCATGACACATTACTGCACCTATTAAAGCGAATGAACATCTGTAGAACAGTCTCAATTTTGCCCTTCAATATGACGCCCTTGTGTTCTGTGTCGCTTTTCCAGTTTTGTATTTACCGAATATTCAAGTATTTTGTTCTACATTTCCTCTATATAACCCAGCTCCCTTCAACGATCAGAGCAGCGGGTATTCCCAGACCACCATGCGTTACGAGCGACTAAGAGCTGAATCAAGAGTATTTCTCATATCTTGTCGCCAATAATCACGCATCACACGTGCCGCCATCTGTCAGCGCCACGTCAAGGTGCTACTGCCCGCCGCCACACAAAACTCTCTCCTGCTAAAACTGTCAAGCGGCCACCCAGGCAACCCGCGAGTACTCGATGTTTACAGGGGATGCACACACAGCCTCGTCTGCTTGAAAACAGTCTCTGGCGTTCCGGAAAAGGCTGCGCCATCTCAAGATGCAAACAATATACCACCCAGATACAGAAATAACAACTATTACTTAAAAATTTCAAAAATTAAATGTCTAACGTTTTCTAAACCACATGCATGAATTTAATAGCAATTTGGAAATTTGTGGCAAGTTCCTATGGAACCAAACTGCTGAGGTCATCGGTCCCTAGGCTTACAAACTACTTGATCTAAAACTAACTTTAGCTAAGGACAACACATACACCCATGCCCGAGGGAGGACTCGAAACTCCGATAGGGGAAGCCTCGCGAACCGTGGCAAGGCGCCTAAGACCCCACTGCTACCCCCGCGGCATGTGTATATTAGAAATAAATCTAGTACAGACCAGGAGGCTTTACAAATGTGCACCAGCTCAGATGACGACAAGTATGGGCCCGTAATATACTTTACAAACCGGCACGCAAATCTCGCTGAGCACAAAGAGAAGCAAGTGCCTCTGTAAACATATACGCTCCAGCAGACTTCCCCTTCTGCCAAACTAATCGCAAAGGACGTGGAACTACAATGAACTAACAACGACATGCACGAAGAAAATGCAGTACAATGAACAATAGCTTATCACCAGTATACAATGGAGGAACACGTGTCTCCACGTACAATATTTTCACAACATAACAAACTTCTCACGGCCTCATCGTTGACCAGTAACACAATAACAGACGCAGGCCGACATCACTTATCTCGGAGCTCATTGCATCCATCTCATTTACTCGAAATAATTCTGTCAGTCCCTGCTATTAAGAGATGGGGCGCACCGAGGCACACTCCGTGCTGTGTCCTTTTTTTGGATACTTATTCAGCTGTGTTCCTTCACTCTGACTCTGATCTTCCTGTGGACTATGGAAAAAGTCACCATTTGCTATCGAACTCGAAGATATCTGCATACAACTCTCCGCGCCATGTGTTGACTATTCATACTACTGCCGTGTCACCCTGTTCAATTCCATGGTACTCTCTGCTATCCAGCCTCTTATTCTTGCTGGTTTTCTGTCACTGCTTGACAATTATGGCCAAGCTTTCGCCAGCCACGCCGAATATGAAGAGAAGCATGGTCCATGTGCCTTACAGGTCCAACTCCAAAACCCATTACTTGACTTTCACAGCCCACAGCGGACATTGGCGCTGGTTCAGTGGCCACATCCACACACTGTCCCAGCGATTAACTTGTTCACCGTATTTTGGCCTGTGTCTTCTCCTTGAACTATCCAATAGCCCTAAGAGGCACAAACAGCTGCATGGGCAGTATGAGAACTATGCCGCGAAGTTTCATTTGACGGCACGAATTCCTCCCAACAAACCCGGTCACCGCTCGCCACCCTCACCTCACAAGATGGACGAACAATTTCAGATATCGACTAGAAAGATAATAAATCAAATTCACAAACTCGACAAGACGTGGTCACAGTACCTGCTATCGAGACACCAGTACAAATAAGATACAGACCACAGTCAGTTTGTGCCTAGCACTTTTGTCGTTGTCTAGGGTTGGGAGGAGGCTACCCCAGGAGTTGCACCGACAAGGAGGGCCAATACATAATGCCCAAATATCACCTGCCACACTAGCACATCATACACCTAGAATGTATGAAGAGCGACTAAAGAAAAGTACCCACATAACACAAACCAGACAACTTTTTCTGATCTCTCATGACAGCAGGTATTTAATTGTTTCTGGTACTGAATCCACGATTGTTCATTATGTCTGCTAACAGATGTGCCATACCAGCAAAGCATTTTGTGCTTTCGAGTTCTGGTGCCTCTTCTTCCCCCGAGTGGTTAATCTCATCCGCTTGTAACACACTGAAATCCATCCTGCTGCTCCTCAGTTATGGTGCTGACAACAAATCATCAACATACGTACGAATAGATTTCACCCTGGGTTGGTTCCAGTGACGCAAGGAGTTACACGCCCTGTTCGCAGCTACAGGGAGCGCCCAACGGTTTGGAGCAGTTTTAAGCGGCCTGAAGACGTGGAAAAGGGGTCTTGATTCTACTTTTGAGAAGAGAGTGGAGCGTACGCTGGTCAGAGCAGGCAGCCTCCGCTTGTCGGGATCACGTGCTTGTCGCTGCCCGAAATGGACAGGCAGCGGCGCAGGTAGTCTTGTAATCGCCACAGACCAGAACATACACACCAGATTTGGCGGTACGAAAAGAAAAAATGAATACGACGATAACAGTCTGAATAACATTTACTTAGTTTCCAAGCCGCCTCAATTCGAATAAAATTGTTTAGAAGTCAACGTCCATTACCCATAATAATGCTTCGTTCTTTTACCATCCTCCGTGTTACTATGAATATCATGTAACCGTCTCCATTTCTACTCAGGATGCAGGACATGCCGGTGTCCTAGTCGTGCTTTGTGGGTTCAAGGTGGAACACAGAGATTTTGTTACGCTTTACTAACCTGGTACCTTGTATAGGTGCAGTTGCCTTAGCGCAGTTGTAGAGCTCAGGTCGCGAGTTCCTTGTCCTTGGAGAGAGACTGTAAAATAACGGTCACTGTAAAATAACAAGTGAGTTGGCTAAGGCTCTCGACTCTACCAAATGATCTGATAAGCTCCAAATTAGAGATGCCCATAGCTTTTCTTTTTATTTACATCACACGAAGCAGATAAAGCTATAAACTGCTAACTGAACTTTCTGCATGCGTTCGATTACAAAATCACTTGTTTTACAGTTCGTGTTAGAATCAGTCACAATCCGCTTACATTAAGTCACAAGTGCAAAATTTTCTTACAAAAATTACTCACAGTCTTCTCTACTTGTATCCCAGAGTCGCTTTATTGGATAATAAATTATGTAGCGCTCATCCAGCATCTTAAATGGGCGCCAACACCGCGAACCGTACGGTTCAACCCCTCGTTCCAAACTGACCATACAGGCCAAATTACTTCCGCTCCGGGGCACACCTTTGGTAGGAGTCGAAGGTTCACGAAGTGCTTCGCCTGAATATCGTTATTCCAATGTTTATAAAAATTGTTATAAAATTGAATCTGAAGTAAGTGGATTATAGCTTGGTATTCAGAGCCTACTTAGCACGATAGACAGTTAAATCTGAATTATTCTTCATTAAATAGCAATAAACTACTCTAAGAAATTTGGGGAGCTGATGTTTTGTTGGCTCCAGATTATGCTGCTACTGATCTGGCGCAGTTTCTCAGGGAACTAATACCCACAGTACTATCTGTTTTCCTCCTCATATCCTGTCTCTTACGTCATGACTCATCTCCTGTAATATCAGTCAAACAATGGACTGAACCCTGGAGAAGAATTTTGTGGCTTTTAAACGAGAAATAGCACTGAGAATGCAGCATGCTTTCACTCGCCCAAAACGTCGAGGTGCAGTGTGTGTAACCTGCAGCATGCTGAAGTCTGTGGTCTTGCTCTCGTTTCCGCCGCCCGATTACCGGTGAGTACTCGTCGGATACTCCATTTCGAGTACAGTTTCGTCAGATTGACTGACCCCTTATATTCATTCGGTCAGGGTGTCACGTATCAGTGATGAACTATAAGCCGTTATTTTGAGCGTTTGGGATAAAGTGTGGAATTGTACGTTGCGCTTATCGAATGCAAGGGTACAAATGTGCGCTCTTTGAGTATTGAACTACAAATACTCGTTCTCTCTCTGTATTAATGGGGTGTTAACCAATATGGACTTCATTTGCTTGAGAGTTAATTTTTCTCACCGCCAGATTCAGCCATTTTCATGCCTTATTGTAATATGCAAATTAATTGATTTCTTCACTCTGTTGTAAAAGCCTGTTGTATGTGTTAAGGTAATTTGGAAGGGGTCGTGGACACACTGACGAAATGTAGAAGTGAATGTCTAAGAATGTATCC
This sequence comes from Schistocerca nitens, assembly GCF_023898315.1. Classification (NCBI taxonomy): domain Eukaryota; kingdom Metazoa; phylum Arthropoda; class Insecta; order Orthoptera; family Acrididae; genus Schistocerca; species Schistocerca nitens. The sequence goes on from NC_064615.1 coordinate 516,309,150, forward strand.
ATCGCCAGATATGACAGAGCACACGCCATTTTCTGACTGCGTGCCACTGAACCATTGTCTGTACCGCTGGGTAAAAAGCACCATCAGATTTAATCTCAAAGAAACATTACGTTTACTAATATTGCTGTCTCTCTGTGCATTTGTATTTTATCAGTATTTATTAATTGTTAAGGCTTCGGTTAATATATTTTTTAATTGACAGAACTGAGCCAGGTAATATAAAATAAATTGTAGCTGCCAGGTATGCATTATATTTCTCAGTTCCTCAATGAGTGGAAAGCTTATTAGGGTTTTGAGGATTCAGAATCTAAAATAATCGATTCCCAGTCTATTATGAATTGAGATACTTGAATTTTGACTTAACTCCTCAAAGGCGTTTCTTATTCATGCCTACAAAAATGTGTCGAGCTCTTTTATAGAAACAACTTTTAATGACTATTTAAATTCTTGACTGTTTTAAGAGCCAAAGTCCGTTGTGTCTTCTTAAGAATCGTTTAAAATTTTTTGTACCTGTTTAATTTATTAATTGTTTGAGTGCCAAAGTCCGTTGCCCTAACAGAATTTGATTTAAAATATTAACAATCAAAAAAATTGTTCAAATGGCTCCGACCACTATGGGACTTAACATCTGAGGTCATCAGTCCCCTAGACTTAGAACTACTTAAACCTAACTAACATAAGGACATCACACACATCCGAGCTCGAGGCAGGATTCAACCTGCGACCGTAGCAGCAGCGCGGTTCCGGACTGAAGCGCCTAGAACCGCTCTGACACAACGGCCGGCTATTAACAATCCAAAGTCATCTTTTTAAAATTACTAATGTAGACCAAATTTTAATGTTCCTTTTGCTTGTCGTGCCTTAGCGTGGGAGCTAACTTGCGTACAACTGCAACAACAGCCAAACATTAATTTCTCCCTCTTCTGTTGTCACTTGTATCCTTCTGTTACGTAGTCTAGGTATTACGCTACTGCTTTCACATAAACAGGTTGAAGAGGCGAGATAATTGACATCTGCTGGGATATCTCCCGCATACACCGTACAAGAACGAACTGCATTCATCCTACACTCTCGATATACCATGAACAGCTTTTGCTGTATCGGTAAATCCCACAGTCCACTCATGACCTACTGCTTGGACTCTCACTTTCTAACTGACTGGCAAGTCACAATGTACTCAAGGAACACAAGTACACTGTAAGGCATACACAACGGCATCGTACGTAGCAACTACACAGTTGAATGGCAGAAACAGGTGTCGGTATGGAACCTTTGCACAATACGATATGTCTTATACGACTCGGACTAGACTTCTGCAACAATCTCCACTGACATTCTACTTTGCATTACATTTAGTTTCTTAATGCCAATAGGCATTGCACAAATAATACAGTTTCTAAATAATATTGCAGTCTGTTTATTGGCTAACAATACGAGCCACTGACTACCAATCCATTCTGTGAAAACCGAACATCAACACCACTTTCCATTTCTGCAATATTTGCTTTGCACGTTTTAGGTGAGTCTCCTGCATATGAAATGCATGTGACATGTGCGTACGCGAGCAAATCGACGGTTAAGAAATTTAATATATATATATATATATATATATATATATATATATATATATATATAAGTATTGTGGGTGTAAGAAACAGAAATCTCCTATTATAGTAGGTCTGATGACTTGTGGTGAGAAAGGTGGCGAGTTAAATTGACACAAATACACAAATAGATGTTAGGAGAAGACAGGGAGGCGCAAGGAAGAGGTAGACAGACAGGTGGGAGGGGGAATAGAATGTAAGGAGGAGATGGACAGATAAATGGAGGAAGAGGACATGGATAGGAGAGGTAGGAGGTAGATATGGACAAAGAAAGGAGGGGAGCAGGCGATCGACAGAGGGTGGGCAGAACGAAATGGATGGAGCAAGGGGAGGGGAAGAGCAGAGAAAGCGGAGGGGATGGTCAGAGAGAGAGGGAAGGAGGTAATGCACAGAGAGAGGGGAAGGAGATAACGGACAGAGCGACAGGGAGGAGGAGATACGAGAGGAGGAGATTACGTAGGGAGAATAAACAGATAGACAGATGGGGAGGAGCAGATGGACAGAGGGTGGAGAGAGGGTGTAGCATCTACAGAACTTTTTTGAGAACAACAGCAGAAAACTACACATAATGTCGGCGAGCCGAGCATCAGAATTAAACAAGCATGATTTAGCGCACTAGTTGCGTTTCGATTGATTTAGGGGGAAGCACTGACCTTAACTCATTTGACATCGTTGCTAACGATTATACATATCACCATTTTTAATACCATCACAATAATTCTTGCTACTTTACTTTACGTAATGATTAAGTAAATCTGAATTTCAATCATTAAGGAAAAAACTTTAAAAACCCAAGCAAATGACTAGCGTCCTTTGTTCCCTTTTATTCATTTTCTTACAAAAAACAGATAAAATAAAATAATATGAACAGAAAATATTGGAACCTCATAAGATTCCACATTTTATACAGAAATTGTGCTACCTTTGAAATATCAGTAATCCAAATTTACAAAAAACATGAAAATTTGAATCAGGACAGTAGAATGAGAGGTAAATTTTACAAAGAAGGAAATTATAGGGCATAGAGCTACTAGCTGATGCCACTGGAAAGTCTTGGGATGCCTTACAGCACGCTCAGCACTGGCAGATTTCGCTTCTATAAAGTCGTTTAAAGCACATGCATCTTAATACAAAATTTCAGTGGAAATGTAACAAATAAAAAAGCAGAAAGATATCTTCAGTTACCACTTCAGTTTATAAGACGTGGATACATCTTACAATAAATAGCACAAGCAATCATACTCTTTAAAATTTTCCCCAAGAACCAAACCATTTACCCAAAATGAAGACAGCTTCTTAATCCACAACAGAAAATCCCGGCACCTAGTTCGATAATTTTCACGCGTGTCAGCACCTGCTTTCTTTGGAAATATTAATTCTTCTTGAAGTCTGAGGGCATTTCACCCGTCTCATACTTCTTGCTCACCACATGGGAGAGTTTCGTATCCCAAGAATATCAGTAGTTCTAACGGAATGTTGTCTACTACTGGGACCTTGTTTCGACTTCGGTATTTAGTGCTCTGTCAAATTCCTCACGCAGTACCTTATCGCTCACCTCATCTTCGCCTTCTTCCACATAGTGCATGACATAATACGAAAAAATGTAGTATCCTAAGACTAGGTATCAAAGAAGTCAATTTTTGACAGTCAACTCATATAAATACCTGAGCGTAACAATTTTTAAGGACGCGAAGTAGTTCGATCTCCTAGGTAGGCTCAGTCGCAGGTGAAACAAGTGACAGACTTTGATTCATTTGTGGGATACTGGTATAATTGAAATTGTCAACAAAAGAAATGGTTTACAAACAGTCATTCGACCCATCTATTGCTGTGGTCTTCTAGTGAAAATGGATGCTATATACAGATTTCTTTCACAAACAGCGGTGTGCAGACGCTTGGTCTAGAAATGAGTTTACGAAAATTATGGTGCCTAATCGGAATCGAACCCATCATACACTATGTGATTAAAAGTAACCGGACACCCTCAAAAAGATAGTTTTTCATATTAGGTTCTTTGTGCTGCCACCTACTGCCGGGTAATCCATATCAGCGACCTCATTAGTCATTAGACATTGTGAGAGAGTAGAATGGGGCGCTCTGCGTAACTCAAAGTCTTCGAACGCGGTCAGGTGACTGGGTGTCACTTGTGGTACACGCCTGCACGCGACATTTCCACACTCCTAAACATCCTTAGGTCCACAGTTACCGATTTGATTGTGAAGTGAAAACGTGAAGGGACGCGTACAGCACAAAAACTTACAGGCCGACCTCGTCTGTTGACAGAGACCGCCGACAGTTCAAAGAGGGTCGTAATGTGTATAGGCAGACACCTATTCAGATCATCACACAGGTGTAATGGAATTCCATACTGCATCAGGATCCACTGCAAGTGCTGTGATAGTTTGACGGATGATGAGAAAACTTGGACTTCATGGTCGAGCGGCTGCTCATAAACCACACATCATGCCAGTGAATGTCAAACAACGCCTCACTTCGTGTAAGGAGAGTAAACAGTGAACGATTGAACAGTAGCTTGAACAGTAGAAAAACGTTGTGTGGAGTGATAAATCACGGTACACAATGTGGCGATCCGCTCACAGGGTGTGGATACGGCGAGTGCACGGCGAACGTCATGTGCCAGCGCGTGTAGTGCCAACAGTAAAATTCGGATGTGGTGGTGTTATGGTGTAGTCGTGTTTTTCATGGAGTGGGCTTCCACCCCTTGTTGTTTTGCGTGGCACTATCGCAGCACAGGCCAGCACTGGTGTTTTCAGTGCCTTGTTACATCCCACTGTTGAAGAGGAATTCGGGGATGGTGATTGCATCTTTCAACACGATCGAGCACCTGTTCACAATGCACGGACTGTGGCGGAGTGGTTACACGACAATAACATCCCTGTAATTAACTGGCCTGCATACAGTCCTGACCTGAATTCTATCCAACACCTTTGGGATGTTTTGGAACGCCGGCTTTGTGCCAGGCCTCACCGACCGACATCGATACCTCTCCTCAGTGCAGCCTCCATGAAGAAAGAATTACCATTCCCCAAGAAACCTATCAGCACCTGATTGAACGTATGCCTGCGAGAGTGGAAGCTGTCATCAAGGGTAGGGGTTGGATAACCCCATAATGAATTCCAGCATTACCGATGGAGGGTGCCACGAACGTGTAAGTCGTTTTCAGCCACGTCTACGGATAATTTTGATCACATAGTGTATATTGCCATTGACTACAGAGGAAGAGAGATTGACTATCGACCTTTCCACCATTAGCTAGGAGTGGAATGTTTGATCTTGAAATGAGTTGATGAAAAGTACTGTGTCTTACTGGGAATCTAGAGCGTCTACAAGAATTATTGTTGACAGCGAATGAGGATAAGTGAGAAATCAAGTTAGGTGAACCCATATTAGAGCTGGAAAAGATATTATGCAAATTTTTTTGTAGGATCAGGATACTAACCCAGACAAGTGCCTTACATGGAGACATTGAAGACTTTGCAATCTTGAGCAGATAAAGAATTGATGGAACTGTAAAGCCACGAAGGGATGTGTCCCTGCGAAATATTAAAGATGAAATAAGTGTCCAGTGATATTACATGAGGTGAATTCATTACCTTCTGACAATTTCGCCTCTGTTGTTGCCCAACCCAACCTCTTGTCGAAAGGGCATCATGTTAACATGAATTTGGAATCACATGCAATCTTAGAATCTTCATCCGGCGTCAGCAGAGATGAATAGAATCTTTTTGTGTCTATTAAAAACCGTCACCTGAAGAGGAAACTGAATCCAGACCCTAAATATACAAACCTAGTACCGATCCACAAGACGTCAAAACTCCACATGTGGTTTGGTAATGATTCTGTCTTCACGAATGCGCCCCACACTGAATGGAAATTTTGGCTCCCTGATTACCTGAAACTGACTATGGCCACTCGGTATGTTTACTTCCTTGTTTGATCGAACCACCATGAACCAACGACCTCGGCTACTCAATGCATACCTTCGACTTGATCTTCTAATCATTTAAATAAAATCACGTAACAGCCATCTGCACGAACAGCCGACACTGTAGAACGCGGAAGCTTTTGCAGAAAATTTTCCTTTCCACTTGATTTACACTGGTGCACTCTTTGTTCGTCGTAAACGTGACGCAGTAGCAATAGTAAGCTCTGTTTCTGAACCCGGTTTTTCCGCAATATAGTAAACCGCACATCGTCTGTCTGGTAACACTATTAATCAATGGAAAGCTCAGAAATAATTAACTTTATTTTATAATGATCCAGTAAAAGCTTCACCCTGAAAAAACCTTTCCGAGAAACAGCTAGCGGCTATCTATCCGGACCAAAACAATTTCTGCTCCACCGGCCTTCGACCGCCTGAGCTTAGTCGGTGTCAGTCCAGATGATGGTGACGCATTCCTCCTTGAGCCTGTGGTCTATAGCGGAGGTTTCAGCACTCTTACTGGCAAGCATAGGATTATTTAACGTTGTAGCTTTCCGTCGCATATGAAATATAGTCAATAAACTGAGTGTACATAGTACAGTAGCAACTATGTTGAAACCAGTGCTCATGTAGTATATGGCATGGGGGATACCAAGTATGTAATCTACAATTGCGGGCAAAAGATGTAATGATGAAAGAAGTCGGTTTGTATGTAGATGAAACTTCCTGGCAGATTAAAACTGTGTGCCCGACCGAGACTCGAACTCGGGACCTTTGCCTTTCGCGGGCAAGTGATCTGCCGTCTGAGCTACCGAAGCACGACTCACACCCGGTTCTCACAGCTCCACTTCTGCCAGTATCTCGTCTCCTACCTTCCAAACTTTACAGAAGCTCTCCTGCGAACCTTGCAGAACTAGCACTCCTGAAAGAAAGGATACTGCGGAGACATGGCTTAGGAGACAAGATACTGGCAGAAGTGCAGCTGTGAGAACCGGGCGTAAGTCGTGCGTCGGTAGCTCAGATGGTAGAGCACTTCCCCGCGAAAGGCAAAGGTCCCAAGTTCGGGTCTCGGTCGGGCACACAGTTTTAATCTGCCAGGAAGTTTCATATCAGCACACACTCCGCTGCAGAGTGAAAATCTCATTCTGGAAACATCCCCCAGGCTGTGGCTAAGCCATGTCTCCGCAGTATCCTTTCTTTCAGGAGTGCTAGTTCTGCAAGGTTCGCAGGAGAGCTTCTGCAAAGTTTGGAAGGTAGGAGACGAGATACTGGCAGAAGCGGAGCTTTGAGAACCGGACGTAAGTCGTGCGCCGGTAGCTCAGATGGTAGAACACTTGCCCGCGAAAGGCAAAGGTCGCGAGTTCGAATCTCGGTCGGGCACACAGTTTTAATCTGCCAGGAAGTTTCATATCAGCGCACACTCCGCTGCAGAGTGAAAATCTCATTCTGTTAATAATATAATTAACCATTCTGTAGCAGGAAGAAGGACTTATTTTATTTAATCAGTGACTTGTAATACTTTCCCCAGTACAATTCATGAACTCTCAGAGAAGTTCTCTTAGACGTCTTCCGCATTTCACCTCAATCTTTTCGTAAACAAACAATTCGCTCATTAGTCTGTAAATGAAATCTCATTTAACTTGGCTGTACTGAATTATACAAATAATTTAATAATCCGCTGCTCTGGTGATTCGCAGTAATTTGACGTCTCCACCTCCCGCTGTAACTACAGGCGATGAATAAACTCAGAAAATTCCGTCTTCTTCAATTATACGCCAGTGCGAGCTCGAGTAAGTGTATTAATAAATTGTTTCCAGTCAAGTAACACTGAAAGTTATGTTTCATATTACGGTATACGGGCTTGATACACACCATAACTTTTCCGTTTTTTCGTCTACTTGTTATTGCACTTCTTACATTTCAGATGACATGCTGTATAATGTGTGGCAAATATAAAAATTTCAGCACAAAATAGATGAGTGAGTTAAGTGAGGTGTGTGAACTGTACAACTAACTTTTATTCAAAGTAGTACGCTACGCCTAATTTTCAGCGCAGTATAAAAATGTAATTTCAGTGATTAGTTCTGCATTATGTAAACCAACGTAAGATTTAACATCTTATTATTATTTGGTTTATAGAAGGAGGTTTAAGTCGAAATTCATATACCTCCACAACATATTATCAAGCTACACTAATTTTCAGACTAAAAATAAGCATAAATGGAAATTTTTTACAAATATAAAATAAAATTTTACGAACATCAAATGAAACACTAAGATTATTGAATACAAAAACTATAAAGATTGAATAAATTATGTACTGTAATAATTAAAATAAAAGATGATAGAACTTACATGAAAGTTAAAAGTATTTTAACAAAACATGAAACAATTTAAGTACAAAATGTTCCGATTCAAAATCTGATGGAAGTATCATATACTTATTTAAAAACTAATTGATTGTTGAACTAAATAGTAAACTAAATCTTTATAGAATTATATTATCTTTTTAGATATCCAGTAGTATTGTGAAGTATAAAAACTAAACATTTCACAAAAATTTGATTATCTTTCTATTTTTAATCTTTTTCAACTAAATATGCTTCTGGATACTTTCTTTTCTGTCGTTCTTGTTCATAAAACTTTACATTTATATCTATTTATTTATTTGCAATTGGATTAGAATAAATACCATCGTCAATTTGAAAAATTTCTGTTGACTAATTAGTGTTATCCTCTTTCTCAAAAAGATTATTTAGTTTACTAATTGTAACTTAACATCTTTTATTAAAATTTATGTTCTTCATAAAATGCAATATTACTTGTTTTTAAATTCAATTGCTTTCATTTTTATTCTAGAATGTTTGTGTCATCGTATTCATCATTCCGATTTTTAAAAGAATTTGACCATTTAGAATTTCCTTGAAAAACAAATTCTTCTACTTTTTCTTTAAAGTGTTCTATTAAATCGTTCAACAACAGATGCTTTTAATTCTGAAAAAGTTGAAAAATGATTAATGTTATATTTTTCCAATGATTTTCTTCCATTATCTGTTTGAAAATTGTTGGGCTTTATAATCATAAATTTTTTTGAAAAGCATCAACTACATTTTTAGATGCTTTATCATTAATAGGAACAGCAAATGCATATTTTGAAAAAACCTCCATTATTGATACTAAATATTTCAACAGTTGCTTAATTTTGAAATTCCGATGAAATTACCAGAATACCTTTCAGCGAGATCAGCTTTCCATAAATAATCTGTACCAATAGAAACAACATTTCTTCTTTTAATGTTCTTTCTTACTGTTTTCTCTACTTCGTTAATAATACTATATGAATTTTATTTAAACCTCAACCATTTACAAATTTTTTAACAAATTTGCTCTTTTTAGAGTTACAAATTGTACAAATACCTTCATTTCTTTGTCTACCATTTTTAGTTGCTACTCTGTCATTTATGTGTTTCTGTAAATATTTTACACTTTAAACAACAAATATGATCGTCGTAATTAACCAAACGTAAATTGCGATTAATCAATTGAATATTAAAAAATTTATTTACAACAACAGGAACAGTTTTCATAGAAACTTTCAATGGTACAGTTATAATAATAGGTTTTTGTACCATTATTGATTGATTGGGATTGTTTATTTGATTTAGCTTATCATCTACACTTACTGTTATATCCAAATCAGCAAAGTTTAATTCTCTATTTGTAATTTTATGACAAATAGTAATCCTTTCAAAGTATAAAATTATATTCAAAATTGTACATTTTTGTAACCACCTGTCGTAAAAGTAAATACAATAGTTTGTTTAACATAAACTTTTTCTTTATGTTATCTCTTTCAAAATTTTTTATTTAATAGTTATTGTTTTCTGTAAAATATGTTTTTCAATTTCTTTGGATAGTAATTATTAAATTGTGTTAAAATCCTTGTGTATTCTGGTTTTTTAAAATACTCTTTTTCTAAGTATCGTTTGTTAACCACATCTTTTGCATCAATTGGATCATTTACAAGTCTTGAATTTTTTAAATCAACATAACTTATTTCTTTTAAAAATAGCACTAATCGTTTTTGAAATTGTTTAATTGCATTAGTTATCTTTAAATCTATTGATGACTGAAGTTTTTTTAATAACATTTAAATTTTTTTTAATTTTTTCTAAATTGAATGTGGCTGTATTAAGTATTTGCTCAGTTTGTTTAGTTAAATGTATCTTATTACCAAAAGTGTTCATTTATTAAATTTTAAAATACAATTAAAATTGAAATTCTCACATACTGTTTTAAAAAAATAAACATAAATAGTCACACTTTACTCCCTCAATATTTTGTATTATTTCTGCATTTTAGTATAGTTCGTTTTTCCCCTAATTACTTAACTCATTGTTTTGGTATATTACCACCAAATGAATCGACAACATATTTTTTTATTATTATTTTTATTATGAAAAATTCAATGAGTATCAGGATTGACAGATGTACCTAAATTTACTATACTGCATTCAATTTTTAATGGTTTATTCACTTATTCGTCAATAATTTATACACCACAAAAATTTTAGTTTTGTATTGTTTAATAAATTTTTCTCTTCAAAATTACTTAATACATTCGCATATTTATGAATTACTTCTTCAAATTTTTTTATATTTATTCCATTACTAACATTTTATTCCATTCTTAAGTTGTATTTTTCTTGTTCTTCTAATTCTTTAACATTTTCCTCGATGTTGAATAATGCGTTTGCAATTACTGCATTTCCTCCAGCTAATGAACCAGTTCTTGCTAAATATTGTAATACCACTAACAGTAATGGCAAAAAACCACCTTCATGTCGTGTTAGTACTTAACCACCTTTCGTTCTTGTTAAATATACAATAATTTTTGAACAACTGGAATAGATAAAGTAAGAATAAAATTTCCACCAACTTTCTCTTCTTTCTTCTTTTTTGAACATGTGTTAAAAATGATTCAAATGCAATTAATTGTTCATAATTTAATTATGATTAATTATAAAATTATTCTTCTATATAGTTAAAATTTTAATAAAGTCTTTTTATATAGATAAAATTTTATAGTTAAAATATATGAAGATATTTTATTTGTTATTAAATTTATAATTATTTTTATATAGTTAAAAATTTTACAGATATTTTGTATTAGTTTAAAAATTTACAAAAGTTTTTATAATTCTGAATCATTTTCATCAATATTAACTCCCATACTTGATTTTCTTTTTCCATACTTTATTTCTCTAAGAGCTGTTCCTGCAATTTTTGTCACCAAATGAACATCATTTGTTAACTTTTTTGCTTTTCCAGCTAACTGATGTTCTTTATGGGCTATAAGTCTCTTTTCTAAATTTTTATTATCCATGTAAGCAATATAATGGTTCTTACAACCTTCATCTATTGGATTTATACATTTATGATATTTAGCTAATTTTCATCTAATTTTGCACCTGGACTACAATGTTTACAACCTGAAAGATGCATTTAAATGGCAATTTAATAATTTTACTAATCCTTTGACATAATTAACACTTTTCCCAAATGTGTATGTGAGATTATTTAAAATCTGATTAAATATGGCAGTAATTTTAGAGTCTCAATTATAAAATCACTAAGTTAATTTATTAACATTTGTGCAATACATTTTGATTATGATAATTATTATTTCCAGTTAGTTCTTCACCATGAATTATTGCTAATCTATCAATTAATTGTCTAACATCATTTGACCTAACATATTAAATTGATTTATCTGTATTTTTTTAAACTAGACGATTAGACGTATTAGTTCTGGAGAATCTATAGTTTATTTTTTCTTAAGGTTCGAGATAAATCAATAACAATTGTTTTTATTAAGTAATTATATTTATTGCCTCTAATTCAGCTTTTTTTTGGATTATTGTCAAATCACAATGATCCTGAATTGTATAATATATCAGTATAATTTGATGAATTTGAAAAACCAAACTTTTCTTTTAAATCACCTACAAAAATATGTTTTTCAGTTAAAAGTCTCATTAATCCATCTGGATCTTCATATGTTTTTTTTCCAATTTTTAATTTATCAGCATTAAATTCTACAGATAAATTACCAACAAATTTTAACATACCAACAGGTTTTAAACCAAATACCTTATCTTCACTACGATTAATATACTTTCACATTCTTTCACTAAATTTTTCTTTTTAGTTTCATTTTGACAAATACTTGATTCCTTTTCTTTTTCATATTTATAAAATAAACCTTTAGTTTCTAATTGACTTATCGTATAATCATATTTTCCAGGAACATCATCAGACCAATTGGTTAATTTTTTAATTGGTGGTAAACCTTCTAAATCTCCTATGTGATGATTATATGGAATCGTTTGTTTCTCCGTTTCTTAATTTTCTTCAGTTCCTTATAAAACATTATCACTTAAACCTTCAATAACTTCTTTTACTTTTCCTATAAGGTCAGTAATATGTTCATCTTTCTTTTTATATTTCCATATTCTAAGCATTGTTGCTTTTTTCAGTGTTTACATATTCCTTTTAGTTCTTCAGCTTTCTTTATACTTTGTATATCTTTTTTAATGAATTTTTCATGGTACTTAGCAAACATTTATTAATGAAGAAAAACATTAATCATGTTAATGTTTATATTTAAATTTATTTTTATGTTCATATCGTTAAGAAATATTGTAGTTTATTTCTAAACTTACCTTCATTTGCTTTTCTAGATATATCTACTGTTAAATAAGAAGAGTCATCATCCCATCATTCGCAACAAAATTCTTTAAAATTACTAACCTATTAATCTCTACCAACAAATTCATGATAAATGTGATTTAAATTTGTATCATCTTATCTAAAAAAATTTAAAAAATTAGAATTGTCTCTAACGAAGTGTTTTTTTTATTTTTTGATAAGATTGTGCTAAATAAAAGAAGGCTATCTTTTTGTCTCCCTCTAGTAAAATCTTCTCATAATATCTTGATATTCGAATATAAAATCATCAAATACAACTGAATTATCTTAACATTCCTCTAAAGGAATGAGTTCTTCAATATTTTCAATAAAACTAACAATTTTTTCATTAATTTTATCATCAATTTTTGTACATTGTTTTATATATTCTTGATATTTTGCTAGTTCTAAACTTTTTTAATAAACATACAAATGTTTAATTTTATGCAAATAAACCATCCTGGAGCTATAAGTATAATTATCAATGTTGTTTTTCCACAACCACTAGGTGAAAATTATTGTACATCTTATAAATGTTTACCGTGTTTATTTTTTTGAATTATTTTCTGGAAATCTTACTTCAGATTCCCAAACTGTTTTGTTCATTTATTAATAAATATTCCATTCATTTATATTCTTTGATTTATAATTGTTTTTACAATTATTAATAATTTTTCAGAAGTAAATGTAAAGATTATTTCTACTAGATGGATAAATCCTCTATACTTAGATTAACTGTTCCAATACATGTTAATTATACTAGTGTTACAGTACTTGACTTTTATTCGACTTTTTTGTACCTGATATAACAACAAAAAATTCTAAACTTCATTGTGATGGAGACACAATAGAAATTCCTGTAGGTCAATATAGTTTTAAAAATTTAAAAATATTCACACATTTGAAAAAACCCAGTATACATATAACAGCAGATAAAATTTTCAACAGATGTAGCAGATAATATTGGTAGCATACTTGATTTTAAATTGTTCAAGATTATGAAATAGCTGTAGCTCAAGGTAATTCCTTTTGAATTAATACATATAAATTTTAATCTTTTTGATGGTATATATGTAAAACATAATAATCAATTTCATAAAGAAAATAATATTATTGCTTCACTTAAACATAATGCAGATTTTGGCAGACCAATAATTAATTAACCATATTTTAATATAATTCAAGATTTAGAAGTTACTATAACTGATTAAAATGATGATTTAATTGACTTTAATGGTGATACCGTAAAAGTTACTTTAATAATATCTTAATAATTTTTCCTTAATAAATCATGAATAAAATTGAAAGTTATCAGTTTTCTTCATTTCCTTTTAATAAAGATACTAAAAATATTTTAAATTTTCCTACCAAAGATACAGAAGTCGAAATAAATATTGGCAATGATTGGCTCCATGCAAATCATTCACAATTGTATATGAATTTCATTATTATTGGAAATGATGGTACCGATTATCTAACTTATTATGGAAAATCAAAGAGAAAATTATTTGATAATTGTTTGACTTTGTACAATAAAAAAGGAAATAATATATTATCTAGAATTGAACATCCTTTTATTTCATCAACAGTTTTACTGTATTACCTTCATGTGTGTCTGACAAAGTAAGTTTAGAAGGACATGTTCTTAATACAAGAAATAATAAATAGTAAAAGAAATGAAGAACTTTATCCATTATATTACTTGGCGGATTTTTTAAAGATTATAAGGAAATTATGTTTGAAGTTTACTGAATTGTAGTTTTTACATGTAGTTCATCTTCTGGAGATGCAATTTTATGTTGGTTTGATAAATATGATGTTGGTGTTGAAATAAAAGATACTCTTCAAAAGAAGGTAATGTTATTATATAATCTATCGAAATTCGTGTACCAGTTGGTAAATATCAATCAAATTATGAACTTGCACAACGTGAAAATATTTTTAAAAATCTTAAAATTCCTGTTTTTTTATATGAACATCAAACAGAAGAAATCGCTGGTTTATGTAGAAAAAAAGTTTTGAACGAGATATAACAAATTTCTGAACTTTACAGAATTTGATGTTCCACCTTTCGTTTTTGTTCTATTTCAGACAAATCGTTAAAATAATCTATTAGTAGATTCATTATTATTTGATCATTTTAAACTACAGAATATATTTTCACAAAATAGTAAAAATGAACTATTTCCTCAAAAATGTGGAATATGAACCCACCAAACAATTTTCTAAAAGCATATGATGCATTTCTAGATTTTAAAAGAATCACTTTGCTAAAATTAGATATTGATATTAATCCATTTAGTTTTATAACTAATTGTCCAATTTATGTAATCAATGTGAAATTTAGGAAAATATTATAACTACACAAAAAACAAACATGAAACTTTGTGCAACTTTTAATGATAAAATACCAAGTGAGACACTTGCTTACATAATTGTGTATGATAAAAATAATCTTACATATGATGTGCAACATAAATTACTTGTGAAAATTTTTAATTATTATTTGCTTCTATACAAATGAATGAAAAACTTAAAAAATGTTTACTTCATACTTATATACATTTCTGAAACATTTTAAGGAAGATAGAAAAAATAAAAACTTTAAATTTTAATATAATTTACTATTGCTAACTATTACATTTTAATTAATTTTCTAATGTTCACAATGTGATTTTTTAAAATAATGTGCTTTTGTTAACTAGTACATGTTATTATGCTTCAATCATGTAGTAAATTAAATAATGAAGTTAGAAATGAGTTGTTTATTGTAATTCGTTATGTCTCAGTACAAAATAGGTATTTAGTTAACGTTAATTAAATGAGGTGATTTAATCAAATATGCTGAGTTTTTTATATGATTTTTAAAAATCGGTTGTTTTATGTATAAAATAAAGAATTTATTTTTAAGATGGAGTTAGTGAGACAGAACATACAAAATTATTCTATCTAACCTTGAGCATTCTTCTGTAGCACCACATTTTGAAGATTTCGATTCTCTTCTTGTCTAAACTAGTTATCACCAAAGTCTCACTTTCACACATGGCTACCCTCCATACAAATACTTTCAGAAAAGACTTTCTGACACTGAAATCTATACATGATGTTAACAAACTTGTCTTCTTCAGAAACGATTTCCTTGCTTTAACTGTCCACATTTTATATCCTCCCTACTCCTATAGCCATAAGTTATTTTGCTTCAAAAATAGCAAAACTCATTTACTACTTTAAGCATCTCATTTTCTAATCTGATTCCCTCAGAATCAGAAACTTTAATTCGACTACATTCCATTATGCTCGTTTTGGTTTTGTCGATGTTCATTTCATATCCTCCTTTCAAGACACTGTCCACTCCGTTCAGCTGCTCTTCCAGGTCCTTTGCTGTCTCTAAAAGAAATACTATTTTGTCAAGAAACCTCAAAGTCTTATTTCTCCTCCATGCATTTTAATTCCAACTCAAAATTTTTCTTTTGTTTCAAAAATGGCTCTGAGCACTATGGGACTTAATTGCTGTGGTCACCAGTCCCCTAGAACTTAGAACTATTTAAACTTAACTAACCTAAGGACATCACAAACATCCATACCCGAGGCAGGATTCGAACCTGCGACCGTAGCGGTCGTCTTTTGTTTTCTTTACTGCTTGCTAGATATACAGATTGAATAACATCAGGGGTAGGCTACAACCCTGTCTCACTCTGTCCTCAAACACTGCTTCCCCTTTGTGCCCCTCGACACTTATCACTGCCATCTGGTTTCTGTACAAACTGTAAATAGCCTTTCGCTTCCTGTATTCGACCACTGCCAACTTAAGAATCTTAAAGAGAGTATTCCAGTTGACCATTTCAAAAGCTTTCTCAAATGGTAGAAACGTAGGTTTGCCTGTACTTAACAAATTTTCTAAGATAAGTCGTAGGATCAGTACTGCCTCGGTGGATGGTCTACGTTTCCATAGCCGAATTGTTTCTTCAACGGCCTATCAATCGAGCAGGAAGCAGTTACTTCTAAAACCCAGTGCAAACAACCACCAAATTGACAATTTCCTGAAATGCGATAAGTGAGTGATATAAGCAGTGTGTGGAAGCCAAGTGATACACTGAAAATGGAAAGCATGGGAAATCAATTGGAAGGCCCTCTTCGCCATAGCTCTCATTTATCTACATCTACACCACACCACGCAAGCCACCAAATGGTGTGTGGCAGATGGTACTTTCGGTACCACTATCTGATCCCTCCAACCTTGTTCCTCTCGCGAATTGTGCGTGGGAGGAATGATATCGGTAAGTGGGTCAAAATCATCTATTCATTCTCTCAACGATCACAGCAGCACATAAACGGAAGATAACAGAGAGAAGGCCCAAGTACTGAATTCGGTCTTCCGAAGTTTTTTCACCTCGGAAGATCGTAACACCATCCCTACTTTCAGTTGTCGTGCAACATCGAAATGGCAGATATTGATATAACGGATCACGGAATTCAAAAGCAGCTACAATCGCTTAGTAGTGGAAAGGCTTCAGGACCAGATGAGATACCTATAAGATTCTATAAAGATTATGCAGAGGAACTTGCTCCCCTTCTAGCAGTAATTTATTGTAGATCGCTTGAGCAACGAGGGTACCTAACGACTGGAAAAAAGCGTAGGTCATTCCCGTTTTTAAGAAAGGCCGTAAGACAGATCCGCACAATTATAGACCTATATCGTTGATGTCAATCTGCTGCAGAATTATGAAACATGCTTTATGCTCAAGGATTGTGACGTTCTTGGAAAATGAACAGCTCCTCTATAAAAATGAACATGGATTCCGCAAACAGAGATCCTGGGAAATTCAGCTCGCTCCGTTACTCCATGAGATACACAGCGCAGTGGACAACGGCGCTCAGGCTGGTGCCGTGTTCCTTGATTTCAGTAACGCATTTGACACCGTCCCGCATTGCCGTTTAATGAAAACATTATGAGCTTACAGAGTATTGGAGCAGACCTGCGATTGGATTCAAGACTTTATTGCAGATTGAGCTCAGCCTGTTGTTCTTAACAGGACTAAGTCAACAGATGTAAAGGTAATATCCAGAGTACCACACGGAAGAGTGACAGAACCGTTGCTGTTCATAATATATATAACTAATCTAGTAGAAAAAGTCGGCTGCTCTTTAAGGCTATTCCCAGATGATGCAGTTGTCTGTACCAAAGTAGCAACGCCAGAAGATAGTAAGAATTTTCAGAACGACCTGCAGAGAATTGATGAATGGTGCAGACTCTGGCAGTTGACCATGAACGTAAATAAATGTAACGTATTGCGCATACATAGGAAAAGAAATCCACTACTCTACAGCTACACTATTGATGACAAACAGCTGGAGACAGCGTCTGCCGTAAAATATCTAGGCATAACTATCCAGAGCGACGTTAAGTGGAATGTCCACATAAAACAGATAGTGGGAAAAGCAGACACAAGACTCAGATTCATCGGAGATTCTGAAGGAAATGTAACTCATCCACGAAAGAAGTGGCTTATAAGGCGCTTTTTCGCCCGATTCTTGAGTATTGTCCATCTATCTGGGATCCCTAGCAGGTAGGACTGATAGGGGAGTTAGATAAGATCCAACGAAAAGCACGTTTCGTCAAGAGATCCTTTAGCTGGCGAGAGAACGTTACGGAGATGCTAAACAAACAGCACTGGCAGATGTTACAAGAGAGACGTTGTGCATCACGGAGAGATTTACTATTGAAATTTCTGGATAGGACTTGTGTCATTGTATGTATATATGAGTAGTTTTGCAATAAAGACATAGGTGCATTATGATAGTTGTCAAAGATGAAAGTTCTTACGTAAAATTTCTGGAGTGAGCCATTCCTATGGTGAAGATAGCGAAGCCATTTTTCTAGAATTAGTTGTGGCTACGCTGTCAACTATCGACAACTTTCTGCTCAGAAACCCATCTTATGACATGGGGCCAGCGTTTCGCATGTAAACTGGATAGAGAAAGCAATCTGTACAATTGGAGAATATTGTTGCAAAAGTTCATAGAGCATGAACTAACAACGAAACATAAACACCAGAGTGTCAGTTGCTGCTGCACTCATTAATTTGCTCGTGGTCCTCTCACTAAAACAGCAAAAAATTCCCCATTATAAATAGAAGCTGTCAGAACTGTTATCTGACTATTGGCACGGGTTTGTTGCTTTCTGAGAAAATATCTTCAGATGTAAGTTGCCTGACTTTAGAAAAGGGAGACAAAACTCTAAATCATCAAGTGACTTACATCATTTGCCCATTCACACAATATATGTCATTTGCAAACATTAATTTTGACACCGGTTTAATAGGACATTAACTTCATCGTATCCTCAGTATTTGTTTTGTGATGGCGCTACCCCACATAAGAAAGAGCATGAATCGAACCACAGCATCAATCGTTCATAAAACTAGTAGGCAACGAAATTCAGAGAAGTAAAGAAATAATGCAGTGACCTGATTATTAAACTAATCAAGGTACACATAACCTGAATATTGATTCTTGTTTCAGTTGTTAACAGATGGTACAATTTATTCTGGAAATGTCTGTAGCTTTAAAATACTCACCACAATAATCAACTTCAATCTAATTTTAATCGTATTTATAGAACAACAATTCATATTTATATCCGTTAAGACAGATTATTCAATCTGATGCTAAATTTAAAAGATGTCCTTTGAAATTCAGCTAGATGGTATTTTGTAAACAGTGTTAAAAGATTTAACAGCGGTGTAAAAATATTGTGTTATTCATTCCGAAAAATTAATATTTACGACTTAAAGTGCGTAAATAAATCATTATTTAAATGAAAATCCGTACTCGTTTGGTAAAAGTTGTCTGGAAGCAGGCTGTGTCGAGTAGTAAGATTAACACTAATTGTTTATTTGAAAATAATCAGCAGCTAAGTTTCATCAGTATGTACCACTATCAAAAAATTGCGGACGTCTGACAGCGACAATGGGCAGAATTTTGTATATTCTCACCAAATTTCAGCGGTAGGGCCATATACACACTGTTAACTTCGTTGATACACTCTATAGCGACCTCAAACTTACAAAAAGAGGCTAACAACGCTCTTACCTGATGGTCCAGCCACACGCCACACACGATAGCCCTGCGGGTTGCCGCCACGTCAGACGCTTTCAAGTCAGTATAGAAGCACTTACTACCTTACCTAACGCACTGGTGAGGGCGCCATATTCTCCGGCCACGGCCGGCACTAGCTCGCATTGGTAAAGCCACGTGGGTCACATCCTGTTCGTGGAATTCGGGTGCCTGGCGGCCTTCATGGGATCACCGTCCAAAGCTCTCCAGCAGTGTGACTTTGACCAAAAATTCACGTATCAATTCGATTGCCATATGAGGTGTCTCCAACACAGTGTGTCGGGGCCAAGGGAACGCTAGCGTAGCCGACCAATTTCGACCTGGCCTACAGCACTGAAACCCAATGAGGCACAGCAGAACGGTATTGAATGAGTGATATTTCTTCTAGTATATCAGGATGAAATCTTACGTTCCTTTCACTGAGAATATTTGTTCATGTTTTCCCGTATGTTTTCTTGAAGAAGTGAACTTTGTTATTAATTGCTACCTAAGGACGCTCCTACTTTCTGCATGCGCCATCCCCTACGGGATACGTTAAAGAGGCTGTGAGGACATGAGTTGGCATGTTTATTTTTCGTTCTGGTTTTGATCTTTCTGTGTGGCCCCGGTTTTCTCACTTAAGAAACTCCGCATCAGTGGTATCTGGAGGCAAGTGAATATGCTCGAGAGCTATTTTGAAGATGAATACATAACACTGCAACCTGTCACTTCTTTGAATAGTTATTTATTATTCCATGAAGCGGTTTTCGAACTTTTTCAGGTTCATCTACAGATGGCTTCTGGAAGTTACGTCATTATTTCTAGCATAAATCTATGTGCTGGCTTGGGACTCTGTGGGGGACTTTTTTCGTTAGTATACACCGGTCTGCTTCCATTTTGATGGCCAGTTGGTATATCACTTCACACACTTTTATACAATCTATATTCATTTACATTGTGACAGCGAAACTTTGCCAGTACCCAGCATGTGCTATACATACAATTAATATCTTGGAGGTATTATTAAGTCTGTACAACAGGCTGCAGGCCTGTATTCTGATTTTGAACATGTCAGGCTATTCTGTTTGTCTACCAGAACGTGAATTTGTTGGTCTACAGTATCTCGGCAGCAAAGCTAAAACGAGGAAATATATCCATAAAACATAAATTTTCGTTGAGTATCATAATTTATGAGAAATTCCCAGTGGATATGAGAGGGAGTGTAGGAGGGTTGCACAGTAATGTGGTTATCTGTTAGCCTTGTTAATCAACTCTGTATTGTAGTGATAGTTTGCTATGGAAGATATTAAACCGTCTTAAAAAAGGCATCAGCATACGGCACACTGCTGGGGTCAACGAACGTAGGTTCCAGTTGCGCGAGAAAGTCGCGCAGGAACTTTGCGACCTGTGTGTCTGTACTAAGGACGTAGTTTCTCACCGCTTCATTCTGTTGCTAAGAAAGCTTGCTGTCAAAAATCTACATGTTAAAATTTTGCGATAGAGCATATCATCAAAAATCATGCAAGTGGATCTAATACACTCCTGGAAATTGAAATAAGAACACCGTGAATTCATTGTCCCAGGAAGGGGAAACTTTATTGGCACATTCCTGGGGTCAGATACATCACATGATCACACTGACAGAACCACAGGCACATAGACACAGGCAACAGAGCATGCACAATGTCGGCACTAGTACAGTGTATATCCACCTTTCGCAGCAATGCAGGCTGCTATTCTCCCATGGACACGATCGTAGAGATGCTGGATGTAGTCCTGTGGAACGGCTTGCCATGCCATTTCCACCTGGCGCCTCAGTTGGACCAGCGTTCGTACTGGACGTGCAGACCGCGTGAGACGACGCTTCATCCAGTCCCAAACATGCTCAATGGGGGACAGATCCGGGGATCTTGCTGGCCAGGGTAGTTGACTTACACCTTCTAGAGCACGTTGGGTGGCACGGGATACATGCGGACGTGCATTGTCCTGTTGGAACAGCAAGTTCCCTTGCCGGTCTAGGAATGGTAGAACGATGGGTTCGATGACGGTTTGGATGTACCGTGCACTATTCAGTGTCCCCTCGACGATCACCAGTGGTGTATGGCCAGTGTAGGAGATCGCTCCCCACACCATGATGCCGGGTGTTGGCCCTGTGTGCCTCGGTCGTATGCAGTCCTGATTGTGGCGCTCACCTGCATGGCGCCAAACACGCATACGACAATCATTGGCACCAAGGCAGAAGCGACTCTCATCGCTGAAGACGACACGTCTCCATTCGTCCCTCCATTCACGCCTGTCGCGACACCACTGGAGGCGGGCTGCACGATGTTGGGGCGTGAGCGGAAGACGGCCTAACGGTGTGCGGGACCGTAGCCCAGCTTCATGGAGACGGTTGCGAATGGTCCTCGCCGATACCCCAGGAGCAACAGTGTCCCTAATTTGCTGGGAAGTGGCGGTGCGGTCCCCTACGGCACTGCGTAGGATCCTACGGTCTTGGCGTGCATCCGTGCGTCGCTGCGGTCCGGTCCCAGGTCGACGGGCACGTGCACCTTCCGCCGACCACTGGCGACAACATCGATGTACTGTGGAGACCTCACGCCCCACGTGTTGAGCGATTCGGCGGTACGTCCACCCGGCCTCCCGTATGCCCACTATACGCCATCGCTCAAAGTCCGTCAACTGCACATACGGTTCACGTCCACGCAGTCGCGGCATGCTACCAGTGTTAAAGATTGCGATGGAGCTCCGTATGCCACGGCAAACTGGCTGACACTGACGGCGGCGGTGCACAAATGCTGCGCAGCTAGCGCCATTCGACGGCCAACACCGCGGTTCCTGGTGTGTCCGCTGTGCCGTGCGTGTGATCATTGCTTGTACAGCCCTCTCGCAGTGTCCGGAGCAAGTATGGTGGGTCTGACACACCGGTGTCAATGTGTTCGTTTTTCCATTTCCAGGAGTGTACATCGATTGTGTGACATGATTTCAGTCTTAACATTGGTGCTGAATTAGGACTGAAATCAGGTGACACGACCGTAGGTTTGCGAAAAAGCTGTCTAAATCGGTTAATAAATTTCTTTAATTATTACTTCTTTTGGGCTATTGCCATAATCGGATCAAAGACTGTGTATGAATTCTTTTATATGGTATTGTGATGATAGGATATGCTTGGAAAGCATGTAGAAACAAATTTTATGCAATAGGTAGACCGCTATTACTGTCTACCAAGCAAAGCAGTGAACAGATGCGTGCCCAGTATTATGTGACACAAAGAGGATTGTACTGTCTGTGGGAATAAAAAGTGTTGATACCGTTCACTATCTGTTGAAGAAGTTTGAGTGATAACCTTGTCGACAACTAACACTGTTTATGAATTCTGAGAGTCTAACATAGTAAATCTACAGTGTGTGGGTAGTCTCCACAAATTCCAGCACTGTCTGTTAATCTGTACCGTCGCATTTGTGTCCGAAGATGTTGCAATGAGTCGCTGTGCGCAAAAGCCACCGCAGGCTACTTAAGTGACTGCTGTCATTGAGCCCTTTATTTGAATTATTACTTATTTTCTTATTTGTACTTAACGTAGCATACTATTCTGACAGATACTCCTCGACAATTCTCGCATGAATATTATAATAACTTAGAGATTAAAACAAAAATAAACTAATGAAGCTCTGAGGAAGACAGTCATCCATTTAACTTCCGCTCCTCTTAATTCATAGTGTTTCGTTTGGCTTTTATACATTTGCTTACACCAGCCACATTTCAAGTATTTGTGAGTTTGGTAGCTGTTTCAACTGCGTCTTTGAAGCACAATCTTCACTCCTGGATTGGCAGGCTGCTCAAGAGACACAACGGCTGCATTCCTTCCTGCGGCGAGGATGATTTGGATTTCGAAAAAATGTAGAATGTATCTGTCAGCAGCGTGATACTCGAGTTCTTCCTGGAGTGACGGAGTTATCCTGCTAAATTTTCCCCGTCTGAGGTTCGAGTCCTCCCTCGGGCATGTGTGTGTGCGTTGCCCTTAGCGTGCGTTAGTTTAAGTTAGATTAAGTAGTTTGTAGGCTTAGGGACCGAAGACCTCAGCAGTTTGGTTCCATAGTTCTTATCACAAATTTCCAAATCTCGTACTAAATTCATGATTTCACTTTCGATATGTCATGTGTCTAATTCATGTCTCTTGTCCACGAAAGACATTCGATGCAGACGCTACAACTATTTTCAATATTTCACAGTGAATTATCTATCTTTGCCATCACTAGAACAATGAGCCAGCACTGACAGACTTACAGTC
The DNA here is from genome assembly GCF_023898315.1 of Schistocerca nitens. Taxonomy (NCBI): domain Eukaryota; kingdom Metazoa; phylum Arthropoda; class Insecta; order Orthoptera; family Acrididae; genus Schistocerca; species Schistocerca nitens. The sequence continues at coordinate 516,332,830 of NC_064615.1, forward strand.
GTTAGGCTTGCTGAATGTGCCGAGTAATTCAGGTCAAAACGGTCCTACATAAGGCGAGAAAATTATTTTCTAACATGTTTTCTTCGATAGCACTCATCCCATAAACGGCACAATCATTCGAGCTTCTTCTACTTTCTTCACTCTTCCATTATAACGAATGAGAACAAAATAGTCCAGGACCGGCTTGGCAATCAGGCAAACTCGCTGTGAACACTGAGGCAATCAGCCCACAGACCCCCCAGATGGAATATACCCTTTGGTATGACACCGTGTTCTGCTGTGGGAAGAAATGCGTAACTTCCTGTTGTACACCCCCATCCGAGAGGAATCGTCGACTCTTCAAGGCCATTTTTACGGGACCGAAGTCGTGATAATAGCATGGGGAGCCATCAGGACTGTAGGGCGAGTGCTTCAGTGTCTCCCCCTTGAGTGGGAGTAACTTCTGGCATATTACACACGCGATATTCGAACGTGCGTTATCATGAAGCAGCAGCACCCAATCGTGCGCCACTACACGGCGCTAGTTTTCGACAATCATGCTGCCCGATAAACATCCTTCACTGTCCGATGGATGTTAACCCTTCGGCAACCAAGTAAAGAATGTCTGTACCTTCGTCTTGTATGGACGTATTTTGATAATAAAATCGCTACAGTTCCTGTTTCTGCATTTATCGCTCGCTCGACGGAGAGATAAGAACGCCACACCAATCCCTTGCCTACATGGGGTGCTTATATAACTGCATCGGAGTCGCTCTACATCGCATATACGCGGCAGCAACGCCCTCAAATGGGAACGTTTTGAACGCCACTTTTAGCAACGTACGTGCCAACGCATCAGATACTTTTTCAGTAACATCCTTTTACAGGGTAAATTTTGCCCACAATAGTAGATTATATACTTAATAGTCCCACTTTTATGCAACATGAGCACTGCTTACAACGTTTTTGTTACTGTACGGTGTTCACTCAGGTTGTTGAAATTATTTCACACTGAAAACCAGACTACGAGGTTAAATATTCCTACGCAAGACAATGTGAGTGCATGAACTTCTGCTGTAGATCATCGGTTTAAAGAGCAATTTGTCTCGATCACTTGGGCTGAGGCCGGCAAGCATCCGGCTGCCGAAGGACGGTGGAGCAGAAATTGTTCTGATTAGAACAGGCAGCCCTGATATCTTATACGGAAATTGTCTCCTAAGGTTTTGCTATTACTGACGGGTTAGAAAAAGAATTAAGTTATCTCTGAACTCGATACTGTTAGCAGAGTGAGACAGACGAGGTGTGGCTTATTAAAATATGGAAAAAGTCGGGTTTAGTAACTCCCCAGTTCTTTTGCACACCACAACGTTTACAATGACAATATTGTGCAGAATATTAACTCAGTAGAAGACAAAAGTCCATGTGGATGATTCTGCACTCTACAGTGTTAGCAGTTTGTGTAAGTGGCCGTTATGTAATTGTATTTCAATGATTACAAAATCAAGTCTAATACATGCACTGGGTACCCAGGACATCTGGTTAGTGAAGATTCGATCGAAGAGGGAAACGAATATGATGAACAGGATTTAATCCACTCAAGCGAGTCAGAATTCTCATCCAGAGTTGAGCACCTGCGTTACGACTAAATCACTAGTGGAGTCGTTGGTCTGGTGGACTGATGCTAGGTTGGTATACCTAGGGTATGGGTTAGATTTCCACTTCAAGCAGTGGCTTTTACTAGGAACAAACAAATGCTATTCGTGTTTGCTCGCGTCAAGTGAAAAACGTACGATAGCATTGTGGTTTCAGTGTCTCTTTGAACGTCATGTCTCTTCGCTAGGTTAGGCAACGACAGAATCGGAAGTGGCGGCCCTTATAAAACCTGTCGCTATTAACCTCTCCTACATTATTAATTTTCTTTATTAGTGAACCAAAACCTATGTAATATCACAATACACTTATTTGACGTTTTGTTTGAGTTGAAGATGTTGAATATATTTTCCCTCGGCTGCGATTAGAGCTCAGATCTTCCCGTTGGTGGGATTTGATACCTTCGTGAATATACAGTTCCAACAATTCGTTGTTTGCAAAAGATTTCAAACTCCTCAACATCTCCACGTAAGGTGCGTGTCTGGGTTCGAATCCTGGTCTGGCACAAAAGTTTTCATCCTGTCTTTTTCAAGTACTAGCACGACCATACCTAACAGAAAATAATTTTCATTTTTAAAGTCTCTCCAATTTTGACAGCAGTAATGATATGTGACGGTTTCGACTCCCAGTGAGACAGATAACTTCTCTTCACATCATTCAGGTATTAACATGCTTCTCTTTCCTTATAGTGAATAAGAATTCGATATTTAATGTATCATTGTCTACAGTCCATGACGATGTATTCGATTCCCAGTCAGCACTGAACTTTTGATCACGTTATATCTCGTTCAGTCATGCGCACATCTCGGTACTGATGAAAGAAACACTCATGGCTGGAAAACAACGGTGATAAGTGCTGGGTGGATTCCAGGAAGGGCCCATTTTATTAATTTTCTTCGTCATTTTAGTTCCAAACAATTCGCTACAGCTGAGAAAATTCGATACCTGACATTTCATTGTGCTTAGTTAACATTCCGATTCGGTGCTGGCCTCGAATGTTCGTCCAGCGCAAAACATTATGTTAATTGTGAACGATTGTGCTTTAACACCTTTCTTGCTTAGTTACCCATGTCCTAGACCAATGCAAATATTTTCAGCCTGTAATTTCAAGTTCAGATATACAAATTGTTACTAGATAAAAATGAGGTGTATTACGTTCTTTAGGGCTAGTCATTATTGAAAATCATTCCTGTGTTCTAGTCTCGGTCAGGTACAATAGCTTTCCGTAGCTGCATTGACTAAAGGTCCAAGGTTTGAATACAGATCCAGAACAAAACAGTTAGTAATGCCCTGTAAAGTCGAACACGTGCACAACTAGCTGCTCATGAATAACTCAGATTTTATATTTCACTTCGAGTTAATTAACAAGGACGATATATGACTTCTCTACACACATAGATCTACGCGCCTTCACGTATACAGTGAAACTACTAATTATATATTGTTGGATGTGTTAACCGACCTCTTGACATCCTTAATTATGGTTCTTATGACTTGTCAGTTTGTTAACCAGCTTATACAAACCACTCGCCAGCCGAATAACGGTTAAGGATGTTTTGAAAATACTTCGAGTTCTCGTGTAATTTTTTCTTCAGACATTAATGAAAAATCTCTTATTCGGAAATGAATTTAGTTTTGAGTAAGAATTATAGAATGGTTTATATGATGGCCTTATGGGTGTTACTTGCCTTAGATACTAATGAGAGTGATAACATGTTAGAAAAGTCGCTTACTGTAAAAAGTTGAGTTACAAGCGTTAAGGACTTTCTCTTCACTATAACGTGTTTCCTGACATTTTTAATATGGTCGTACTCTTCATATCAGTAGTTATTACCATACAGAACATTGTTCTCTAGTGGTCACATGTAGTAACCATTTTGTACAGCCAAAAGACTGTACCGAGAAGTTATTAGATTCCCTGCAACACAGTGACGTTACTTGGGCTGAATGTGAATCAAGTAGAACAAAATACAGGTCGTTCTCATACTTTTGAGCGTGGTAGTACATGTTTAAGAACGTACATTTGAAAGAAGCTTGAAATATAAAAGTGTTTTCAAATAATTCTAGTATGATTGGTTAGCCTGTTACAAGCTTCCGTTCACTTAATAGTTGATCAGGGGAAAAAAATTAAGAAAGAGAGGTTTTGTCGACAATCCTTTCAAGGAGACAGATCGTGTCCAGAGACAGAAAATTTTGACCAGACTAAATTATGATATAATCGTACTCTGTTTGATGCCGTTGGGTGCATTAACGTAGGTAATTGCAAAAAATATTTACACTTTATGTTGTAAACTGCAATACAGTACTAATGTGGAGAACTGAATTATGATGCACATACGAGAAATGGATTTCTATAGTGAATTAAAGTATTGGTCGTGTGGGGCACTGAAAAGAGAAAAAATAAGTGTAATTGGTGAGTGTCTGGTAATGAAGGAACAAGAGTAAAAGGTAGAACAGGTAACTGTAACAGGAAATACATAGACTAAATTTAATATTTGTGGTATGAAAAATTTCTCTAACTGAAGGACAGATGTGCTTATACAGGTATAAGGAGATCATATGAGTGGATAATCGCTACGATCAGAGTCTGCAGCTCTTGGTCTAGTGGCAGGCGTTGCTGCCTGTGGATCACGGGATCCTGGGTTCGATTCCCAGCCGGCTTGGGGATTTTCTCTGCCCGGGGACTGGGTGTTTGTGTTGTCTTCATCATTTCATCATCATAATTCGTGACAGTGGCTAGATCGGAATGTATAAAAAATTGTACTGCGTAAAAATTGGGACTTCGTACGGGCGCTGATGACTACGTAATTGAGCACCCCACAAACCAAACGTCATCATCGTTGCTACCATCAAATATCGTGGAGTAACGCGACGAGACCACATGAAAAGATAATTAGTGAATAGAAAGCGCTTTGTTCTTAAATTTCACAGAACATTTCGTGGATTTACGTAGATTGGGTACACGAGTGCTGTTTGGCATTAGCTTCTGTTCACTTCGAACTACTGCAAACCGAATCTATTTTTTTTTAAGCAAGAAATCGAAAGAGAACACAACAATAAGTGCAACCAGAAGGAGTGTAGTAAGATTTTACTTCTTCCACTATTTATCATTATCGTATTGTTAACCGATTGTTCCGTCACTTCTTGACAGAATAACTTCATAACTATAAATGAAAAGCACAGAGCTATGTATGCTGGACAGTAGTAATTTATTTCACTAGGCAGATTTCGGCTATGTTCATCACCAGACTGTAACCGACTCTCGCCGTCAAAGAGGAGCCCATTGCGATGAACGACATTACAAAAGGTGCAGCACGTGGGCAGGCGCAACACACATGCCATCTTTGACAGTGTAGTGTTAACTACGTACATAGTAAGTAAGCATAGAAGGAGCAAACTAGAAAACATTAACACTCAACACTGAAAAAAACCTGAAAAACTGCGTGCTTTTGTGTGTGTGTGTTCCTGTGTGTGTGTGTGTGTGTGTGTGTGTGTGTGTGCGCCTGCGTGCGTGCGTGTGTGTGAAGATGAGGTGGGAGAGGAGGAGCACAGCATTATCAGAGAATACTCTCAACGTAATAGTAGACTCACAAGTGGTAAGATAATCCATCTGCATATTTAGTAACTTAATTAACAGTGGCAATGAAATAAAATTGATACAAGATAAGAATACAGAAGAACAGGTTGAAGATGTATTCCATACTGTTGGCGACGCAGGAACAAGAGTGGAAGGTAGAAGTGATAGCTGTAACAGGAAATACGTAAACTAAATTTTATATAAATGGCATGAATAATTTCTCATAATCTAGGGAAGATGTGCATACAATAAAACAACTGTTATATAGAGTACATAGATAGTCACAATGAAACATATAAGCAAAGTGGTTAGGGAAAAAGGGAATGGAACAAATGACGTGAGATGAACTGAAGAAACGTGAGGCTTTAGAGAATCTTATGAGAAGCAAAATGCTCAGATAATGCTCCTAGGACTCAAAGCATTGATCAAAAACTGCACTAATTCTTAGTAATTTTGTCTGTTGGTCTAGAATTTTGTAGTTTTTGCTCAAATTCAAAAGTGCTCAAATGCATATCTTCACGAAAATTAAATTGTTTGCAAGAAATAAGTACTGTTTCGCCACTGCATGAATGGTCATATGACACAGTCTCACACTGTGTCCTCCAGGTCAATTCGCACCTTAACCATCTCTCACCAGCATAGCCACGGGCGTATAGCATGGCCAGATCCCATGGTCCTCAGTTTGATTAAATGCCAACTGATTACCATGCAAGGTCATTCCACTGCTTGTTGTAAACAACCTCCGTCTACAGGGAGTCACGCGGACGCCAGCAGCTTCTTGGGCTGATACGCAAATAAGTTCGACCAGGATGTCAAGCGTGGTCCTGGTGCCGAACTGACAGCTTGTTTGACATTGTTGATGACCCCCAGATGCTGGCTCCAAGATGTTGCTACAGTTCCAATCGCTACTGCCCTTCACTGTCCAACTCGCTCCCAACTCATTTCGGCATGACACTGTGGTACGCTGGTGCTGCCTGCTAAACGGCGTACGAATTCAACTGCGCTGTGGAATATCTAGTCCTGTGTAACTGACCGTCAGATGTATTTTATAGCGAAAGGGAAGTTACAAGACTGACATCACAACGAGAACCGAAATACATAAAAAGAATAATGCCAAAATTGATCACACGGTGGTATTTGCATTAGGAACGTACAGTTTCTCCAAGAACCAACAGGTAAATATAAGTTTACGGGGCTCTTAGTGGGCAATTATGATGATCCATGATGTGAGGACAAGTGATGGGGCATTACAGTGTCGTTGTTATGTGTATCACAAGAAGTTGACCGCTTTTCTCGTGTTAAAGGTGTAAGGGATGTAGTCCCTCACCCCTACTGTTCACTCCATACATGGAAGAAGTTGTAATGAAATTAAAAGAAGGTTCAAGAGTGGGTCTAAAACTCAAGGTGAAAGGATATCAATCATAATATCCGCTGATGACATTGCTATTCTTAGTGAAAGTGAAGAAGAATTGAAGTATCTGTTGAGTTGAATTAACAGTCTAATGAGTAAAGGATATGGATTGAGAGTAAACCGAATAAAGGCGAAAGAAATGAGAACAGCCACGAACTGAACATCAGAAATGGGGAATCACGAAACAGAAGAAGTTACGGAACTCTGCTACCTAGGTACCAAAATAATCGATGGTGGACGGAGCGAGGAGTACGCATAATGCAAACTAGTGCTTGCAAAGAAGGCATTCATGGCCAAGACAAGCCTACTAGTACAAACGTAGGTATTAATTTCAGGAAGAAATTTCTGAATGCGCATCTGGAGCACAGCACTTTATGTCAGTGGGACATGGACTGTGGGAAAACCAGAACAGAAGAGAATGGAACCTTTTCAGAAGTGGTGCTACAGAAAATTGTTGAAAAATAGGCAGACTCATATAGTAAGGAATGAGGAGTTTCACAGCAGTACCAGTAAGATAAATAATATATAGAAAACACTGACTTGAAGAGACATGTGTTAAGACATCAGAGAATAGCTTCCATGGTAATAGAGGGAGGTTCAGGTTCATTGCCGGCCGAAGTGGCCGTGCGGTTAAAGGCGCTGCAGTCTGGAACCGCAAGACCGCTACGGTCGCAGGTTCGAATCATGCCTCGGGCATGGATATTTGTGCTGTCCTTAGGTTAGTTAGGTTTAACTAGTTCTAAGTTCTAGGGGACTAATGACCTCAGCAGTTGAGTCCCATAGTGCTCAGAGCCATTTCAGGTTCATTCTTGACGTTTTAGCTTCACGACTGAAACGCAGCGTCCGCTCCATGGCACACATAGTACGGGATTCCTGTAAGGTTCAGATACTTTCGCCCAGCTTTGGTTAAAGCCTTAAGGTATGCCAGCGCTGTAGTGATTCACTTTCGGCTGAATATTACTGAAACATAAAATTTCGGCAAACTTACCTACTTTAATCTTTTTTTATAAAACTAATTTCCACTTCTTTATAGTTTGAAACGTCCAAAGCTAATCACACTTGTAAAAGTACCACTGCCAACGAGCGTCCGTCAGCCTTCTTCCTCCTAGGATAACAGAGTAGGGGAGGGTGCTGTGCCTACAGGAGAGTTTTTCTAGGAACACACAATGTTTTTTGTCGGGACATCAGTCTAGTGACTGATTTTAGAATCACATGAAGGAAAGCGCATTACATACCGCCTAAGCAAGTTTCTGCCTTTTAATATTACTTTTGTTATTGCTAGACGTGAGGTTTGTTTGGTACAGTATTTATAAATTTTTACAGTCCTACACGTATAAATTCTGTATAACATGTTAATACTATTTGGAATATGTTCTTAATTTATCAATTACAGAATTTTATTGCAAGTAAGGTACTATATATTTTTAAAACTAGTTACATTACATGTTGGAGGTAAAGCCAACTTTGCGGGACATATGCCATTATGTACACTGAGACAAAAGAAGGTCTTTACCATGAAGCGTGAGATATTTGCATTTTGATTGAGTTTCATTAATGTCGTAACAAACTTGTCTGTCCAGAAAATGGAAATTTGTGCTAGTTTCCAATAGCTTCAGTTTCAAAATATATTTAACTTGTGACAGGTTTCTGATAATACTTCTGCTTAATTTGACTTCAATTACTGATTATTGTTGTTTAGTTGAGTAATAATGTAACAGTTACACGCTTAAATACAGCGCTGACAATGTTTTATCGATTGCAAAGCTTTAAAATTTCGATAGAGTATTCGTTCCTATGTTCATGATCATGTTGTACCTTCCAACATATTTTTACTTCCGGAGTACCCTTAATTTTCTGGAGTAACTTTTGCTGTTTCAGAAAAGGATTGCCGCATATAAAAAGTAAATGTTGTAATGTGACGATGGATTAAGAAAATGAGTTAAACTTACAGAGATAGCTAGAGGTGATAGCCTGAAAATACTCCAAAGTATAACACTCCGCTACTGTCGATTGGGGAAAAAGCTTTCTGGCTTGACTCTCAAAGACCTAAAATTTTACCATGATACGCTACAACGTAAGTTAATTAATACTTCATGAATTGCGTTCTGCAAGTGAAGAAGTTGAATGAGTTAAGGGAGTATGTGTCTACAATTTCAGGTAAGAAACAATCTACACAGGACACATCAATATCGTGATACTGTAGAAGCCATTACTCACTCTTATGCAAAAACCAAACGTGGGAGTTTTGAAAGCGGTATATTGACGTGTCTGATTTGTGTGTGTCGGTGGACATAAACAAAGAAACAAACACCGTCCGAACAGGACATGAAGGCCCAACAGTACCGACGGCCGCTATGTCATCCCTAGTCCTTAGGCGTCACTGGATGTGGATAAGGAAGGGCTTGTGGTCAGCACACGCGTCTCCCAGCAGTTGTTAGTTTCCGTGACTGGTACCGCTACATCTCAGTCAAGTAGCTCCTCAATTGACCTCACAAAGACTGAGGACACCCCCCTTGCCAACAGCACCCGGCAGACCCGGACGGTGAACCATCCAGGCTCTAGTCAAGTCCGACAGCGTTTAGTTTCGGTGATCTGACGGGAAATTGTATACTACTGCGGCAAGCCCGCTGGTTCAATAGCAATAAGCTTAAAAAAAAAAAGCTACAAAAATGTAGATTTAGTACAAGTAGAGTGCCCCACATTTTCAAGTTTTAGTTCTTCGACATAGAATATTGTAAATTAATGCCACCCACTGTTCATGAAATATTAAAAACGTCTAAACAATAGCAACAGGATATCCGTTGGGACGTATTTTCACTTTATAACATGGACATTTTCCTATCCGCGATCCTCCTATTGAATAGAACAATGCTCATCATTCTCATATGGTCTGACGTCGCATAATTATCAACTGAATTTAGCTCTACGTTCTAACATAAAGAAACCGCGCAACAGAAATTTAACAACTGGACTTCGGATGTACCGATAGCGAATGAACGTCTCTAAATGCCTTCTAGTTTCTTTCTCTTACGGGATGATTTCATTAAATGACCGCAGGAGGTGCAATGAGGTGCTGGTATGGCACTTTGGAGAAAATTTTAGTGAAATAAATTGAATACAAATAATCATTGTCATTCGTTCACAAAATAGAGCGTACTCCTCAACTTCATTGAATGCTTCTCATGTATAAATTGCAGTTCCGCAAGGGAAAACTGTCTGTCATTGCATTAGTAATCGTTATTCAGGAGTGATTATTTTCACTAAGGAAAGCAACGTCGATGATCATTTGCTCACACACAAAGCTTTCAAACACTGAAAGAATAACTGCAAGTAGAATTCACCATTTCCTAGCAAAGGATCAGTTTTCAGAACTGACTTGTGATCTCTGAGCACGAGGTGAATCGTGACCGGAAAAAGATCAAAGTCGGCTCAATCTGAATCTAGTTAAATGATAGGAACGTTATCACTAGCAGGAACCCCATAGTGCTTCTGACAAATGACTTTAACCATCATCGAATGTACCCGACACGAAAATCTGAACTAACTCCCCTCGAAATCACACAAAATCATCGGCATGTCCTATTAACCAGAAACCAGCCCAGCGACTATTACTCTGTACAAAATGCAACCTGCCTCGACTCCGTGGACAGAGACCGAAAGAAACTTGGAGCGGCTGAACTAACCAATCGACAATACGAATTTCTCAATGGTACTCGGCATTTGCTCCAGTTAGGAGACAGGAGATACAACACCTGGTTCCTTTGCTCAAAATTTTCCATAGGTTCACCGTTTATAATCTGAAGAAGTGCTTGCCTTGCTCGTGGCTGTGAAAGAACCAAACCCGAAGTTGTGTGATAGGTACGTCCGGCTTGACATAAGTCCCGTCAGACTGCATCACAACCCAGCTTCGAAAAATTAAACTCAAAGACCGTTTCCAGGCCCTATTGCAAAGCTGAAGCAAAAACGTCCATCTGAATTATCAATGTCCAAGTTTTGGAAATTACATCCACATCCATACGAGCTGAAAATCATCAATGTTTAGGAAATGTGTTTAGAGGTACATGGATTTCTGAAGACAAACGTAATAAGAATGAAGATCAAAATCAGTCAGTCTATATGGTTCCCATGTTAATCGTCGCCCCTGGCAACATAGAACTATAAGGAAACGCAGGCAGAGAAAAGGCACGCTGCAGAACTTGATAAAACCACAAAATCGCATAAAAGTGGAATGACTGCCGTATGCCATAAGAAACGAATGAAACTGGTGGCTGAAGTGCACACCAGAAATCTGTGTTTTCCATTGTGAACATTTTGTAAAAATGCTCTAAAATTAGAACCCCCTGAAGAAAGAATGGCAACTGTAAATGCCTTCATGCAAGCACTAGAGCAGCGAGATTAAGACATACTGTAATGGCACAGAAGGTCTGCAGTAGCAGGATTGCACGGTAGTCATCCTGAATATATATTCGCAAGTGTATGGAGGTAAGGGCACCTAAATTTGTGACAGTATTCACTAGGATGATATCAGCTGTTCCCTGCATTCGAATATTTCACTGCTACCTAACCAGTTTCACAATGGATTTAGATGAATAACTTTGCCACGAATCACGCAATTCTCTCCGAAGACGTCTCTTAGGAGGGAAGAACGTGTTACGATTATGTGACTGGAACTGCAGTAATCTCCAGTGACTTATGAATAGCGCTCAAACTATCTGATGTGCAGAAATGCTAATGAACTCCAGTCGTCGCTTACTCACTTATGATAACTAGGGGACTTCTAGTGCAGCACAGTCTCTACGGAATCAGGACACTTGCTATCGGAATATTTCACCAACGCTTTCAGAATCACTTAAAAGCTGATTCTGTCGTGTATAAGAAGTATCGATACATTCCAAGTCAATCATTTTCAGCGCGATCACCTGCTGCAAAGAGCAAGTGAAGTGTTCACTATTGTTGACACGAAGTGCGTGGTGATTGATCTACAACTTATTTCTCTCATTTTTTTTGTGTGAATATTGTTTTGTCAAATATTTCTTAGAGAACGGGTTACTTATTGCAACACACCTAAATAATATTTCAAGTCACAAAGCCGGCCACGGTGGTCTAGCGGTTCTAGGCGCTCAGTCCGGAACCGCGCGACTGCTACGGTCGCAGGTTCGAATCCTGCCTCGGGCATGGATGTGTGTGATGTCCTTAGGTTAGTTAGGTTTAAGTAGTTCTAAGCTCTAGGGGACTGATGACCACAGATGTTAAGTCCCATAGTGCTCAGAGCCAAGTCACAAATATCAGTTGTGTACGATATGCTAGTAGGCCATAAAAGGGCTCTAAAATGAAACAAAACAGATAAAGGAGAGAGAGGAAAAGCAAACAGAATCAACACAAATAAATCACAGATCGCTGCAATTGGTTCAAATGGCTCTGAGCACTATGGGACTTAACATCTATGGTCATCAGTCCCCTAGAACTTAGAACTACTTAAACCTAACTAACCTAAGGACAGCACACAACACCCAGTCATCACGAGGCAGAAATCGCTGCAATTGCTATAATATATTAGAGTAACATTCCATTCATTCCATTGCAATACATAATTTTTGCGAAATTTCAAAATGTGATATGGAATTATTCAAGGAAATCCTCCCATACCAATGTCTCTGTATTAATACACACTGCAGTATTGTATCTAACATACAGCAAATGACTTGAAATAATTAATATGTGTCATACAACAAATTACTGTACAACAAATATCTGTAAGTGGGACACAAACAATTTGAATACTTTGAATTAGAAATGAACGAACTTTGGGAAAGTAAAACGAAAGTAGCAAGAAAGGAACCATTTGAAGACATATTTGACAGTTTCTAAACCAATATATGTCTCAATGCATACCATGAATGTTTACTATGCTCTCCTGCTAATCATGTTCCAACAGCCATAGACTATTCCCAATTTTAATATATTTATCTGTCGTGCCTCACTAACCTATTCCTTGCCCCGAACTGCTTTTCACAATTCTCTTTCAGGCTTATCTTTTGTGCCTCTTACTTTCGAACTTTATCTGTTAACGTAGTTTCAGTGCTACTACTTTTCTAAATTCTTAGTTCCTTCACGTCAGTTATTCGGTTATCCTTTCACTTGTGTAAAATCTGGGTGTATTGAAATACATTTTGAAAAGTTCCAATTCCATGAAAACCGCTGACATTAGAGTCGTCATACATTCAAAAAGCCTCTTCAAATTACTTGCGTCGTACAATGAAGGTATGTATCTCGTTGTGGAAGTTTTTTAAATCTTCATTATCATGCTATAGTTCAATTATTTTATCTTGGCGGCTCGTCATGCCCGCCCAGACGCGGGAGATTGCTGCGTTGCCAGTTGCACACGACGCACGCGCCAATAGAAACAGCGCCATAGTATAGCATAGTTCGCAAGCTTACGTTTAGGGGGGAGCGCGCAGTTCATGAAGTAAAGCCACCACGGCCGCATTAACCCTTTCGCTGCTACAAAGACGTGCTCCCTGCAATCCGCGCTGTGCGCGATTTTGTCACTGCACTGCTCGCCTGTGCAGACACATCGTGTTCCGACTGCTTCGACACTCTTATCAATCGATTCCACAAAAGCTATTTCGCCCAAAAATTTGATTTTTACACATCTTCTTGACTGATACCTTCCCCCCATAAATGACTTAATTTTGTTTCGATGTTCAACGCAGTTATTATGCAGCATTAAATATAGTAAACCATTGCTCGAAATTTTGAAGAGTTTGCAGAGGTAAAAGTCCATAGAGTATACTTTCCGTATGGTCGATTTTAGTTGCCACAATGTTGAGAATGAAATGTGGACAAGATACCTAAATTTCATATAAAATTTTAAGTACCACGTAGGTGTCGTATGTAATATAGAGAAATATTCCGTCTTTCGCGACTGTAACGAAAGTTTTATTTACACTGAGCACGTTTCGCTTTATTTTAAAGCACTTCAATCAATCAAAAGGAAGTAGACAAAATACATTAAACAAAACTGTGGACTTACAAAAACATTAGGACTTGAATATACCGTCTATCAGTGAAGTGCTCTGAACTATGTCAAATATAATTTTTGTGTGTGGCACACACAAACATCATTTATTTGATAAAACACTGATCTGCCAACACAAACGTTGAATATTGTGTTACCGCAGCACAAAACTACGAAAGGTGACTTGGCAATGGAGGAGACAAAATACTGTCCACTGAAGATGCTTCAAAAGAGAGAAACGCGTCTGGTCTAAATAAGTCCCTTATTACAGTTGCAGACGAGGAATATATTTCAGTACCATTGGTAAAATTGCGACTGTGGAACAAAAACAAGAAAGAGAACATGAGTACCATTGTGTATGTGCCATACCTTTCCTTGATTGAAGTGCTTTAAAATAAAGCCAAACGCGTCCGGTGTAAATAATACTTTTAGTACAGTCGCGAAAGACGGAATATTTCTCAATATTACATACGACACCTATGTCGTACTTAAATTAAATGAGATATTGTTATACAGTAAATTTTATATGAAATTTAGATATCTTGTCCACATTTCATTCTCAACATTGTGGCAACTAAAATCGACCATACGGAAAGTATACGCTATGGACTTCTACCTCTGCAAACTCTTCAAAATTTCGTGCAATGGTTTACTACATTTAATGCTGCATAATAACTGCGTTGAACAGCGAAACAAAATTAACTCATTTATGGGGGGAAGGTATCAGTCAAGAAGACGTGTAAAAATCAAATTTTTGGCCAAATAGTTTTTGTGAAATCGAATGATAAGTGTGTCAAAGCAGTCGGAACACGATGTGTCTGCACAGGCGAGCAGTGCAGTGATGACAAAATCGCGCACAGCGCGGAATGCGGCGAGCACGTGTCTGCAGCAGCGAAAGGGTTAATGAAGAGACAAAGCACTAGAAATTTCAAAAAATTGCATTCAAACGAATATAATTCGTGAAGTAAGGCACTTCGATATTGTTTTTAAATAATGAAAATAATAAGCACCACACAAGGTTTGAACTCATAACCTTTCCCGTAGTAGCCCAACACCTTAATCGTTACGCTGACGCACCTCGTCTGACTACGTAATGCCATGAGGAGTATAAAACGTCACGCAAAATACTGACAAACACTGTTGGTATGACTATGAATTACTCACGCTTCGTCGAGGTGCAATAGGAAATAAACAATTACCGCTGTTCTTTATTGCGAAAAAGCGGTTCGTGAGAGTGATACAAACACCTTTCCTTGCTATCGCCTGAATTAGGAGTCTTATTGCTTGTTTGGTTTAATTAATAAATAGAATAAGAAGCAATTGGTATAAAGAATGCTTTTTCCGAACTTTCTATAAAAGAATGTCTGCTATCAAGACATTGCTTGGAAATACGGAAGCGTCCGATCTATCCCGTCGGCTTTGACCCATGACGTCACAAATATAGCGGAAACGACAATTCCAATATGGCGGATATAGAAACGTTGCATACGTATCACAAAGACGAAAACACATAGAAAAACAACACACACAAAGGTTTCACAAGAACAATCTGCTAACATTGATAGCAAACAAAGATAATAACAAACAAGTGGTACTCAAGGCCAGGCAGGGGGGGGGCTGCGCTCCCCCCTGACCCCCCCCCCCCCCGCCAAAAAAAAACTCCCAACCTAACCTCGTATTCAGGGCTACGCTACAGATCAATGTGTAGGTCAATCAAAAGATAAAAAAAAGAAACAAATAAAAAAAAGAAAAAAACAATATTGATTCATTAGACATAACGAGTAGCGACAAAACATATAGACCATAAAGATTGAACAATCTAATGGCAAACTGATAAAAGCCTCATAGACGACGTTAAAACAAAACGTACAGTAAAAAGGTAAACTATATATTACAGGCCCTAAAACTCCTACTAAGGTAACGTCAACGAGGCAACATCTACAAACACGCCACACTCACAAACCAAACTCCGCGCCGTAATGACGTCACACACCACAACACCCTTACGTCATGGGTCAAAGCCGACGCGTGAGATCGGATGTTTCTGTTGACCCCATTGCTTTTGTTCTATTGCTTTATTTATGACTGAATGTTTCTAAAACTGAAGACACTCGTCCATGCTCTGCACTGCAGTCGAGATGTGGCAACGTCGTTCTCTGTTCATTGGCTGACTGTGTTTTGTGACGTCAGATGCGCAGAACGAACCTAAACTCGGCCGCCAACATAAATGACGCGCACTTTAACAATCTTATACTGCATTTGTCCCAGTTTTTTGTTTTATTATTTTTCATTCTACTACGCATCAACACTTTCACTTAAGCTTCACACACCCTTGATCCCTATTATACCATGAAATTGGTTTATGTCATTCTCTGTCCTTCTGCCTTCATTACTGTTTTGAAAGTAGGAAAGAAATGTTATTGCAGTGGGTCTGTAAGGGTAAGGCTTCAGTCGTGCCTGGACAGCTCCAGCGGTTCACCCTGGCAGCTGTGCGAAGGCCACTTGTTGACATTAGCAGTTTTGGCAGGTGGTGTCACTTTTCTCGTGAGCAATGGGTGTGAAACGAACGGAAAAGAATCGGGATGGGATATAGATGGGAAGGAAATTGTTCCGGCGGAACATCAAGCGAGGGCACGTCGGTCTGCAAAGCTAAAACAGAGAAGGCTGTGAGACGACGTCAGCCAATAGTACGCTAGGACGACACCACGACAGGAGCGGTCCCTATAAGAAGAGAATATAAGCGCCATTCCGCCTAGCTGCAGCCGCACTAGAAGACGAGCCGTGATATAAACGCTTTAGGCGTGACTCGTGACTGTATTACTTGCTTGCATGGATATTGTATATATCAAAGGACATTGATTATTTGCTTCCGACCAATCTTTGTCAGTTTAATTTACTGTAATAATTCCATTGATATTATTTGTTTGAATTGTTGTCTAGCTATCCGAGAAAACAGATTCTGAGGCACCCTACATGAGATGAATGGGCCGGACACGACAGAGATTATAACTTCCAGCCGCATAGGGCACTGCGGCAATGCAACGACGAGAGTTGAAATTTGTGGTGTAACTGGACTCGAATCTGAACGTTTCACTTCTCTAGAATATTGCCTTAGTCCTGTCAGCCATCCAGACACGCTTTCCGTCAGACCCTGATTCCCAACTTCCCACTCGCCGCACCGCAAAGACTACCACTGACCCCAAAATCAAAGATTTATGATAGCATTAGGAGTTACGAGATTGATTGTGCATCCGCTCTGAACCTTTTCCATACAGCAGTTTCCGTGGCTACAGGATTATAGATACGAGTGGTGTTTGTTCTGTCGGAAATTTCCGGCGTAGCAAATATCAATGTTATCTACAACGTTAGTTCACTCCTTGTCTAATCAGTATGCTATGGTACACGACCGGCAGCACATATCTATCTGGTTTTCAATTAGTATCTCTCCGTCTTTATAATGAAGTCATCCACCAGGAAGGGAACACTGATATTCCGTTTCCCTCATAGTCAAGAATACAGAGGAACGCGCAAATGGATCCAGAGGAAGAGTGGTTAGTACATATTATTGATATCTGGCAACACGAAATTCTAGGCTCATAATACGACATTGTGGAGAGCCCAGCTTTTGCTAAATTGGTCAAGTGTGATTTATTAGTCAGGTAGGCTACACAGGACCTGACGTTTATCTAACTTTTATCCCGTGTAAAGGAATGGGTTGTGCACCATAAGCACCTGTAATATTCATTCGTGAGTGCAGCGTTCCGTCCACCGAGTCCAACTTTCGTAAACCACTCCTTAGTGTCGAAGCTCTGCAGGTCACCACAGATCGCTTTTTATACATGACTAGAAAGTTAACAGCACAGAATGATGACTGAAGCATAGCCACCAGTCGTTGCATGAGGGAGGAAGCGGCGTACACGGATCTACATTCCCATTAACATCAGGTTAACCCGCCAAACATGTTCAGCAACTAACAACAATTCTTCAGCCTCGGCATTGTCCTTTGAGAATGGAACAAATAATCAGTCGTATGTTCCCCATGTTTCAAATGTAAAATGAATTATTCCTGCCTCTTGTTGAATGAGACCGTTTATCAGACCATTCACTTAATGTTGTGATGCGATCTCAACCACCTCCCACGTTATTTTTCTCTACGACCTTGTCAGACAGAAATCTATTACTAGTGCCTTTACTCAAGTCTTACACCCTAAGCGATTTTACATGCTACTAGCGACGTGTTCATGCAGAGACGAAGGAAGGCTAGCAAGTGTGTCCGACGACCATGCAAAAAGGACACTGAGTCCGAACAATATTCGTAGTCATCAACTGCAAAGGACGTATCGCGCCCCTCATTAGCGCACACTGATACCGTTTACATCACTACAGCGCCACGTCTACTCAATAACTACTCCTTCCTCCATAGAGAGGGTTGAGAAAAACAGAGTATTTACGCATTTCACCATAGAAGCCTACTTCATAACCACTCTGGTGCCACTTCAATATGATCCATCACTGGCGGTACGAAAGGAAAGCTGATTAGATATAATATCGAGTATGAGATTCTGTCTGACACGAACAACATTGAAACTTCCTGACAGATTAAAACTGTGTGCCGCAGCGAGACTCGAACTCGGGACCTTTGCCTTTCGCGGGCTAGTACTCTACCATCATTCTTCTCGTTTTAATACGCAAACATGTTTTGGAAAAGTTTTCCATAGTCAGTGTGTTTATTTACTGTCCCAACAATAATATGGAAGGCATTTTTACATCCTAACACATAACAGCGTTTGAGATTCTGTTAGTTGTATTATTAGAAGTATAAACAGAAAAATATGAACAGAAAAAATGTGATTCTTGCAGTTCTTGTTCGAACAGTCCACGGGTGTACTGACGGTCCATACTGTCCAACGGGCACAATATTTCGGCGATGAGACATGTCGCCATCGTCAGGTTTGCTGACGAACTGAGCTCGTTCGCTTCGCTTCGCAAATTCACGGAACTTCGTGCTCCTGTGTGTCGTCGGATGGGCGGATCACGCCTTTTTCTACTTCTCCCTGGGGTTGTTTTATGTGGCCATCTCGTTTGGGACTTTCGTCGCGGTTGCGTTGCTCTTATGAGGTCTTTTTTACTTTATGAAACGTCCCCTTAGAAAAATTAAACTTGACTGTGCTTGAACTGATACACAAAATTTTTTGCGCAACGCAATCTGACTTTCAATAATCCCTTCAAAAGAATGGCCCTGACTAACATTAACCTATACCTTTCACAAATCACTTACCTCGCAAAAATCTTCGTTACTCGAACTACTGCAATTCAGTGAGCGCCACTACTGCCAGCTAAATAAAAGATTCAAACTACGGAAGGCACTAACTACTGTTAGGCATAGTTAGCAAATGAAAGATTTTGACAGAGAACAAACAATGTATTTACCTTAATAGTGTTCAAAAGTCATAATATATATATCAGTTCATGGCATCCAGTCTTACAAATTTACTGTCTCTGACGGACACACGTCCAGATAATCCGCTCTCAAAACTCCGTCATCCCTCTCCCCACATCCACCACTGCTGGCGGCTCACCTCCAACTGCGCAACGCTACGCGCTGTTAAGAGCCAACTGCCCAACACTACAATAGCAATATTGCAACAATGCTGACCAGCCACAGACTTCACACAGCACAGTCAGTGATTTTCATATAGAGCGCTACGTGGCGTTACCAACATAAAAACCTAAACAGCCTACTTACAACTTGTGTTGCGGCGTTCTGTTACACCAGATGGTTATATGGTCTAGCCACCTTGTGGTCGGGCGCCAGTGCACTTGGATGCCCAAGTTGCGGACGAGGTCGTTCTCCGACGTCCGCGCAGCCGCATAAAAACCATGTGCCGCTTGCCGGAATCGGTGTTTTACCAAAGGTACTCCTGCTACTCTGTGGAGTTCTCCGGTGCTGAACTCTCGTGGCAGGTGAAGCGCTAACCTAAACACCTTGTTCTGGGCCCTGTGCAGCTTTGCAGTTGACGAGTCGGCCGCGTTGCCCCACACCACGGCTGCATACTCTACCACTGGCATGATAATTGTTAGGTACAGAGTAATGCCGCGGTGCGGGGACAGGGTCATCGCTGGACTGAGTGAGGGGTATAGTCAGCGCAACTCCCTGACTCTTTACCCCTTACTTCTGTGATGTGCGCCTTCCACGTCAGGCGCCGGTCCAGATTGACGCCTCGGTGCGTCCGGTGTTCGACCATGGGATGGGGCCTCCCATGATGCTGAGTGGCTGCAGGTCGCCTGGAATCTTCTTCCTTGTGAAGATCACCGCCTGGCGTTTGGCTGCGTTGAACTTGAGCCGCCATTTGGTGGCCCAAGCTCCAAGGACGTCGCAGGCCGATTTCAGACGGTGACGCATCAGCCTCGCGTTGATGCTTCTTCCTTAAAGCGCCGTGTCGTCCGCGTGGAGCGCAACGTGCACACCCTGCCTTTTCGGGCCGTCGGCGGTGTATAGGGAGCGGAGCAAGGGGCCGACGACGGACCCTTGCGGTACCCCAGCTACAATGGGACGCGCTGTAGACGTCCCGTCGACGGTGCGTACGTGGAAGGTGCGCCCAGTCAGGCAGGATTTGAGCAGGCGGGCGTACGACACCAGTACCCCTTGTGTAAGGAGTGTATACACAAGGCCGTCATGCCACACGCTAGCAAAGGCTCTGGAAACGTCCAGCAGTACCGTCCAAAGATACTCGCGACGTTCCAGCGCCCCCGTAGGGGTAACACCTCAAGGACCTGTACCGCCAAGACTTTATGGACTCCCTAAAGTCCACAAAGAAGGGGTGCCTGGTGCCCAATTGTCAGCAACATTAGGGCACCTACATATTTGTTGGCCAAATACGTGACAGAATTACTAAGGCCTTATGTGGGTAAATGTCCTCATCACGTTCGTAACTCTGTGGATTTGGTAAAACGTCTCGACAACTTCAAGCTGAAAGACTCAGATATCCTGGTGAGTTTTGACGTTGTTTCATTATTCACCAGGGTGCCTATTCGAAAGTCAGTTGAGCTTATTGCACAGAAATTTGACGAGAAGACGACCGACCTTTGAGGCTCGTTCTGACCTCCATGAATTTTCTCTTTAATGGAGAATACTACGAACAAACAGAAGGAGTCGCAATGGGGAGCCCACTCTCGCCTGTGGTCGAGAATTTCTATGTGTAGGACTTCGTGGACGAAGCTTTATTTCATCCAAATGCGAACCTACTTGTTTTCTCCGTTATGTGGATGACACTTTCGTATCTGGTCCCATGGAAGGGACAAGCACCTAGACTTCCTTACATACCTGATTTCCATACATCCGAACATCAAATTCACTATGTAGACCGAAGCAGAAGGAAGATTACCATTCCTGGACATTATGGTCAAAAGAAGAGCGGATGGCACCCTGGGCGACGGGGTATACAGGAAGCAAACGCACACCGACCTGCATTTACAGGCGGATAGCTGTCATCAACCTTCGCAGAGGAATGGAGTGCTAGAAAACACTCGTGCACAGGGCGCGCACCATCTCTGACGCAGAGAATCTGCCCCATGAGCTAGAACACTTCAAAACTGTTTTCCGAAGAAACGGGTACTCGGAATGGTAGATCAGACACACTCTGCGCCCCACCTTTACAGTACAGCGTGTGGAAACGGAAGAAGTCACGGAGGAAGACATAGTCACTACCTATATACCGTATACAGGCGCACTATCGGGGAAAATAGGACTGATATTGAGGAAACACCGTGTAGGAACTGTATTTTGCCCATCCAATAAAACACAAGCATTATTGAGAAGTGTAAAAGACGATTTCGGTTTGCGAAAGGCCAGCGTATACCAGATTCCTTGTCAGTGTGGGAAGACTTATATTTGACACACAGTGCGCACCATCGAAGATCGTTGCCGAGAACATTAGAGGCACGCTCGACTTAGGTAACCCAAAAATTCGGCAGTTGCACAGCACTGTTTCTCCGAAAATCATGAAACGTACTACCAACATACCAGGGTCTTGGAACAGACATCTAAATACTGGGACAGCGTCGTTAGAGAGGCTATCGATATTCGTACCAGGGATGGAGTCATCTATCGAGATTGAGGATATAACCTGAACAAGGTATAGGAAGCAGCAGTGAGTCTAATTAAAATGACACTCAGCAAGCGAACGGGCGACCAGTGCGGACGAGGCAGTTACACCGACGCCACCACAGACGCCGAAGCCAACGTCTCAGTGACCGGCGACTCGAGGCCGCGGCCGCGGACGGCGGAAAGAACGCTTCGGAGGGGGAGGGGATTTGAGACTGCCTCCCGCCCTAAGGAGCTCAGTTCGTCAGCGCACTTGACGATGGTGACTTGTCTGATCGCCGAAATATTGTACCCGTTGGACACTATTGACCGGCAGTACACCCGTGGACTGTTCCAGCAGGAGAAATATAGTATTAAATTGGTTCAAATGGCTCTAAGCGCTATGGCACTTAACATCTGAGGTCATCAGTCCCCTAGACTTGGAACTACTTAAACCTAACTAAGGACATCACACATATCCATGCCCGAGGCAGGATTCGAACCTGCGACTGTAGCAGGCGCGAGATTCCAGACTGAGGCGCCTAGAACCGCTCGGCCACAGAGGCCGGCATTGCGTATTACATATTGATGTTCATGTACATACTGATGTTCATTAGCCGCACAACTATCATTTTGCTCCTCATTGACAGCTGCAGTTCATTAGAATTTTTCATATTTTGACACGTAATTTGAAAATATTAGCCTTAAAATGATTTATCGCTTTTTCCTTTTCCTCATGCTATACTGTAGTACTGTCATTATATGACGCTCTGTTGTTAACAAATATTCGTTGTTTTATTCGTCAACCATTCTTTTTTTTAGTTTTAGAAACTTTGGGGATTTGCTGATGACGATGAGATTTTGTTGATTGTCGGGGATGGAGGGGCTATGTACGTAAATTAAGTGCACTTCTTCTAGACTTCACTTCATGCTTCTACAGTGTCGTTAATCTATGCTTCGTAACGTACGCAGTTTCATTGTTCCGGCACCTTGTTCTATGTGTTCAGGGTGGAAATTTTAAATGTTGCATTGATATTGCGCTTTCGAGGATGTCTCTTTGTATGCTTGTAGGTATGAGTGTGTGTGTGTGTGTGTGTGTGTGTGTGTGTGTGTGTGTGTGTGTGTGTGTGTGTGCGTGCGCGTCTTATGTGTCTGCCAAAAGGGTTTCAGTGCAGAGACTTGTGCATTCATTCATCACTTCTTTTCCTTCAACAACGGTTTTTTCTGTAATCAAATTTTCTTCTACAAGTTTCTGTGGAAGGCCGCTGCTACAGTTCAGAATTTTAAGTCTTCGTTTATGTCTGTTGGTCTGTTTTTCCTGTCCATCAGGTGAACAGAAAATGTGGAATGATTTCCGTTACTTTTAAGTCACTTCTGTGTTCAGTGTATCCGTTCCAGAAATTTCTTCTCTTGTCCTTGTCCTCAGTTGCAGCCTGGCAGGTGAGTTGGTAGACTCCAGATGTGTTGTGTTTCTCTGTGTTACTGTTCGCTACCCTCAGCCACGCTTGTATGGAATTTTCTGTTCAGTAAGCTACGTTCAGTCTTTTCTTTTTTATAGTTTGTTGCCAATCGTGTGAGCTGCTTTGTTGTTTTAGCATAGTGTGAGCCATTTGTTTATTATTGTAGATGTTTCTTTTACGGATGTGTGGTGTGTGTTTGTGTTCTGCGTGTTGTGTTGGTGTTGATCTGTTTGCTGCCGTGTAGTGGGTTCAGCTTTCAATTTTGTTTTAATTTTTTAGTTTAGTTTCTCTGCCATTTTTGTTTTGTAGTCATTTTCAACTGCAATTTGTCTGATTATTTCTAACTCATTTTCTTAGTTCGCATCAGTGAGATGAGCTTTATTCACCTTGTGTAGCATGTATCGGAAACACACTGGTTTTTGTGTAATCGGGAGTTTTGAGTTTTTATGTTTGTATTGAAGCTTGTGAGTTCCCTGAATGTGTAAAACTGGTGTTGGTTGTTCTTCTGCCAGTGTATTTTGATGACCAAAAATATTAGCTTTTTGTCTTTTTCTGAATCTATGGTAAATTTTACCTGTGGCTGGACTGCATTTATGCCACCGTGGAGTTGCTGTATACGGTCCAATGTTTCATCTAGAAGGCATATGATGTCATGTACATAATGATACCACTATATTATTCTATACTGTTTGAAACCACAGTGGTTTTTGTTTTCAACGTAAGAAGATGTTGACTAGGATTGCACTGATTTGGTTTCAACGTCCCATAGAGATCGAGGTCACAAGAGGTGGAGCATAACCTCGGAATGCTTCAAGGATTGGGAAACAATTCAGCTGCGTCGTTTCGGAGGAAACATCCTGGCATTCGTCTCCAAGGATTTGGGAAACCACGGAAAACGTAAATCTGTATGGTAGGACGCTGATATAAACCATCGTCCACCCAAGTGCGAGTCCAGTGTGCTAATCACCGCGCTACGATACTCAGTCATTAATAGTTTAAGCTTCTGCCAACTCATGCAAGAAGCTGAGATCGATATAATTTTACTCTGTGAAATGTCCTCTAGCAGCTTCACATGTTTTCAGTGATCGTAACCTCAGTCAGAATAGGACCAGAGGATGGGGCTGAGATAAAGTTGAAACAACACCTTCTGCTCCATTCATACTATTCTTTCTTCGTGGCTTGGTACCACAGCCCACTTCTACGAACTCGTTTTAATCAACCTTTTTGCATGAACAGCCTCAACACACATAAGAGAGATAAAGTAATTTATAGTAAACAACAAGCCGCTTATTTTAGCTGGAAATTTCAAACGTGTCATTCTACTCGGAGAACAATCACCAAGTTTCAGTTTACCCGAGTATCTACAAATCCTCCTCAGGAAATGCAATTTGCTGACACTTGGTGGCACAGACGTGTAGCAGGCTGTAGCGCTTCTGCATACCAAAAGCTATGTAAATGTCCATTTTTGATCGTAAGATATGGGCAGTATTCTTCTCCGACGATGCCGCTTTTCAAATTTCTTAACAGCATCGATGCCGAAAAGTGTATAAAAGTCGAGGGCTATGATGCAGTATGTTGGAAGAACATAAAAAGGACTTGAAGAGTCTGTTTCTCGAACCTCCCGTCATGAATTAGATCTCACATACTTCTTAAATGGTAGAACCACTTAGCTAGAGCGAAAATAGTTAAACACCTAAGGACGTTGTAACACAGCACATAATCATTTTGTTGTTTTTTTCTGATCTTGTATCGTGAATGGTACATATACATGGTGGTCACAAACAGTCAGCGAAGCTTGTGATATTGTTCCAGGGTATGCTGCGCTGAGAAATAATTGTTCAGAATAAAATTCGATACGCTGCGCCATTTCCGAGGTAATTAACACTTAAGTTAGCCAGTCAGGCCGTGGCACGCGTAAATGCCTGCGGCCCGCCAAATGTGTTCTTCGTTTGGTTTCCTAAAACCGAAAAAGAGAGCAATACAAAAGTTGATCGTGAGACGATAGTAAGGATCGAACTCGAGCCAAAAGGTGAGCAGTCTCGTGGGCTATCACATACGGTATGAGAACAAGTGATACTGTTTCTGGAGGACCGCTTGAATTTGCGCGAGCAGCAGCATGATTCATTAACTTCAGTCCGGATGAAGTCTGAACCGGTGCAGCGTATCGAATTTACTTCTTAACAATTATTTTTGAGCACCACCTTCCCTGAAATACCCTCACAAGCTATTCAGACTCTTTCTGACCTCCCTGTAGAACAGTCACTCGAATTATCACATTTCTTATGCAAGCAGGGATACATAAAACTTTATCATCATCTGTGTAATTCACCCATTACTGATGACCGTGGTATGCTGAGTTCACCTGAAAATATTTTATTTAATGAATGCAAACCAAAGGAAGGTGAAATGTTTGATTAGCAAAAATTTTCTTTGTTTGTAGATTTGTATAGCTCATTTGAAAGGCCTCATTCTCTTGTTTTCAAAGAATGTTTTACTTTTCCCAAAATATTTATATTTAAAAAGTTAGTCCCATACGAAAATTTTGATATCTAAAATGTTATTATTTCCAAAATTTTGTGTCAGAATCTTACAGCCTAGATTATTGTGTCTAAAAGTGCAAATCTTCACAAAAACAACTTGGTATTTTGTCATTTATGTCAGAATGTAGCACTTTCCCCGGAATTTCTAGCGGATTTTGGGGATCCCTTTACACAATGAAACTGGTTTTCACTAAAGTAGTACCAAAAATTTTACCGTTTTCTAATGACACTGCTATTAGTTAAACGAGCTCACGTCACTATCCATTTTGTCTTTGCAACTTTTAATTTTTCTGATTCATATGTTGATATTTAAAATGTAGTGGCACCCAATTTTGACAAATTGAAATTTTCCATATTACGCGCGTCTAAAACTAGACTTGTTTCACGCAGCCTTAGTCAGTCGAAAGCTAGCAGTCAGTAAGCAAACAATCTATGTCTCATCAAGTAATTTCCAATTCAGTGTGCGTTATGTAGCCCTGGTCCACTAGTGAAATTGTAAACATCGTGTAGTTTTCAGTCTGCGTTTCATCATGTAACTTTTTGAATGAAATTTTCACCCTGCAGTGGAGTGTGCGCTGATTTAAAACTTACTGGCAAATTAAAACCGTGTGTCGAATCAAGATTTGAATTCGGGACTTTTGCCTTTCGCAGGCAGGAGGGATCGTGGGTCGTGCTTGGGTAGCTCATTTGGTCGGCATTCGGCTCTCAGCCGTTTTGCGATGCGGGGAGCCCGTTCTCTCCCTGCGAGGGTAGTGGTACTGTAGTGTCAACAGATCACCGCGAACGACGGTGGCACTTTCGTACGGAAGGGAAACGATAAAATTAACGTTCCATGCCCAGCACCCACGACCTAAGGCATACGAAGAAGAGCGTTTCCTGGATGAAGTAATGCACGGCGATCCACATGAAATTCCTGGCATACATCTTTCGATCGTCTCCAGCGAGGTTTACCTGAAACTATCGATGAAGCAGCATGTGAACGGCTTATTCACCGTTCCACTGACGGATATCGCTTCCACCACTCGGACGGCCATGGGGCTGTAGTGACTGTCGACCATGCTGGCCTCGGCGTTCAGAACATCCGAATCTTCGAACTGCAGTATGAAGTTACGGCCATACTTGTCGTGGACGCGCTGCGGCCTTCCGGGGAAGTAGTACGTCACGTGCAAGAAAAGAGTCTCACGATAGAGACGTATCGTGTTCTGTGCGGAGTGCGTCAGGTGCAATTCGAACTGTGCAAACACATCCCGCCTTAAGTGACCTTTGGTGGTTGTCGAGCGATCGTCATTTATGACGATCAACGGCTGGCTCGTGCGGGGTGCGGGCAGGACGGTCATCTTCGCTCTGAAAGCCTGCCGAGATGCCTCGTACACGTAGCATTTGCAGACACGACGTGTAGATCACAAAACGATGACGCTGTCGATTACATACGCCGAGGCAGCGAGGAAAGTGACGGACGCTGTCATTGATCCGTTCCACTTACCGACCCCCGCTGGCCCGGTGTCCACGCCCGCGATGCCACGGCGTGTATCGGTACCGTCGACGTGCTTGACAACGGCGACCGCGTCTGCACTTTAGCCGTGTGAGGAAAGAGAGCACCAGAAGATCGATTCAGATGGGGACACCGAGTTACGGGAGATGCCTACGATTCGTCGTGATCCACAGGACGCGGACACACATTCCCACAAGCGCAAGAACAGGAGGTTGTCTGCAGGAAATGCTTCACAAGATGATGACAGGAGGATGAAGACAATCCCTCTGCGCCCCGGGCTGTTGACCCCATCCCAATGGTTCCTGGTTACCTGCTGGCAACGTCCGCCCAAGGACAACGTTTGACGATGTGCCACTCACTGACGAGCCCCCTGGCGATTAGGCGGCTAAGACAGCAGATGAACGTCACCCATCACCTAACGCGCCACTCCAGCTTGGGGATGGGCGTTCGAAACGGAGATGGGAGAATTATGTCAGACTCGAGCGACCATCTGATCACCGCAGCCGGCGGATCATTGGACGGATATCTTGTCTCGGCCGATCAGTAATATAAATGTCACAGGTGACAGGGACGGTCAGACGGGCGAAGTGACACTGGCTTAAACGACTGCAGGATATGTCGTCGTACTACCCAGTGACCCTAGTGTATCGGACAGGTGCGGTCCATGTCTTCGGCATTAGTGCCACGATCAAAACCCAGCTGTTAAAGGACATAACTCGGGCGGTGGACATTGGTATCTTTTTTATACAAGAAGTACGGGCTGATCCAACAGGTATTCAGTATGTGCCATCAGCGCGAGCTTTGCGCTCACCATTGGTGCAGTCCGAGTCGTGAATCTGTATGCCCCTCTGGTACTGCGAAGCGTCGAGAGCGAAGGCTCTATCACTCTGCTGAGGTAGCTGCATTGTTTCAAGGTGCTTCGGAGCACTTCGTGACGGTCGGGGACTCTAACAGCGTCTTACGCCCTGAGGATTAGGTCCCTCACCATGTCCTCTGTCGGGCCTTCATGTTAAGGTCAGGGACCTCGCTTTGCATTATCCATGGATACTAATCTACGGTGAACCACGCGAAAAAATACTTCCACGAGCCACTCGGCCAGCAGGTTGTACAGGATTTACGTTTCCCGAGGTCTTCTGTCAGCGACTGTTGGTGCCGAGCTGTGGCCCACTGCATTCACCGACCATCGGGCCTACATCTGTGCGGTGACTGCCAGGACAACAGACGAGCTGTAAGAGAGGACCTTAGACTATTAACGTCAACATTCTCCGGGAAGATGTTTGCCATATTGCCGTCACTGATTGCTGGCACAATTGTGAGCGACGACGTAATAACTATGATTCCGCGACGCGATGGTGGATACACTATTCCAAACCAGCTATCCGCCGCACCTTCATTACGTGTTGACGAGACAGGCGATTTGGCAACGATCGACCTCTGAGTTTTATTACACGGTTTTGGAAGAACGAGCGTCGGAACAAAATTAGCCAGAGCGCCAAACGGCCATCCACCTGACACAGGCAAGGCTTTTGTAGATCACAGCTGGCAGATTGGACGGCATGCGGTTTTGAGCGAGACTGCAAGATTCCATCCCAGAGGAACGTTCTTGTCTTTGTCACATCGTCAGAAGACGGAGACATCGTAAGAGGCGATTCATCGCGGCAGTTATGTCGACGAACGGGCAACACACACATTGCCGTCTCTCGTGTCCTCACAGATTACTGTCGCACTCTCTATCGGACAGGTCAACGGCCTGACAATGACGTCGAATACCCCCTACACGAGCTGCCACCTTTGGGTAGAGCGCAACGCGACGCCACATTGTTAGAGGCCGTCACGCTGGAAGAAATGCTCATAGTCCTTCCTATTGCGGGCCGCGAGAAAAAGTTCTCTATATCTGATGGTCTTCCGCCTGAATTTTATATCACTTCATGGCGGACGTTTGGCGGTACATGTTCCGCGAACTCCTGGATCCAGACTTTCACATCCCCTTCGAATTTATGGAGGACGTGATTATCTCTGCGCCAAAACCTAAAAGGAGTGCTGATCGCAAGACTTCCGGCCGTTAACATTAGTGAATTCGGATTACAAGCTGTTCGCACGCATACTTCGAGCTCGCTCCTCCCTTCTGTCAAAGATGCTATTCACGCCGACAAAACGAGGCTGGCAGGTGGTAGCAATATACACACGGCATTAAGCCCTTATAGAGATGTGGAGGCGCCTACTTCATCATAATAGAGCCTAGAAAGCGCCTTCGTGGCAGTTGACCGAGACCACGCATTTGACCGAGTTGAGCACCATTTCTTGCAGGCTGTCTTAGAGAAGACGGGCCTGTCCCCAATATCGGCAGGTGTGGTTCTCCGTCTCATCTAGGGGGCCCCTTCCCAGTCCTGGTCAATGGCTACCGCTCACCTCCGTTCACTATTGTACGCTCAGTGTGCCCTCTGTCAGCCTCTCTCTTAGCTGTCGCCCTCGAGCCTGCACTGCACTGTCTACGACAGCATTCGGAAGGCATTCGCCTCCGCAATGTGCATTTTAAATGTGTAGTTTTCTTGGTGATGTCGGCAGAAGGTACATGTATGGCGTCCGCATGGCTTCGGCGATACAGCATGGTAGCCCGGAGCCGCATCAGTCTGCGGAAGTCGCACTGTAGGGATATGGGCAGATAACTGAATAAGTGTAAGTCAGTGCCCATAACAAGGTCCTGGCGATGAAATATTTGGGAGTGAACTTCCTTGGGAAGCAGCAGCAGCTACGTATCGCAGACTACAACGCAAGTTTGTCTCCTTACCTTTCGATCTCTATACTTGATCATGCGGCTACATTTTGTCAACGTCTGCCTCGCCCCGAAATTTAATCATTACTTGTATAATAGAAACAGTAACTGCCAAGTTTCAGGTGGCCTTAGATCATTTCATCAGCGTTGGTAGTGTGTTCATGACCAGTACGATACGTTGATGCTGCCAACACATGTAGGCGGCGTCGAAATGATAAACTAATACGGAGCGCGCATCGCTTACGTATTTCGGACAAGGATACCCTCACTGGTACACTAACTGAGGAGGAAGTGACTCAATCCCTCCTGCTACCGATTCCTGTTGCACACATCGCGCCACCACTGTGTCACACTCGCACCTATCTATAGGCATGAGTTACCTGTTGGATGTCCTACCGACCACACGGACTGCTAGGACCAAGCACTTCTTCCGCTCCTTTCAACGGACACTGCCTGAAAATGTGATTGAATGCCGAAATCCGGCTGTTGGCTGGAAGCGGGTGTGGAGAAACATACACTCGCCTTTCCTTCCCATTGCGGTGAAGGCGCTGTGGTATGTGATAACAACTGAAAAATTCCCCACCCGACAACCTTTATACATTATACATCTTGCCGAGTCCGCAGCTCGTGGTCGTGCGGTAGCGTTCTCGCTACCCGCGCCCGGGTTCCCGGGTTCGATTCCCGGCGGGGTCAGGGATTTTCTCTGCCTCGTGATGACTGGGTGTTGTGTGATGTCCTTAGGTTGGTTAGGTTTAAGTAGTTCTAAGTTCTAGGGGACTGATGACCATAGATGTTAAGTCCCATAGTGCTCAGAGCCAAGCCATCTTGCCGAGGACCCTCTCTGACCAATTTGCGCATCTGTCGACACTGACAAACTGCTTCGTTTGTGATACGGCTGCCGGGTGCTGGCTCCTCACAAGTCGAATGTTGAAATTTTTGCTGCGACGGACGCCTCAGTCCAGAGAGCCCACCGAAATGACCCACCCCGACGTCACTTACATCCCTGCTACTCATCATAACGCCACGGTGTAGGTTAAGGGTACGGAATTATTACACTTTTTTAGTGGGGCGTTGCAGGGTTGTTAGATTTTTGCACTATTTAACGAGCAACTACACGGTTTTACGGTGCAAGGCGTCGTATGATTCGCTCTTTGCGAATAAATTTGGGTCGTTATTTACGCACCCTCCAGGCCATAGGGGAGCACCTGGTGACACAATAAATTGACGATATAGCACATGATGGACTGTTGAGAGACAAGACTCTAATTAGGTGGAGTTCAATCCTCGCTGAACGGGAAGACAACGTGGACATCCCACTGTCTGGCTGCTGTGGGCACCCCCGGAAGAAAATGAGAAAAAAATAACAAATAAAAACATAACAATAAAAAATGAAACAATTGTAATTTATTAAAAGTATTGTACCCTTTCTTTCCTCCTTTGCTTTTTTTAAAACAACAATCAATGGGGTATTTAATTTTCGTTCGTGGGCGGCCTGAAGTGGTTGCAAACAATCATCCTAGTTAGCTTTTAGGGTGAAAGTGGTGGTGGCACTAGCTATTGTTTTTATTTGTAGGTTAGATAGGTTTTTGGGGTTGTAGGGATGATAGGACCAACGCCTAAAGTGGAAGAGGTCTAGGGAGGAAAGAAAAGTAGTCAAGGTGTTGAACTGCTAAGCGCGCGAGCTGTGTTCAAACCTACCTCAAGCCAATTCTTTTTTCGTTAAAAAACCGAGGAAAAGAAGTTGGTGAAGCACTTGTTCGCGAAAGGTCCAGAATTCGAGTTACGGTCCGGCACATAGCCTCAATCTGACATGAAGCTTCATAAATTTTTAGTTTGTTCGTGTTTAGCTATCATAATGAGTAAAAAGTATAGTTACTATGTGTGAGTTGGTAAGGCCCTAGCTGTTAAACTTGAGAACAGTCTATGTTCCTTCATTCATACAGTGCGATTACTACGTCGGATCGCGTAAAGCAATAAATTAGTTAGCCACAAGTGAATTTTGCGATGTGGTATTAATTGGTGCATCGTACTAATATGTTTCAAATATTGATGGTCCTGTATTTTACAAACGTGATCACCAAGTGACTAAACATATTTATAGAAATCGAAAATCAGTTGTCAATAAACTCCGTTAGGGGACTATCGAAGAAGACATTTTACGAGACTACCAGAGGCCATTTGTATTACATCGTACCACACATTGAGCAAAATGGTTGTAACCATTATATCTGCCTGATCTTTGCGTAAGAAATTGAATGAGTGCGTGAAAGCTCGCCATTTTCCGACAGTCATTCACCGGCTACAAAATTCGTTGTCGACACGTGGTTAATATTTCATAATCCACGCAATCTGTCCAATATTTGATGCAGGAGACGAATGGGTCATTACTTGAAATCTTTCACATCTACATGGATGCTCTCGTCAGCACATAGGTGCATATCAAGGAATGTTTTTGATTGTCCCTCACAATTATACTACGCGTCTCCTTGGCTTCATACGTCGCGCACTTCCACTCACCTCGGATAAGTGCTCTGGTCGGACCGGTCGCTGTGGGTAGGTCATACTGAACTCTCAAACCGATAAATCAACTGGTCGGACCGTACTCGCAAATAGAAGTTAGTTCCCACTTCTGGCCGCATCTAGTTGAACAAGTAACCAAACGTTTTAACACTTTGCTTAACGTATTGAGCCATCCTGGCACGTTTACACATTGTTGTCCATTCTTACTCCAAAAGTCGCTCAAATAAAACAGTACAGACATTCGACTACTTACGCTGCTTAGTGTATACTTTATGTTGCTTGCGACAACCTTGCACAGCTGATTTATCTAATGTTTCAGGCTTTTTTCACTGCATAAACGTTCCTGGTAGGTCTATAACAGTAGGAAAATATTCAGTACATCATGCTTCTGAACAGCATGTTGCAAGACATCCCAGTTATGCTCATTAATGTACATATTTGTGGAGTTTGGTGGCCTGAGGAAATGTTTAAATTCAGAATAGTGTTCCTGGAGCCACTATGTAGCAATTCTGGTCGTGTGGAATGTCGCTTTGTCCTACTGGAATTGCCCAAGTCCGTCGGAATACACAGCGGACATGAATGGATGCAGGTGATCAGATAGGATGCTTACGTACGTGTCACTTGTCAGACTCGTATCTCGACGTATCAGAGGTCCCATATCACTCTAACAGCACACGCCCCACACCATTACAGAGTCTCCACCAGATTCATGAGATTGTCTCCATTCCCGTACATGTCCATTCTATCGGTACAATTTGAAACGAGACTCGTACACAGAGGCGACATTTTTCCAGTAATCAACAGTCCAATGTGCAGACGAGGCGTAAAGCTTTGTGCCGAGCAGTCATCAAGGGTACACGAGTGGGCTTTCGGCTTCAAAAACCCATATCGCTGATGTTCCGGTGACTGATTCGCGCGCTGAAACTTATCGATGGTCCAACATTGACACGTGAAGCAATTTTCGGAAAGGTTGCACTTCTGTCCCGTTGAACAATTCTCTTCAGTCGTTGTTAGTAGCGTTCTTGCAGGATGTTTTACCGGCCGCAGGGACCTCGGAGATTTGTTATTTTACCGGATTCCTGATAATCTCCGTATACTCGTGAAATGGTCGTAGGAAACCCCACTTATCGCAACCTCGGAGATGCTGTGTCCCATCGACGGTGCTCCGACTACAACACCACGTTCAAACTCTCTTAAATCTGGTTATTTGCCATTGTAGTAACAGTAAGCGATTTAACAACTGCGCCAAACACCTGTCGTCTTAAAAGAGGCGTTGCCGACCGCAGCGCCGTATTCTGCCCGTTTACATATCTCTGTACTTGAATACGGTTGCCTACACCGGTTTCTTCGGCTCTTCAGTGTGAATAAGAAATATTAAATGAAGAATTTATACTATAGATTTTAAACTGTGGCGGTGAATAAAGCGGACGTTGTAAGTTCACGAAAGCCAACTGCTAAGGAAAGTAACGTGGTTGTTGCCTAAATACGCCATGCTCCGCCCATTGGATACCGAATTACGTTAGCGATAGCCAGTCGGACACAGAATACGTGAAACAGTTGTTACAGTAAGGTATATATAGATTAGTTACGCTAAAAATACTAACAAATGAAGAAATAGGTACATTACATTATATCAAGTAGCTGCTACTAACGGCATTTCGTCAGTATGTGATAAAAATTTACATAAAAGAGATAACTAGTCCCAACCGATTGTGAGAAAGCCAATAAACATCTTTTGGGATTGTAGATTGTATGCCAGCAAAGGTGGTGGCTAAGCGACGTCAGTGGTTCCCATGGAGACGGCGTTGTGTCGATATGCGCCATCCAGGGGAAGTTGATTACATAGCTGCCACAGCGACTGGATGTAAATTACGTACTGTCCTGCAGACCGACATGTAGAAATGTATGCCAGGTATTGCAGATTCTACCTGGGTCGTGGTGCCAGTGCAAATACTGCTTGAGCGACGCCGTTATTTATCATGGAAGTGGCACGGAGGTGACGATGAACACATTTCTACAGAAGATTAATTGAAAGTGGCGACAGGGACTAGCTGTTACAAAATACT
Source organism: Schistocerca nitens (assembly GCF_023898315.1). NCBI lineage: Eukaryota > Metazoa > Arthropoda > Insecta > Orthoptera > Acrididae > Schistocerca > Schistocerca nitens. The sequence goes on from NC_064615.1 coordinate 516,367,399, forward strand.
GACATGCTAGTAAGACGACTGTTGTAATACGTATCAGATCCCCCAGGAGGTACTGACTAAGTAACCAACAAGGTAACAGGTAAAGTGGGGTACATGATACCAGAAGAATGGAAAAAATAACTTACTTCAGAAGAACTACGGCACAAAATCTCATTGACCCGTCGAGGTAGTAAAAACCATAAAACAGCAAGCATAATAAATTGAAGTTTTAAAGAACTGTGAGCATAGTCGCTTACAGGCATAAATATTCCACGGAATCCCACAGAACAGGCGTACTTAATATCAGATGTACGGAAATATAGGTTACATCACCATGCTATAATACATTATGGACCCACCTAAGTAGTTATAAATATAAAACAAACGCATAAGAAGTCAAAATCTTAAATATGCTGTGAATATAGTTGTTTGCAGTCGCAAAAAGTCCATAAAATAGCAGTAAGCATGAAGCTACAATCATTATTTGACAAAATAAAAGGGGAGAGATGAACAGAAGTAAAATATCACATTTTAATTAGCCTAGAGCAAAATCATCATGTATCAAAGGATTCACTGCACAGTAATTGTCATAAAACAAAGCGGACCTATTAAGGTAGTCACGAATGAAAAGTAAAAGTACATAAGCAGCCAAGAGTTTAAAATTACGTTAACCAAATTTTAACAGTCATGAAAACATCCCATAAAAAGTAAAAGATAGAACAAAACGGGAACCTAGGACGGGGAACATTCTATAGTAAGTCTTAAAAAAGATCATAAAATGTGTTTTTCTTAAGTCTAATTGCTCGTTCAAGTTTCAACGAGGGTTTATTTTTGTAGACAGCATAAATTTCTGTTTCTTTTAATGTGTTCAGTAACAATCGTATAGGTGCATTGTGAATAACTTTCAATTTGCTGCCGAGGCTGTTTCTTAATCCATTATTAAGAATTACATGGTAGCTCAAGCATATGACGGTAATATTATCGGAAGATCACAAAGCGATATCCATAGAGAGCATGATCGTGAAATAATTATCAATAAACCTGTTGCTTACTTATCACTATAAATTAGTGACGTCAGCTGTAAATTTTGTTTACGCAGAAAAAAGCTATCGTTTTATTATTTTTCTAACACGCAGGCTGAATGGAATGTGGTGAAACGAGAAACGTGTAAACAGGCTACACAACCTGATATTGTCATTACTGAATTAAATGGAAGGGCTGTAAATGATCAGGCAGAGGTGTCAGATATGTTTAATAATCATTTCTTAAATGTAGGGACAATTCACAGCAGTACGTTGAAACGGAACGCTCATGAAATTCTATCATATGAATGTATCACCAAATTCTCCTTCTGAAATTAAATAAATTATATATTCTGTGAAATATAAAGCTGATCTGAATTTGCTGGTGTTTACAACAAGTACTAAATATTTGTTCACGCATAATAAGCTCTGTATTATATGAAATACGCAATGCATCACTAATTCAAGCCATTTCTTCCAGAGAGGATGAAATATGCCATTGTTAAACCTCTCAACATAGAAGGTGATAGGAAAGATGCCAGTGACTTCCGGTCCTTTTAACCTCTGCCTCAATTTCCAAACCTTTTAAACCTCCTAGAGTAGTATCCCACATAAGCAACAATAACATCATCAGGAAATCACAATATACACTCCTGGAAATGGAAATAAGAACACCGTGAATTCATTGTCCCAGGAAGGGGAAACTTTATTGACACATTCCTGGGGTCAGATACATCACATGATCACACTGACAGAACCACAGGCACATAGACACAGGCAACAGAGCATGCACAATGTCGGCACTAGTACAGTGTATATCCACCTTTCGCAGCAATGCAGGCTGCTATTCTCCCATGGAGACGATCGTAGAGATGCTGGATGTAGTCCTGTGGAACGGCTTGCCATGCCATTTCCACCTGGCGCCTCAGTTGGACCAGCGTTCGTGCTGGACGTGCAGACCGCGTGAGACGACGCTTCATCCAGTCCCAAACATGCTCAATGGGGGACAGATCCGGAGATCTTGCTGGCCAGGGTAGTTGACTTACACCTTCTAGAGCACGTTGGGTGGCACGGGATACATGCGGACGTGCATTGTCCTGTTGGAACAGCAAGTTCCCTTGCCGCTCTAGGAATGGTAGAACGATGGGTTCGATGACGGTTTGGATGTACCGTGCACTATTCAGTGTCCCCTCGACGATCACCAGTGGTGTACGGCCAGTGTAGGAGATCGCTCCCCACACCATGATACCGGGTGTTGGCCCTGTGTGCCTCGGTCGTATGCAGCCCTGATTGTGGCGCTCACCTGCACGGCGCCAAACACGCATACGACCATCATTGGCACCAAGGCAGAAGCGACTCTCATCGCTGAAGACGACACGTCTCCATTCGTCCCTCCATTCACGCCTGTCGCGACACCACTGGAGGCGGGCTGCACGATGTTGGGGCGTGAGCGGAAGACGGCCTAACGGTGTGCGGGACCGTAGCCCAGCTTCATGGAGACGGTTGCGAATGGTCCTCGCCGATACCCCAGGAGCAACAGTGTCCCTAATTTGCTGGGAAGTAGCGGTGCGGTCCCCTACGGCACTGCGTAGGATCCTACGGTCTTGGCGTGCATCCGTGCGTCGCTGCGGTCCGGTCCCAGGTCGACGGGCACGTGCACCTTCCGCCGACCACTGGCGACAACATCGATGTACTGTGGAGACCTCACGCCCCACGTGTTGAGCAATTCGGCGGTACGTCCACCCGGCCTCCCGCATGCCCACTATACGCCCTCGCTCAAAGTCCGTCAACTGCACATACGGTTCACGTCCACGCTGTCGCGGCATGCTACCAGTGTTAAAGACTGCGATGGAGCTCCGTATGCCACGGCAAACTGGCTGCCACTGACGGCGGCGATGCACAAATGCAGCGTAGCTAGCGCCATTCGACGGCCAACACCGCGGTTCCTGGTGTGTCCGCTGTGCCGTGCGTGTGATCATTGCTTGTACAGCCCTCTCGCAGTGTCCGGAGCAAGTATGGTGGGTCTGACACACCGGTGTCAATGTGTTCTTTTTTCCATTTCCAGGAGTGTAGATATAAAAAGATTTCTTCAACTGAGAATGCCATTTACGTGGCCACTCCCCAAATCCTACTAGCATTAAATAACAAAATAGTAACGGTTGGTATCTTCTGTTACCTATCTAAGGCATTTGAACGAGTGAACCATAGTATTCATCTAGATACACTGAGGTGTTAGAGACTTTCTTGGAGATGAGTTTCTCCAGAATATTATTCGTTATGATACTGTTGAATGAAAACGGCCTAAATATATCAACTTACAGATTTGTGCCTCTTCAAGATTTGCAGCGATTCAAAGTGCAAATGCGGCTGAACTAAGTTGTTTTAGGAGTTCCAAAATTTATATTTTTCAATTTAAATTCTCATCAATTTGGACACCTAACAATTTTTAGGTCTCCACCTAATTATTACTTCTTTACCGTATGTTACTCTTATCATTGGTGTAGTAATTCTAGAGGTACAGAACTCAATGTATTGTGTCTTTTCAATTTAATAATGAGGCCATTCGAGAAAAATACTCAGTTATCCTTTTAAGAACAATGTTTCCATCGAGACAATATAATTGTCACCCGCAAAAAAAACTAATCCTGATTGTTAGTTATTAGACTGAAGATCGTTTCATATATGAGGTATATATGTACATAAATCTTAGGGCTGGAATGGAGCTGTTTTCCACTCACCAAATTGCACGTGAGTGTTGTTGACCGGCCGTTTTATTCCCTACTCCTCTCATACAAAGCATCCGGATGTATATAACTTTCTAGTGTATTTAACAGACCAGCACCTTACACTGAGGTGATTGTTTCTTCTTTAGGTCTTTTATGCCTCTGCGGTGCAACGTTTTAAACCTACAATAAGGTACGTAGCAATGAGTGACATGGATAGATAGTGACTGTAAGAAATGCTTTTATCCATTTTCTTCGATTTAATTGGCGTTCCGTCACCTCTAATAGTTGGTATGAATCTTGGTATAAATCTACCTTTCGTGTGGAGTGATATCGCTAATGACGAAATTCACAATGGAAATCAAGAGAACCAGATGACTCTTTCCGCGAGTCATATTCATAACCAATTACAGTGTGAAACTGGTGGAAGTTAGTTTGGCGAGAACAGGGTGAGGATTTTTGAAGAGATAGGAGCAGCCTTCCTCCGTCCCCTTAAAAAAATAAATAAAGGTAACAACGAATAAATGAATAACTAATACAAAATTCGAACAGAGGTGAAAATGGAAAGGTCGATAAGAGCATTACCCGACAAGGGCAATGTACCAGGTTCGAATCCGGTTCAACATATCCTTCTCAATCTGCCTGGATATTTCAGTACAGAATCACCATATACAAGAATAAATTATAATAATAAATTGCAATGGGTACTTTCAAGTGAAATAATACATTACTAGTCACTAAAATGCATGTTTTCCATCGAGTAATCTTTATGTATTTATATTTATTCACACCTCACCGTCTAGTGTAACCATATTTTAAGAAGAATTAAGTTTCTCAAACGAGAACCCTTTCTTTCCAAGGACGTAGCATAAAGGAAGGGGACATTACATCTCCTATTCTGGGAACTGGCAAAAGTCGATGGATCAGTTCATGTAATGCTCTCGACCCAATGGATTCCCATGGAAAATTCAACTGCGTGTGCCCAGTTCAACAAACTCCGCTGTGGCAGAGTCTGAGGTAGGGGCGCATATGCGTTCGTTTATAAGTGGAGACGTCGGGTGTTTCTTCACTTCAGTTTTCAGACTTCTATGTCGTCTCGATGGTATATTCCATGTTAAAACTCAGACTGTAGTTCCAAGCATCAATTAACATTTCATCTCTCTTTGATTGTATAGTTGTGTGACTATAAAAAATAGTTTTTCTCTTTCCAGTCGCTTATAAAAATCCATGATTCCTCATATGGTGTTGGTAATGTCTTACTCTTTCTCTAGACTTCCAGCAATTTAAACTGCAACACCACGTGCGAGAAATGCAACAAGCGTCATATCTGCAAGGAAACACTTGTATATTTCTGCATAAACGCACGAAGTATATAGAAGTAACGCTATCTACATTCCTTGTATGTAGGAAAATAACGCAATGGGTACCTCGTTCAGAAATGGCATTGTAATTTTTGTGAGAAATTTTGTTACATCTTGTGTAAGAAGGAGAAAGATCTGTTAGATAATATTGGCATTTGGCAGAGTCAGGATCCTAGCATAACAAGATCGTGCTTTATCGTTCTCTAGCTACGTGACTACTTTTAAGTGTTCGGCTTGGTGTTTAAAGATTGGCTGTCATACTATGTCTCCGACGTCCTAATGTGGAAGAACAAGTGGAAAAAATAAACACATAACTCTTTCCGAGCGAGCTCTGATTTCTCGTATTTTATTACGATGGTCATTTATAACTCTGTAGGTGGGAGTCAACAAATATTTGACATTCAGAGGACAAAGCTGATGATTGAAATTTGTGGAAATATATCGCCACAATTCCTTTGTGTTAATGACTACCACCGCATCCCGCTTATGACATCCGTGATACTCTCCCAACCATCTCGCAGTAGTACAAAACAAGCTGAGACAAGCGTGACGTAGAGAGTCTAGTAGATTTGTTGCCTCTATAAAGTGCTCTGACAATGAAACGTACAGTGTAGGTCGCCTTCGCCACAACAATTTCTATGTGATTGTCCCAGTTTAAGTAGACTGTAATACTAGCCTCTCAGTATTTAGTTGAACCGACCCTGCTTACAAGGAGAGATAGCAAGAGAAGGAGAAAATGAGAGAGCCGAGTTATCTCATGACTGTTAATGACAGCAGTCATAGCAGCGCAGAACAAGACCATGCGCACAAGCTGTAGGTATGGTCCCGGACCAGAAAGGCACCAGGAGCCCGTTCGCATTCACACAGATCATGCTTGTAATTTTTACTGGTCAGCTAATCAGTAAGCAACATATACTTATTAGTGTACGAATGTTTAACAGTTTCAGTCGCTTCAAGGTGGATAACTCTCTTCACTTTGGAGCTTGGTGGAAAACCATTGGGTACGCTAGTGTGGGTAGTTGGTGGGCGATGAAGCTGAAGTGTTTCACGAAGACGGAATTATGTTTATCCTGCGTCTTTCTTGTGAGTAGTTGTCCATATAACCTAGTTTTAAAAGCCCTTGCCATCTGGCAAATGTAAGCTGCTTGACATTCGCAGCCATCAACCCAGATGCAGCATACTTATTTCTTCCTAGCTCTCATTGCCATTATATTGATAATGGACCATCACACCATCACACAGTCAGGACACGTCACGGCTGCTGAGACGCCAACATACGCCACAGACACCGCTAGTTTTAGTTACGACCAGCTAGATATAAATGTAAAATTAAGTAGACTAGAAAAAAGAGACATCTTAGAGACGACACAGCGGATGCTCATCCACACCCTACACCCGTACGGCCATTCTGTTTGTTTCCGTACAGCGGAGGAAACCGATAGACTGATCTTCAACACGGAGAATAATCCAACAGATCCAGTCAGCCTACCAGACATGCTCATGCCGGTGTGCGCCCGCAGAGAGGAACCATTCGATATGGTCAAGCTTTACAAGGATCACGTAAGGGCTCATGGGAGAACATGCTTCGATTACAGTCAAACTAGCAGCAAGTGCTACGCCACCATTAAACACCTACACTGCTAATAGCACAGCTTAATGTTATGCGGAGTATACTTGTAAATTCGGAGCTCCCACGGGTTCTATGTGGACTAAAAAATGACATTCTGTGCATACAGGAGCCCTACACCAGACACGGGCATATCCCCAACTTTCCTCCAAGTGCGGTGACAGTTGCAGAGGGGACAGGCTGTAAGGCACCTGTCATAATCTTAAACGAAGAAATACATCCAATCAAAATTACAGAACTCTGTTCCGAGCACCTAGTTACAGTTGAAGTCACACACAAGGGGGACACTTGGACCATCGCGTCGCTGTACGCCCAATTCTGTCATTGCATCAAACCATACGCAGACCTCATCAGAGATGTTGCGCAATACGATGGCAACAAGAAACTGCTCATCTGTGCAGATATAAACGCCAGATCAACCCTGTGGCATTCAGACAGAACTGACGACAGAGGAAGAATAATAAATGCCATCATCCAAGAAAACAGACTAGACGTACTCAACAAGGAAGGACATCAGCCGACTCACATCGGACACAACGGTCATTCATCAAACATAGACAACACCCTGGTTAATAATTCCGCCATCAACCACGTACGAGACTGGACCGTACATGACCAGATCACTGCTAGCGACCACAACATCATCACACTAAACGTAAGTGGTACACCAAACGTCAACACAGAAACACAACCAAGAAGACTATTATTCGACAAAACAGACTGGGACAGGGTCAGACTAAAAATACATAAGCACACACCGCAAGACATCACTGGCAGTGTTGATTACACACCACACATGCTGACAGATATCATCACACACACACACAGAACACCTGCATACTCACACAAAGAATGACCAAATACCAAAACATTCCCTGGACTACACAAGTAACACGACTCAAACAAGACTCAAAACGTAAACGTAAGCTTTATCAACGGGCAATTTCAGATAGAAAAAGACAATTATGACTACACGACTACCGGCTTGCCAAAGACAAATATAAACTTGAGCTGAATAAGACCAGGAAAGACCATTGGAATAGCCATGTAGCAGCACAAACACAACTAAACATTTGGGGGGAACCATACAAAATCGTGACAGAGAAAATATGAGAGCCCACTGGTTATGGGAACGCTGCGACAGGAGGATGGTGTGATTGCTAAGGGCTGGAGACGCACAGCGAAGTTCCTGCTGAGCAAACTCCTGCCTGACGACATCGCAAACATAGACACACCACAACATGTAGCACTGAGACGCGAAGTAGACACCGTATACAGCACACCAACCGTCACCTGTCCATTTGCGCAGGAAGAAGTGGCGACAGCTATCTCAGAACTTAAAAACAAAAATGCGCCTGGACCGGATGGTATCCACTCCGATGTAGTGAAACAAATTGCACCGCAGATCACCCCGTTTCTCACAACGTTGTTAAACGATGCATTAAGGCTGGGCCGTGTGCCTGCAGTGTGGAAGACACGCACACCGAATACTACGGTGACTGACACCACACCAATACGGCTTCAGGGAAGGGAAATCTACAGACGACGAAATTAACAGAGCACTCCAAATAGTACACGACACACCCTCCAAATACACACTTGCAATTATGATAGACATCTCAGGTGCCTTCGACATCCTCTGGTGGCCGGCCTTGTTCAAGAGGCTCAGACACCTGCAGGCACGGGAGTCCCTGTATAATAGTTACATGGACTATTGCAGAGACAGAACGGTCGTTTGGCTAATGGACTACCAGAAAGTGATTAAACGAGTCACAAAAGGCTGTCCACAAGGGTCGATCGATCTGCGGCCCCAGCTTCTGGGACACAGTTATAGAACCGCTCCTACAGTTACTAGAGGAGCACATCTTGACAGATGGAGTTGTCGCTTATGCTAATGATCTACTCGTCGTAGTTTTAGCAAACAACCGTGCCCAGCTAGAAGAAAGAGCTAAAGGGTATCCTGTGGAGGAATCCAGTAGTCAAAATCGGGGACACAAACGTAAAAAGACTAGCAGTCACACGTTATCTAGGGGTATACATTGGTCAACGTTTGAACTTCCACGAACACATGTGAATATGCACACACAAAACAGAAAAGACACTACACAAACTGGCTTGGCTAAATTCGGAATAATTCAGACTACCCCTGTCAGTCACACGAACATACCATTGCGCTCTCTTCGAGCCAGTACTGTGCTCAACTGCCAGTACGTGGGCTCTCAGATTAAATCTCTCAACCAACAGAACCATTGTACGTCGAGGGCAAAGAAGTGTTCTACTTCGACTAACAGGGGCATTCAATACAACATCAAATGACGCACTATGTGTCGTCATGGGAATCTTCCCCATAGATATCACCATCAGGTACCGCGCAGCAATGTACTGGCATAGGATGGGGAGAATAGACCAGGTTCGGCAGATCACTGGTGTACCTATTGAGACAACACGCCAACCCAGAGCATGGCGAGTGGATACCTGGCAGAGCAAGTGGGCCAACAGCGATAAGGGCCGCCGTGTACATAACTTCTTCCCTGACATACGGGAAAGACTAAAACTAAAACATATCGATCCCAGCCGCGGTATGATACATTTCATCACAGGGCATGGCCCTTATCCGACGCACCTGTACCGCGTGAGTCTGCAGATGACTAAGAGATGCACATGCGGGGAAGAAGGTTCCCCTGAACACACTGTCTGCTTCTGCAGACAACGCACGAACACAAGACACACAGTACACATAAATCGCCTGAACACACAGAACGAACTACATGCCATAATACGCCACCCGGAAAGGCAAGTCGGTCCAAACAGACATCATAATGCCCAGGGGGACACAGATATGATTAGCACCACGAGTGATGAAGAAGACACAGATACAGACCAGGGCACCAACACAGATATTGAAGAATCCAGCGCGGATGATCCATAGTGTCAACCAAGCCCACTTCAAAGAACAGTCTGGAACAACCGACAAGAGGTGCACAAGTCACACATAATCTTAAAAACAGATTGCACCTTATATGTAAATAGTTAACAGTACCTCCATCTCTAATAAGAGCTTAAAGCTAGGTACCTCTTCAAGGGACCTACGCCTTCCGTTAAGAGGCAGCGCACAGTCTGGATGGAAGGATCTTAATTGTGATCCCTCTCTTTTGAGCTCAACCCGACGGATACCTTTGGTAGATCGTGGAAAACCTCCGTTCAGGATGTGTTGCTGGTGGGGCTGGAAGGTGTTAACTGCCACACCACGTATCATTATAAGTCTTATTGGCTCAGTGTGAATTGTTTGTACAACGAACCTACACAGCCTATACCTCATCCTCCACTACTCTAATAACTTCTGATCTGAAGCTTAAAGTTAGGCACCTCTTCAAGGGACCTACGCCTCCTGGTAAGAGGCGGCGCACGGCTGGATAGAAGGATCTTAATTGTGGTTCCTCTCTTTTGAGCCCAACCCGACGGACACCTATGGTAGATCGGGGAAAACCACCGTTCAGGTCGTGTTGTCGGCGGGGCCGGGAGGTGCTTCTGCATGATGTACTCTACTAGGAGCCTTGTAGGCTCAACACAAACCGTTAGCGTCATTACCTTTATTACTATTACCACAAGAACCCTTTCATTAGCAACTTTGAGCCAAGCACAAAATCAGTTACCTCTCTATTGTATGTCGTAAATAGTTTAGCAGGCTGGACATGGAGGTCTTAGTCTTAGTTAATAGCTTTAACGTACCCTAACCTCTTATAGTTAAGTTAGTTTTTAGGATGGTAGATGTTAAAGGCATGGTGAGCGATGGCCAGCGTCTTGAGGGTCATTCCAAGACCCGGGCCACCGCCCACAACCAGGTGACGGGCAATATTATACCTATCTCTTCTCTATTCAGTTCTCTTCCCTCCTTCCTTCTAAATATTTAATTCCGTTTTGTTTATTAATATCTCACTTAATTTTGTATTAGTTATAAGTTTTTCTAATGCTGCACAAAAAAAAGGTATCAAATGGATGTAAACAAATAGAGCCCGCCTCCACTTGGCGGAACACGGGCAACGGTGTGACTGGGGAGGGGAGCCGGAGTGGTGTTAACTTTCAGTCACAATGGACCCCGGACCCAGTCACAGCGGCTAAGTGGCAACATACGACCCACCATAAGAAATTAGACGGTGGGTCATAAAAAATAAGGAGCTAGTGAAAAAAAAATGGATTTCGTCTGAAACAGTAAACTGCAGGCGTAATCACATTATCAAACCGTCAGTGATAACAATTTGGGTGACACATTGAAGATTAGTATCTGTATGTTAGATGCCCATACGTATTATAAAAATGTATGTAAATGCGTACGTTCCCCATTTCCTACGAAACCAATAAACCTATTTCAACTAAACTTCGTACACATATCACTTACCATCTGGAAAAAAAAAATCGCTGTTGGTGTACTATGAATTAAGGGCGGCGGCGGGGGGGGGGGGGGGGGGAGGGGAAAGAAAGAATTGAAGCACACTACTCGCGGATGTCCAGGCTTTATTCATCCAATATTTGCGAATGAGAGCTTTAGTAGCTTGCAACAAACTTCATACATAACTTCAAACGTTCACAATATTTCTTGTCAATAATCCCGTAAAACAATGAAGGGAAAACGTTTGTCCCTTACTACACTCCCACTGTTCATGCTGTAAAACTGCCGCAGTACATATGAACAATGGACTGTGCGGCTGGTCCCGGTGGTGGTTCGAGTCCTCCCCCGGGCATGGGTGTGTGTGTCTGTCCCTACGATAATTTAAGTTAAATACTATGTACGCTTAGGGACTGATGACCTTAGCAGTTAAGGCCCATAAGATATCACACACATTTGAACTTTTTGAACATATGAACATAAGACGTCATAATTTATTGCTTCTCAACTCTTAATTGTATTTATGATAAACCTTTCAGGAAGTATTTATATATACCAATTACCGTGCCTGTTCAAATGGCTCTGAGCACTAGAACTTAGAACTACTTAAACCAAACTAACCTAAGGACATTACACAGACTGCCGGTTTGGCCGAGCGGTTCTAGGCGCTTCAGTCTGGAACTCCGTGACCACTACGGTCGCAGGTTCGAATCCTGGATGTGTGTGCTGTCCTTAGGTTAGTTAGGTTTAAGTAGTTCTAAGTTCTATGGGACTGATGACCTCAGATGTTAAGTACCGTAGTGCTCAGAGCCATTTTTGACATCACACACATCCATGCCCGAGGAAGGATTCGAACCTGCGACCGCAGCGGTCGCGCGGTTCCAGACTGAAGCGCCTAGAACTACTCGGCCACTAGGGCCGGCAATGTGCCTGTTAATTACACAACACAGAATTCAGGAGATATGGCGTCACAAGCACTGAAATGGATGAAAAGCTGCCGTTTCCTTGACTTTTAAATATGTTACTTATTTACTACTAACTCTAACAGCTACAATCTTGACAGTCAGTGTTCGCGTATGTGGCTGATTGTACTCGTATCAACAAAGTTATATTATTGGACGAGACATAATTCAGGAGAAACGACTTCATAAAAGTTGAGGTGCGTGAAAAGGAATATGCATGACGTAATTCTCTAGAGATTCAATCAAATATGTGTACAAATATTTGTGAAATATGGGAAATATACGTGATATGTGAATATGTCGGCAAAGCCACCGATAAAAAATCGCTTCTAAGCCATGGATCGATTTCAGTCAAACTGTACTCACTTATTACCTGGAATGAAATACGATGCGGTAAGAACCAGTAACGTCCTACTGTTGTGGCGGTTATGACGTGAAGAGAACACAGGGGGACAAAGAGATGGACAGACAGAGGGGAGTGGTGGGGGAGGAGTAGATGGATACAGATGTGGGGGACAAGGCTATGGACAGAAAGAGGGGGAGGGGAATGTGAACAGAGACAAGGCATTAGGAAAAGATGGTCAGAGAGGGGGACAGGAGCAGATGGACAGAGGAAGGATAGAGGAGAGACAGAGGGGGTAGTGAAGGTGGACAGAGAGGTAGGAGGAGCAGTTAGAGAGACAGGGAGGAGTAAGTGGACACAGAATTACGGTGGAGGAGATGGATAAAAAGAGTGGGAGGGGGGAAGGAGATGGATTGAAGGTGAGGAGGAAATGTACAGAGAGGAGAGAGGAGGAGTTGGACAGTGTGAGGGGGAGTTGGGGGGGGGGAGATCGACATGAAGGAGGAGGAGGCGCAAATGGCTCTGAGCACCATGCGACTTAACTTCTAAGGTCATCAGTCCCCGAGAACTTAGAACCACTTAAACCTAACTAACCTAAGGACATCACACTGGATTCGAACCTGCGACCGTAGCGATCGCGTGGTTCCAGACTGTAGCGCCTAGAACCGCTCGGCCACCACGGCTAGCGGAGAAAGAGGAGGAAGACTGAGTGAGAAGACAGAGGATGCAAGAAGAAATGTACTTAGAGAAGAGAAGAGAAGAGAAGAGAAGAGAAGAGAAGAGAAGAGAAGAGAAGAGAAGAGAAGAGAAGAGAAGAGAAGAGAAGAGAAGAGAAGAGAAGAGAAGAGAAGAGAAGAGAAGAGAAGAGAAGAGAAGAGAAGAGAAGAGAAGAGAAGAGAAGAGAAGAGAAGAGAAGAGAAGAGAAGATTGACAAAGGGAGTGAAAAGGTGCAGGAGATTGACAAAGGGAGTGAAAAGGTGCAGGCGGACAGAGAGTGTGGGCTGGAAGATGTGGACAGAGAGAGGGATGAAAAGCAGATGGACAGAGAGGTGGCCAGAAGAGACGGACAGAGTTAGGGGTAGGAGGGGATGAACTAATGGAACTGGACTAAATACATACCTGGACAACTCCGTGTACTGAATCAGAACGACATAGACACGAAATCGAATGTCATCGTTAACACTAAAAGTGAATATATATATGCTTTGTAATGGAATTCGTATGATCCAGGCTTGTTTTTCCCCAAATATCGGTATAGACAGCAATGTAGGTAAGTGAAATAAAACAGGAAGCCAAGTTACAGCCGACTGCAAGTGGTCTCGTGTAAGATTTAGTATATGCAGCTTTAGTGTCACAAAAAGCGGCTGTTAAAGGTCGACTAAGGAGGTGACTTTATTTCACGTTATGACATGACAGTACAACCAAAGGATTTCCTTTTCTAGTCCGTATATTTGTAACATGTGTGGCACGTGGCGAAATCGTGCTATATTGAAATTCTCTTTCAATCAGAAACGTATAAACGCATTTTTCTTGGAAGATGTATGTTCCTCACATGTAAACTGGGATCCTTCCACAGCAATGGTAGCAACGTCTATCACTGTGTAAACCTGGAGTGTCACGGCTATCAAGATTCAATTTATGGTGACTTTTTAACAGCGTATCAGATTCTTCGCCAAGGGACGGTTATTTCCTTTCGTGTCGGCAGTGTGCGGTACTCTTTGGACGTGGCAGGATCTATAAACGGTTTGATGTGGCCGTAAAAGCGGCCATCAGCGCCAGCTTCCGAACGCCCTCGGTGGTTGGTCGGCCCAACAGGCGGTCCGTTGGCTTTCTGCCGGCTTCAGCAGTGCGGCTGCCGACCTGCCGAAGGGGACTTTAGTGTATTTCTCTCTATTATATCCGAGGCGGGTATCGTTTCCTGCACCCACAAACAAAATCACAACCAAAAAGCGAAGCGAAAATGTCGCTTTAAGGCGGAAAAGTGCCTTCAGGAGTATCTTTACTACAAGCATCGTCAGAAGAAACGAAACAATACTTCCTGAGGGGCAAGTTGTAGAAACAACGTCACCGCACAAAGAGAAGCAGAAATGCCATTCTGCCAACGAGAATCTCCTACAGGGTTCCTTCCGGCCTTGTGTGGGAAATAACGCAGTCTCCTGCGGGAATTGAGGTCGTGCTACAAAAAAAAAAAAAAAAAAAAAATAAAAAATAAAAAAAAAATACTGGATTTTCTACTCTTGCACAAGAGGCAGTCTTATAGTTTTAGTTTAGCACTTCCAAAAATAGCCGGCAGTGGTGGCCGAGTGGTTCTAGGCGCTCAGTCCAGAACCGTGCGACTGCAACGGTCGCAGGTTTGAATCCTGCCTCGGGCATGGATGTGTGTGTTGTCCTTAGGTTAGTTAGGTTTAAGTAGTTCTAAGTTCTAGGGGACTGATGACCACAGATGTTAAGTCCCATAGTGCTCAGAGCCATCACTTCCACGTTGTTGACGATCCGCAACTGTATTGTACGTTACGAAACTTCTTCGCAAAACTTGAATTCATTGTCAATTGTCAATTGTTATAATGTTTAATACGGGTACGGATCGTCAGAAACGTCTGTTCCTTCACATATGCAAAATAAAAATTACACTACTGGCCATTAAAATTGCTACACCACGAATATGACGTGCTACAGACGCGAAATTTAACCGACAGGAAGAAGATGCTGTGATATGCAAATGATTAGCTTTTCAGAGAATTCACACAATATTAGCGCCGGTGGCGACACCTACAACTTGCTGACATGAGGAAAATTTCCAACCGATTTCTCATACAAAAAATAGCAATTGACGGGCGTTGCCTGGTGTAACGTTGTTGTGATGCCTCGTGTAAGGAGGAGAAATACGTACCATCACGTTTCCGACTTTGATAAAGGTCAGATTGTAGCCTATCGCGATTGCGGTTAATCGAATCGCGACATTGCTGCTCGCGTTGGTCGAGATCCAATGACTGTTAGCAGGATATTGAATCGGTGGTTTCAGGAGGGTAATACGGAACACCGTGCTGGATCCCAACGACCTTGTTTACTAGCAGTATATCTTATCCGCATGGCTGTAACGGATCGTGCAGCAACGTCTCGATCCCTGAGTCAACACATGGGGACGTTTGCAAGACAACAACCAGTTGCATGAACAGTTCGACGATGTTTGCAGCAGCATGGACTATCGACTCGGAGACCATCGCTGTGGTTACCCTTGAGCTGCATCACAGACAGGAGCGCCTGCGATGGTGTACTCAACGACGAATCTGGATACACGAATGGCAAAACGTCATTTTTTTGGATGAATCCAGGTTCTGTTTACAGCATCATGATGGTCGCATCTGTGTTTGGCGACATCGTGGTGAACGCACATTGGAAGTGTGTATTAGTCATCGCCATACTGGCGTATCACCCGACGTGATGGTATGGAGTGCCATTGATTACATGTCTCGGTCACCTCTTGTTCGCATTGACAGTGAACGTTACATTTCAGATGTGTTACGATCCGTGGCTCTACCCTTCATTCGATCCCTGCGAAACCCTACATTTCAGCAGGATAATGCACGACCGCATGTTGCAGGTCCTGTACGGGCCTTTCTGGAATTAGAAAATGTTCGACTGCTGCCTTGGCCAGCACATTCTCCAGATCTCTCACCAAATGAAAACGTCTGGTTAATGGTGGCCGAGCAACTGACTCGTCACTACTCTTGATCAACTATGGTTTCGTGTTGAAGCAGCTGCACCTGTACACACCATCCAATCTCTGTTTGACAATGCCAAAGCGTATCAAGGCGTATTATGGCCAGATGTGGCTGTTCTGGGTACTGATTTCTCAGGATCAATGCACCCAAATTGCGTGAAAATGTAATCACATGTCAGTTCTAGTACAATATATTTGTCCAATGAATACCCGTTTATCATCTGCATTTCTTCTTGGTGTAGCAGTTTTAATGGCCAGTAGTGTAGTATTACATACCTAGACGGGTTAAAACGACGATAATAACATTGATGTCCTCCTGTTGCGGTGATCACATAATGTATGAGCATTAAGGGATGTGGAAAGTAAGGCATGTGTACGTTTGGACCGGTCCAAGAAGCGTGCACGAATACCGAAGTGTCAGTTAATGGCAACAGTGCTACATCATATTGTAACGACCTTCCTGTATGGTGTCAAGTGTAAACGTCTACGTAGTACTCACCAAACAGTCTTCCGTGGAATGCCTGTCACGTGAGACGCACGTCGCGTTGATTTTTGTGGACTGTAATCGTAGCTTTCCCTGAAGTGCTCGACATAATCACAAACATGTAAAATACAGGGTGAGTCAGAAAGGCCTTCACAACTCCTGAATGATATAGAAATTTACTGAGATTACTTACACAACCGGTAGATGTGGTTTTTTGAAGCAAACAACCGCAATTTAGATTCACGAGTGCATCATATCCCAATCGGCTACCACGAGAGCCAGCGTAGTGTACAGTTAAAATGGTACTTTCACCAGAGAGGAGTGTGCTCCCTGTGTGCTTCGGTTTGATGAAATAAACTCTGCAACAACTGTTCGGCTTAAATTTCGCGCTGAAGAAACTCCAAGCAGGCCTACTATTTGATCTTGGCACAAGAACTTGGTTGAGATAGGTAATCATTGTGACATAATAAATTACTTCCTAATCCGCGTGTTGATATTTTTGTCGAACAAGTTAGGGAGAGTTTCCTCCCCCCGCCCAGTCAACAAATATTTTATTATCATTAACATTATTATTTCGTGAGTAAAGCTAACACGGGACAGGTGGATCCACAAGCTGTGAAAATAGGCGAAGACACAACCTATATCGGGAAACCTGATGCTGCTAACAGATTACGTTCGCCAGTGGCCAACCGACACAGGAACACACTGCTGAAATCTCCCGAAAAGATTACGAGAGACTGTTGAGACAAAGAGCCAGACGATTCTGTAAAAGAGGGTGTTTTTGTTCCCCGACAATGTCTCAGCTCGTTCTTGAAGCGTGATGCTTTTTTGTGAGGGGGAGGGGGAGATTAGTGTTCAACGTTCCGACGCCAGCGAGGTCACTAGAGACGGAGCCCAAACCCGCACTAGGGAAGGATGGAGAAAGAAAGCGCCCGTGCCATTTCAAAGGAAACATCCCAGCATTTGCTTTAGCGATTTAGGGAAACCACGGAAAACCTACTTTAGGATGGCCGGACGCGGGTTTGAACAGTCGTCCTCCGGAATGCGAGTGCAGTGTGCTAACCACTGTGCTACGCTGCCTTTTTCTTTTTGGAATAATGAATTTAGCGTCAACTCCTGTATTACTCTGAAAATACATCAAATGACTTCGTCCTCTTTCCTCGCTTGGAGAGACTGTTGTATCGCGCACATTTCCTGAGTACGAGGTGAATTTCGAGGTGGAACATTTCCTGAAAGGACAAAATGCGGACACGTACAACAGATGTCTCTGCCATGTCATGTGTCGGTGGGTAAAATGAGTCACACTGAAGTTTGAAAACGTTGAAACAGTAAGACAATTACCGTCTTTCACAGTCGTGGCCACATCTCTCGAGATGTCCGTTAAAACTTTCTGCGTGTCCCTCTCGTTGCAGAAAGTGCACTTCAGAAATAGGGGAGGCATGTATTGTTAAAAATTAAGATTTCCATCGCACAAGTATAATAAAAAGGAATCGACTGCCGTGATCAGGGCCACGTGAAGGGGAGCGGCGGCCGCACCGTGTGGTTCCCTGCCGTATATACTGTGTCGTTTTATTCCTGTATGCAGGAGTACGAGGTCGGTACACCGCTCTCCAGGCCATTGTCTACTTTCCACACCATAGAAGCTTCAGTGAAGTAGCCCTTAACTTGGCCTGAGGAGAATTAGTGCTTATCTTTCCAGTGCTCTCACCAATGAAACATCGTAGGCAGAAACCGGGTTTGTACCCGAGACAGCCGCATGGCAGTCACACACGGCCACCACTCAACATCGAGGCCAACATCACAGATACATACTCTCTATATTTTACAAAAATGCGTATACGTATACATGTAAGTTACATATGTACTCCTAAACTATAGGAGCAGTTTCAACCAAACTTTGTACACATATCAGTTGCTACCTGAAAAAAGCACTCTAACACTCCGGAAAGGGAGTGAAAAAGAAGCTAACGTACCGTGCACTAATGTCCAAATTACATTCACTCCGTATTTGAGAATAAGAGCACTTAGCGCCTTGTAAAAAACATTACACGTAATTTCAAACCTTGACGAATCAGTTTCTCGCTGACACTCCGCACAAAATGACGAGAGGAAAATAGTTTATCGCTTACTACACTTGAGCTGCTCATCCAGTAAAACTTCAGATTTTTAATTTATTGCTTCTTTGCTGCTTCCATTATTGGCTACATATTTCTCAGACAGTATTTACATACAGCACTGAGTGTACCTTCAAAATTATTTCACTGTATGACAAAAAGTTCAAGAAATACGGCGTCACAAACGCTGAGAAGCGTGAGAAACCAGGCTTCTTCTTTTATTATTATTTTTTTTAACGGTGCACAAATTACCCAGACTATTCCCATCCCGTGTTTGCTAATGAGATTACTTATCGACTTCTAAAACATTTTAATCTTCATTTGAAGCCTTTTCTTAGCTTTTTCTCGAGTAACAGCTTAACGTCTCTTAGTTTATACATTAACTCATTTGTAAAGTTCTCTTAAGTTTGAAGCGGGAGCGACTCAAAATTTGTTAGGTACATGCCTTACTATTTGTGTAGATATTTTGAGGATTTAAGAGTCTCCACCATCACTATGGATGGGGGTATCAATGAGAAAGTACTTATTTCCTGTATTTAGTTGACTTACAACAGTAATTTTTATCTTTTTTGTGCTGTTCAGTGCGTCAGTCAGGCCACGAGAATTAGTTTCACAGTGAGTATATAATTTTGTCAACGTATTTTGAGATCAAGCCATAAGGCTGAACACTGAAGATAAATGTAACATCCTCTCTGGCTTCATTTGGTGTTAAACAACAGGCCATTAGAAACATAAGTCTTCATTACATGCCAAATGTGCATATGTTCAGCATCACATTCTAAGGCACTTGAACAATTTGGTACACATACACTACACACTCACATCAATGTAGCCACCTGTCAACAGCCCGATTAAGTATCATTTGCAGCACGGACAGCTGCGAGACGTACACGAAGAGTCGGCGAGGTTCTGGAAGATACCGATGTGGGTTTGGAGACATGCCAGTTCCACTGCCGTGGTGAGCTACGTTAGCTTTTTCGGTTGAAGATCAATACCTCAAACAAACCGATCGAGGTGGTCCCACAGACTCTCGATTGGATATTAAGCCGGGGTGTTTAGTGATCAGGGGAGCACGGTAAACTCACCGTGGTGCTCCTCGTGCGGAGGAAAGAAATAAACGACATGTAGGAGTGGACATGGTCCCCAAGCATACTTGTGTTGATCCATTGTTCCATCAAGAATGATGAGATCGCCCAGAGATCGCCACGAAAACATTCCCCAGGATCCCTCCACCGGTCTCAACCCTTCCGACGGTTGTTGCAGGTTGTTTCCCTTTAGATGTTTCACGCCGTACACGGCATGTAAAAATGGTTCAAATGGCTCTGAGCACTATGGGACTTAACATCTATGGTCATCAGTCCCCTAGAACTTAGAGCTACTTAAACCTAACTAACCTAAGGACAGCACACAACACCCAGCCATCACGAGGCAGAGAAAATCCCTGACCCCGCCGGGAATCGAACCCGGGAACCCGGGCGTGGGAAGCGAGAACGCGACCGCACGACCACGAGATGCGGGCACACGGCATGTAACCTGATTCATCTGAAAAGGCCACTTGTCGTCACTCAATGGACGCCCAGTTGCGTATTAACGTGCTATTTTCAGCCTTAGCGGCCGATGAACAGCAATCACCATAAGTGCATGAAGGAGGCGACTGCTGTGGAAGTGCACTCGCAGCAGCTTTCGTTGAACGGTCGTTTACGAGACGCTGTTAGTAACCACTTGGTTCATCTTGGTGGTCGGTTGTTCAACAGTTGCACGTCTAATCGCCTATTTACATTCCCCCATCCGTCGTTCGCCCCTGTCATTTATGGCATGTGGTGAAGCACAGTTGCCTCCTGGCCGGTTTTGACAGCACCATTTTGACTTGCTCTGTACACTTAAACCATGGCGGTATGCGAATAATAAACTAATAATTAGCCTCTAATGTACTGATCTCACTGACAAATGATTACCTGGTTGAACAAACGTGCAATCTATGTGGAATCATGTACCACAACTACAGTGGTTCTGTTTTAACTTTTGTTCTTGAAACTTCAAGCACTGATTTGTATGGTGGCAAAAGCAGCTATATGATTGATTTGAAAATAGCTTCATCCCCCAGTAAAAGTGGATAGCGAACTCATAACACAAAAGTCAATACATTAAAAACAGCTGCAAAAATACAATTTTCACAACTAAAAGTTAACTGACTCTAAATGTCACACTTACATATTATCAAAGTCTAACCAACACACAATGTAGTAACCTAAGTATCGGTTCGTAGCCGAAAATATTACAAGGCCTTCACTCTCAAACTGTCACAGTCCAGACTCAGTTTATAAATTGAGTCCCAAAGACATTCGCACGCATTGATACAAGTTCTGGTGAACTGCTCGAAGATACAAATCAGAGACGAGTGTAATGCAGAGTAATTCAAAGTCCGTAATGGACCCGCGAGAAATATTCTAAATTTCGTGACTCATGATGTCAAAAATCTGTATGACCGAAAACGTGCACAGCTGGACCAGTGCCCAGAGCATAAATCTATTTGGAAAATGTCGATCGGCAAGATGGCGACTGCCCTTTTAAGGTGCCGGACCTCTCTTCAACAGAAAACCCTTCCTCTATGTCACGTAGCCAAACTGAAGTTTCTCCAACCTAATTCACGTCTTTTTTATACATAAATGATATTCAAAGTTTGAGTAAGTCATTAGCTACTTACTAAACTTATACTCAAAACTGATGCCTTACATTTAACTTTTTGTGCAGCAGTTCGTTCACAATTTTAACAAATGCAAAGCGTTCCTAAAAGTAAGTTCATTTTCTCTGTGCCGTCAAGTATTACAGTAATTATTGATGTGGTGCCAATTTCCTACCGGATTTTTCCACCTATTTGCATTGCACATTTCAGAATTGTCGTAACTACTACAGTTTTCAATTTACGGCTGAAACTACGCAAATTTATAAACAATTAATTATAAAGCACAACAAAAATATCAATCTTAAGAACTAGATGTTGGATGCAGTGTGTAGTATAGTGCGTGAATGAACACTGCCTTCTCGGTTGCGTACAGAGTGAGGTGGCGCAGTGGTTAGCACACTGGACTCGCATTCGGGAGGACAACGGTCCAAAACCCGCGTCCAGCCATGTTGATATAGGTTTTCTGTGATTTCCCTAAATTGCTTCAGGCAAATTCCAGGATGGTTCCTTGAAAGTACACGGCCGACTTCCTTCCCCATCATTCCCTAACCCGATTGGACTGATAACCTCGCTGTTTGGTCCGCTCCCCAAATCAACCAACCAGTCAGCCTGGTTGTGTGTGTGTGTGTCTTGTACAAGATTTTATATCGTTTTTCAGTTGAAGTTTAATCGAAAAGTCTCTCATTGCTTAATTACTTACCCTACAATAAGTTACAAAACATGTGAGCATGACAGCCGATGTGCATCACTGAGAGCTACAATGTGAACGGCTGATCGGTTTTGTACTTCAGATAAAATAAAAAAAAAACATTAAAGATTTGCTGAATTACTGTTATAAAAATATTCTCGGTGCTGTTTATTTTCACATATATTAATTACAGTTCACATTTGCATACTGGCAGAATTCTGTTTCACCCCTCTTCTATTTGACGCAATGTGCTTCTTTGTGTCTGTTAGAGTTTATGCTGTAGACGCGCCAGTGCGAACGATATATGTAATCTCTTTTTACGCGCTAGCGGCGGAACTGACATCAAGTCCGCTTGTTTGAATGTGACATTTCCACATGGCTCGGCTGCCGCAGGACAGCCGCGCCGCATACAGCCATTACTCACCAGCAGCGGGCAGAACCCTCTCGTGCCCGGTCTCTCCATCGAGGAACGTGCGCAAATCAAGCGCCGCTGACTACCGAAACGAATCATTCGTGCTCAAATAAGAATCCATTCAGGCACAAGAACACGTGCAAGTTGTTGAGAATATGAGTAGGGTAGCGCTGAACGTCTTGGAACGGCAGTCAATACTTCTAGCGGCAGGTTACAGCTAAGGCAAGTGATATTATCTTCAAGGGCAGCCACCACCCCTCCTTCCGCCCCACCCATTCTTCCGCCACCCTTCTGCCAAACTCACCCCCTCCCGTACCAACCACTATCTCTCCCCACCTCACCTCTTCCTCCTCCTCCCTGCCCTACCCGCTCCGCCACTTTGCTCTTAGCCAATCGCATATCGACATTACGAGTTGCATTCAAGTTCTAAGGCCTCCGATTTTTTTTCTAATTAACTACTGACCCGAAATCGATGAAACTGGCGTTACTTCTCGACGTAATCGCCCTGCAGACGTACACATTTTTCACGACGCTGACTCCATGATTCCATGGCAGCGGCGAAGGCTTCTTTAGGAGTCTGTTTTGACCACTGGAAAATCGCTGAGGCAATACCAGCACGGCTGGTGAATGTGCGGCCATGGAGAGTGTCTTTCATTGTTGGAAAAAGCCAAAAGTCACTAGGAGCCAGGTCAGGTAAGTAGGGAGCATGAAGAATCACTTCAAAGTTGTTATCGCGAGGAAACTGTTGCGTAGCGTTAGCTCGATGTGCGGGTGCATTGTTGGTGAAACAGCATACGCGCAGCCCTTCCCGGACGTTTTTGTTGCAGTCCAGGAAGAAATTTGTTCTTCAACCATTTTCATAGGATGCACCTGTTACCGTAGTGCCCTTTGGAACGCAATGGGTAAGAATTACGCCCTCACTGTCCCAGAACATGGACACCATCATTTTTTCAGCACTGGCAGTTACCCGAAATTTTTTTGGTGGCGGTGAATCTGTGTGCTTCCATTGAGCTGACTGGCGCTTTGTTTCTGGATTGAAAAATGTCATTCACATCTCATCCATTGTCACAACCGACGAAAAGAAAGTCCCATTCATGCTCTCCTTGCACGTCAACATTGCTTGGCAACATGCCACACGGGCAGCCATGTGGTCGTTCGTCAGCATTCGTGGCACCCACCTGGATGACACTTTTCGCATTTTCAGGTCTTCATGCAGGATTGTGTGCACAGAACCCACAGATATGCCAACTCTGGAGGCGATCTGCTCAACAGTCATTCGGCGATCTCCCAAAACAATTCTCTCCACTTCCTCGATCATGTCGTCAGACCGGCTTCTGCGAGCCCGAGGTTGTTTCGGTTTGTTGTCACACGATGTTCTGCCTGCATTGAACTGTCGCACCCACGAACGCACGTTCGACACATCCATAACTCCCTCACCACACGTCTACTTCAACTGTCGATGAATTTCAATTGGTTTCACACCACACAAATTCAGAAAACGAATGATTGCACGCTGTTCAAGTAAGGAAAACGTCGCCATTTTAAGTATTTAAAACAGTTCTCATTCTCGCCGCTGGCGGTAAAATTCCATCTGCTGTACGGTGCTGCCATCTCTGGGACGTATTGACAATGAACGCGGCCTCATTTTAAAACAATGCATATGTTTCTATCTCTTTCCAGTCCGGAGAAAAAAATCGGAGGCCTTAGAACTTGAATGCACCTCGTATTATGTTCTTGGACAATCGACACTATTACTGCTCTCAGGTAATTTGCTCTCGGAAAGTAGGAATCTAGTTCCACCTCCCCTAACCTTTTCTGTTACAAAAATCCAGTTACCTTTTATTTGGGTTCTATATATCACAGCTAAAAGACCACCATGAAGCACTATCAGCAGGGACCTGCTACAGCCTCTGGCCAGAGCAAAATGCAGGAGAGATCTGAGAGTGAGTCAATCTGGACAGTGCTCGTAAGTATCCGAATTACCTGAATCGTTTATGAAAAAAATTGTCACACACATCTCTCCTCTCCCCCATTCGTAGCATAGTACTAGTATTGCAGTGTAGCCTCATTGGGGCAGTGTTCAAAAGTACCGGGAAATTTTATAAAAATAGTATGTCAGTGTATCTGCATCCTGTAAAAAATTACACACTTAATGCGTTACTGACTTCCAAAAATTGTTTTCGTGTACCGGCTCATCAGTCACATTCTGTGTTATATACCAATCACTAAGAAATACTGGAACAAATGGGCAACATACTCTCTATAAATAATCAGAAACCAACATTTTCTTATAAAATATAATTAATTAGTTAGTAATACATATTTTTCAAATACGGGTTTTAATTTGAATACTATTTCATGTTGTTGTTGTTGTGGTCTTCAGTCCTGAGACTGGTTTGATGCAGCTCTCCATGCTACTCTATCCTGTGCAAGCTTCTTCATCTCCCAGTACCTACTGCAACCTACATCCTTCTGAATCTGCTTAGTGTATTGATCTCTTGGTCTCCCTCTACGATTTTTACCCTCCACGCTGCCCTCCAATGCTAAATTTGTGATCCCTTGATGCCTCAAAACATGTCCTACCAACCGATCCCTTCTTCTAGTCAAGTTGTGCCACAAACTTCTCTTCTCCCCAATCCTATTCAATACCTCCTCATTAGTTATGTGATCTACCCACCTTATCTTCAGCATTCTTCTGTAGCACCACATTTCGAAAGCTTCTATTCGATTCTTGTCCAAACTGGTTATCGTCCATGTTTCACTTCCATACATGGCTACACTCCATACAAATACTTTCAGAAACGACTTCCTGACACTTAAATCTATACTCGATGTTAACAAATTTCTCTTCTTGAGAAACGCTTTCCTTGCCATTGCCAGTCTACATTTTATATCCTCTCTACTTCGACCATCATCGGTTATTTTACTCCCTAAATAGCAAAACTCCTTTACTACTTTAAGTGTCTCATTTCCTAATCTAATTCCCTCAGCATCACCCGACTTAATTTGACTACATTCCATTATCCTCGTTTTGCTTTTGTTGATGTTCATCTTATATCCTCCTTTCAAGACACTGTCCATTCCGTTCAACTGCTCTTCCAAGTCCTTTGCTGTCTCTGACAGAATTACAATGTCATCGGCGAACCTCAAAGTTTTTATTTCTTCTCCATGGATTTTAATACCTACTCCAAATTTTTCTTTTATTTCCTTTACTGCTTGCTCAATTTACAGATTGAATAACATCGGGGAGAGGCTACAACCCTGTCTCACTCCCTTCCCAACCACTGCTTCCCTTTCATGCCCCTCGACTCTTATAACTGCCATCTGGTTTCTGTACAAATTGTAAATAGCCTTTCGCTCCCTGTATTTTACCCCTGCCACCTTCAGAATTTGAAAGAGAGTATTCCAGTCAACATTGTCAAAAGCTTTCTCTAAGTCTACAAATGCTAGAAACGTAGGTTTGCCTTTTCTTAATCTTTCTTCCAAGATAAGTCGTAAGGTCAGTATTGCCTCGCGTGTTCCAACATTTCTACGGAATCCAAACTGATCATCCCCGAGGTCGGCTTCTACCAGTTTTTCCATTCGTCTGTAAAGAATTCGCGTTAGTATTTTGCAGCTGTGACTTATTAAACTGATAGTTCGGTAATTTTCACATCTGTCAACACCTGCTTTCTTTGGGATTGGAATTATTATATTCTTCTTGAAGTCTGAGGGTATTTCGCCTGTCTCATACATCTTGCTCACCAGATGGTAGAGTTTTGTCAGGACTGGCTCTCCCGAGGCCATCAGTAGTTCTAATGGAATGTTGTCTACTCCCGGGGCCTTGTTTCGACTCAGGTCTTTCAGTGCTCTGTCAAACTCTTCACGCAGTATCTTATCTCCCATTTCATCTTCATCTACATCCTCTTCCATTTCCATAATATTTTCCTCAAGTACATCTCCCTTGTATAAACCCTCTATATACTCCTTCCACCTTTCTGCCTTCCCTTCTTTGCTTAGAACTGGGTTTCCATCTGAGCTCTTGATATTCATACAAGTGGTTCTCTTCTCTCCAAAGGTCTCTTTAATTTTCCTGTAGGCAGTATCTATCTTACCCCTAGCGAGACAAGCCTCTACATCCCTACATTTGTCCTCTAGCCATCCCTGCTTAGCCATTTTGCACTTCCTGTCGATTTCATTTTTGAGACGTGTGTATTCCTTTTTGCCTGCTTCATTTACTGCATTTTTATATTTTCTCCTTTCATCAATTAAATTCAATATTTCTTCTGTTACCCAAGGATTTCTATTAGCCCTCGTCTTTTTACCTACTTGATCGTCTGCTGCCTTCACCCCTTCATCCCTCAGAGCTACCCATTCTTCTTCTACTGTATTTCTTTCCCCCATTCCTGTCAATTGTTCCCTTATGCTCTCCCTGATACTCTCTACAACCTCTGGTTCTTTCAGTTTATCCAGATCCCATCTCCTTAAATTCCCACCTTTTTGCAGTTTCTTCAGTTTCAATCTGCAGTTCATAACCAATAGATTGTGGTCAGAATCCACATCTGCCCCTGGAAATGTCTTACAATTTAAAACCTGGTTCCTAAATCTCTGTCTTACCATTATATAATCTATCTGAAACCTGTCAGTATCTCCAGGCTTCTTCCATGTATACAGCCTCCTTTCATGATTCTTGAAGCAAGTGTTAGCTATGATTAAGTTATGCTCTGTGCAAAATTCTACAAGGCGGCTTCCCCTTTCATTCCTTCCCCCCAATCAATATTCACCTACTTTGTTTCCTTCTCTCCCTTTTCCTACTGACGAATTCCAGTCACCCATGACTATTAAATTTTCGTCTCCCTTCACTACCTGAATAATTTCTTTTATCTCGTTATACATTTCATCAATTTCTTCATCATCTGCAGAGCTAGTTGGCATATAAACTTGTACTACTGTAGTAGGCATGGGCTTTGTGTCTATCTTGGCCACAATAATGCGTTCACTATGCTGTTTGTAGTAACTAACCCGCCCTCCTATTCTTTTATTCATTATTAAACCTACTCCTGCATTACCCCTATTTGATTTTGTATTTATAACCCTGTAATCACCTGACCAAAAGTCTTGTTCCTCCTGCCACCGAACTTCACTAATTCCCACTATATCTAACTTTAACCTATCCATTTCCCTTTTTAAATTTTCTAATCTACCTGCCCGATTAAGTGATCTGACATTCCACGCTCCGAGCCGTAGAACGCCAGTTTTCTTTCTCCTGATAACGACGTCCTCTTGAGTAGTCCCCGCCCGGAGATCCGAATGGGGGACTATTTTACCTCCGGAATATTTTACCCAAGAGGACGCCATCATCATTACGGCTGTAGTTTCCCCTTGCTTTCAGCCGTTCGCAGTACCAGCACAGCAAGGCCGTTTTGGTTAATGTTACAAGGCCAGATCAGTCAATCATCCAGACTGTTGCCCCTGCAACTACTGAAAAGGCTGCTGCCCCTCTTCAGGAACCACATGTTTGTCTGGCCTCTCAACAAATGCCCCTCCGTTGTGGTTGCACCTACGGTGTGGCCATCTGTATCGCTGAGGCACGCAAGCCTCCCCACCAACGGCAAGGTCCATGGTTCTATTTCATAGATCCTGAAAACCGTGAAATAAGATCAAGTGCCGTTTCATATACCACTCACTCACTCCCACCAACAGCTGTCTGCACTGTTGAAAATATCTGTTGTTCATTCTTCATACTTCCAGTTTCTTACTGTCACCAACAAATGAATAGCACTC
The DNA here is from genome assembly GCF_023898315.1 of Schistocerca nitens. Taxonomy (NCBI): domain Eukaryota; kingdom Metazoa; phylum Arthropoda; class Insecta; order Orthoptera; family Acrididae; genus Schistocerca; species Schistocerca nitens. The sequence goes on from NC_064615.1 coordinate 516,395,665, forward strand.
TTAAAAACTTCTGTTTAGCGTTCTTGGTACCACGAATTGCTTAGCATCACCAACACATATCTGCATTGATAAGAAAGTTGCCGTTTCGGTCTATGGACCACATTTGTTTTGAGACTCAATAGAGCCTTCATTTAATTATTTTTCTACATCTCTGATGCTTGTCTAATGTCACAATATTCTTTCCAAAAGTAAAAAGTGTGCATAAATGCGTCTGCAGAATCAGTAACCATAAAGTTCAATTCCATATACATACACAGTCGTCAAATTAATACTTAGAATTCTAAAGTAGTACTCCCTTGCTGTGTTCATGCTTAACAACAGATGACGGTTTTTTAAAATCTGTGAGCATGTCATGTAGCACAGTAGTCTGAAATGTTTGCAAAAATACGTCTGTAATGTAACGGTCCCATAATAATCTGAAATATTTGTCAAAATATGTCTGTAATATACAGAAAATGTGATAGTTACAGAAATTATTGCAGGGGGTATACTGTTTCAGACATGCCGCCGCTGAGAATCAACAGGAAAAGGTTTCCTGGTGTGACATAAATTGCGTCAGTGATACCATCCCTTCCGTTGGACCATTCCTTTACACACATTTCGCACTCGAAAACGACTGTCTGCAATACAATGTACAACAGGACCACGTTCTTGTCAAATTTTGCCACACCTGACTGCCTTGAGGGGATTCAACTCTTGCTCATGGCTGGTGGTGTACTGAAACATGAAGGACGCCAGCCGCTAATTAAATACTTGAAGCCCCGCCCACCGTCTCCGGCATAACGTTATGGATAGCCAATCACGTAAGTTACATTTCTACTGCTTTAGAAAGTAAGGTAATAGTTCCTATTAAGTCATAATTACCATCTATAGAACTTATAAAACAAGTTAAAATCTTATAGCTTATAAAATATGGTGTAAAAAGCTAATTACTGCGACCTAAATAATGTGGCCTTCTATCATATAGTGTTATCGACCAAAGCAAAGATGATAACAAGGACGCCATTCTAGTAACCATAGCTACCTACTCGTCTTACGAGGGCCAAAGAGGCTATCTGTGGGGATAGCGTACTGGTCGCTCTCAAGTTGCCAGGGAGACCCAGCCCAGGTCCATCAGTACATTATATGGGTAAATGGTATGCACATGAGTTTCTGTTGGCATTAAAATTGTAATTAAAAAACATCTCCTCAAATTAATGTTACATCTCTGTTCTTTAAAATGTTAAAAGTTTATGCATTTCCATCACTATCTCTTAGCGCCCTCCAGTAGCCTGTTCACGGTAGAGGGAAGGGGGCTGCGATATCGAAATGCCAGTGAATAAAAAGGTAAGAGTCTAAGACCCGCCAGTTCGGCAATACCATCGATGCCATCTGCGCACCTATGAGGGCGTTTTAAAAGTGTTCCTGTTTTCTGCTGAATCCAACGCACTGGCATGTGCAACCCTTCTGACAGCCCTCTGATCTCGCATGCGGTCAGAGGGCAGAAGTGAGGATCTAGTTGCCTGTCCGCCATCACGAGGGGTTGATGACCGAGTGTCTCTGTACAGGGACATTTTAAAGAGTCCAGGAAAGGTGCTCGAGTGGCACCAAGGGTGTTGTCGAGCCCAGGGGCATCATTCGGCATTTCCTTCACGCGCATGCCAGTTTCGCAGTTCCCTGTGCAGACACCACAGGAGGGCATGGAAAACGCGGAATGAAATATCATAAAAACGCTTGCATCATTTGTATCAGGTTCAAATGTTCAGTAGGTTTGAGTGGTGCCTTATGGATCCACCATATGTACACAGAGAAAAAAACTGAAAAACTGGCGTCACGCTACACTCCAGCGGCGTGACAACACATTCAATAGGGTTGTAGACCTCAGTATCCATATGGAAGAACTGCAGCGTCATGGGAGTGAGGACGGCGAGGATGGCGTTGGTGGGCGGGGGGGGGGGGGGGGGGGGGACGAATGGACGGATGGACGGATATCAGCAGTAGCAAAATTTGGAAAGAACATCGTTCTGTTGCTCATCTTACGGTGAATCTTTCGAGAGCGAAATGTGTGGAAAACGACGCCCCAGGGAAGGAATGGTTTCAGTGACAAACGTTATGCCACTTCCTGAGATGTTTTCGTGTCGATTCTGAGCATGGTATGTCTGAATTTTTTTCCTCGCTCACCCATAAGGAAACCGCCTGATTTCAACGATCGGAAAGCTCTCGGAAGAAAGGGTGAATTTTGGATGTGACAAGGTGTGACTACCTTCCCATCGTCTAACCATTCCACCGTGGCTTTGTGCAGAATTGTGGTGAAATTTGGTGCCAACGCGACATCATTAACCAACCTTCACTTCTGAGCTGTTGCGCCCTTTTGTCGCATAAGTTGACCCATTGTTTGAAGCGTCACAGAGCCGAAGGCTTATGTCGCAGGTCGCCACTTTTTTGTACCACTACGCAGGAGGGTTGTGGGCACCTTTGAGGCAATTTTCAAACCTCAGTGTCGCAATGGGAGACACTTACGGGGTTTCAAAACAGTCACGCTTTAACTGTGTTGCACAGCATAGATTACTGGTATTTGATTTCGAGGGGGGCATTAACGTACTTGACAACTAAAAGTAGTTATTTTCTACCAACATATTTGTTAGGGTTCGCAAAATATCTTATCGACTTTCTATCGTATGAAGTTAATTACTTAATAACACGCCTCATCCTGTTGTTTACGGTGAATGTACCTCGTTTTGTGGCTACAAATGTATTTATAACTGAAAAGGGTTCAAATGGCTCTGATCACTATGGGACTCAACTGCTATGGTCATAAGTACCTTAGAACTTAGAACTACTTAAACCTAACTAACCTAAGGACATCACACACATCCATGCCCGAGGCAGGATTCGAACCTGCGACCGTAGCAGTCGCACGGTTCCGGACTGCGCTCCTAGAACCGCGAGACCACCGCGGCCGGCATTTATAACTGACAATAACGCTGTAACATGTATTTAGTCAGTTTCCACCAATAAAATTTCGTCCCTTTTTGTGCGGGGTAGGCGATTCTTTACACAGTGAACGTGACTGGTGGCTGTAGTCGAGATACTAACAGAAATATTTTGTATACCTAGTAAAATCATATTGTGCTTTAATGATTCTATACACTCGATTTTACCAGTTTATGTTTAATCTTCATTTTTAGTTTTTTGCACTTGAGAGTGCCTCCATGAACTCATCTCAGAATTTCATCATTATGAAAACTCGACAAACATTTAATATTCTTATTCATTTTCTGTTGCGTTATTTTCATCTGAAAAATCATTTATGCCTAAAATATCTTCAGCTTATCATTACTAACATTATTCTTTAAAACTGTCAATTAAAATGCTTTTTTGGTTATCTTCGTCTGATATTCTAGTATTTTTTCTACTACCTAGCTATTTAGGTTTTTGACATATTGTCATAATTTTTTATAATATTACCACTCACATCTGTGACAATGCAGCAATCAGTTTATTTCTCAACACAGACAACAATGTCTTTTTCTTGGTTTCTATGTCCACTTAGACCGTTCAGTAATAAAAATATTCTCGTGGTAGATGTTTTTGCCGTCAATCACATCCTTTCAATCGTCAAAATTAAACGATTTGTTATTACGCTCATTTCCTTCATTAATTTTATCTAAAAGTGGAATACTTTGAGCGAAGAGCAATTTCAAACGGCCAAGCTCTTTATTGTCAAACTTATCTGAAATGGTAGTTGGCAATCTAGGAGAGGAAGAACTGGGGCATCGGGACGTACTCTTCTTTGCAGTGGAGGCATAGACGCAAAATTCTTAACCTAAAGACGGTAGGGTACCGTCTGGATCTACATAGCTGTCTCAGTAGCTCTGGAAGGACAGTTTCTAGTTCTTTGCATTATCCTCGGTGTACCTTATCGCCGTAATTTTCAGTTAGTGGTCATCAGCCGGTGTTGTTAATTGCAACCAATCACCACGAGGCCGATCGATGCTGTTAACTGCCCCCTCCTTCAATCACCGTACGAGCGTCGAAATGGCAGGTACCCAGATAAGCGGTCGCTGAATAGGAAAGCAACTACAATACCTTAGTAGTGGAGAGACATCAGAACTAGCTAAGGTACTGAGGTACCTATAATATTCTCCAAAGATTATGTAAAAGGACTTGGTCCCCTTCTAGCAGCATTTCATCGTCGATCGCTGGAGCATGAAGGGCACTTAGCGACATGAAAGAAGAGCAGGTCATTCCTAGAAGTAACTATCCACAGCGACCTTAAGTGGAATGACCATGTAAAACAAGTAATATGAAGACCAGATGCCAGATTGAGATTTACAAAAACAATATTAAGGTTCACAATGGCTCTGAGCACTATGGGACTCAACTGCTGAGGTCATTAGTCCCCTAGAACTTAGAACTAGTTAAACCTAACTAACCTAAGGACATCACAAACATCCATGCCCGAGGCAGGATTCGAACCTGCGACCGTAGCCAATATTAAGGAAATGTAACTCATCTAAGAAGGAAGTAGCTTACAAGGCGTTTGTTCGACAGATTCCTTACCAGGTAGGACTCAGAGATGAGACATAAAATCCAAAGAAGAGCGTCGCGATTCGTCACGGGATCGTTTAGTCGCTGTGAGAGTGATACAGAGATGTTTAACAAGCTCCAGCAGCAGATGTTACAAGAGAGGCATTGTGCATCACGGAGATGTTTACAACTGAAATTTCGAGAAATAACATTCCGGGAAGAGAAGGACAATAAATTACTTCCTCCGACACACATGTAGCGACGTGGCCACAGCGATAAAATTTGAGAAATTAGAGCTAATACAGAGGCTTTCAGAAAATCATTTTTCTGACGTGCCATTCGTGAGTGGATCGTACGGGGTGGGTGGAGTGGGGGGTGAGAAATAGCCGTTGAATGCGGGATTTTGTGATTCACTGAGAAAACTGTCATGCTAACAACCCTTCTTGTCGCGAAGTGAAAAGATGCTCACTGTCTAATCTTGAAATGACTATTCGAGGCACGTAATAAGCCTCAAGTGCACGCTGTGTTGAATTGCTGTGACAGTGATAATTCAGGTTTACTTTTATCTCGGTTACACAGATGACTTATGCGGCAACATTCCTTCGAAAACGTTAGCGATTTTTAGATATAATTTTACGTCTTCAACTGTTAACCTTGATGTGTGATGAGCTTTTTTCACTTATGTACAGACTATTATTATAGCTTGCTGCTGTTGGATTTCATTCAGCGTAACGCACGTGAAAACTGAAAAGTTTTTATTTTAGCACTGACTGGGTTCGAGCAGATATGTTAACAATGCCGTATGGTACAAGATAAGTTACTTAAGTAGTTGTGAATCATTCGCCCCATCTTTTTGTTTGTAGTGCCTTTAATATGAATGACTACAAGGGGCGTTATTATTGACAGTCACGTTGGGAGAATGTAAACGCCTAGCTTCCACCTACAGTATCTCGCGCTTTCCTCGTAATGTATCGACGATTATTTCCGTTGCGAATGTGGCTGTATGATACAGTCGAGAGGTTTGTATATAACCATACTCTGCTTTAATAATACAATGCACTCGATTGTCATATTCATGTCAAGAATGAGATTTAGTCAATCAGATTCAAATGGCTCTGAGCACTATGGGACTCAACTGCTGAGGTCATTAGTCCCCTAGAACTTAGAACTAGTTAAACCTAACTAACCTAAGGACATCACAAACATCCATGCCCGAGGCAGGATTCGAACCTGCGACCGTAGCGGTCTTGCGGTTCCAGACTGCAGCGCCTTTAACCGCACGGCCACTTCGGCCGGCTAGTCAATCAGGCATTAATAAGGAATCCTTGCGCTGCGTGCTGTCGACTGGTAACGGAACACTAACAGTTAATTTTCGTATGCCATTTAAATCATATGAACTCTACAATGATTTGCAGAAACACGATATTTATGAGCTACTTCGTGAAAAACAAACCACTGCTATGGCCACAAGGAACACTACATTTTCTAAACTGAAGCTTTCAGGTGGAACTAAATTCTGTACATGTGTTTATGCCCTAAGTAAGGATTCTATATTATAACCACACATTATACTAAATCGATATAGTTTTTCAGTGTTGGTTATCAGTGGGTACTATTCGTATTTTATCTGCACTTTGCACATCTGCCTACTGTTGCAGACTGAACAGATAATATACTTGTTTTACTTATAGCTCAGAGCATTCACAAATGTTCCCGTCAACATTTTCTAATTAAAAGCTTACACTTGTAAGAAGTTCTAAAATGAAGTGGACTAAAGTTTGGGGGTTTTCCGAAATCTGGCCTGTAGCGATGTGTTAAGTCTGGGAGATATAATTCATGCAGATGGAGTTAAAACTTGATTGGAAATTTGTCCAGTTAGAGTGATGCCAGCAGGGAATGAAGGGTTATTTTAGAGTTATTTGCGAATTATGACCAAACATGCGGCGATACTAATAATATAGGTATCTGCACGCATCACAGAATGTCCGATGAGCCGACTGTGATGCTGCTTCAAACGGAATTACAAACGAGAAGAACTCAGACGATTGATAACGTTTCGTAGGCAACGCCGACGTGATTAACTCTAAAAACATGATTTGCTTAGGAAGAATTGCAAACTAAGGGAAATATTTCACAAGCGGGTAAGGTCACGGGACCGTATTGTGAAACTTAAGGGCACCGGAGGTCATCGTTGTATTGCACGGGCTCAATAAGCGACTACAGCCTACTCTCATCACAAATCTGAATTTAAATACGGAAAGGGACTTGTATGAACTGACGAAGAGAACCAGAAATATTGAGTCACTCAGTATTCATTATAAAGACAAATGACAGCAACGAAAAACCTGTTCGAGGATACAGTACTGGTCAGAACGCTACATTTTTTTATTCATCTGTCCCCATACTGTTAACTCTTGAGGGTTTATTTCACTTTTACTTTGACAGATAACTGACACTGGACACGCAAATACAAAAAAGCGGAATTTTTGTTATCAATTTCTGTAAAGCATGCATCTACAATGATTAGAAGGAAGTATTAAGACGCTGCGCACCATGAGACTGAATGTTGCTTAGTGACAATGCTGGCACGTGACGTGACACGGAGGAATCGTTTTTGTGACGCAATTGGGAACTTCACTGACATAAACAACTCGCCTATCTCAACCTGTCATGGCCTGGCAGCTACCATCTCGGAAACGGCGAACCTGGCCGGCTTTTCGCGTCCTGCTGACGTAAGCGTTTTGGGAAATTGGTCGAAGGACGTTGATGCAGCAGTTTATATAATAACAGATGCTGTGTTATGAAAATGTAGTCTACATTTCTAATCACGAAATACCTAACACGGTACGTCACACTCTCTAGACCGTAAACGTTACACATCATGGCAAATGCGATTAGCGATGGCGACGGATGCTGAAACCACGAGCAGGAGCCAAGGTGTTGAATGTCTATACTTCATCACAGAGCGTGGAGGGCGGAGCCTTGACTACTTTGTGAAGTAGAACAGGCTGCGACTTGGTCGAAGTACACTGCTGATGCGGGCACAGTTTCGCAGCGCACATGGCGCTTCGCAGCAGACGACCCCTAGGTTTCCCCACGTTGATCCACCGGCGTGATCATTGACCACTGTCGCGTCCAAGGGATTGTCGAGACTAAACTGTGGGTTAATGGCTGTTTGTCACCAGGTCGGATTAGTCACGTTCCTTGTCAGAGCAAGTTAACTGTCGGGCCCGGATCCGCTATCATTCAGGCGAAGGGCTGCTCGAACCACGGGTACAGGTCGCTGGGTACTATGCTGTGGAGAACATTCACACGGGGCTCTATGGGACCTGTGGCATGGATGCAGACTTTCAGCACTCCTCATGCTTGGTGTCTTCCCCAACGGCAATGGCTTCTTGTGCTATCGTGCTACAGTTATTTGAGGAGCTTAACAGTGAATTCGTATTGATCTCTTGGCCACCATACGCGCTTCATCTGAAACCGTGATCCAACATTGGGAGGCTGTCGGGTGACAGCTCACCGCTCACGAACTATCGGCACTTAATCGACGGGAATTGTGTGATCTTAGCGGAGGAATCTGGTGCCACTTTAACTCTGGACTCCTATCAAGGACTCGTCGAATTCGTGCCATGCAGATCACTGCTGTTTTGCATTACAAATGTGCAACACCACTCTATTTCGCAGGTACTCATAACGTTTTTTCTTGTCAGTGTAAGTAACAGAATTGTCTTCTTTGTATAGAACGCAAGGTATTTTTGTATAATTTGTTGTCTGTAACTAATAGTTTCTCTAGCATCATTTCTCTTAAATGAGAACTTAGAGACAGAGAACAGTTTTCTGGTATTCCTCCTACTTTCTGTCTTTGCCAAATGTGGTTCTTTGTGTAATATCGGGTGGTTATAATTAAATTGCTGCTACTCATAGGGAGCCAGTGTGAGCTGTAATTACCATACTGCAGCAAAACTTGGTAGATATTCTAATGCGGTATTCTGAAAAAAAAAAGATCCAAATTTGGCCACCAGGTGCAAATCCGAGGCTGGAAAT